>NC_047117.1:96231246-96831246 GCF_902500255.1 Thalassophryne amazonica | reverse complement strand
TCTGCATCCACTGATGATGAGATGGCTCCCGAGACGACGATCTCACCCGTCTGGTCACAAGGTCGAGTCTCTGGCAAATACACACTGTGTACTCCAGTCTTAAATACCACCATGTTCCAATCCATGTAGATGCACCACAGCTGTGAGTCCTGACGAGCCGCAGGTGATCAGCCTCAGGTGATCAGGGTGAGGTCCTGATAAACTCAGCAACACAGCCACTCAGTCCCAAATGCAAGCCACCTGGAAGGAAAAACAAAAGACAGGACAAAAGACAAACAAAAAGGCAGCCAGGCCCCCCCCAGCCATACAACAGTATCTTCGTGATGTGGACAAAACAAGACATTTGGAGACATCATGTTGGACTCTTAACACTGATCAGCATTTTTCACATTTCTTGATTTTTTTTTTTTTAATGGACCTATGGATAAGTAATCAACTGATTAATGGATTATGAGTCATTAGTTACCACCCTAAATATATTTTAATACATTTTCATACATTTTGTTGTGCAGACAGTAAAATATGTGTGTTGTGAGTTTTTCCGGTCCGCTGTGCTCTGTCCCATCTGAGGTGTATTGGGTTCTGGTTTCTGATCTGCTTGTGTGAGGTTAAAGCAGGAAATGCATGAGATAACATGCATTTCCTGCTGTGGGAGTAAAAACTGATCAGAGGTTCTGTTTGGATCCACAGGATCGTTATTCAGTTCCACGAGCTGCACCCTCATCAGGTCGGGAAGAAGGGAACCGTGATGAGCTTTTTGTGAGCCAAGAAGACGAAGAGAGCTGCATGTTCCATGGTGGCAGTGACATCATCGTGACCCCCTACTGTTACATTCCAGGATGTGCCTTTACTCCAGTTTCTGAATTATTTGTCGACTTATCTTCCAAATTTCAGAAGTATCAGAAAATTCTCTTCTGTCAGTGAAATTTGAGAAACATTTCAATAAAGATATTCATGAGACACAGCTGGTCTTTAAGATATCTACATATACAGTGAAATATGTTTCTCCATTCTGTTTGTGTCCAGGATGGATATTTGACGAAAATCTGAAGAGTTTCGTACATGCACATCTAAATGCCTCTAAACTTTGAGCCTGATGGCATCAAACAGCAGTGATCAGTGTTAAGGTTTTTTACTTGCCCCTACACAAATTGTTTTCTTAAGAATCATTAGGTCAGTGTGTAGTAACCTCCAAAGCGCACTGAGCAGGTTTGAGGCCAGGTGTCAAGCAGCTGTGATGAGAATCAGCACCATGTCCTCTGTTGGAAAATTGGTGGATTGTCCCCTCTGCCTCAGGTGAAGGAGTTTCAAATCAAATCAAATTTATTAATTTACATAGCGCCAATTCACGATGAAATCGTCCCAAGGCGCTTCACACAACATAAAAACAGAAAAAACTGAATTAAAAATTTAAAAACAATAAAAAGACAACCATAAAAGAATACAAGAATAAAAACACATCATAACACTAATGATAAAACAGGGAAAACAAATAAGTCTTTAGACGTGACTTAAAAGTCTCCACAGTATCCGACTGCCGTATGTGTGCCGGGAGATCGTTCCACAGAGCTGGGGCACGGTAGGAGAAAGCTCTGTGACCGGCAGACTTTTTATTCACTCTGGGAACACACAGAAGTCCTGCACCCTGAGAACGCAGGGCCCGAGCCGGTACATAAGGGCTTACCAGGTCAGCCAGATAGGGAGGTGCAAGTCCATGAACAATTTTATAAACTAATAACAGTATTTTAAAATCCGATCTTGCAGGAACAGGAAGCCAGTGAAGAGACGCCAAAACGGGCGTAATATGGTCAAACTTTCTGCTTTGTGTCAAAAGTCTGGCAGCAGCATTTTGAACCAGTTGAAGAACCCTAATCCTGGACTGCGGTAAGCCAGAAAATAGAGCATTACAATAGTCCAATCTAGAGGAGACAAATGCATGAATCAAAGTCTCAGCATCAACCAAAGACAGGATGGGACGAATCTTTGCTATATTTCACAAATGGAAGAAAGCAGTCCTCATAATGTCTCTAATGTGGAGCTCAAAGGACAACATAGGATCAAAAATTACTCCAAGGTTCCTCACTTTATCCGTATGATGTATAACACACAGACCTAAGCTAAGCGCTAGCTGATCAAATTGATGCCGATACCTCGCTGGACCAAAAACCATCACTTCAGTCTTATCAGAATTTAAAAGTAGGAAGTTATTAGACATCCAACTTCTTACTGATGCAAGGCAATCTTCCAAAGATTTTATGTGAATGAGATTACGATTAGAATGAGATTAAGATTAGTCTTAAAACTTTCCTTTTTGAAAAAGCTTATAGTTAGGGCTGGATCAGGTGACCCTGAACCATCCCTTAGTTATGCTGCTATAGACTTAGACTGCTGGGGAGTTCCCATGATGCACTGAGTGTTTCTTTCTCTTTTTGCTCTGTATGCACCACTCTGCATTTAATCATTAGTGATTGATCTCTGCTCTCTTCCACAGCATGTCTTTTTCCTGATTCTCTCCCCTCAGCCCCAACCAGTCCCAGCAGAGGACTGCCCCTTCCTGAGCCTGGTTCTGCTGGAGGTTTCTTCCTGTTAAAAGGGAGTTTTTCCTTCCCACTGTCGCCAAGTGCTTGCTCACAGGGGGTCGTTTTGACCGTTTTCCTGTAATTATTGTATGGCTTTTGCCTTACAATATAAAGCGCCTTGGGGCGACTGTTTGTTGTGATTTGGCGCTATATAAATAAAATTGATTTGATTTTGATTTGATTACCAGCAGTTATCGGCATGTACAATTGGGTGTCATCAGCATAGCAATGAAGGGCAATCCCAAAACGTCACAGTATATTCCCAAGGGGTGCTACATAAAGAGAAAAAAGCAGAGGGCCTAAAACGGATCCCTGCGGAACCTCAAACGTCATATCCCTAAGATCAGAAGAAGTGCCATTGCGCAACACACAGTAAGAATGACTAGACAGGTATGACGTCAACCATGCAAGAGCAGTTCCCATAATCCCAAATTGATTCTCCAGTGTGTTGAGTAAAATATGATGATCCACAGTATCAAACGCAGCACTAAGATCCAGCAGCACCAAGACTGTAGTGGTATCCGAGTCGATTGCTGACAAAAGGTCATTCACAACTTTAGTAAGTGCTGTCTCTGTGGAGTGATATTTTCTAAAAGCAGACCGCAATGGCTCAAAAAGATTATTCTCAGTGAGGTAGTCCACGAACTGTCGCAAAACCACTTTTTCCAGGATTTTAGAACAAAATGATAGATGTGATATTGGTCTATAATTTTTCAATACACTAGGGTCGAGATTGGATTTCTTCAGGACTACAAGTCACATCAGGACTACAAGTCCCAGAAGCTGCAGCGGTCTGATGACGTGAGCGCCGATGTGCTCAGCTGACCAGATAACCGGCACAGACAACCCAGTCCAATGGAATCCAAACTTTCTCCAGGAGCCTCTGTGGACGCAACGAGATCGGCGGAGCAAACCAAGTTCTCTGATGGCGAGAATGTCCCGAGGGACATTATTGTTGTTCATGCTCCGTAGCTCAGCTGCAGAGTAGCTTAGCATCGCGCTAGCCGAGGGAGTGAAGTGCAGCGTCATGCAGTGCAAAAAAGGCACTAAACAATCAAAAATAGTTAAAAATGCACACTGAAGCACCAAGAACCACATCAAGTACATACCCAAAGAGAAAAAAAATTATACTCAAGCCACTAAAAAACAAGTTAAAAAGCAGAAAACAAGAAAACCAGAGGAGTGGCGAACACACAATGCCAGTCTCCTGCTCTGCTCTATATGTTTTATATTTATATGTTTAAATATCTTGAGGTCTTGTATACGATTGGGGGTAAATTGGAGCGTGAGATCAATAGATGGATTGGGGCCGCATCTGAAGGTCAGACTCTGAATTTACCAGTGGATTTACTCTCCTGTCCTCACTTATGGTCATGAGCTTTGGGTTATGACTGAAAGAACAAGATCACGGATACAAGGGACAGAAATGAGATTCCACCGCCGGGTAGCTGGGCTTACACTTCTGGACAAGGTGAGAAGCTCGACTATCCAGGAGGGACTCAGAATCAAGTCGCTGCTTCTCCGCACTGAAAGGAACCATTTGAGGAGATTCAGGCATCTGGTGAAGATGTCCGCTGGTCATGTCCCTAGGGAAGACATAGAACACACTGATTATATTCCCAGATGGCTTGGAAACACCTTGGGATCCCCTGGGATGAGTTACAGGACTTAGCTGAGGATAGGGCGGTATGAAATGAGGTGCTTGCTCTGCTGCCACCATGATTCGGCTAAGCGGCTGGAAATGAATGAATGAATGTCAGATAAAGATTGAAGTTCAATGGCTCTAAATGGTTGTCAAATGCCAAACATTAAGACAGACATGAATTTGGATAAAATTCTGCCAAAACATTTAATACAAATTCAGCTATTTTTGATTTTTTTTTTTTTTAAATCACAGCCATACAAGATTGTACAGCAGTAAAGTACATTAACTTTACACTCACAAAATACAGAAATTGCTCAATAAATGTACAGTGAGGCAAGTCAGTATTCGATCCACTGTAGATTTTTCAAGTTTTCCCAACTAGAAAGATTGGAAAGGTCTGTAATCGTAGGTACACTTCAACTGTGAGAGAAAGAATGAAAAAATTAGAAAAAAAAAATCTAAATGACAATGTCTGACTTCAAATCAAAATCAAATCAAATCAATTTTATTTATATAGCGCCAAATCACAACAAACAGTTGCCCCAAGGTGCTTCATATTGTAAGGCAAAGCCATACAGTAATTACAGAAAAACCACAACAGTCAAAACGACCCCCTGTGAGCAAGCACTTGGCGACAGTGGGAAGGAAAAACTCCCTTTTAACAGGAAGAAACCTCCAGCAGAACCAGGCTCAGGGAGGGGCAGTCTTCTGCTGGGACTGGTTGGGGCTGAGGGGAGAGAATCAGGAAAAAGACATGCTGTGGAAGAGAGCAGAGATCAATCACTAATGATTAAATGCAGAGTGGTGCATACAGAGCAAAAAGAGAAAGAAACACTCAGTGCATCATGGGAACCCCCCAGCAGTCTAAGTCTATAGCAGCATAACTAAGGGATGGTTCAGGGTCACCTGATCCAGCCCTAACTATAAGCTTTTGCAAAAAGGAAAGTTTTAAGCCTAATCTTAAAAGTAGAGAGGGTGTCTGTCTCCCTGATCCGAATTGGGAGCTGGTTCCAGCGGAGAGGAGCCTGAAAGCTGAAGGCTCTGCCTCCCATTCTACTCTTACAAACCCTCGGAACTACAAGTAAGCCTGCAGTCTGAGAGCGAAGCGCTCTATTGGGGTGATATGGTACTATGAGGTCCCTAAGATAAGATGGGACCTGATTATTCAAAACCTTATAAGTAAGAAGAACAATTTTAAATTCTATTCTGGAATTAACAGGGAGCCAATGAAGAGAAGCCAATATGGGTGAGATATGCTCTCTCCTTCTAGTCCCTGTTAGTACTCTAGCTGCAGCATTTTGAATTAACTGAAGGCTTTTCAGGGAACTTTTAGGACAACCTGATAATAATGAATTACAATAGTCCAGCCTAGAGAAAATAAATGCATGAATTAGTTTTTCAGCATCACTCTGAGACAAGACCTTTCTAATTTTAGAGATATTGCACAAATGTAAAAAAGCAGTCCTACATATTTGCTTAATATGCGCATTGAATGACATATCCTGATCAAAAATGACTGATCAAAAATTCACTCACTCACTCATCTTCAACCGCTTATCCGAGATCGGGACGTGGGGGCAGTAGCTCTAGCAGGGGACCCCAGACTTCCCTCTCTCGTGCCACATTGACCACTTCTGACTGGGGGATCCAGAGGCATTCCCAGGTGAGTGTGAAGATATAATCTCTCCACCTAGTCCTAGGTCTTCCCCGGGGTCTCCTCCCAGGTGGACGGGAACACATCCCTAGGAAGGCCTAGGAGGCATCCTTACCAGATGCCTGAACCACCTCAGCTGGCTCAGCTTTCAACGCAAAGGAGCATTGGCTCTACTCTGAGCTCCCCACAGATGACTGAACTTCTCATCCTATCTCTAAGGGAGACACGAGCCACCCTCCTAAGGAAACCCATTTTGGCCGCTTGTACCTGCGATCTAGTTCTTTCGGTCATGACCCAACCCTCATGACCATAGGTGAGAGTAGGAACAAAGACTGACCAGTAGATTGAGAGCTTCACCTTTTGGCTCAGCTCTCTTTTTGTCATAACAGTATGGTAGAGCGCAGTGGCGGTCCTAGAGTGATTTACTCCCCGGGCGAAACCCCCTGCGTGCGCCCCTCCCCCCCGCGCACACTAACGTGGCCACCACCACCGCCCCACCACCCATGAAAACGCTAACTTCGTCCAGAACACCCACAATCCCACAAATTAACTCACAACAGCTATTTTCAAGAACAAAACAAACAATGACTACTGCAATAACAAACACAAAGATAAACAATAATTACTTCAATAAAGTTTTTTGAACATAAAAAAACAAAAGACTCAGTGACTTCACATTACAACTATGTACAGTACAGGTATTTAAGAAAGCACAACAGCACAAAGCAACACCCTAATTAAACTGAATCCACCTTAATTACCAATCTGATATTTCATCTGCTGACTCCAATCTGTGCCAGATATTTCATGTCAGTTAACAAAAATGCGCATTTTTTTTGCATTTTTTAAACAGTCCATTGTTGATGGAGGAGACTGAAGCGGTGGCACAAAGCCAGACGCGCACATCCTTACCTTCCACAGCCAGCACCGCGGGCACAATGAGGATGCACACCCACCCACAGCAGGTAATCCATCGTCATAAAACAGGCTGCTTCTGCAACATGAAGGATGAAGGTTCGAGGAGCGCTCAGACGGAGCGTGCCACAGCCGCTCCTCTCCCAGTCGGCATCTCTTCATCGGTCATCCCACCGCATCCACGCTCCTCTTGATGGGTCCGTTCGTCCCTCCTCGTGCCACGGAGCATCACGCTGCACCCCTTTTCTCTCTTCCTTCTCTTTTATCTCACTTTACTGACACCAAACCTCTGCGCGGCACGCGTATTGCGCACCTCTGAGCTGCAAACAGGCGACAAAAAAGATAACAAAAGGTGTTTGTGCGCACTGTGAAAACCGCATAGTTCCTCTTTGTTCCTCTGAAAAGTGCTGTGACTCTTTAAAATAAACGTGCACTCGCTGCATGTCGGTGCGCTCATCAAACTCCATGATCGATCAGTCTGATCAAAGCTGAAAAGAGCTGTGACTCTAAAATAAATGCGCACTCACTGCATAAAAAAAAGAAAATAAATAATAATAATAATGTTAAATGACTCTGTTTTTGAGCCGCACCACACCATGCAGTAGAGAACAGAGCGCACTTCCACAGAGGCAGAAAATAGCACTCAAACTTGTGCAGCATGGCACACGCGACTGTGTGCACACATTAAAACGCGAACACACGCAGCTGCAAGTATGAACGAACACTGTTAAAGGCTGAGTACGCACGTATTTCGGCCGTATTTAAATGAAACACAACACTGCAATGAGCAGCTCTACGAATACGCCACTGTGAAAGCCCCATAACTCTGCGAAAGCTGTTGCTCCTCACACAGGCGCCAGATGCACGCCTCCCACCATGGGATTGGGGGGGGGGGGGGGAGAGAGATGGGGCGCCACTCTGCCGTAACGTAACCACGAATCCCCCCGTCAGGACAACCCCCCCACCCCATTTTTTTTTTTTCTGCACGGTCGTGCCCCCCACCCCCGCGCGATGCCGCCCCGGTCGGCTGCCCAGTCAGCCCGCCTCCAGGACCACCCCTGGTAGAACGAATGCAACACCGCCCCTGCTACGCCAATTCTCCGGCCAATCTCATGCTCCATTGTCCCTTCACTTGTGAACAAGACCCCAAGGAACTCCTTCACTTGGGGCAACACCGTATTCCCTACCCGGAGTAGGCAATCCATCGGTTTCCTGCTGAGAACCATGGCATCAGATTTAGAGGTGCTGATCCTTATCCCAGCCGCTTCACACTCGGCTGCGAACCGATCCAGTGAGTGTTGGAGGTCACTGGCCGGTGAAGCCAACGGGACCACAGCATCTGCAAAAAGCAGTGATGAGACCCTGAGCCCACCAAAGTGGAAACCCTCCTCCCCCCGAATATCACAAACAGGATTGGTGACAAGGCACAGCCCTAGCGGAGGCCAACCCCCACCAGAAATGAGTCCGACTTACTGCCGAGCACCCGAACACAGCTCTCGCTTTGTGAGTACAGAGATTGGATGGCCCTGAGAACGGACCCCCTCACTCCATACTCCCACAGAACCTCCCACAATATTCTCCGGGGTACCCGATCTTACACCTTCTCCAAGCCCACAAAACACATGTAGACTGGATGGGCATACTCCCAGGCACTCTCCAGGATCCTTATTTCACGGCCAGGATGGAACCCGCATTGTTCATCTTCAATCAGAGGTTAGACTATTGGTCGAACCCTCCTTTGCAGCACCCTGGAGTAGACTTTACCAAGGAGGCTAAGTAGTGTGATACCCCCTGTAGTTGGCACACACTCTTTCTTTTTAAATATGGGGATCGCCACCCCAGTTTGCTACTCCTTAGGCACTGTCCCAGACCTCAACGTAATGTTGAAGAGACGTCTCATCCAGGACAATCCCTCCACACCCAGAGCCTTCAGCATTTCTGTATGGATCTCATCAACCCCCGAAGTTGTTTGATGACCTCAGTGACTTCCACCAGGGAAACTGATTAAAATCCTCCATCAGCTTCCAGCTCTGCCCCTACTATAGAGTGCACTCCGGTCTGATGCAGTTACTTCCTCAAAGTGTTCCTTCCAGCGCCGGATTGCCTCCTCAGTTGAGGTCAACAGAGTCCCATTCTTACTGTAGACAGCTTGGATGGTTCCCCTTTTTCCCCTCCTGATGTGCCTCATGGTCTGCCAGAAGCACCTTGGTACCGACCGAAAGTTCTTTGACCGAAAGAACTCCTCCCACATCCGCTGCTTTCCGGAGGTGTGAGTTGAAGATCTGTTGGACAGTGGGCTCCTCCAGACGTTCCCAGCCCGCACTACCCGTTTGGGCTTACCAGATCTGTCCAAAGTCCTCCCCATCCTCTGATCCAACTCACCACCAGATGGTGATCAGTTGACAGCCCTGCCCCTCTCTTCACCCGAGTGTCCAGAACATGCAGCCTCAGATCAGATGATATGATCACAAAATTGATCATCGATCTTCGGCCTAGGGTGCTCTGGTACCATGTACACTTATGAGCATCCTTATGTTCAAACATGGTGTTCGTTATGGACAGTCCATGACTAGCATAGAAGTCCAATAACAAATGACCATTCGGGCTTTGTTCGGCGAGGCCGCTCCTCCCAATCACACTTCTCCAGGTGTCTCTATCATTGCCCATGTGTGCGTTGAAGTCCCCCAGCAGAATAATGGAGTCCCCCCTCCGGCGGGGGGGACTCCATTCAGGGACTCCAAGAAGGTCGAATACTCCAAACTGCTGTTCAGTGCATACACACAAACAACAGTCAGAGTTTTACCCCCGCCACCCAAAGGCACAGGGAGGTGACCCTCTCATCTACCGGTGTAAACTCCAACGTAGCGGCACTCAGTTGGGGATTTGTGAGTATCCCCACACCCACCCGGCGCCTCACACCCTGGGCAGCTCCAGAGAAGAATAAGGTCCAACCCCTATCAAGCAGAGTGGTTCCAGAGTCAAGGCTGTGCGTGGAGGTGAGGCCCACCAGATCTAACAGGTATTGGCTCTACCTCCCGCACAATCTCCGACTCCTTCCCCCACAGCGAGGTGACATTCCACACCCCCAAAGCTAGCCCCTGCCGCCCGGGTCTGGTCTGCCAAGGCCCTTGACTTTCACTGCCACCCATGGGACAGCGCACCCGACACCAGCAGTTCCTCTTGTAGGTGGTGAGCCTACAGGGATGGAAGGTCTACTTTGCCTTTTCGGGCTATGCCCGGCTGGGCTCCGTGGCAAGCCCAGCCACCAGGCGCTTGCTGACGGGCCCTACATCCAGGCCTGGCTCCAGATGGGGGCCCCGGGCTTCCCCCGGCCAGGTCACATTTCCTCTGCCTCGTTTTTTCATGGTGTCTTATGAACCATTCTTACTCTGGAATCTCACCTGAGACCAATTTGCCATTGGAGACCCTACCAGGCACACAATGGCTCCAGACAACACAGCTCTCAGGTCCATAGCGGCACACAAACCTCTCCACCACGATAAGGTGATGGTTCCTGGAGAGGATTGTATGACTTTTAAATCATTAATTTGCATTTACTGCATGACATAGGTATTTGATCACCTACCAACCAGCAATGATTCTGGCAATCACAGACCAGTTCATTTTTCTTTAAGAAGCCCTCCTATTCTGCACTCTTTACCTGTATTAATTTCACCTGTTTCAATTTGTTACCTGTATAAAAGACACCTGTCAATTACACTCCAACCTATCCACCATGGCCAAGACCAAAGAGCTGTCTAAGGACACCAGAGACAAAACAATAGACCTGCACAAGGCTGGGATGGACTACAGGACAATAGGCAAGCAGCTTGGTGCGAAGACAACAACTGTTGGAGTAATTATTAGAAAATGGAAGAAACACAAGATGACTGTCAATCTTCCATGATCTGCAAGATCTCACCTTATGGGGTAAAGATGATTCTGAGAAAGCCCAGTACTACACAGGAGGACCTGGTCAATAACCTGAAGAGACCTGGGACCACAGTTACAAAGATTACATTAGTAACACATGATGCTGTCATGGTTTAAAATCCTGCAGGGCAGCAAGGTCCCCCTGCTCAAGCCAGCACATGTCCAGGCCTGTTTGAAGTTTGCCAGTGACCATCTGGATGATCCAGAGGAGGTATGGGGGAAGGTCATGTGGTCAGATGAGACCATAATAGAGCTTTTTGGTATCAACTCCACTCGCCATGTTTGGAGGATGAGAACAACCCCAAGAACACCGTCCCAACCATGAAGCATGAGCGTGGAAACAATTTTTTGGGGTGCTTTTCTGCAAAGGGGACAGGACGACTGCATCGTATTGACGGGAGGATGAATGGGGTTATGTATCATGAGATTTTGGCAAACAACCTCCTTCCCTCAGTAAGAGCATTGAAGATGGGTCATGGCTGGGTCTTCAGCATGACAATGACCCCAAACACACAGCCAGGACAACTAAGGAGGGGCTCCATAAGAAGCATTTTAAGGTCCTGGAGTGGTCCAGCCAGTCTCCAGACCTGAACTCAATAGAAAATATTTGGAGGGAGCTGAAACTCCAAACCTGAAATATCTGGAGAGGATCTGTATGGAGGAGTGGACCAAAATCCCTGCTGCATTGTGCAAACTTGGTCAAGAACTACAGGAAACATCTCAAATTCAAGGATTCAAAAGAATTTTATTGTCATATGCACAAAGGAACATGTTCCCTGCACAATGAAATGTGTTTACTGCATTTAACCCATCCTAATTGCCAGTTAGGAGCAAAAGTCGCCTTTAGGCGCCCGGGGACCAGCTCCAGATGTATGTTCTGCCTTAGGTCAACAGCAGGGCTGAGCAAACCATGACCAGCCTCATGACGACAGACGACACACACAAACAACACACATAAGCCGGCCCGGTACATGAACACATATAAAAAGCACACACAAGGTAAAACTTGGGAAAGAAAAACCTTCATTGCTGCTGCATTGAATCATGCAGCAGCAATGCAGGAAAAAACCCATCAGCACAATGAACAATGATCACACACAACAACAGGACGAGAGACCACGACCGAGATTTGTAAGAGTCCAGTTATCTTCCTGTTAAAAGGGAGTTTTTCCTTCCCACTGTCACCAAGTGCTTGCTCACAGGGGGTCGTTTTGACCGTTGGGGTTTTTCCATAATTATTCTATGGCTTTGCCTTACAATATAAAGCGCCTTGGGGCAACTGTTTGTTGTGATTTGGCGCTATATAAATAAAATTGATTTGATTTATCAGACAGATCACCCTGAACATCTGATCTCTGGAACTGCAAACAAAGGATTCTGTACCAAATATTAAGGTCTGTTTTTATATTGGATCAAATACTTATTTTATGCAATAAAATGCAACTTAACCCTAACCCTAATTTGATTTTTTTTTAGTACTTATATATGGAATAAAAGGCAAATTTTCATTTTAGTGTTTTGTTTTCAACTATTTACTGGCAGTTTATCAGAGCTGCCGTTCTGCTCTGTGTAAGCCTGATCCCGTCAGATCACAGAAGCTAAGCAGTGTGGGATCTGGTTAGTACTTGGATGGGAGACCTCTTTGGAACACCAGCGGCTGTGTGTGTGTGTTTGCCCTGATAAAACTAGAATTGCGTCAGGAAGGGCATTTGACGTGAAACGTGCCAAATACTAATGCGGATCTGGCTGTGTCCGCTGTGGTGACACTGAACAAGAAAACAGGAGCAGCCAAATGGACAACAACTGGCAGTTCATCAGAGATTGTGAATTTAAGGGGTTAATAGGACCACCATTTTCCTGGCACTAACATGGATTACAAGGTGAGTTCCATCATTATGGCTAAAGTAGCTTCCCATAAGTTAACATATAGATGTCACTACTTCAGGGCCTACATGCAACTGTTTATTGAATGAAGCACTTCTCACTTGAACCCAGGAAGTTGAAAAATCCCTGACACAAGGTCCACAGAATGGGAAATCCATAGTGGAGAACTTTACCAAAGAAAGAATGGAGACCAAGACAATAAATTTCTGGGAGCCAATCAAGAAGACCCACCTTCTGACATTCTCAGTGAAAAATTGTCTCACCTCTGACAAGGACAGGAAATTGCTGATTGATACAGAAGCATTATTTCATGACACATGGGGGGAGGGGGCATGAGCGCTTAAAACAATCCTCTGTGCCGCAAAGCAGTTACCATATCACTGTGTGGTGGGGAATTGGCAAATTGGCACTGCCTGCAGCTGTAGGCAGTCACTCCTGCTTGCTGAAGTGCACAGAACAGAAGCAGTGAGAGTGAGAGGTTCAGCAGTTATCTCCAGCATTGCCCCAGAGGACAGGCACGCTCTGTTCCGCTTTGGCTCTGGATGGAGCATCCTGCTCCCCATTTCCCCACTGCTTAGTTCAGCGGGGTTCTGCCATCTGGCTCCACAATGCCTCCTCTCTGGCAGGGAAAAGTCCACTTAGGACACAGCAAAACCAGAACTTTGCAACACATTTCTCTGTGGATCATCTAGCTAGCATCAAAATGACAGGAAGAACAAGGCAGACAGCCAGTTTACAAAATAAAAGGTGTTTGAAAGCGGACAGATAGGGTATAAGAATGGGTTCCAATCTCACTGGAGAGGACAAACTGCCCACTTGTGGAAAAAAAGTTTGCAGAAAGGACAGCCTGCCTATTTGTAATGCATTCACATTACAAGATGAAGTGACTTGAATCTGACCTTTTTTTGTGTGCCTGCGTGTGATGCAGTGTACACATACAACAAATTACGACATATGTACTTAATGCAGAGGTGATGGCCAAGTGGTTAATGTGCTTGGTTTCAGTGTGGAAGGTTCCTGGTTCAAACCTAACTCCATTTAACATGAAATGAGAGTGTGTTATCCAATTTTTCCAATAATGTTCTAGCAGCTGGAAACTCTCTTTTGTTGTCATGTACACTGACAAAATAATAACAATAATGAAATTTAAAATGAGGCTTATCTTCATAATTAACTGGTTTATTTAAGAAAGAGAAGAGAGAAAAAGAATCACATTTTGTCAGGCCGGGTTGCTATCCGGCAGCTGTAGGAACTGGACCAGCAAAGCAGACTCCCAGACTTGGCGTAGGAGTAAGACAAAACATGGTCTTTATTTCAGGCTTAGGTTCGGTACACAGGTGGTCAAGCAGCAGAGCAGAGGTACAATTGGGGTCGGACAAAAATGCAGTCATGATCAAGCAGGGGTCAAGGCACGAGCAAACAGTAATCAAAGATGAGGCAAAAGGCGTGGTTGAGGTGAACAGAGCAAAAATCGGTACACATCTTGGCAAAAACAGGACTGAGAACAAAAGGCTGGGATGTGTGCAAGAAGTGACAACAAACTGGCGGTGAGCTGTGAGACTGTGATGGTTTAAATAAGGAACAAACAAATTAGGGTGATGTGAAGCAGGTGTTAATTTGGTGCACGTGGAGGAACAATCTAGAAAGGGGTGTGGCTAGTGAACGAAGATTAAACAGTGCAAGATAGGAAGGAAGAGAGTGCACAAAGTGAAGTGATGTAGGATAGAAAGATGCATGAGCAGGTGCCAAGAGTGTGAGTGAAAGAAAACACAGAGCGGACAGAATCAAAGTGTGAGACAAAGATAATAGCAGGTGCAGTGCTGTGGAGTGGGAACTAACTCAGACAGGTGTGAGGGAAACTGAGAACTATGAACAACAGTAAAATAAAAACTGAGGGCAGAAAAGCATAACCAAGAACTGGGCATAAACATGAGAACTGAAAACGGAACATAAATACTCAAGCAAAACTAAAGTAGGAAAACAAGGTGGTAAACAAGCTATACATGAAAACACAAAGCAAAACCTGACATAAAGCATAACTGATAACACAAATAAGAAAACCAAAATAAACAAGTAATAAACAATGATCAATAATGCAAACACAATTTGGCAGAACAAAGCTAAAATGGAACTGGACGATGGCTAAAGTATGGAAAGAAACAAAGTGACAAAGCAAAATGGAACAGAATAAACACATGAAAAACTAGACATTCATCACAAAATGCCCCATGCACAGTATTTTTTTACATGCAAAGTGCAGTAATATGTACTTGTATGGGGAGGGTATTTGGTTGAAGCCTTATGTGTTTGATGAAAACTGGGATATACAATGAAAAAACTGGAGATTGGCATAATATTTATTTAGAGGATGTGACAAACAGTGATCATAAAAGTCAGTCACTGTCACCAGCCTTCAAAACAAATGCAACCACTGGTGACCTTGAAACGGAGGTCAAGGTCACCGGCCTTCGAACCCATGCGAAGTACTCCTCCAAGGCATGTACCCACCAAATATGATGTTTTTGTGAGCAATAGGTGCCGAGCTACGTTGCAGTCGGACAGACGGATTGGAAGGATGGACGGAAGGACAGACGCACGGAGGCACGGACAACCCGGATGCTATATCCCCCACCTTATTATACCCCACCGTGTGGGGTATAATAAGTAATAAAACAAAGCTGGGGCAGATGGTAATAAAAAGAAAGGAGGAAAAACGCAATTAAAGTCCGATAAGGCCCAGACATGACACATTTGATTTCACTGGCATGAGAACATTTCAGTTGAGATTTTCTTTTGACCCACAGATGAAGACCAAAAATTAGGGAGAAAAAAGGCAAAAACTACATGATCAGATTTCTGTCAAACCTAAAACATTAGCAGCTTAATTATTTGCACATTTAGCCTAATATTTACAAACATCAAGCTTAATAAAGGAGCTAATTGTTCCTCCCTGATTAGACAGATTATTAAAGCGTCTAATGACAAACATTCAGCATGTGAGGGCGTATTTGTTCAAATCTGCAGGTCATGGATGATTTGTATCAGAGTTATATTGTAGCCTGTTGTGATTTGGCACTATATAAATGTAATAAATATAAACCTGTGGTCTTTTCAGTTTCAATTTCAGGGGCACTTCTAAAATATTAAAAATAATAATAAATAATAAAATGGCTGGTTGTGTGTGTGTGTGTGGGGGGGGGGGGGGTTGGAGGGTGGGGGAGCGCCCTCAGAGAGGCTCTCACCTGGGGAGTAATTCAGTGTAGAACCACCACTGACAATAGGGACCTAGCATCATGTCAATGGAGCGAGACCGCCGTGGAACCACTGGCGCTGGGCCAACCATACTTATCCAAGGGAACAGAAATGTACCAAATTATAAACACTTCCTCAAGTCAGCTGCAAACAAGGCAAGTCTATTCAATTCTGAATACATTTGCTCAAATGGTGGTGAGCTGTTGTCTGCAGAGAAATTCATCATGTTAGCAGGAGGCTTTAAAAACATAGAGTTAGTGAGAGTCCTGAATGGTGATGGTGTGTCAGCTGTTCACACGAAGAAGCAGATACCCGCCTTCTGTTACATGCAGTACGCCTGTCCGACTGTCATTCAAAAATCATCATTGGATACGATGATACTGATGCCATCGTATTTGCAACTGTACTATTGGATTGAAGACATACTGACTGAGGTATTCATACATTGTGGACATGCAGGACAAGATGTCACATGAGAATGCTACATTCCTGTCCATGAGATAGCAAGCAAGCTTGGTCCAGATGATGCAACATCCTACCAGCTGTGCATATGTTTTCTGGATGTGGCAGCACTAGTGCAATATACCGGATGGGAAAGCACACTGCCTATTCAGTTCTGACAAAACATGCCAAAGTATTGCAATGGTTGGGGATATTCCAGGACGCAGACACATTTTTGGAAGCTGCAAGAGAGATTATTCTAAAAAAAAAAAAATCCAAGAATCTGTCATCAATGAATGAGAATTAGATATAACTTTATTCATCCCTTGGGAAGACTCCCTCTGGGAAATGGAGGTTCCCTTGTATAGCAGCACACAGGTTAAGAAGCACACAGAACATAAAAAATGAAAAACAAAATTGCAAATATAAATGCCAGACATACTGACCATATTGCTTAATCGATAAAATGGAAAACAAATGACATGAAAGAGGAAAAAGGCACAGAAACCCATTATTTATTTTATTGTATTTTTTGGTGTGTGATTGTGCATCTGGTTATTTATTTTATTTTACTGTATTGTATTTTTGGGGAGTGGTGACTGTGTGTCTGGTTATTTATTTTACTCTGTTGTCTTTTTTGGGGAGTGACGGCTGTGCGTCTGGTGATTTATTTTACTCTTGTCATGTATCATGTCTTGTCATATTATTTTGCCATGTTTAGTCTGTCGTTTCATACTGTTCTGATTTTGTGCTATTTCGGGTTTGTGTTTTGGATTGATTGATCTCTCTGGCTGGGTGTTTCCTGCTTTGGTTTTCTTGCCCCCACTTCTCTTGTCTGTTCTTCTTGGAGCTTGGTGGTGGGCGTTACACTCTGTTTGGGCCATGCCCTGTTTCCACATGCATTTCCAATCTGCAGCTTATCATGGGGTGTGTTCAAACACTACTGTTTGCACTGGTTACTTGCCTGATTGTTGTGCCCTGTGCCATCGTTTCTGGCTCTGCTCGTTGTATTTCCTAAGTCCTGCTTCCGCGTTGTGTTTGACCACCTGCCTGTATTACTGACCACACCATTGCCTGATGTTTTTGATCTGTTTGCTTTTCTTGGACTGCCTCTCTGTATACCAGACCCGACTGATCACTTCAGTAAACGCCTCATTGAACCAGAGCTACTGTGTTGAGTCCTGCATTTGTCTCCAGCCATCTCTGTCTGACAGTTCTGATAACTCTATTGTCTTTTTTGGGGAGTGACAGCTGTATGTTTCATTATGTATTTTACTGAATTGTGTTTTTGGGGAGTGACGGCTGTGCATCTGGTTATTTATTTTACTCTGTTGTCTTTTTTGGGGAGTGACTTCTGTGCGTCTGGTGATTTATTTTACTGTATTGTCTTTTTTGGGGAGTGATTGCTGTGCATCTGGTGATTTATTTTACTGTATTGTCTTTTTTGGGGAGTGACGGCTGTGCATCTGGTGAATTATTTTACTGTATTGTCTTTTTTGGGGAGTGATTGCTGTGCGTCTGGTGATTTATTTTACTGTATTGTCTTTTTTGGGGAGTGATTGCTGTGCGTCTGGTGATTTATTTTACTGTATTGTCTTTTTGGGGGAGTGATTGCTCTGCGTCTGGTTATTTATTTCACTCTTGTCTTTTTTGGGAGTGACGGCTGTACATTTGGTTAGTTATTTTACTGAATTGTGTTTTTGGGGAGTGACGGCTGTGCATCTGGTTATTTATTTTACTCTGTTGTCTTTTTTGGGGAGTGACTGCTGTGCATCTGGTGATTTATTTTACTGTATTGTGTTTTTTGGGGAGTGATTGCTGTGCATCTGGTTATTTATTTTACTCTGTTGTCTTTTTTGGGGTGTGACGGCTGTACATTTGGTTAGTTATTTTACTGAATTGTGTTTTTGGGGAGTGATGGCTGTGCATCTGGTTATTTATTTTACTCTGTTGTCTTTTTTGGGGTGTGACGGCTGTGCGGCTGGTTATTTATTTTGCTCTGTTGTCTTTTTTGGGAGTGACGGCTGTACATTTGGTTAGTTATTTTACTGAATTGTGTTTTTGGGGAGTGATGGCTGTGCATCTGGTTATTTATTTTACTCTGTTGTCTTTTTTGGGGAGTGATTGCTGTGCGTCTGATGATTTATTTTACTGTATTGTGTTTTTTGGGGAGTGATGGCTGTGCATCTGGTTATTTATTTTACTCTGTTGTCTTTTTTGGGGTGTGACAGCTGTGCGTCTGGTTATTTATTTTGCTCTGTTGTCTTTTTTGGGGAGTGATTGCTGTGCATCTGGTTATTTATTTTACTCTGTTGTCTTTTTTGGGGAGTGTGTTGTGTGGGCCGCCAGAAGAGGATGTACTGCTGGCCCACCACCAAAGGGCGCCCTGCCTGAAGTGCGGGCTTCAGGCACGAGAGGGCGCTGCCGCCACGGACACAGCCGGGAGTGACAGCTGTCACTCATTAATTCCTGACAGCTGTCACACATTCTTCATCATCGCACTCCATAAAGACCAGACGTCATCTCCACCTCATCGCCGAGATATCATACTTCATTGGAGGTAATACTCTCAGCCTTTTTGTGAGATTTATAAATCTGTTATTGTGAGTGTTTGCAGGAGAACCGGTCGTTTTTGCGGAGGCTGTGCAAGATGGCGCTCCTTTTCATCTGAGATCGCTGCAACGTGTTGAGTGAGAGGTGGAGGTGGCATTCCCACCGTTATTGTTACTGGGTGTACACACACCCACACTTGACTGTCTTTGTTCTTCGCCAGCAGTACCAGATCCGACAGTCGGGGACGGTGATCACCTGGGAATTCGGGACTTGGCGGCTCCAGTATTCACCAGGTTCTGTGGGGGCGGAAATCGTGTGGTTCCGGCTCTTCTCAGGACAGACGTCTTCTATCCTCGAGCCTGCCCACACGTCACCTTTGTAATTTGACTGTAATTATATTCTGAGATTGTCTGTATGTTCGTTGTGCACATTTCACAACATTAAATTGTTACCTTTTGGCTCATCTATTGACCATTCATTTGCGCCCCCTGTTGTGGGTCCGTGTCACTACACTTTCACAACAGAGTGACGGCTGTGCGTCTGGTTATTTATTTTACTCTGTTGTCTTTTTTGGGGAGTGACGGCTGTGCGTCTGGTGATTTATTTTACTCTTGTCATGTATCATGTCTTGTCATATTATTTTGCCATGTTTAGTCTGTCGTTTCATACTGTTCTGATTTTGTGCTATTTCGGGTTTGTGTTTTGGATTCCATTCTGCAGCTTATCACGGGGTGTATTTAAACACTACTGGTTGCACTGGTTACTTGCCTGATTGTTGTGCCCTGTGCCATTGTTTCTGGCTCTGCTCATTGTATTTCCTAAGTCCTGCTTCCGCGTTGTGTTTGACCACCTGCCTGTATTACTGACCACACCATTGCCTGATGTTTTTGATCTGTTTGCTTTTCTTGGACTGCCTCTCTGTATACCGGACCTGACTGATCACTTCAGTAAATGCCTCATTGAACCAGAGCTTCTGTGTTGAGTCCTGCATTTGTCTCCAGCCATCTCTGTCTGACAGTTCTGATAACTCTATTGTCTTTTTTGGGGAGTGACAGCTGTATGTTTCATTATGTATTTTACTGAATTGTGTTTTTGGGGAGTGACGGCTGTGCATCTGGTGAATTATTTTACTGAATTGTCTTTTTTGGGGAGTGATTGCTGTGCATCTGGTGAATTATTTTACTGTATTGTCTTTTTGGGGGAGTGATTGCTGTGCGTCTGGTGATTTATTTTACTGTATTGTCTTTTTGGGGGAGTGATTGTTGTGCGTTTGGTTATTTATTTTACTCTGTTTTCTTTTTTGGGGAGTGACTGCTGTGCGTCTGGTGATTTATTTTACTGTATTGTGTTTTTTGGGGAGTGATTGCTGTGCATCTGGTTATTTATTTTACTCTGTTGTCTTTTTGGGGGTGTGACGGCTGTGCTTCTGGTTATTTTGCTCTGTTGTCTTTTTTCGGGAGTGACGGTTGTGCGTCTGGTTATTTATTTTACTCTGGTGTCTTTTTTGGGAGTGACGGCTGTACATTTGGTTATTTATTTTGCTCTGTTGTCTTTTTTGGGGAGTGATGGCTGTGCATCTGGTTATTTATTTTGCTCTGTTGTCTTTTTTGGGGAGTGACGGCTGTGCGTCTGGTGAATTATTTTACTGTTGTCTTTTTTGGGAGTGACGGCTGTACATTTGGTTAGTTATTTTACTGAATTGTGTTTTTGGGGAGTGACAGCTGTGCATCTGGTTATTTATTTTGCTCTGTTGTCTTTTTTGGGGAGTGATGGCTGTGCATCTGGTTATTTATTTTGCTCTGTTGTCTTTTTTGGGGAGTGACGGCTGTGCGTCTGGTGAATTATTTTACTGTATTGTCTTTTTGGGGGAGTGATTGCTGTGCGTCTGGTTATTTATTTTACTCTGTTGTCTTTTTTGGGGAGTGACGGCTGGTTATTTATTTTACTCTGTTGTCTTTTTTGGGGTGTGACGGCTGTGCGTCTGGTTATTTATTTTGCTCTGTTGTCTTTTTTAGGGAGTGATTGCTGTGCATCTGGTTATTTATTTTACTCTGTTGTCTTTTTTAGGGAGTGATGGCTGTGCATCTGGTTATTTTATTTCACTGTATTGTATTTTTGGCAAGTGGCAACTGTACATCTGGTTATTGATTTTATTTTGATGTATTGTCTTTTTTGGGGAGTGACGGCTGTGCGTCTGGTTATTTATTTTACTCTGTTGTCTTTTTTGGGAGTGACGGCTGTACATTTGGTTAGTTATTTTACTGAATTGTGTTTTTTGGGGAGTGATTGCTGTGCATCTGGTTATTCATTTTACTCTGTTGTCTTTTTTGGGGTGTGATGGCTGTGCGTCTGGTTATTTATTTTAATCTGTTGTCTTTTTTGGGGAGTGACAGCTGTATGTTTGGTTATTTATTTTACTGAATTGTGTTTTGGGGAATGACGGCTGTGCATCTGGTTATTTATTTTACTCTGTTGTGTTTTTTGGGGTGTGATGGCTGTGCGTCTGGTTATTTATTTTACTCTGTTGTGTTTTTTGGGGTGTGATTGCTGTGCGTCTGGTTATTTATTTTAATCTGTTGTCTTTTTTGGGGAGTGATGGCTGTATGTTTGGTTATTTATTTTACTGAATTGTGTTTTGGGGAATGACGGCTGTGCATCTGGTTATTTATTTTACTCTGTTGTGTTTTTTGGGGTGTGACGGCTGTGCGTCTGGTTATTTATTTTACTCTGTTGTGTTTTTTGGGGTGTGATGGCTGTGCGTCTGGTTATTTATTTTAATCTGTTGTCTTTTTTGGGGAGTGACGGCTGTATGTTTGGTTATTTATTTTACTGAATTGTGTTTTGGGGAATGACGGCTGTGCATCTGGTTATTTATTTTACTCTGTTGTGTTTTTTGGGGAGTGACGGCTGTGCATCTGGTTATTTTATTTCACTGTATTGTATTTTTGGCAAGTGGCAACTGTATGTCTGGTTATTGATTTTATTTTGCTGTATTGATTTTATTTTGCTGTAAATGCTATAGACTTAGACTGCTGGGGGGTTCCCATGATGCACCCAGTGTTTCTTTTTATTCACCTCTTTTTGCTCTGTATGCACCACTCTGATTTTAATCATTAGTGATTGATCTCTGCTCCCCTCCACAGCATGTCTTTTTTCTGGTTCTCTCCCTCAGCCCCAACCAGTCCCAGCAGAAGACTGCCCCTCCCTGAGCCTGGTTCTGCTGGAGGTTTCTTCCTGTTAAAAGGGAGTTTTTCCTTCCCACTGTCGCCAAGTGCTTGCTCATAGGGGGTTGTTTTGACCGTTGGGGTTTTTCTGTAATTATTGTATGGCTTTTGCCTTATAATATAAAGCTCCTTGGGGCGACTGTTTGTTGTGATTTGGTGCTATATAAATAAAATTGATTTGATTTATTGATTTTGGGGGATGATGGTTGTGCGTGTGGTTATTGAATTAATTTTGCTGGTTTGTATTTTTTGGGGGGAGTGATGGTTGTGCGTGTGGTTATTGAATTTATTTTTGCTGTATTATATTTTCTGGGGAGTGACAGTTGTGCGTGTGGTTAGTGATTTTATTTTGCTGTATTGTATTTTTTGGGGGGAGTGATGTTTGTGCATTTGGTTATTTATTTTACTCTGTTGTCTTTTTTGGGGAGTGACGGCTGTGCGTCTGGTTATTTATTTTACTCTTGTCTTTTTTGGGAGTGACAGCTGTACATTTGGTTAGTTATTTTACTGAATTGTGTTTTTGGGGAGTGACGGCTGTGCATCTGGTTATTTATTTTACTCTGTTTTCTTTTTTGGGGAGTGACTGCTGTGCGTCTGGTGATTTATTTTACTGTATTGTGTTTTTTGGGGAGTGATTGCTGTGCATCTGGTTATTTATTTTACTCTGTTGTCTTTTTGGGGGTATGACGGCTGTGCGTCTGGTTATTTATTTTGCTCTGTCATTTTTGGGGAGTGACGGCTGTGCTTCTGGTTATTTTGCTCTGTTGTCTTTTTTCGGGAGTGACGGTTGTGCGTCTGGTTATTTATTTTACTCTGGTGTCTTTTTTGGGAGTGACGGCTGTACATTTGGTTAGTTATTTTACTGAATTGTGTTTTTTGGGGTGTGACGGCTGTGCGTCTGGTTATTTATTTTACTCTGTTGTCTTTTTTGGGGAGTGACGGCTGTGCATCTGGTTATTTTATTTCACTGTATTGTATTTTTGGCAAGTGGCAACTGTATGTCTGGTTATTGATTTTATTTTGCTGTATTGATTTTATTTTGCTGTAAATGCTATAGACTTAGACTGCTGGGGGGTTCCCATGATGCACCCAGTGTTTCTTTTTATTCACCTCTTTTTGCTCTGTATGCACCACTCTGATTTTAATCATTAGTGATTGATCGCTGCTCCCCTCCACAGCATGTCTTTTTCCTGGTTCTCTCCCTCAGCCCCAACCAGTCCCAGCAGAAGACTGCCCCTCCCTGAGCCTGGTTCTGCTGGAGGTTTCTTCCTGTTAAAAGGGAGTTTTTCCTTCCCACTGTCGCCAAGTGCTTGCTCATAGGGGATTGTTTTGACCGTTGGGGTTTTTCTGTAATTATTGTATGGCTTTTGCCTTATAATATAAAGCTCCTTGGGGCGACTGTTTGTTGTGATTTGGTGCTATATAAATAAAATTGAATTGATTTATTGATTTTGGGGGATGATGGTTGTGCGTGTGGTTATTGAATTAATTTTGCTGGTTTGTATTTTTTGGGGGGAGTGATGGTTGTGCGTGTGGTTATTGAATTTATTTTTGCTGTATTATATTTTCTGGGGAGTGACAGTTGTGCGTGTGGTTAGTGATTTTATTTTGCTGTATTGTATTTTTTGGGGGGAGTGATGTTTGTGCGTTTGGTTATTTATTTTACTCTGTTGTCTTTTTTGGGGAGTGACGGCTGTGCGTCTGGTTATTTATTTTACTCTTGTCTTTTTTGGGAGTGACAGCTGTACATTTGGTTAGTTATTTTACTGAATTGTGTTTTTGGGGAGTGACGGCTGTGCATCTGGTTATTTATTTTACTCTGTTTTCTTTTTTGGGGAGTGACTGCTGTGCGTCTGGTGATTTATTTTACTGTATTGTGTTTTTTGGGGAGTGATTGCTGTGCATCTGGTTATTTATTTTACTCTGTTGTCTTTTTGGGGGTGTGACGGCTGTGCGTCTGGTTATTTATTTTGCTCTGTCATTTTTGGGGAGTGACGGCTGTGCTTCTGGTTATTTTGCTCTGTTGTCTTTTTTCGGGAGTGACGGTTGTGCGTCTGGTTATTTATTTTACTCTGGTGTCTTTTTTGGGAGTGACGGCTGTACATTTGGTTAGTTATTTTACTGAATTGTGTTTTTGGGGAGTGACAGCTGTGCATCTGGTTATTTATTTTGCTCTGTTGTCTTTTTTGGGGAGTGACGGCTGTGCATCTGGTTATTTATTTTGCTCTGTTGTCTTTTTTGGGGAGTGACGGCTGTGCGTCTGGTGAATTATTTTGCTGTATTGTCTTTTTGGGGGAGTGATTGCTGTGCGTCTGGTTATTTATTTTACTCTGTTGTCTTTTTTGGGGAGTGACAGCTGGTTATTTATTTTACTCTGTTGTCTTTTTTGGGGTGTGACGGCTGTGCGTCTGGTTATTTATTTTGCTCTGTTGTCTTTTTTAGGGAGTGATTGCTGTGCATCTGGTTATTTATTTTACTCTGTTGTCTTTTTTAGGGAGTGATGGCTGTGCATCTGGTTATTTTATTTCACTGTATTGTATTTTTGGCAAGTGGCAACTGTACATCTGGTTATTGATTTTATTTTGATGTATTGTCTTTTTTGGGGAGTGACGGCTGTGCGTCTGGTTATTTATTTTACTCTGTTGTCTTTTTTGGGAGTGACGGCTGTATATTTGGTTAGTTATTTTACTGAATTGTGTTTTTTGGGGAGTGATTGCTGTGCATCTGGTTATTTATTTTACTCTGTTGTCTTTTTTGGGGTGTGATGGCTGTGCG
Source organism: Thalassophryne amazonica (assembly GCF_902500255.1). Classification (NCBI taxonomy): domain Eukaryota; kingdom Metazoa; phylum Chordata; class Actinopteri; order Batrachoidiformes; family Batrachoididae; genus Thalassophryne; species Thalassophryne amazonica. The sequence goes on along the minus strand of NC_047117.1, from coordinate 96,806,391 downwards.
TCTGGTTATTTATTTTAATCTGTTGTCTTTTTGGGGGAGTGACGGCTGTATGTTTGGTTATTTATTTTACTGAATTGTGTTTTGGGGAATGACGGCTGTGCATCTGGTTATTTATTTTACTCTGTTGTGTTTTTTGGGGTGTGACGGCTGTGCGTCTGGTTATTTATTTTACTCTGTTGTCTTTTTTGGGGAGTGACGGCTGTGCATCTGGTTATTTTATTTCACTGTATTGTATTTTTGGCAAGTGGCAACTGTATGTCTGGTTATTGATTTTATTTTGCTGTATTGATTTTATTTTGCTGTAAATGCTATAGACTTAGACTGCTGGGGGGTTCCCATGATGCACCCAGTGTTTCTTTTTATTCACCTCTTTTTGCTCTGTATGCACCACTCTGATTTTAATCATTAGTGATTGATCTCTGCTCCCCTCCACAGCATGTCTTTTTCCTGGTTCTCTCCCTCAGCCCCAACCAGTCCCAGCAGAAGACTGCCCCTCCCTGAGCCTGGTTCTGCTGGAGGTTTCTTCCTGTTAAAAGGGAGTTTTTCCTTCCCACTGTCGCCAAGTGCTTGCTCATAGGGGGTTGTTTTGACCGTTGGGGTTTTTCTGTAATTATTGTATGGCTTTTGCCTTATAATATAAAGCTCCTTGGGGCGACTGTTTGTTGTGATTTGGCGCTATATAAATAAAATTGATTTGATTTATTGATTTTGGGGGATGATGGTTGTGCGTGTGGTTATTGAATTAATTTTGCTGGTTTGTATTTTTTGGGGGGAGTGATGGTTGTGCGTGTGGTTATTGAATTTATTTTTGCTGTATTATATTTTCTGGGGAGTGACAGTTGTGCGTGTGGTTAGTGATTTTATTTTGCTGTATTGTATTTTTTGGGGGGAGCGATGTTTGTGCGTGTGGTTATTGAATTAATTGTGCTGGTTTGTATTTTTGGGGGGAGTGATGGTTGTGCGTGTGGTTATTTAATTAATTTTGCTGGTTTGTATTTTTGGGGGGAGCGATGTTTGTGCATGTGGTTATTGAATTAATTTTGCTGGTTTGTATTTTTGGGGGGAGTGACGGATGTGCGTGTGGTTATTGAATTAATTTTGCTGGTTTGTATTTTTTGGGGGAGTGACGGTTGTGCGTGTGGTTATTTAATTAATTTTGCTTGTTTGTATTTTTGGGGGGAGTGATGTTTGTGCATGTGGTTATTGAATTAATTTTGCTGGTTTGTATTTTTGGGGGAGTGACGGATGTGCGTGTGGTTATTGAATTAATTTTGCTGGTTTGTATTTTTGGGGGGAGTGACAGTTGTGCGTGTGGTTATTGAAATAATTTTGCTGGTTTGTATTTTTTGGGGGGAGTGATGGTTGTGCGTGTGGTTATTGAATTTATTTTTGCTGTATTACATTTTCTGGGGAGTGACAGTTCTGCGTGTGGTTATTGAATTAATTTTGCTGGTTTGTATTTTTTGGGGGAGTGACAGTTGTGCGTGTGGTTATTGAATTAATTTTGCTGGTTTGTATTTTTTGGGGGAGTGACAGTTGTGCGTGTGGTTATTGAATTAATTTTGCTGGTTTGTATTTTTTGGGGGGAGTGATGGTTGTGTGTGTGGTTATTGAATTTATTTTTGCTGTATTACATTTTCTGGGGAGTGATGGTTGTGCGTGTGGTTATTGAATTAATTTTGCTGGTTTGTATTTTTTGGGGGAGTGACAGTTGTGCGTGTGGTTATTGAATTAATTTTGCTGGTTTGTATTTTTTGGGGGAGTGACAGTTGTGCGTGTGGTTATTGAATTAATTTTTGCTGGTTTGTATTTTTTGGGGGGAGTGACGGATGTGCGTGTGGTTATTGAATTAATTTTGCTGGTTTGTATTTTTGGGGGGAGTGATGTTTGTGCGTGTGGTTATTGAATTAATTTTGCTGGTTTGTATTTTTTGGGGGAGTGACGGTTGTGCGTGTGGTTATTGAATTAATTTTGCTGGTTCATATTTTTTGGGGAGAGTGACGGTTGTGCGTGTGGTTATTGAATTTATTTTTGCTGTATTATATTTTCTGGGGAGTGACAGTTGTGCGTGTGGTTATTGAATTAATTTTGCTGCTTTGTATTTTTTGGGGGAGTGACGGTTGTGCGTGTGGTTATTAATAAATTTTGCTGGTTTGTATTTTTTGGGGGAGTGACGGTTGTGCGTGTGGTTATTAAATTAATTTTGCTGGTTTGTATTTTTTGGGGGAGTGACGTTGTGCGTGTGGTTATTTAATTCATTTTGCTGGTTTGTATTTTTGGGGGGAGTGATGTTTGTGCATCTGGTTATTTAATTAATTTTGCTGGTTTGTATTTTTGGGGGGAGTGATGTTTGTGCGTCTGGTTATTGAATTAATTTTGCTGGTTTGTACTTTTTGGGGGAGTGACGGATGTGCGTTTGGTTATTGAATTAATATTGCTGGTTTGTATTTTTTGGGGGAGTGACGGATGTGCGTGTGGTTATTGAATTAATTTTGCTGGTTTGTATTTTCTGGGGAGTGACGGTTGTGCGTGTGGTTATTGAATGAATTTTGCTGGGTTTTTTTGGGGGGGGGAATGACAGTTGTGCGTGTGGTTATTGAATTAATTTTGCTGGTTTGTATTTTTTGGGGGGAGTGATGGTTGTGCGTGTGGTTATTGAATTTATTTTTGCTGTATTATATTTTCTGGGGAGTGACAGTTGTGTGTGTGGTTAGTGATTTTATTTTGCTGTATTGTATTTTTTGGGGGGGGGATGATGGTTGTGCATGTAGTTATTGAATTTATTTTTGCTGTATTATATTTTCTGGGGAGTGATGGTTGTGCGTGTGGTTATTGAATTAATTTTGCTGGTTTGTATTTTTTGGGGGGAGTGATGGTTGTGCATGTGGTTATTGAATTTATTTTTGCTGTATTATATTTTCTGGGGAGTGATGGTTGTGCATGTGGTTATTGAATTTATTTTTGCTGTATTATATTTTCTGGGGAGTGATGGTTGTGCGTGTGGTTACTGAATTTATTTTTGCTGGTTTGTATTTTTTGGGGGAGTGACGTTTGTGCATGTGGTTGTTGAATTAATTTTGCTGGTTTGTATTTTTGGGGGAAGTGACGGTTGTGCGTGTGGTTATTTAATTAATTTTGCTGGTTTGTATTTTTTGGGGAAGTGACGGTTGTGCGTGTGGTTATTTAATTAATTTTGCTGGTTTGTATTTTTGGGGGAAGTGACGGTTGTGCGTGTGGTTATTTAATTAATTTTGCTGGTTTGTATTTTTGGGTGGAGTGATGGTTGTGCGTGTGGTTATTTAATTAATTTTGCTGGTTTGTACTTTTGGGGGGAGTGACGGTTGTGCGTGTGGTTATTTAATTATTTTTGCTAGTTTGTCTTTTTTGGGGGAGTGATGGTTGTGCGTGTGGTTATTGAATTTATTTTTGCTGTATTATATTTTCTGGGGAGTGACGGTTGTGCATGTGGTTATTGAATTTATTTTTGCTGTATTATATTTTCTGGGGAGTGATGGTTGTGCGTGTGGTTATTGAATTTATTTTTGCTGGTTTGTATTTTTTGGGGGAGTGACGGTTGTGCGTGTGGTTATTTAATTAATTTTGCTGGTTTGTATTTTTTGGGGAAGTGACGGTTGTGCGTGTGGTTATTTAATTAATTTTGCTGGTTTGTATTTTTTGGGGAAGTGACGGTTGTGCGTGTGGTTGTTTAATTAATTTTGCTGGTTTGTATTTTTGGGCGGAGTGACGGTTGTGCATGTGGTTGTTTAATTAATTTTGCTGGTTTGTATTTTTTGGGGGAGTGACGGTTGTGCATGTAGTTGTTTAATTAATTTTGCTGGTTTGTATTTTTGGGCGGAGTGACGGTTGTGCATGTGGTTATTGAATTAATTTTGTTGGTTTGTATTTTTTGGGGGGAGTGATGGTTGTGCATGTGGTTATTGAATTTATTTTTGCTGTATTATATTTTCTGGGGAGTGATGGTTGTGCGTGTGGTTATTGAATTCATTTTGCTGGTTTGTATTTTTTGGGGGGAGTGATGGTTGTGCGTGTGGTTATTGAATTAATTTTGCTGGTTTGTATTTTTTGGGGAATGACGGTTGTGCGTGTGGTTATTGAATTAATTTTGCTGGTTTGTATTTTTGGGTGGAGTGACGGTTGTGCGTGTGGTTATTTAATTTATTTTTGCTGTATTATATTTTCTGGGGAGTGACGGTTGTGCGTGTGGTTATTGAATTTATTTTGCTGGTTTGTCTTTTTTGGGGGAGTGATGGTTGTGCGTGTGGTTATTGAATTTATTTTTGCTGTATTATATTTTCTGGGGAGTGATGGTTGTGCGTGTGGTTATTGAATTTATTTTTGCTGTATTATATTTTCTGGGGAGTGACGGTTGTGTGTGTGGTTATTGAATTAATTTTGCTGGTTTGTATTTTTGGGGCGAATGACAGTTGTGCATGTGGTTATTGAATTAATTTTGCTGGTTTGTATTTTTTGGGGGGAGTGATGGTTGTGCATGTGGTTATTGAATTTATTTTGCTGGTTTGTATTTTTGGGGCGAATGACAGTTGTGCATGTGGTTATTGAATTAATTTTGCTGGTTTGTATTTTTTGGGGGGAGTGATGGTTGTGCATGTGGTTATTGAATTTATTTTTGCTGTATTATATTTTCTGGGGAGTGACAGTTGTGCGTGTGGTTAGTGATTTTATTTTGCTGTATTGTATTTTTTTGGGGGGGGGATGATGGTTGTGCGTGTGGTTATTGAATTAATTTTGCTGGTTTGTATTTTTGGGGGGCGTGACGGTTGTGCGTGTGGTTATTTAATTAATTTTGCTGGTTTGTATTTTTGGGTGGAGTGACGGTTGTGCGTGTGGTTATTGAATTAATTTTGCTGGTTTGTATTTTTTGGGGGGAGTGACGGTTGTGCCTGTGGTTATTTAATTAATTTTGCTGGTTTGTACTTTTGGGGGGAGTGACGGTTGTGCGTGTGGTTATTTAATTTATTTTTGCTGGTTTGTATTTTTTGGGGAAGTGACGGTTGTGCGTGTGGTTATTTAATTAATTTTGCTGGTTTGTATTTTTTGGGGAAGTGACGGTTGTGCGTGTGGTTGTTTAATTAATTTTGCTGGTTTGTATTTTTGGGCGGAGTGACGGTTGTGCATGTGGTTGTTTAATTAATTTTGCTGGTTTGTATTTTTTGGGGGAGTGACGGTTGTGCATGTAGTTGTTTAATTAATTTTGCTGGTTTGTATTTTTGGGCGGAGTGACGGTTGTGCATGTGGTTATTGAATTAATTTTGTTGGTTTGTATTTTTTGGGGGGAGTGATGGTTGTGCATGTGGTTATTGAATTTATTTTTGCTGTATTATATTTTCTGGGGAGTGATGGTTGTGCGTGTGGTTATTGAATTCATTTTGCTGGTTTGTATTTTTTGGGGGGAGTGATGGTTGTGCGTGTGGTTATTGAATTAATTTTGCTGGTTTGTATTTTTTGGGGAATGACGGTTGTGCGTGTGGTTATTGAATTAATTTTGCTGGTTTGTATTTTTGGGTGGAGTGACGGTTGTGCGTGTGGTTATTTAATTTATTTTTGCTGTATTATATTTTCTGGGGAGTGACGGTTGTGCGTGTGGTTATTGAATTTATTTTGCTGGTTTGTCTTTTTTGGGGGAGTGATGGTTGTGCGTGTGGTTATTGAATTTATTTTTGCTGTATTATATTTTCTGGGGAGTGATGGTTGTGCGTGTGGTTATTGAATTTATTTTTGCTGTATTATATTTTCTGGGGAGTGACGGTTGTGTGTGTGGTTATTGAATTAATTTTGCTGGTTTGTATTTTTGGGGCGAATGACAGTTGTGCATGTGGTTATTGAATTAATTTTGCTGGTTTGTATTTTTTGGGGGGAGTGATGGTTGTGCATGTGGTTATTGAATTTATTTTGCTGGTTTGTATTTTTGGGGCGAATGACAGTTGTGCATGTGGTTATTGAATTAATTTTGCTGGTTTGTATTTTTTGGGGGGAGTGATGGTTGTGCATGTGGTTATTGAATTTATTTTTGCTGTATTATATTTTCTGGGGAGTGACAGTTGTGCGTGTGGTTAGTGATTTTATTTTGCTGTATTGTATTTTTTGGGGGGGGGGGGGATGATGGTTGTGCGTGTGGTTATTGAATTAATTTTGCTGGTTTGTATTTTTGGGGGGCGTGACGGTTGTGCGTGTGGTTATTTAATTAATTTTGCTGGTTTGTATTTTTGGGTGGAGTGACGGTTGTGCGTGTGGTTATTGAATTAATTTTGCTGGTTTGTATTTTTTGGGGGGAGTGACGGTTGTGCCTGTGGTTATTTAATTAATTTTGCTGGTTTGTACTTTTGGGGGGAGTGACGGTTGTGCGTGTGGTTATTTAATTTATTTTTGCTAGTTTGTCTTTTTTGGGGGAGTGATGGTTGTGCATGTGGTTATTGAATTTATTTTTGCTGTATTATATTTTCTGGGGAGTGACTGTTGTGCATGTGGTTATTGAATTTATTTTTGCTGTATTATATTTTCTGGGGAGTGACTGTTGTGCATGTGGTTATTGAATTTATTTTTGCTGGTTTGTATTTTTTGGGGGAGTGACGTTTGTGCATGTGGTTGTTGAATTAATTTTGCTGGTTTGTATTTTTGGGGGAAGTGACGGTTGTGCGTGTGGTTATTTAATTAATTTTGCTGGTTTGTATTTTTTGGGGAAGTGACGGTTGTGCGTGTGGTTGTTTAATTAATTTTGCTGGTTTGTATTTTTGGGGCGAATGACAGTTGTGCATGTGGTTATTGAATTAATTTTGCTGGTTTGTATTTTTTGGGGGGAGTGATGGTTGTGCATGTGGTTATTGAATTTATTTTGCTGGTTTGTATTTTTGGGGCGAATGACAGTTGTGCATGTGGTTATTGAATTAATTTTGCTGGTTTGTATTTTTTGGGGGGAGTGATGGTTGTGCATGTGGTTATTGAATTTATTTTTGCTGTATTATATTTTCTGGGGAGTGACAGTTGTGCGTGTGGTTAGTGATTTTATTTTGCTGTATTGTATTTTTTTGGGGGGGGGATAATGGTTGTGCGTGTGGTTATTGAATTAATTTTGCTGGTTTGTATTTTGGGGGGGCGTGACGGTTGTGCGTGTGGTTATTTAATTAATTTTGCTGGTTTGTATTTTTGGGTGGAGTGACGGTTGTGCGTGTGGTTATTGAATTAATTTTGCTGGTTTGTATTTTTTGGGGGGAGTGACGGTTGTGCGTGTGGTTATTTAATTAATTTTGCTGGTTTGTATTTTTTGGGGGGAGTGACGGTTGTGCGTGTGGTTATTTAATTTATTTTGCTAGTTTGTCTTTTTTGGGGGAGTGATGGTTGTGCGTGTGGTTATTGAATTTATTTTTGCTGTATTATATTTTCTGGGGAGTGATGGTTGTGCGTGTGGTTACTGAATTTATTTTTGCTGGTTTGTATTTTTTGGCGGAGTGACGTTTGTGCATGTGGTTGTTGAATTAATTTTGCTGGTTTGTATTTTTGGGGGAAGTGACGGTTGTGCGTGTGGTTATTTAATTAATTTTGCTGGTTTGTATTTTTTGGGGAAGTGACGGTTGTGCATGTGGTTGTTTAATTAATTTTGCTGGTTTGTATTTTTGGGCGGAGTGACGGTTGTGCATGTGGTTGTTTAATTAATTTTGCTGGTTTGTATTTTTTGGGGGAGTGACGGTTGTGCATGTAGTTGTTTAATTAATTTTGCTGGTTTGTATTTTTGGGCGGAGTGACGGTTGTGCATGTGGTTGTTTAATTAATTTTGCTGGTTTGTATTTTTGGGCGGAGTGACGGTTGTGCATGTGGTTGTTGATTTAATTTTGCTGGTTTGTATTTTTTGGGGGAGTGACGGTTGTGCGTGTGGTTATTGAATTTATTTTTGCTGTATTATATTTTCTGGGGAGTGAGGGTTAGCCTTTCAAAGCCTTTCATGAAATCTGCAACAAGATTGATCATCAGATCAACCTAAAGATACAGATCCTGTATGAACCTTCGCCCAACATGGTGAACCCAGTGCTTCCTGCTATGAGAATGCACGAACAAGTCCTGGAGAATGTGACCTGCTTTCCATAATTGGGCAGCCATATGTCATCAAATGCCGAACTTGGTTAGATCCAACACTAACTCAAGTGTGCAGGAACTGCCTTCGGCCGCCAGATGTATTCAACAACAGAAACCTTTGACACGAGATGAAAATTCTTGTCTATAAAGCTGTTGTCATACCAACCCTCATGTACAGATTGAAGACCTGGACCACCACCACCTAAAGGCCCTCAAGCAATTCCACCAACACTGACTGAGAAGTGAGGGACAGAGTCAGCTGCTGAGCTGGAAGTCTTTGAAAATAGCAGATGAACACCACAGAGGAGAAAGAGGAAGGAGAGCGAGCAAGATCCTGACCGGCAGAAGCTTCCTGCAGAAGCCATGTACAGCGATGGTCAGAAATGCTGGGTGTCAAAACTGAGCCTGTTCAGTCATCCCTGTGTCCACCATCCTGTCCTGGAATCGAGCAAGAGACAATTTTCCTCACCACCAAGGGATTGCCACAGGACTTGATACATATATTGCTACATTATGTGTTATACTGCATTATATTACTTAGTACATATTGTGGTAGATTATTATGTGTTCGTTGTCGTGGTCATTTGCCCCTGTCCACTGCCAGAAGAGTAGTGCACCAGACCCTTGACAGACTCCCTGTGTGTGGTGAGCCCACATGCTGATGACAACATGTTGTCCCACAGTTGTAGACTTGCTCCCCCACCCCCGAGGCCTGGTACCAAGAGGAGGCCTCAGTATCTGTAATCCAGGCGAGGTGACTCAATCCCAAATTGTGTCCATCATAAAGGGTCAGTTGGAACGCCTTTTGTCTGTCTCCTCACCTGGGACCAATTTGCAAAGAGTGGCCCTACCAGGAGTTAAATGCAACAAATAATACAGCTGCCAGGATCACACAAACCCCTCCACCACCATTAGGTGGTGATTCTAGGAGGATTGTACACCAATTAAGGGTCATTGGGGGGGTCCCAACAGTCATGGGGTGTGAGGCGGGACAGGACGCCAGTCTGTCACAGGGCCCTTAGTACATAATCTGGTACATTATTATGTTTTATACTGCATCATGTTACTTAGTACATAATCTGGTACATTATTATGTTTTATACTGCATCATCTTACTTAGTACATAATCTGGTACATTATTACACTCAACAAAAATATAAACGCAACACTTTTGGTTTTGCTCCCATTTTGTATGAGATGAACTCAAAGGTCTGGTGTGGTTACACGTGGTCTGCGGTTGTGAGGCTGGTTGGATGTACTGCCAAATTCTCTGAAACGCCTTTGGAGACGGCTTATGGTAGAGAAATGAACATTCAATACACGAGCAACAACTGGTTGACATTCCTGCTGTCAGCATGCCAATTGCACGCTCCCTCAAATCTTGCAACATCTGTGGCATTGTGCTGTGTGATAAAACTGCACCTTTCAGAGTGGCCTTTTATTGTGGGCAGTCTAAGGCACACCTGTGCACTAATCATGGTGTCTAATCAGCATCTTGGTATGGCACACCTGTGAGGTAGGATGGATTATCTCAGCAAAGGAGAAGTGCTCACTATCACAGATTTAGACTGGTTTGTGAACAATATTTGAGGGAAATGGTGATATTGTGTATGTGGAAAAAGTTTTAGATCTTTGAGTTCATCTCATACAAAATGGGAGCAAAACCAAAAGTGTTGCGTTTATATTTTTGTTGAGTGTATGTTTTATACTGCATCATCTTACTTAGTACATAATCTGTGTTTTTACAAAGGGCAGACAAACAGGCAGCAGACTGATGAATTTCTGTGCTGACTGACACGTCTGCTGTTTTCCCACATTTCTTTGATAAGTGGTGCAGAAAAAAACTGCTGCAGTGGGAGGGATGGACGGACGTGAGCGAGTGACAGAAAGAGGGAGGGAAAAGAGGAGAACAGTCTGAAGTCTCCTCTGTTCTCCAAAGACACTCGGCTCCGTTCAACAGGTGAGTCCAGCTTCTACACTTCTCTGCTTTTTTTTATTGTATTTATTTGTATTTTATTTGTTTGTGTGTTTTGCTCTCGACCCATTCAGCTCCATGTTCTGTGATACGGGTCGTGGGTTTTGTGAGCATGATAAACATTAAAGACAGCAGAAGCTGTTAATGAGGCACAAAGACTGAAATGTTTCTCACAGAAGCACACGACAACTTATTTGTGTGTCAGTGTTTTTATGATGATGTTTATTTGCCTGTGTGTCCGCTGGCTAAATTTGAGAAGTTTGGCTTCAGGGTTTGCGGACAGCCAAAGTTTCCATTGGCTGGATAGAGTGACTACTTTTAGCTGAGGGTATTACAGTCCAACCCAGACTGGTTCAGACTGAGGTCTGTAGTTTTCACAGTATTTCTCACTGTCCTTTCAAAGTCTCAGAACTGTTTTACATTTTCCATCAGCATTCAAAGATGATTTTATAATTATACGTTTGTCACAGGACAAAATGTGACTTTTTTTTACTTGACTTGACCTAAATTTACTTCACCTGTATTTATTTTCATCAGTGCCCATTATTCCCTGTTTACGCCTCTTTCCCCAGGATGCTGTGCCTGTCCAAGCTTCTGCTGCTCCTTTTGGCTTTTGTGCCTCCTCGAGCTATGCAGGAGGTGCCTGTTCGCCTGGCAGGAACCAGTCGGCGCGGTCCAAATGAGGGACGTTTGGAGGTGTTTTACAATGGTGCATGGGGCACCGTGTGTGACGATGAGGTGGATATTAATTTGGCCAATGTCGTGTGTCGACAGCTGGGTTTTCAGCGTAGCTTTACATGGGCACACAGCGCCAAATTTGGCGAAGGACAAGGTAATGACAAAGCATGTAAACAGACTTACAAAGTAAGCATGCCAACATATTGGTTCTACCGAGTTTGTGGCTCAAGTCCTTTCTTGGTCTTAGGTCTGATCTGGTTGGACAATGTACGCTGCCGAGGAACAGAGCTCTCCCTTGCTGATTGTGATGCCAATGGTTGGGGCATCAATGACTGCACCCATGCTGAGGACCTCGGGGTCATCTGCAGCCCAGAGAGGAGAGCTGGTTTCCTCCCTGCCTCCCCGGTTGAGTCATCTTCATCTGCCAGGCAACAACCAACTGAACCAAGACAGAGAAACTCTTCACCACAGACTGCATCACTCCCAACTACACCAGATGCTCCAGGCCACATCTTGTCTTCACATGGAAGAGGCCATGAAATTGCTCTCCTTCGCAGCCCATCAACTTCTCGGCGTAGCAGCTTATCAGCACAGGAAAACGGCCATGAAATCCAAATCTTACAACGCAGTCGAGGGAGCTCAAGAGCCGGCCAACAGAGCGGACAACCTTTACCACAAGGCCATCAGCTCCCCACCCACCTGGTTAATGGTGCAACCTACAGACAAAGGCAGGAGACAGGAAGGACCAGTCCAGAAGCATTGAGACAGGTGGACAACCAGTCTCAGCCTTGGCCAGGTTCCCAAACCCAGCACCAGCAACTTAGTGGGAACCATGTGGAACCAGAGTCTGGTTTTCCAGACTTAGGTCTGGATTCTGACGCACGTTACCCTCAGGTAAGGACTCGTCCATCTACACTGATACAAGCCAAAGCACTAATCCTTCAAAGCTTCAGTCAGACTCATCCATGAACGAACCAAATGTGTGAGAAGAAATAAGATCTTCATCACCTGCAGTTTACTCATGATGATGCATTAAAGACTCTTCCTTGCTGTTAAGGTATGAGGATGATTATAAATGGCAGTAATTTTAAAACATCTCTTATTAGTCCTTTTCCAGCTGATATTTCAGTAATGTTGAGCTTCTATTCAACACAAATTCTTCTGATGCATTTACACTGAAACCAAAGGCTTGTTGTGATTTGGCGCTATATAAACAAACAGATTTGAATGAAATTTTATAGTCCTTGGATTCAGCAGTCGTCTTCTGTACAGGTGTCAGAGAGGGTTCATCTTGAAGAGGTCCGTCTACGGTCGGTGCTGTCCAGCAGCCACGGAGGTCTGGTGACTGAGGGAGTGCTGGAAGTGAAGCATTCTGGGAGATGGCGTCACGTGTGTAACCACGGGTGGGACCTCAGCAGCAGCCGTGTTGTCTGTGGCATGCTTGGGTTCCCAGCTGCAGCAGCATTTGACAAAAGTGCCTACAGGTGAGTCTGTGTGTGGAAATATCTGGAAAGAAACAAGGAAGACTTCATGAGGATAAAAGGGATGAAATCTGGCTGGTCCGTCCCCACGTGGTAGAGGTTACCCGCAGTAGCTGTCATTAGCACAACCACATGAAGCCTGACTTGTCCACCGTGGAATTAGCCAACCTGACTGACCCGTCGACTCAACAGGCCTCAATTCAGGCTTTAAAATAGTCCTAAAGAGTATGTTATTAATGTCAGATCCAGACGGGCAGATCATCATCATCATGGGGCCCGTCTTTACACGAAGCCTCCACTACATGGTTTTTCTTCCCGTATGGTCTGTCCCAGATGGTGGCAGCAATTTTATTACACTTTAGCAACTCGTGAGAAAGTTATTTATTCAATCTTATGGGTGGATTTTGTAACCAGATTTTCAAACAGATTAGCAGGAATATTTCTGCAGCAATGTGTTGAGTTCATAGTTCTTAAACATCTCTGTACCAAAAAGCAGGGGTGTCGGACTGGGGGGTAAAGGGTACTATGTACCCAGGGCCCAGAGCATGGGAGGGGGCACCACAAAAAACTGGCATTAAATACATTTTTGAGTTGCATGTTATTAATGTCCATACAATTCATGTTGTAAAAGAATATAATTAGAATAAATGTATAAATGTTGTGAAACATAATTCTGCTCTAACAATAATATTGAAAGATCTCTGAGGGCCCTTCCACCAGTTGTACAATGGTTTAGTCCAGGGGCACTGATGGCATGCTGCCACACACACACACACACACACACACACACACACACACACACACACACACACACACACACACACACACACACACACACACACACACACACACACACACCAAACGGGACCTGACAGAAAGAGGAGGTGTTTAGTAGAGCTGAAATAACTAATCGATTATTAAAATAGTTGTCAACTAATTTAGTCATCAATTAGTTGTTAAATTACTTTGTTTTACTGCAGATGTTTCATTTCTTCCATATAAATCAACCATTTCTGTAGCGCAGCTTTGAACCTTGAAACAATCAAAGCAGTGATTCGCAGATCGAAGCAGTGCTTCGATCTGGTGCTTTGTTGATTCAGTGTTTTATTTCGCTTAATCTTAAATTTTCCCCACCAAAACCCCCAAGAGCATATGTCTGTGAGTAATATTTACCTTTTTATGTTAATCTGACCTGTTATGGTCTTCTGAAACAGTTGATAGATGTATTTTATAACTTAAAAACGGGACCGATGCTAACGTGTTAGCATGTCTATGGCGTTTTCAATGTTGCAAATTGTAATATTTTATTCATTTATTTTTATTTATATATTAATAATAATAATAATAATATATGGAAGCCCGTTTGTGCCACTTGAAAAAAAGGTTTTTTGATTAATCGCGAGATAGTATCTCGCAATTCTGACTTATTATCTGGCAATTCTGAGTTACTATCTCGCAATTCTGACTTATTATCTGGCAATTCTGAGTTACTATCTCGCAATTCTGACTTATTATCTGGCAATTCTGAGTTACTATCTCGCAATTCTCACTTATTATCTCACAATTCTGAGATACTATCTCGCAATTCTGAGTTACTATCTTGCAATTCTGAGATACTTTACATTACAAAATGCATTGCCCCCTACCCCACATGGTTATGGAAGCCCATTTGTGCCACTTGAAAAAAAAAGTTTTTTGATTAATTGTGAGATAGTATGTCGCAATTCTAAGGGTAGGGGGCAATGCATTTTAAGTCAGAATAGTAGTAAGTCAGAATTGTGAGATAGTAAGTCAGAATTGTGAGATAGTAAGTCAGAATTGCGAGATAGTAACTCAGAATTGCGAGATAGTAAGTCAGAATTGTGAGATAGTAAGTCAGAATTGCGAGATAGTAAGTCAGAATTGCGAGATAGTAACTCAGAATTGCGAGATAGTAACTCAGAATTGCGAGATAATAAGTCAGAATTGCGAGATAATAAGTCAGAATTGCGAGATAGTAAGTCAGAATTGCGAGATAATAAGTCAGAATTGTGAGATAATAAGTCAGAATTGCGAGATAGTAAGTCAGAATTGTGAGATACTATCTCGCAATTAATCAAAAAAACTTTTTTTCAAGTGGCACAAATGGGCTTCCATAATAATAATAGAAACAACAATAACAGTAATAATAACTAATAATGCCACAATACAGTTTTAGAGAAACGGACAAAAAGAATCTGATAAAACAAAACAGAAAAGATAAAACCAACTAACAATGAACATAAATAAATAAATATAGAAATAAATAAGTGTTTCCTGTGAACACCTAGTGACTCTTAAACCACCACTTCATCCCTGTTTTATTAAGTTTAATGACAATTTGTTTTGGTCAAACCACATCTAAGCTGTGTTTTTACACAAGAAAAAATAAAATGCAGTAAACTGCACATTTGTGTCTTTTTTCATGAGAATATTTTATTAAATATAACATATTACGCTTTTGTCAGGCCTTTAAAATACTTTTGTGGACTCTTGCTGTAATATGTTGTCAGTGGTTGAGATAGTTGCTGTAGGCATCTAAACCTGATGGAAATCTCTTTGTGGTGTGTCGGTGATGTATGTATGTGCAAAATAAAACAAAACACTACTCCAGGTATGTTTCTGACGAGAATATAACATCATAAGTTTATTACAAGGTCAAACGTTGATGTTGAATGATAAAGGCCTTTTAATAATAACTCACTTAAAGAAATAATGGCAAAATGTAAGTAAAAAAAAACCCAAAACAATTAATCGAAAAAATAATCGACCGATGAACTGATTAGTAAAATAATCGTTAGTTGCAGCCCAAATGTTTAGGCTGAAATAAAATATGTCTTTCCTAAAAAATCAAAGTCCGGATTTCAAAAAAGAAGAGAAAAAAGGACAGGGAAAGAAAACTAAATCAATTCAATATGGCTAGTACCTAGGGCCCAGAATTTGGTGCTACACCCCTGCCAAAAAGAATTCTTTAATCAACTGAGATTTGGGGGGTTCCTCTTCACATTTTAAAATAAATTGTCTCTAAAGTTTAATTGTCTAGAATTGTCCAGGAATATGGTTTAGAATTAACATAGTTTACTAACCCTGTAATATGGTTTTGATTTGATGTACCTCAATAAAGCTGTGATCTGGTTTAGGTTTAATGTAGATTACTCACCCTGTAATCTGGTTTAGGGTTAACGTACATTGCTAAGGCTGTAATATAATTTTAACGTAGATCACTCACCCTCTCATCTGCTATGGGTTTAATATACCTCGTTAAAGAGGTCATCTGGATTAGATTTAATGTACTGCACTAAAACTGTAATGTAGTGTAGGTTTAATGTAGATCACTCATCTGGTTTAGGATTCATTTAGATCACCATCACTGTAATCTGTTGTTGTTTTAATGTAGATCACTAACCCTGTAATCTGGTTGAGGATCAACATACCTCACTGTCAGAGTTAAAATCTGTAAAAAGCAACTCAGTTAACTAAACACAAAGAATGATCACGCCATAGACTGAATTTCATTTCCTGATCAGGGAGAGCCAGCGTGACCCCTCGTCACTGTCCGTCAGTCAGCGCTGAAGGGCCCGCCCACTTTGCTCCTGAATTTATTAACACACAGACATATTACAGAACAATATACAAGGCACAGCTGGGTTTTTCAGTCAATTCATTCTGTATCACTTCGCACCTGGAAGGCGCCCTGCAGTCTTGCTCAGACAGATAGTCATTGTTCTTCAAGTTGAAACATTACAGCGCCAATAGTGGTACATGAACTCTTACATATGCATATATATATATATATATATATATATATATATATATATATATATATATATATGGAAAACAGAGAACAGAATCAAAACAAGATGAAAGGCAGTTCAAAGTAAAGACAAAGACATTAATATTTGATAATAATATTGACAATATATAGAAAACTCTATCATTATTCCCCCCTGTTTATCGAATTTAATGTCTACATTCTCAACATCATCACTGTAGAAACGTCAATAAACTTACAAACAGTGTACCTAACCATCATTTTGCCCCGTTTGGATGGGGTGACATGATTCAGCATCCAATAGCAATAACACTATATTGTAACAGGCCAGTAATAAACCATTAACTGTGGTGGAAATCATCCGTTGAGCCATTGATCAAGCAAGAGGACAAATCACAATATTTAGTAAGCTAGTTACCCCAGAACATTCAATATTAAGAAGCACATTCATCATACAACACAATTCAACGTTTTCCATCAGATACACATCTGTCGAACACCATTTCTTTGTATAAATATTTAAACTGATTGATATTTGGACATTGTTGGAGTTTCTCAGGTAGCTTATTCCAATTTTTTGGCCACAAATAGAGACACAGAAGCATTTCCTGGTTATCCTTGCGCCCGAAATTTGTTTTTTTTTTTATGATATAAACCCCTTAAATTATATATTCCTTCTTGTTGCATAAAATATCCTTGAATTCTGAGAGTTACTTGCTTAATTTTCTGTGATGTGATAAACAGTGGATTGGTATGATCCTGATAACCTGCATTATGAATTATTCTTAATGCTCTTTTGTGAAGGTTGAATAATGGTTGTACTGTAGTTTTGTAGGTATTGCCCCATACTTGCACCAAGTCAAGTAAGGTGCAATCAATGTGCAATACAGAGTATGTAGTGATTTATCATCAAGAATGTGCTTTGCCCTGCTTAATATTGCCGTACTTTTTGATACTTTCTTTTGACTATGTTGAATATGTGCTTTCCAGTTGATCCTGCCATCGATGACCACACCTGACAACTTGTTCTCTTTGACAGGTTCCATATTTACCCCCTGTATGTTTAATTGTATTCGTCTATTTTGTATGGTTTCCAAATAACATTATCTTAGTTTTTAGACCAATTTAGTGACAGTTTGTTCATATCGACCCATCTCTTCAACTTTATCATTTCTGATCCCAGATCATCTAGTAATTGTTGCAAATTATCCCCTGAACAAAATAAGTTTGTAACATCTGCAAAGAGGACTGCTCTAAACAGATCCGAGACTTTACATAAATCATTGATATACGATATGAATAACTTCGGTGCCAACACAGAACGCTGAGGAACTCCACAAACGATGTCCAGATATGAAGAACAGCAGTCCCCAAGTTTAACAAACTGTTTCTGGTTTTGTAAATAGCTTTTAATCCAATTCAAAGCCACTTCTCTGATCGCATAAAGCTCCATCTTTTGAAATAATATGTTGTGATTGTGTCAAAAGCCCTTTTTTTATGTCAACAAATAATCCTATCACTATTTTCCTTTAGTCCACATGTTTATTAATCTCTTCTATTGCATCTAAACCCATACTGACTACCATTAAGCAAGTTATGTTGTTCAATAGATTTATCCAATCTGTTATTGTAAAGTTTTTTCCAATATCTTTGAAAATTGTGACACTAGAAAGACACAGGCCTATGGTTAGTAAAAAGATGCTTGTCACCAGATTTGAATAAAGGTATCACTTTCTTCTGGTCTGAATTGTAACATGGTTCATATATATATATATATATATATATATATATATATATATATATATATATATATATATATATATATATATATATATATATATATATATATATATATAATACCACCACACAGTAAATGCCACAATCACAGCAATAATTGTCATAATCATCATCAGGGTGCGAAGTCTGCATCCTGCTTTGGCAGCAAAGCTCTCCATAGCTAATACAGTGTTTTGAACAACCTGTTGATATTTCTCTCCCTCTGTCCCTGTGTTTTTTTTTTGTTTTGTTTTTGTTTTTTTAAGGGACAGAGAGAAACTACAGTTCTGATCTTAAAGATGTCTTCTTTCTTTGGTGACAGTTCAAAAGGTGCAGTTTGTGTGGGCTTAGGGGCTGAAGGTGACAGTTCACAGTCTCAGTTCAGCAAGGGACTGAGGGAATCTGGAACTCTTTTTATGTTAGTTCCCTTCAGCTGTAGTGCATAAATCTGTACTATCATCAATATGTGTAAGGCATGCTGCAAGTGGAATTAAAATAATGTGTCCTGTACTCTGTCCTGTGCCCTGTTCTTGACGTTACTTCAAACACAGGTGCACAGGAATAGAACAGGATTCTCTTGTCTCCCATTCTCAAAGATGCAGTTTTGTCTGCTTCTGTCTCCTGGTCTGGTCACGTCAGTGCTGTATTTCAAGCTTGTAGTACGTCTGCTTCTGATCCTGGTTCAAGTTGACAGGCCTCTCCTTGGTCACAGCTGGTTACTCGTCTGCTTCAGGACTCTGGTATCTGCTTCAACCTTTGGTCTTTGTTCACTCCTGGTCACTCTGTCTCTGTTATGACGCACTTCCAGCCGTTACTGGGCCTATAGGCCATCAGCCGACACCATTGCACGTCGCTCCCCTTATCTTGTTCGGGATCTTTCAGGTATCTTTGTCTTTTGAAGTGGGATAGATGCACCCAAGATGACCTCTCTGCAATTTTCACTGCAGTGGGGGTGGTTAACAGCACTTGGAATGGACCTTCCCACCTCGGAGATGACCAGTTCTTTCTCTTAATTGTCTTTATCAGCACCCAGTCACCAATCTGAATCTGATTCTCAGGGTCCTGCACAGAAATAGGAGAGTCTGGTATCTTGTTAGCGTGTATGACATTCTTATGGGATAACACACGTCTCATATAATCAACTAATCCCTCATCCTCACTATCAGGCCCAGCTATTTTCTATAAATCTGGTATTCTGTAGAGCCTGCCAAAACTACAGGAAACATTTGACCTCTGTAATTGCAAACAAAGGCTACTGTACCAAATATTAACATTGATTTTCACAGGTGTTCAAATACTTATTTGCAGCAGTAACATACAAATAAATTATTTTAAAAAATCATACATTGTGATTTCCGGATTTTTTAAATTTTTTTTTAGATTATGTCTCTCACAGTGGACATGCACCTAAGATGAAAATTTCAGACCCCTCCATTTCTAAGTGGGAGAACTTGTAAAATCGCAGGGTGTTCAAATACTTATTTTCCTCACTGTATAGGTCAGGGGTAGGCAACCTGTTCCAGAAAGAGCCATGAGGGTGCAGGTTTTCTTTGCAGCCACTGACTCCACCAGGTGATTTCACTGATAATCAGTGAAATCACCTGGTGGAGTCAGTGGCTGCAAAGAAAACCTGCATCCTCATGGCTCTTTCTGGAACAGGTTGCCTACCCCTGGTATAGGTTAAGCATAGTTCACTAATCCTGAAAGTGGGTTTTGATTTAATGTACCTCGCTAAAAAGCTATAATCTTGTTTAGGTTTAACGTACGTAGATCACTCACCTCATAATCTGGTTGATGTTTAAAGTATCTTGCTAAAGCTGCAATCCTGTTTAGGTTTAACATACATCATGAACCCTGTAATCATCTTTAGTTCTAATGTGCTTTGGTAAATCTGTAATTTTGTTTAGCCTTAATGTATCTTGTTAACATACCTTACAAACCCTGTAATTTGGTTTAGATTAAGCATAGCTCGCTAACCCTAAAATCCGCTCTGCCCAGGATAACATGTGAATTTCTACTCTGTGAGATCAATAACGTCTATCTATCTATCTATCTATCTATCTATCTATCTATCTATCTATCTATCTATCTATCTATCTATCTATCTATCTATCTATCTATCTATCTATCTATCTATCTATCTATCTATCTATCTATCTATCTATCTGTACTACGTATAGCCAAGGTCAGAAGGATGGGAGAGGGAAAAAAAAAGACCATGTTACTTTGTCACCGTATATAGGCCCCCGGGCCCATATTCTGAATTCTTAAATTAATTTGATGAGTTTCTAACTTGGCAACCCGTGCAGATAACATTCTAATTGTTGGCAACTTAAACATTCATATAAATAAGCCTTCTGATCCCCTACACAAATCATTTATGGACATTATGGATGTATTAAGAATCCAGCAATGCCTTCAGGATTCATCGCACATGAGTGGAAATACCCTGGATTTGATTCTCGCACATGGTATCGCTGCTACAAATACTGATATAATGCCTCTTGCGTCGGTGGTCTCCGATAACTCACTTATTAAGTTTACAGTCTCATTGCCATGTTTACTGGAAAAAGAATCTTATTTATCATTGCAGCGACATGTCAACTCTTCACCTGGAATCGGATCCAGACTGCCTGATATCTTAGCATCACTTTTGGAAAATGACCATTCAGTAGACAGTCTTGTGGACAGTTTAAACTCAGCGCCGAAATCTACACTCGACATGATTGCTCCACCTATATTAAAACCATGCCCGCCCAAAAACCAGTCACCTTGGTTCAATGATGACTTGTGTGACCTCAAGCATAAGGCTAGCGGTCTAGAACGGAAATGATGTAGTTCAAAATTAGAAGTATTCCAACCCCCCAAAGCATGGCATGATGCTACCTTAGACTATAAGCATGCATTACTGACTACAAAGCGGACCTATTACTCTGATTTGATTAACAAAAACAAGCATAACTCAATGTTAGGATTTAGGGTTAGTTTTGTTTGACACTGAGGGAACACTTAATCATGGACAACCACATGTAGTTTGCCCTCCTTTTACAGTCCAAGATTTATTTGATTACTTTGAGACGAAAATAGACAACATTAGGTTAAACATATCCCAGCATGCCTTAATCCAGCCACTACACCCTGCTATTGAGGTGGGCACCATTACTGAGGCATTACCTAGATTTACAGAATTTGATAGTATCTCACTGGGTGCGCTGACGAAACTTGTAACGTCTGCTAAAAGTATGACATGCTTATTCGACCTGATACCAACAACACTGTTTAAGGAGTCTTGGGCCGACTGTGCTTGAAATTATTACTCTGTCATTAACCTTGGAATCTGTTCCTAAATGTTTCAGATCTGCAGTGATTAAACCATTACTTAAGAAATCTAATCTTGACCCTAGTATATTGAAAAACTGAAAAAGATGATGGTTCTTGGTCCAGCGAGACATCGGCATCAGTTTGGTCAATTAACGCTTAACCTAGATACGTTGTCATACATCACACTGACAAAGTGAGGAACCTTGGGGTAATTTTTGATCCCACGTTGTCCTTTGACGTACACAGAGATATTACAAGGACTGCTTTTTTCCACCTGCGAAATAGAGCGAAGATTCGTCCCATCCTGTCTATGGCTGATGCTGAGACTGATTGTTTCTTCTAGATTGGACTACTGCAATGTTCTATTTTCTGGTGTACCACAGTCCAGCATTATGGCTCGCCAAGTGGTTCAAAATGCCGCTGCCAAACTTTTGACAGGAAGCAGAAAGTTTGACCACATGACAAACACTAACATCTTCACTGGCTTCCTGTCTCTGTGAGGGTTAGGGTTAGAATGTGTGAATTTGGCACTATATAAATAAAATAGGTTTAGGTTTAATGTACCTCGCTAAAGCTCTAATCTGGTTTAGGGTTAAGTTAGATCCCTCACCTTTTAATCTGGTTTAGGGTTAAGGTAGATCCCTCACCTTTTAATCTGGTTTAGGGTAGCCTACCTTGCTAAAGATGTAATCTGGTTTAGTAGTAGAGCTGTCTGCTTGTGGATTTATCCTGCCGACTCCCCGTCAGTCGCTCCTGAAGACAATTAGCCTCACCTGGCTGTGGTATCAGCTATAATCCCTGTAATTATCCTGAGTGTTGTCCCCTTCACTTTGGGTGCAGCTGTCTGCTGTTCTTCCTAATTCTTTGGTGCTTTTGGGTTTCAGTCATTGTCTCCAGTCACAGCTGCTGTTCTGTTCACACTCACCTGCTCAGGAGGAATAGGCTCCTCCCCTTAGCCAATCCCTGCTCAGGCAACATGTGCATTCCTGGACAAGAGACTTAATCTGCATCGTCTCAAATCACCCTGCTGTTACTGGTCTGTGTGTCTCTGGCTGGCTGTTATATGTGCAGTGGGGCAAATAAATTATTTGATCCACTGTTGGATTTGCAAATTTTCCCACCTACAAAGAATGGAGAGGTCTGTAATTTTTTTTGTGACCAAATTTGTATTCATTTAACTTTATAACAAACCACGAAGTATCAAACAAAATAAACATACCCAGGATAACATCAATGAAAGTGCCACATCCACACACTCACGAAACATAACTCTAATTTTTGCCGACACATCACCAAAGGAAGCCTCACATCAAAGAGGCTTCAAGCTCTACTCGAGTCCACAGAATGATGTTTCCTCCTCAGCATTATGTAAATGTGCGGTGGACAACTCTAAATATGCTACATGATCTATAACAGACAACAGCCACTGACTGTGAGACAAAATGCATGTTTACACCTTTTTGGCAGCAGTTAAACCAGCCAGGAGGACCTTTTCTTGTGCTTTGCATAACCCAAGTTGAAACATGTCATTCAGCAGCAAACCACCAGTGACGAAGGAATATTAACATGTAAACGTGTGAACAGTTTCTTACTACCACTCATAAATAACACACCTGGACACTCCCAAACCAGATGAAAAATGTACCCACAAAGTGGCACGGGGTGCAGTTGGGATCAGCTTTGAGCTTCATATTGTGGAGTATACAAGGCATCATGTATGTCCTCTGGATAAAGTTCAGGTGAATTTGCTGATGATCCGGGTTCTTGGACAAACAAACCACAGAGTCCCAAACTGCATCTCCATCAAAATCAGGAACGTCGGCTCTCCAGCAAGCATCCAGATGTAACAGGACATAGAACCCCAATTCCAGTGAAGTTGGGACGTTGTGCAAAATGTAAATAAAAACAGAATACAATGATTTTCAAATCCTCTTCAACCTATATTCAATTGAATACACCACAAATACAAGATATTTAATGTTCAAACTGATAAACTTTATTGTTTTTGTGCAAATATTTGTTCATTTTGAAATGGATGCCTGCAACACATTTCTAAAAAGCTGGGACAGTGGTATGTTTAACACTGTGTTACATCACCTTTCCTTCTAACAACACTCAATAAGCGTTTGGGAACTGAGGACACTAATTGTTGAAGCTTTGTAGGTGGAATTCTTTCCCATTCTTGCTTGATGTTCGACTTCAGTTGTTCAACAGTCCGGGGTCTCTGTTGTCGTATTTTGCGCTTCATAATGCACCACACATTTTCAATGGGCGACAGGTCTGGACTGCAGGCAGGCCAGTCTAGTACCCGCACTCTTTTACTACAAAGCCACGCTGTTGTAACACGTGCAGAATGTGGCTTGGCATTGTCTTGCTGAAATAAGCAGGGACGTCCCTGAAAAAGACGTTGCTTGGATGGCAGCATGTGTTGCTCCAAAACCTGGATGTACCTTTCAGCATTGATGGTGCCATCACAGATGTGTAAGTTGTCCATGCCATGGGCACTAACACACCCCCATACCATCACAGATGCTGGCTTTTAAACTTTGCTCTGGTAACAATCTGGATAGTCGTTTTCCTCTTTTGTCCAGAGGACACAACGTCCATGATTTCCAAAAACAATTTGAAATGTGGACTCATCAGACCACAGCACACTTTTCCACTTTGCGTCTGTCCATTTCAAATGAGCTCAGGCCCAGAGAAGGTGGCGGCATTTCTGGATGTTGTTGATGTTTGACTTTCACTTTGCATAGTAGAGTTTTAACTTGCACTTGTAGATGTAGCGACAAACTGTGTTAACTGACAATGGTTTTCTGAAGTGTTCCTGAGCCCACGCAGTAAGCTCCTTTACACAATGATGTCGGTTTTTAATGCAGTGCTACCTGAGGGATCGAAGGTCACGGCATTCAATGTTGTGAAAGTGTAGGTACACGGACCCACAACAGGGGGCGTAATGAACGGACAATGGAGAAAGGTGAATAACAAGTTTTACTGTTGTGAAACGAGCACAACGAATACAACAATTAACAATTTGGGGTCGAATCCGCTGGTGTCGTGTGGGCAGGCTCGAAGGTAGGAGACGTCCGTCTCAGTCGAACCGGAACCACCCAGATCTCCTCTGCCACCGAACCCTGGAAATACTGGAACCGCCAAGTCCCGAATTCCCAGGTGGCCACTGCCTCCGCTCGTCGGATCCGGTACTGCTGGCGGGAGAGAGCAACAACACACAGGTGTGGATGCGACAGCACCCAGTAACGGAGAGGGGAAGAGCCGCCTCCACCTCTTGTCAATATATAGCAGGAAGGTGAGTACTTATCCAAGCAATTTAGCTATCAGTAGTCAGCAGTCCTGAAAAGGTTTAACAAGTTTTAGCTGGTTATTCAGTATATGAATGCAGAGAACGTTACCTCAGTCTTAAGGCGATATCTCGGCACTGAGGTGGAGACGCCGTCCTGATGATATACCCCCGGGCTGAGTGGAGTCAGCTGTGTCCAGTAATGGGTGACAGCTGTCACCCTGACTGCTCTCGTACGGCGGCGGCGCCCTCTGGTGCCTGGAGCCCGCACTCCAGGCAGGGCGCCCTCTGGTGGTGGTGGGCCAGCAGTACCTCCTCTTCAGCGGCCCACACAACAATTCAATGTTGGTTTTTGGCCTTGCTGCTTACGTGTAGAAAGTTCTCCAGATTCTCTGAATCTTCTGATTCTGATTATGGACTGTAGATGATGGAATCCCTAAATTCCTTGCAATTGAACATTGAGAAACATTGTTGTTAAACTGTTGGACTATTTTTTTTCACGCAGTTGTTCACAAAGTGGTGATCCTCACCCCATCTTTGTTTGTGAACGGCTGAGACTTTTGGGGATGCTCCTTTTATACCCAATCATGACACTCACTATTAGTGTCCTCAGTTCCCAAAAGCTTATTGAGTGTGAGTGAGTCTTCTCTTTGTAATAATTAATAATAATAATTTATTAATTTATATAGCGCCAAATCATGAGTAATTGCCTCAAGGTGCTTCACAAACATTTAAAAGCAGAATAAAATTAAAATCAAATCAAATCGACTTCCGGTTATGGCGACCGCATAAGGAGACGTGTCTAAGACCGCTCCGCTCATCGTGATATAATTGTCGTCTTAATTCGAATTCTTTGCCACACAGGATTACTCAAGTGGACGCATGAATGCCTACAAAGGCTAAAACTAATCAAGAAGCCCTTGACAAGGCAAAACAACCAAAGTTAAATCGCAGAAGCTTCCTCAGCTAAACTTCTTGCTCTGGTGGTCTGACTTCTGTCTTGCCTCTTGTAGAGAAGAATAATCAAGAAGTCACAAAAGCTGGAGTTTTAAACCTAACAAGACCCCTCCTACCGAGAGGCAGACGTGGAATTGGGAGGGGGTTCTGTTCATTTTATATGTTTTGTTCACTTTTCTAAGTTTGTGTTGGGCCAGGTTAAGCTTCAAAAATGTTTTTTGTATTTTGATACAGTCTCAAGGAAAGTCGGTAAATTAATTGTGAAAGTTTAAAATGACACGTGGAAATGTTATTAAAATTGTTACCTGGAACTGTAGGGGGCTCCACTGTTTCAGAAAGGTAAAACAAGTCATGACTAAGCTGAAGGATATGGAATCTAAAATTATATTTCTACAAGAGACGCATCTAATAAACGAGGATGAAAAAAAGGATCATGAGAAGATGGCAGGGCAGAGTATTCACAGCAGCATTTACTTCATGGGCGAGAGCAGCCATGAATCAGTTCCATTTAATGTAAACAATGTTATTAAAGATAAGAGAGGTAGATTTGTGATAATCCAAGGATCAATGCTGAAAGAAAACTTGAATTTGGTAAACGTATATGGCCCAAATTCAGACGATGCGACATTCTATGAAGAACTATTTCTCTTGTTAGTAACATTACCGGGGCAATATGTAATAGTTGGGGATTTCAACTCTAGTACCGAGTTTTGACAGATCAGTCAATCAATTCAATCAATTTTATTTATATAGCGCCAAATCACAACAAACAGTTGCCCCAAGGCGCTTTATATTGTAAGGCAAAAGCCATACAATAATTACGTAAAACCCCAACGGTCAAAACGACCCCCTGTGAGCAAGCACTTGGCGACAGTGGGAAGGAAAAACTCCCTTTTAACAGGAAGAAACCTCCAGCAGAACCAGGCTCAGGGAGGGGCAGTCTTCTGCTGGGACTGGTTGGGGCTGAGTGAGAGAACCAGGAAAAAGACATGCTGTGGAGGGGAGCAGAGATCAATCACTAATGATTAAATGCAGAGTGGTGCATACAGAGCAAAAAGAGAAAGAAACACTCAGTGCATCATGGGAACCCCCCAGCAGTCTAAGTCTATAGCAGCATAACTAAGGGATGGTTCAGGGTCACCTGATCCAGCCCTAACTATAAGCTTTAGCAAAAAGGAAAGTTTTAAGCCTAATCTTAAAAGTAGAGAGGGTGTCTGTCTCCCTGATCCGAATTGGGAGCTGGTTCCACAGGAGAGGAGCCTGAAAGCTGAAGGCTCTGCCTCCCATTCTACTCTTACAAACCCTAGGAACTACAAGTAAGCCTGCAGTCTGAGAGCAGTATTACTAGAGGTCAGGGTAATGCCATCCAGAGTAAGGATCTGGTTAGACACCATGTTTCTAAGATTTGTGGGGCCAAGTACAATAACTTCAGTTTTATCTGAGTTTAAAAGCAGGAAAATAGAGGTCATCCATGTCTTTATGTCTGTAAGACAATCCTTCAGTTTAGCTAAATGGTGTGTGTCCTCTGGCTTCATGGATAGATAAAGCTGGGTATCATCTGTGTAACAATGAAAATTTAAGCAATGCCGTCTAATAATACTGCCTAAGGGAAGCATGTATAAAGTGAATAAAATTGGTCCTAGCACAGAACCTTTTGGAACTCCATAATTAACCTTAGTCTGTGAAGAAGATTCCCCATTTACATGAACAAATTGTAATCTATTGGATAAATATGATTCAAACCACCGCAGCACAGTGCCTTTAATACCTATGGCATGCTCTAATCTCTGTAATAAAATTTTATGGTCAACAGTATCAAAAGCAGCACTGAGGTCTAACAGAACAAGCACAGAGATGAGTCCACTGTCTGAGGCCATAAGAAGATCATTTGTAACCTTCACTAATGCTGTTTCTGTACTATGATGAATTCTAAAACCTGACTGAAACTCTTCAAATAGACCATTCCTCTGCAGATGATCAGTTAGCTGTTTTACAACTACCCTTTCAAGAATTTTTGAGAGAAAAGGAAGGTTGGAGATTGGCCTATAATTAGCTAAGATAGCTGGGTCAAGTGATGGCTTTTTAAGTAATGGTTTAATTACTGCCACCTTAAAAGCCTGTGGTACATAGCCAACTAAATGTAAATGTAAATGTTATTAAGAAATGATCAGACAGAAGGGAGTTTTCAGGGAATACTGTTAAGTCTTCAATTTCCATACCATAAGTCAGAACAAGATCTAAGGTATGATTAAAGTGGTGGGTGGACTCATTTACATTTTGAGCAAAGCCAATAGAGTCTAATAATAGATTAAATGCAGTGTTGAGGCTGTCATTCTCAGCATCTGTGTGGATGTTAAAATCACCCACTATAATTATCTTATCTGAGCTAAGCACTAAGTCAGACAAAAAGTCTGAAAATTCACAGAGAAACTCACAGTAACGACCAGGAGGACGATAGATAATAAATAAAACTGGTTTTTGGGACTTCCAATTTGGATGGACAAGACTAAGAGTCAAGCTTTCAAATGAATTAAAGCTCTGTCTGGGTCTTTGATTAATTAATAAGCTGGAATGGAAGATTGCTGCTAATCCTCCTCCTCGACCCGTGCTACGAGCATTCTGACAGTTAGTGTGACTTGGGGGTGTTGACTCATTTAAACTAACATATTCATCCTGCTGTAACCAGGTTTCTGTAAGGCAGAATGAATCAATATGTTGATCAATTATTATATCATTTACTAACATGGACTTAGAAGAGAGAGACCTAATGTTTAATAGACCACATTTAACAGGTACGGATCACTCTCATCAATCTTGCAGAATGACTATTAAAAGATTTATGTTAGATCTGAAACTACTAGATATGTGGAGAGAACTCAACCAACAAACAAAAGCTTACTCCTGTTACTCAGCAACATTCCAGACATACTCAAGAATTTCCTAATCTCATCTGATTTGCTATCAAAAATCAAAAAATGCTCATACAATAATATTGTAATATCAGACCATGCACCATGTTGTTTAGAATACTTGGATGAATCACACAGTGTTCATCCTAGATGGAAATTTCAACATAAGTGGCTTCAAGGTGAGGATTTTGTCAACTACGTAGGGAAGCAGATAGATGAGTTCTTTCAAATAAACACAAATGAAACATCAGCAGGTACAAGATGGGATGCTTTCAAAGCATTTCTTAGAGGACATATTATTAGTTACATAAGTTTTAAATCGAAAAAAACAAGGCAAGATATGTCTAATTTGGAAAATAAAATAAAAACACCCAGAAGAAAGTTTATGAAAACAATGATCCTGAAGCTGAAAGGGAGCTATTGCTTTTGAGAGCAGAATATGAGAAACTGTCAAGCTTCAAAGCAGCTGCCAGCCTTTTAAGGCTAAAACAGACATTCTATGAACAAGGTGACAAAGCAGGAAAATTATTAGCACGGCAAATTAAACAATTAGAAACTAAAATACCAATTACTTCAATTCTAGACAAAAATAAAACAATAGTGAACCCAAAAGATATCAATGAGACCTTCAGGGATTACTATCAGAAATTATATGAAACAGGAACAAAAAGTAGTTTGCAGGAAATAGATACTACACTTAATAAACTAGACATACCAACCATTCCAAATGAAGATAAAGCAGAAAGAGGCCCTTCCCCCTTCACTAAATCAAGCACTAATAATTCTGCTTCCAAAACCAGGTAAACTACCCAACAGGTGTAAGAATTTGAGGCCTATTAGTCTTCTCAATTCTGATCTTAAAATAATCTGCAAAGTACTAGCGAAACTGATGCAAAAAATTCTTCCCGATTTGATACATAAAGATCAAAATGGATTTATAAGTGGTAGACAAGGGTTCCACAATGTAAGAAGGGTTCTCAATGTTCTTTATTCTAAAAATGAGGAAAAAGACACAGCGCTCCTGACTTTAGACGCTGAAAAAGCCTTCGACAGGGTCGAATGGCCCTATCTTTTTCGGGTATTAAAGATATTTGGGATAGGAGACAACTTCATAAAATGGGTAAAGATACTATACAGTAACTCTACAGCAGAAATTTTAACAAATAGAGTCCTTTCCTCACCAACTGAAATCAGAAGAGGTTGTCGACAAGGTTGCCCCCTCTCTCCCCTTCTCTTCTCTTTAGCAATAGAGCCATTTGCAATAGCTATTCGTGAAAATATGCAGATAAGTGGAATCTCAATTGGCCCCACAGAACATAAGATTTCTTTATTTGCTGATGATGTGATTGTATTTTTATCAAAGCTTCACTCTTCAATTCCGGCAGTTCTGGAAGTAATTCAGCTATTTGGAAACATATCAGGTTACAAAGTGAACCACGCTAAGTCCTCCGTTTTACTACTAAACTCTCTGGAATGAACAAATCCTGCACCACAAATAAATTCTAATTTTAAAGTAGTTGATCAATTTGAATATTTAGGGATACAAATATTGCCAAATGTAGAAAAAATCATTCAAATTAATTATGAAGCAAAAAAACATGAAATTAATAATTTAATAGATAGATGGGTGGTTACCTATTTAGGGTGATAGGAAGAGTAAATGTTGGGAAGGTGTCGTAGCACGGACCCACAACAGGGGGCGCAAATGAACGGACAATGAGTAAGCCAAAAGGTAACAATTTAATGTTGTGATATTACACAACGAAACGTGTCTTAATGTTCACAGTCAATAAACACCAGGTGACGTGTGGGCAGGCTCGAAGATAGAAGACGCCCGACGAGAGAGAAGCCGCGTCCCACACGGCCTCCACCACCAACGGCCTGAAGAACACCGGAGCCGCCAAGTCCCGAGTCCCCAGGTGGCCTCTGTCTTCGGCTGTCGACCCTGGTACTGCTGGCAGAAAACAGAAAGATAATGTGTGAGTGTGAGTCCGCACACTCAGTAATTAACAGTCCAGACACCGTTAGGAGGGAGCACCTCCACCTCCAAATCACACACACTCGTGCAGCTCCTGATCAACCACTTGTCTGGGACGGGGTGCGAGGTGAAGCCGTCACTGTCACACCAAAACGCCAATCCTCCAGACAAGGAAACACTTCAGGAAAACGGCTGCAACAGAAGTTCAGTTGGTTACACAATGTGTCAGTCAGCAGAGAAATTACCTTAGTACTGGTAGTCGATTTCTCGGCGGGGAGGTGGAGTTGCAGTCCGGCTTATATGGTGGTGTAGATGAGTGACAGCTGGAGTAATGAGTGACAGCTGTCACCTCCTCTGGGTCTGGCGCCCTCTTGTGCTTGGAGCCCGCACTCCAAGCAGGGCGCCCTCTGGTGGTAGTGGGCCAGCAGTACCTCCTCTTCAGCGGCCCACACAACAAGTAAATGTCCTAAAAATGATTATGCTACCAAAGCTGCTGTATCTATTTCAAAATATTCCCTTGCCGCCTCCTCCAAATTTGTTTAAGTGGATAAAAAAAAACTACAGTAAGTTTTATTTGGAACAATGGTAAACCAAAAATCCGACTGTCTTTGCTTTACCTACCATTTGATCGCGGGGGGTTAAAAGCCCCAACTTCATATTGTACTACTGGGCCACACAGCTGCGCTCGCTGGCGTTTTACTTCTCAGAAAAGGAGAAACCACACTGGGTAGAGATGGAATCACAAAATCTAAAATTATCACTACCTCTGTTTCTATATTCTGATACAGCAAAAAATTTAATTTAAATGGCTCATGCGCATTTATACAACACTAGTGATATTGAATAGGTACAATAGAAATATACCAGATATATGTATAAAATGTGGTTCAAAAGGAACGTTGATACATTGTATGTGGGAATGCGGTCAAATAAAGGGTTTTTGGGTTGAAATAAAAAGAATAATTGAAATAACTGGAAAGCAGATTTTGTTGGATCCCAAAATGTTAATAATGGCTTTATACCCAAATAGCCATAAATTCAGTAAAGCAGAATGTACCTTTATTGATTTTAGTATGCTGATTGCCAAAAGGTATATTGCTTTGAATTGGAAAAATGTTAAAGGACCAGTCATCTCTCAGTGGTTAAAACAAATGTTATCCAGTTTACCTTTGGAAAGAATAACATATATTCGAAAATCAAAACAACACATATTTGAACAGATTTGGAGACCATTTATAGATTTTGTTAAGGACTTGAACTTTTCTGATGATGTGACCAATTGACAGACATTAAACAGTTTCAGTGTAAGTATTGTGTTGATTTAATTGCATACTTTCCATTCAGAAAGAAGCTTTGTTCATGGAAGGCCCGAGTTTATTTTTCTTTTATTTTTATTTTTCTTTCTTGCTTTCTTATTAAGTAATATTTGTAAAATGTGAAATACTTAAGTTTTGTAAAAGCTTTTTTTGTTGTTGTTGTTGTACTATATACTATTGCACAGGAAAAAAAATAATAAAATATGTTTGGGAAAAAAAAATCAAATCAAATCAATTTTATTTAGATAGCGCCAAATCACAACAACAGTTGCCCCAAGGCGCTTTATATTGTAAGGCAAAGCCATACAATAATTACGGGAAAAACCCCAACGGTCAAAACGACCCCCTGTGAGCAAGCACTTGGCGACAGTGGGAAGGAAAAACTCCCTTTTAACAGGAAGAAACCTCCAGGACAACCAGGCTCAGGGAGGGGCAGTCTTCTGCTGGGACTGGTTGGGGCTGAGGGAGAGAACCAGGAAAAAGACATGCTGTGGAGGGGAGCAGAGATCAATCACTAATGATTAAATGCAGTCCTGAAGCCCTAGGAACTACAAGTAAGCCTGCAGTCTGAGAGTGAAGCGCTCTATTGGGGTGATATGGTACTATGAGGTCCCTAAGATAAGATGGGACCTGATTATTCAAAACCTTAT
Source organism: Thalassophryne amazonica (assembly GCF_902500255.1). Classification (NCBI taxonomy): domain Eukaryota; kingdom Metazoa; phylum Chordata; class Actinopteri; order Batrachoidiformes; family Batrachoididae; genus Thalassophryne; species Thalassophryne amazonica. The sequence continues at coordinate 96,774,159 of NC_047117.1, read as the reverse complement.
AAGTAAGAAGAAGAATTTTAAATTCTATTCTGGAATTAACAGGAAGCCAATGAAGAGAGGCCAAACACAATAGAAAACACAATAAAAAAAAATTAACCATGAAAAGGTAAAAGAAGTAAAATAAATAAAACGAATAAAAACAGACACACAATCATATAAAATACTAATGATAAAACAGGGAGAACAGATGTGTCTTCAACCTGGCTTTAAAAGTCTCCACAGAGTCCGACTGTTGTATTAGCGCAGGCAGATCATTCCACAGAGCTGGGGTGCAGTGATAAAAAGCTCTGTAACCCACTGACCTTTTCTTCACCTTCGGGACACACAATAGTTCTGCACCCTGTGAACGCAGAGCCCTTGCCGGCACATAGGACTCAACCAGGCCGGCCAGATAGGGGGGCGCCAGTCCGTGAACAATTTTATAGGCCAATAGTAACACCTTAAAATCCAATCTCAAGGAGACCGGAAGCCAGTGAAGGGATTCCAGAACCGGTGTAATATGATCAAACCTTCTGCTTCATGTCAGAAGTCTGGCAGCAGCATTTTGAACCAGTTGAAGACCCCTGATGCTGGACTGTGGTAAACCAGAAAACAAAGCATTACAATAGTCCAATCTAGAAGAGACAAACGCATGAATCAGAGTCTCAGCATCAGCCATAGACAGGATGGGACAAATCTTTGCTATATTTCTTAGATGAAAGAAAGCAGTCCTCGTAATGTTTCTAATGTGGAGGTCAAAGGACAACGTAGGATCAAAAATTACCCCAAGGTTCCTCACTTTCAGTATGATGTATAACACATGAACCTAGGCTAAGCGCTAGCTGATCAAATTGATGCCGATGTCTTGCTGGACCAAGAACCATCATTTCAGTTTTATCAGAGTTCAAAAGTAGAAAGTTGCTAGACATCCAACTTCTCACTGCTGCGAGACAGTCCTGTAAAGATTTTATGTAGAATTGAATATAGGTTGAAGAGGGTTTGCAAATGATTGTATTATGTTTTTATTTACATTTTACACAACATCCCAACTTCATTGGAATTGGGGTTGTGCATCTCTTCTAAAATGTGCACATATAGTCCAGAAATGAGACACTGAGACCACGAGTGCTGTTCATCAGTTTAGGAGTTGGTGGTCTTTAAGTCAATCAATCAGTCAATCAATTTTTTTTTTATATAGCGCCAAATCACAACAAACAGTTGCCCCAAGGCGCCTTATATTCTAAGGCAAGGCCATACAATAATTATGTAAAACCCCAACGGTCAAAACGACCCCCTGTGAGCAAGCACTTGGCTACAGTGGGAAGGAAAAACTCCCTTTTAACAGGAAGAAACCTCCAGCAGAACCAGGCTCAGGGAGGGGCAGTCTTCTGCTGGGACTGGTTGGGGCTGAGGGAGAGAACCAGGAAAAAGACATGCTGTGGAGGGGAGCAGAGATCGATCACTAATGATTAAATGCAGAGTGGTGCATACAGAGCAAAAAGAGAAAGAAACAGTGCATCATGGGAACCCCCCAGCAGTCTACGTCTATAGCAGCATAACTAAGGGATGGTTCAGGGTCACCTGATCCAGCCCTAACTATAAGCTTTAGCAAAAAGGAAAGTTTTAAGCCTAATCTTAAAAGTAGAGAGGGTGTCTGTCTCCCTGATCTGAATTGGGAGCTGGTTCCACAGGAGAGGAGCCTGAAAGCTGAAGGCTCTGCCTCCCATTCTACTCTTACAAACCCTAGGAACTACAAGTAAGCCTGCAGTCTGAGAGCGAAGCGCTCTATTGGGGTGATATGGTACTATGAGGTCCCTAAGATAAGATGGGACCTGATTATTCAAAACCTTATAAGTAAGAAGAAGAATTTTAAATTCTATTCTAGAATTAACAGGAAGCCAATGAAGAGAGGCCAATATGGGTGAGATATGCTCTCTCCTTCTAGTCCCCGTCAATACTCTAGCTGCAGCATTTTGAATTAACTGAAGGCTTTTTAGGGAACTTTTAGGACAACCTGATAATAATGAATTACAATAGTCCAGCCTAGAGGAAATAAATGCATGAATTAGTTTTTCAGCATCACTCTGAGACAAGACCTTTCTGATTTTAGAGATATTGCGTAAATGCAAAAAAGCAGTCCTACATATTTGTTTAATATGCGCTTTGAATGACATATCCTGATCAAAAATGACTCCAAGATTTCTCACAGTATTACTAGAGGTCATTTGTGGGGGCCAAGTACAATAACTTCAGTTTTATCTGAGTTTAAAAGCAGGAAATTAGAGGTCATCCATGTCTTTATGTCTGTAAGACAATCCTGCAGTTTAGCTAATTGGTGTGTGTCCTCTGGCTTCATGGATAGATAAAGCTGGGTATCATCTGCGTAACAATGAAAATTTAAGCAATACCGTCTAATAATACTGCCTAAGGGAAGCATGTATAAAGTGAATAAAATTGGTCCTAGCACAGAACCTTGTGGAACTCCATAATTAACTTTAGTCTGTGAAGAAGATTCCCCATTTACATGAACAAATTGTAATCTATTAGACAAATATGATTCAAACCACCGCAGCGCAGTGCCTTTAATACCTATGGCATGCTCTAATCTCTGTAATAAAATTTTATGGTCAACAGTATCAAAAGCAGCACTGAGGTCTAACAGAACAAGCACAGAGATGAGTCCACTGTCCGAGGCCATAAGAAGATCATTTGTAACCTTCACTAATGCTGTTTCTGTACTATGATGAATTCTAAAACCTGACTGAAACTCTTCAAATAGACCATTCCTCTGCAGATGATCAGTTAGCTGTTTTACAACTACCCTTTCAAGAATTTTTGAGAGAAAAGGAAGGTTGGAGATTGGCCTATAATTAGCTAAGATAGCTGGGTCAAGTGATGGCTTTTTAAGTAATGGTTTAATTACTGCCACCTTAAAAGCCTGTGGTACATAGCCAACTAACAAAGATAGATTGATCATATTTATGATCGAAGCATTAAATAATGGTAGGGCTTCCTTGAGCAGCCTGGTAGGAATGGGGTCTAATAAACATGTTGATGGTTTGGATGAAGTAACTAATGAAAATAACTCAGACAGAACAATCGGAGAGAAAGAGTCTAACCAAATACCGGCATCACTGAAAGCAGCCAAAGATAACGATACGTCTTTGGGATGGTTATGAGTAATTTTTTCTCTAATAGTTAAAATTTTGTTAGCAAAGAAAGTCATGAAGTCATTACTAGTTAAAGTTAATGGAATACTCAGCTCAATAGAGCTCTGACTCTTTGTCAGCCTGGCTACAGTGCTGAAAAGAAACCTGGGGTTGTTCTTATTTTCTTCAATTAGTGATGAGTAGAAAGATGTCCTAGCTTTATGGAGGGCTTTTTTATAGAGCAACATGCGGCTAAACATGTCACTCCCGGTCCGATTGGGGAGGGGCCCAGAGAAAACTACAGAGTCCGACATTGTTTTTGCAAAGTTACACACCGATTTAATGTTAATTTTAGTGACCTCCGATTGGCGTAACCGGGTGTCATTACTGCCGACGTGAATTACAATCTTACCAAATTTACGCTTAGCCTTAGCCAGCAGTTTCAAATTTCCTTCAATGTCGCCTGCTCTGGCCCCCGGAAGACAATTGACTATGGTTGCTGGTGTCGCTAACTTCACATTTCTCAAAACAGAGTCGCCAATAACCAGAGTTTGATCCTCGGCGGGTGTGTCGTCGAGTGGGGAAAAACGGTTAGAGATGTGAACGGGTTGGCGGTGTACACGGGGCTTCTGTTTAGGGCTACGCTTCCTCCTCACAGTCACCCAGTCGGCCTGCTTTCCCGGCTGCTCGGGATCTGCCAGGGGGTAACTAACGGCGGCTAAGCTACCTTGGTCCGCACCGACTACAGGGGCCTGGCTAGCTGTAGAATTTTCCACGGTGCGGAGCCGAGTCTCCAATTCGCCCAGCCTGGCCTCCAAAGCTACGAATAAGCTACACTTATTACAAGTACCATTACTGCTAAAGGAGGCCGAGGAATAACTAAACATTTCACACCCAGAGCAGAAAAATGCGGGAGAGACAGGAGAAGCCGCCATGCTAAATCGGCTAAGAGCTAGTAGCTACGCTAAGCTAGCGGATTCCTAAAAACACGCAAAGTGAATAATGTGTAAATAATTTAGAGGTGATTCAGCAGAAGGAGTGCTTTAGTTAGGGCACGTAAAGATTACACTGGGAAACAAATCGTAATCTAGATAACTAGATCAATCTAACTGCGCAGATTAAACAGCTAACAGATACAGAAAAACACCGCAGTGCTCCGGAACAGGAAGTGATACAATACCGCAGTGAGAGCCAACCACCAGAGGTTGGCATAGAGTGAAAGCCCAATGGTAAATGCTAAAGTTCGGGAGTAATAAACTGCCTGCCGACCTACGGCACTGAACCGTAGACAGTCTCAAGAGGGGACATTTTGCCTTCCACACAAATTTTATGATCACTCTCTGTGATCTATCCCAGTCACAAAATGAAGGCCAAAATGGGATCATAAAGCTCATGGAATTAATATGAGGGAGCATATTCATTTTAATAATAGAGCCATGCAAGGGAATTGGGCAAAGACCATCAGGACCATCTCTCCAAGTCAGCTACAATCTTGGATAAGGCACCCTCAAAATTATTTTTAACAATACAGTGCAGAGACCTCAATCCCAAGATATGTAAATTGTTAACAACAGGGATGACTGCACATAAAGTAATATATCTCACTGAATGATTTAATGGCAAAAAAGCAGACTTGCTTGATCTATAACTGAACCTCCTGAAAATAGCTAAAATATTAGCGATAGACTGGGCTGATCCCACATATAACAGAACATCATCCGCATACAAAGATATACTTTTAGTGTCATTCACCATTACCGGGGTAATGCTATCGGACAGAGAAATTATTTGAGCCAGAGGCTCCAGAGAGAGTGCAAATAGATGACTTAAAGGACAGCTCTGTCTGGAACCCCTGTCTATGTTGAAAGTGAAGGAACATGTTTGACCTGTGAGTACCAGAGCTGTTGGACTGCTGTAAAGTACTTTGACTGTTAGGTGTGTGTTCAACCACAGTCAAAATGTAGCCCCCAAAAATGCTGCCTGCATTTTTGGGGGCTACATTGACTTTTTGCACAGGAGGTAAGTGCAAAAACTCAAGATGATTTATTAACCATACAAGTCTCAAAGTGCTAAACAGTCCAAACAGTGACAAAAACAGGGCAGAGAGAACTGAGTCCAAACACAGAAAGAACTAGAGCAAAAACTATAAATGAACAGATAAACAGAGATCAAGGATGCAACTGAGGAAAAAAAATGCAACCCAGGAGAGCTGGAACCACGGGAACTGAAATGAGGACAAGTAAAGACTTAAATACAAACCCACTAATAAACAACAGGTGTGTCTAATCAGGGGAAGGAGGAGCAAGCGCATATAGAGGAAATTAGGTCAAAGGTTGAGTGACAACTAACAAATAAAAGGTGAACAGAAACTAAACAGACATCTGCAGGTGAGTGGAACATAATAAACATAATTCCCAACTACAACAGAGGAAGTAACAAAACCAACAGAAAACTCAGAGTAATTTAAGGTGCCAGAGTGAGAGAACGGACATAATGACAGCAGGAGGTGGTCAGAAGATAAAGACTATAAGAACTATTAAGGACTAAACCCAAAATCCAGAACTAAAGCAGAAAAGCATAGTGGGACTCAAACATGAGAAGAACAACAGGTGAGGATACAGGGGTGGAACACGGGGGCCCAGATCATAGACAGAGATCAGACAAGTATAAATGAACCTATAGAGAAAATAACACTAACAAATGAACATACACCGAAAATAATACTATTAACAGAACACACACACACTCATCTTCAAGTGTTTAGTCCAATTAAGGGTCATGGTGGGCTGGAGCCTATCCCAGCAGTCGTAGAGCGTGAGGCGGGGTACACCCTGGACAGGATGCCAGTCTGTCGCAGGGCCACATATAGAAAAAACAGTCACACCTGCACACACACCTACAGACAATTTAAAGTTTCCAGTTCACCTAACCTGCATGTCTATGGATGTGGGAGGAAGCCGGAGCACCCGGAGGGAACCCACGCAAATATGGAGAGAACATGCAAACTCCACACAGAAAATGCACAGACAAGCATACCCACAAGATTTGACCATGTTTATAAAATCAGATCCAGGGCCTAGTGAATGAAGCAGAGACCACAGATACTGCCACTGCAGGCGGTCAAAAGCCATCATGTCATCCAGAGAAAACTCGGCAGCAGGGAGAGGTGAAGTGGAAGTACAGTGTATTATATGGAACAGTCTCATCATATTATCTGAGGTCCATGATTAATGAAGCCTGTCTGGTCACAATGAACCAATTGGCTGAAGCCTGTGAGCCAGCAACTTAGCAAATATTTTAATGTCTGCATTCAAGAGGGGTAAGAGCCTGTAACTTGGACATTCCTGAGGGTTTTTGCTTTCTAAAAGAAGTGATATAATTGCTGTATTAACATCTCTAGAAAAAGAACCAGCATCCAACAAGGCCTGGATCATTTCAAACATTAAGGTCCCTAAATATTCCCAGAAAGTGCCGTAAAAACTCAGGAGGAATCCCATCCAGGCCCGTAAATTTACCACGGCACATACCTAAAGCTGCCTCCTTAAGCTCCTTAAGATGGACAGTTTATTTTCGACAAATCTTCTTCTGGCAGTCAAGACAGATGTGCATCATTAGGAAAATCTGCACGTCTGTTCATTATATGTTACTTCAGAAGTGTACAATATAAAGAGCAAAAAGAAGTTAACCTGTGCAGGCACCATCAAAATTAGGCCATCAGTGGATTTAACAGAAGAGATATCAGAAAAACGCTCCTCTGCCATCAGTCGACGTGCAAGCAAGTGGCTCCGTCTGGTCCCATTAAATTAATTAAGTTGTCATGTTTTATGTACTAAAATGTCTGCACGGTCTTTAAGAATGAAGAAGAACAAAACTGTTTAAGGACCTGTGGTCCACTCTTGGGCCGACTGTGCTGGAAATTATTAATCTTTCTTTAACTTCTGGATCTGTTCCTAAATGTTTCAAATCTGCAGTGATTAAACCATTACTTAAGAAACCTAATCTTGACCCTAGTGTATTGAAAAACTATCGGCCGATATCAAATCTATCATTTTGCTCTAAAATTCTGGAAAAAGTGGTGTCACAGCAGCTCGTAGACTATCTTACTGAGAATAATCTCTTTGAGCCACTGCAGTCTGCTTTTAGAAAATATCATTCCACAGAGACGGCTCTCACTAAAGTGGTGAATGATCTTCTCCTTACAATGGATTCATACACCACTACGGTTCTGGTGCTGTTAGATCTCAGTGCTGCATTTGATACCATGGATCATCATATTCTACTTGATAGGCTGGAAAATCATTTTGGGATTACTGGGAGTGATTTTGACATCATACCTGACCAGTGGTTCTCACTGTGTTTTAACAGTAACACTATCTCTAACCTTAGTGACATGAAATTTGGGGTTCCACAGGGTCTGTCTTAGGCCCCCTGCTTTTCTCCCTTTATATAGCAGCCCTTGGGCACATATTGCAGCATTTTGGGATTACCTTTCACTGCTATGCTAATGATACTCAGTTATACATGCCAATAACTGCTGGAATCTCATTCACATACAATCCTTCGAAGATTGCCTTGCATCAGTGAGACGTTGGTTGTCTGGAAACTTCCTACTTTTAAATTCTGATAAGATTGAAATGATGGTTCTTGGTCCAGTGAGACTTCCATTTAATCTTTAGGGGAGGTGATGGTCTAGTGGTTAAAGCATTGGGCTTGAGACCAGAAGATCCTCGGTTCAAATCCCCGCCTGACTGGAAAATCACTAAGGGCCCTTGGGCAAGGTCCTTAATCCCCTATTGGTCCAGGTGTGTCGTGAGAGGCGTAATTGTAAAGCACTTTGAGCGTCTGATGCAGATGGAAAAAGCGCTATATAATTGCAGTCCATTTATCATTTACCATTCCTGTCCCACTGAGCTTAGATTTTAAGGTTCTGCTACTAGTCTATAAAATTGTTCACAGACTGGCACCTCCCTACCCAGCTGACCTACTTAAACCTTACGTACCGGCCCGGGCTTTATGTTCTCAGGGTGCAGGACTACTTTGTGTCCCTAGGGTGAATAAGAAGTCTGTGGGTCACAGAGCTTTCTCTTATTGTGCTCCTGTTCTGTGGAATGATCTCCCTGCATCAATAAAACAGTCAGATTCTGTGGAGACACAGTGCCATCATTAACACCTAAACGGAAAAAACAAGGTTACAATGGGCTAAGGAAAAGCAATCGTGGACTGTGGATGACTGGATGAAAGTCATATTCAGTGATCAATCAATCAATCAACTTTTTTCTTATATAGCGCCAAATCACAACAAACAGTTGCCCCAAGGCGCTCCATATTGCAAGGCAAGGCCATACAATAACCATGAAAAACCCCAACGGTCAAAACGACCCCCTATGAGCAAGCACTTGGCCACAGTGGGAAGGAAAAACTCCCTTTTAACAGGAAGAAACCTCCAGCAGAACCAGGCTCAGGGAGGGGCAGTCTTCTGCTGAGACTGGTTGGGGCTGAGGGAAAGAACCAGGAAAAAGACATGCCGAGAAGGGGGGGCAGAGATCGATCACTAATGATTAAATGCAGAGTGATGAATCTCGAATCTGCATTGGGCAAGGTGATGATGCTGGAACTTTTGTTTGGTGCCATTCCAATGAGATTTATAAAGATGACTGCCTGAAGAGAACATGTAAATTTCCACAGTCATTGATGATATGGGGCTGCATGTCAGGTAAAGGCACTGGGGAGATGGCTGTCATTACATCATCAATAAATGCACAAGTTTACGTTGATATTTTGGACACTTTTCTTATCCCATCAATTGAAAGGATGTTTGGGGATGATGAAATCATTTTTCAAGATGATAATGCATCTTGCCATAGAGCAAAAACTGTGAAAACATTCCTTGCAAAAAGACACATAGGGTCAATGTCATGGCATAGGGTCAATGTCATGGCCTGCAAATAGTCCGGATCTTAATCCAATTGAAAATATTTGGTGGAAGTTGAAGAAAATGGTCCATGCCAAGGCTCCAACCTGCAAAGCTGATCTGGCAACAGCAATCAGAGAAAGTTGGAGCCAGATTGATGAAGAGTACTGTTTGTCACTCAAGCCAGAAAGTTGCCATTTGAAATGACTTTAGTTTTATGTCATGTCTGTGATCTGCTTTTTTTCTACAAAATTAAACAACTGAATGAACATCCTCCGAGGCCGGTGATTCCATCATTTTTGCCAGGGGTTGTAGTATACAGTATACAACCCCTGACTTTCTGGCTTTAAAAACACTATAAGAAATCAAGAAAAAAAAATTGTGGCAGTCAGTAACGGTTACTTTTTTAGACCAAGCAGAGGAAAAAATATGGACTCACTCAATTCTGAGGAATAAATTATGGAATCACCCTGTAAATTTTCATCCCCAAAACTAATACCTGCATCAAATCACATCTGCTTGTTAGTCTGCATCTAAAAAGGAGTGATCACACCTTGGAGAGCTGTTGCACCAAGTGGACTGACATGAATCATGGCTCCAACACGAGAGATGTCAATTGAAACAAAGGAGAGGATTATCAAACTCTTAAAAGAGAGTAAATCATCACGCAATGTTGCAAAAGATGTTGCTTGTTCACAGTCAGCTGTGTCTAAACTCTGGACCAAATACAAACAACAAGGGAAGGTTGTTAAAGGCAAACATACTAGTAGACCAAGGAAGACGTCAAAGCGTCAAGACAGAAAACTTAAAGCAATATGTCTCAAAAATCAAAAATGCACAACAAAACAAATGAGGAACGAATGGGAGGAAACTGGAGTCTGCATTGGGCAAGGTGATGATGCTGGAACTTTTGTTTGGTGCCGTTCCAATCTCTCAAAGATTCTTGAGAGGGTAGTTGTAAAACAGCTAACTGATCACCTGCAAAGGAATGGTCTATTTGAAGAGTTTCAGTCAGGTTTTAGAATTCATCATAGTACAGAAACAGCATTAGTGAAGGTTACAAATGATCTTCTTATGGCTTCGGACAGTGGACTTATCTCTGTGCTTGTTCTGTTGGACCTCAGTGCTGCTTTTGATACTGTTGACCATAAAATTTTATTACAGAGATTAGAGCATGCCATAGGTATTAAAGGCACTGCGCTGCGGTGGTTTGAATCATATTTGTCTAATAGATTACAGTTTGTTCATGTAAATGGGGAATCTTCTTCACAGACTAAAGTTAATTATGGAGTTCCACAAGGTTCTGTGCTAGGACCAATTTTATTCACTTTATACATGCTTCCCTTAGGCAGTATTATTAGACGGTATTGCTTAAATTTTCATTGTTACGCAGATGATACCCAGCTTTATCTATCCATGAAGCCAGAGGACACACACCAATTAGCTAAACTGCAGGATTGTCTTACGGACATAAAGACATGGATGACCTCTAATTTCCTGCTTTTAAACTCAGATAAAACTGAAGTTATTGTACTTGGCCCCACAAATCTTAGAAGCATGGTGTCTAACCCGATCTTTACTCTGGATGGCATTTCCCTGACCTCTAGTAATACTGTGAGAAATCTTGGAGTCATTTTTGATCAGGATATGTCATTCAAAGTGCATATTAAACAAATATGTAGGACTGCCTTTTTGCATTTACGCAATATCTCTAAAATCAGCAAGGTCTTGTCTCAGAGTGATGCTGAAAAACTAATTCATGCATTTATTTCCTCTAGGCTGGACTATTGTAATTCATTATTGTCAGGTTGTCCTAAAAGTTCCCTAAAAAGCCTTCAGTTAATTCAAAATGCTGCAGCTAGAGTACTGACGGGGACTAGAAGGAGAGAGCATATTTCACCCGTGTTGGCCTCTCTTCATTGGCTTCCTGTTAATTCTAGAATAGAATTTAAAATTCTTCTTCTTACTTATAAGGTTTTGAATAATCAGGTCCCATCTTATCTTAGGGACCTCGTAGTACCATATTACCCCATTAGAGCGCTTCGCTGTCAGACTGCAGGCTTGCTTGTAGTTCCTAGGGTTCGCTTTTTGCTCTGTATGCATCACTCTGCATTTAATCAATCAATCAACTTCAATCAACTTTTTTTTTATATAGCGCCAAATCACAACAAACAGTTGCCCCAAGGCGCTTTATATTGTAAGGCAAGGCCATGAAAAATCCCAACGGTCAAAACGACCCCCTGTGAGCAAGCACTTGGCTACAGTGGGAAGGAAAAACTCCCTTTTAACAGGAAGAAACCTCCAGCAGAACCAGGCTCAGGGAGGGGCAGTCTTCTGCTGAGACTGGTTGGGGCTGAGGGAAAGAACCAGGAAAAAGACATGCTGTGGAGGGGAGCAGAGATCGATCACTAATGATTAAAGGCAGAGTGATGCATACAGAGCAAAAGAGAAAGAAACAGTGCATCATGGGAACCCCCCCACAGTCTACGTCTAAAGCAGCATAACCAAGGGATGGTCCAGGGTCACCTGATCCAGCCCTAACTATAAGCCTTAGCGAAAAGGAAAGTTTTAAGCCTAATCTTAAAAGTAGAGAGGGTATCTGTCTCCCTGATCTGAATTGGGAGCTGGTTCCACAGGAGAGGAGCCTGAAAGCTGAAGGCTCTGCCTCCCATTCTACTCTTACAAACCCTAGGAACTACAAGTAAGCCTGCAGTCTGAGAGCGAAGCGCTCTAATGGGGTAATATGGTACTACGAGGTCCCTAAGATAAGATGGGACCTGATTATTCAAAACCTTATAAGTAAGAAGAAGAATTTTAAATTCTATTCTAGAATTAACAGGAAGCCAATGAAGAGAGGCCAACACGGGTGAAATATGCTCTCTCCTGCTAGTCCCCGTCAGTACTCTAGCTGCAGCATTTTGAATTAACTGAAGGCTTTTTAGGGAACTTTTAGGACAACCTGATAATAATGAATTACAATAGTCCAGCCTAGAGGAAATAAATGCATGAATTAGTTTTTCAGCATCACTCTGAGACAAGACCTTTCTGATTTTAGAGATATTGCGTAAATGCAAAAAGGCAGTCCTACATATTTGTTTAATATGCGCTTTGAATGACATATCCTGATCAAAAATGACTCCAAGATTTCTCACAGTATTACTAGAGGTCAGGGAAATGCCATCCAGAGTAAAGATCTGGTTAGACACCATGCTTCTAAGATTTGTGAGGCCAAGTACAATAACTTCAGTTTTATCTGAGTTTAAAAGCAGGAAATTAGAGGTCATCCATGTCTTTATGTCTGTAAGACAATCCTGCAGTTTAGCTAATTGGTGTGTGTCCTCTGGCTTCATGGATAGATAAAGCTGGGTATCATCTGCGTAACAATGAAAATTTAAGCAATACCGTCTAATAATACTGCCTAAGGGAAGCATGTATAAAGTGAATAAAATTGGTCCTAGCACAGAACCTTGTGGAACTCCATAATTAACTTTAGTCTGTGAAGAAGATTCCCCATTTACATGAACAAACTGTAATCTATTAGACAAATATGATTCAAACCACCGCAGCGCAGTGCCTTTAATACCTATGACATGCTCTAATCTCTGTAATAAAATTTTATGGTCAACAGTATCAAAAGCAGCACTGAGGTCCAACAGAACAAGCACAGAGATAAGTCCACTGTCCGAAGCCATAAGAAGATCATTTGTAACCTTCACTAATGCTGTTTCTGTACTATGATGAATTCTAAAACCTGACTGAAACTCTTCAAATAGACCATTCCTCTGCAGGTGATCAGTTAGCTGTTTTACAACTACCCTCTCAAGAATCTTTGAGAGAAAAGGAAGGTTGGAGATTGGCCTATAATTAGCTAAGATAGCTGGGTCAAGTGATGGCTTTTTAAGTAATGGTTTAATTACTGCCACCTTAAAGGCCTGTGGTACATAACCAACTAACAAAGGTAGATTGATCATATTTAAGATTGAAGCATTAAATAATGGTAGGACTTCCTTGAGCAGCCTGGCAGGAATGGGGTCTAATAAACATGTTGATGGTTTGGATGAAGTAACTAATGAAAATAACTCAGACAGAACAATCGGAGAGAAAGAGTCTAACCAAATACCGGCATCACTGAAAGCAGCCAAAGATAACGATACGTCTTTGGGATGGTTATGAGTAATTTTTTCTCTAATAGTTAAAATTTTGTTAGCAAAGAAAGTCATGAAGTCATTACTAGTTAAAGTTAATGGAATACTCAGCTCAATAGAGCTCTGACTCTTTGTCAGCCTGGCTACAGTGCTGAAAAGAAACCTGGGGTTGTTCTTATTTTCTTCAATTAGTGATGAGTAGAAAGATGTCCTAGCTTTACGGAGGGCTTTTTTATAGAGCAACAAACTCTTTTTCCAGGCTAAGTGAAGATCTTCTAAATTAGTGAGACGCCATTTCCTCTCCAACTTACGGGTTATCTGCTTTAAGCTACGAGTTTGTGAGTTATACCACGGAGTCAGACACTTCTGATTTAAAGCTCTCTTTTTCAGAGGAGCTACAGCATCCAAAGTTGTCTTCAATGAGGATGTAAAACTATTGACGAGATACTCTAACTCCCTTACAGAGTTTAGGTAGCTACTCTGCTCTGTGTTGGTATATGACATTAGAGAACATAAAGAAGGAATCATATCCTTAAACCTAGTTACAGCGCTTTCTGAAAGACTTCTAGTGTAATGAAACTTATTCCCCACTGCAGGGTAGTCCATCAGGGTAAATGTAAATGTTATTAAAAAATGATCAGACAGAAGGGAGTTTTCAGGGAATACTGTTAAGTCTTCTATTTCCATACCATAAGTCAGAACAAGATCTAAAATATGATTAAAGTGGTGGGTGGACTCATTTACTTTTTGAGCAAAGCCGATAGAGTCTAATAATAGATTAAATGCAGTGTTGAGGCTGTCATTCTCAGCATCTGTGTGGATGTTAAAATCGCCCACTATAAGGTCTGAAAATTCACAGAGAAACTGACAGTAACGACCAGGTGGACGATAGATAATAACAAATAAAACTGGTTTTTGGGACTTCCAATTTGGAATGACAAGACTAAGAGACAAGCTTTCAAATGAATTAAAGCTCTGTCTAGGTTTTTGATTAATTAATAAGCTGGAATGGAAGATTGCTGATAATCCTCCGCCCCGGCCCGTGCTACGAGCATTCTGACAGTTAGTGTGACTCGGGGGTGTTGACTCATTTAAACTAACATATTCATCCTGCTGTAACCAGGTTTCTGTTAGGCAGAATAAATCAATACGTTGATCAATTATTATATCATTTACCAACAGGGACTTAGAAGAGAGAGACCTAATGTTTAATAGACCACATTTAACTGTTTAGTCTGTGGTGCAGTTGAAGGTGCTATATTATTTTTTCTTTTTGAATTTTTATGCTTAAATAGATTTTTGCTGGTTATTGGTGGTCTGGGAGCAGGCACCGTCTCTACGGGGATGGGGTAATGAGGGGATGGCAGGGGGAGAGAAGCTGCAGAGAGGTGTATAAGACCACAGCTCTGCCTCCTGGTCCCAACGATAGACAGTCACAGTTTGGAGGATCCAAAAAAATTGGCCAGATTTCTAGAAATGAGAGCTGCTCCCTCTAAAGTGGGATGGATGCCGTCTCTCCTAACAAGACCAGGTTTTCCCCAGAAGCTTTGCCAATTATCAATGAAGCCCACCTCATTTTTTGGACACCACTCAGACAGCCAGCAATTCAAGGAGAACATGCGGCTAAACATGTCACTCCCGGTCTGATTGGGGAGGGGCCCAGAGAAAACAACAGAGTCCGACATTGTTTTTGCAAAGTTACACACCGATTTAATGTTAATTTTAGTGACCTCCGATTGGCGTAACCGAGTGTCATTACTGCCGACGTGAATTACAATCTTACCAAATTTACGCTTAGCCTTAGCCAGCAATTTCAAATGTCCTTTGTTTGCAATTACAGAGGTCAAACGTTTCCTGTAGTTCTTCACCAGGTTTGCACACACTGCAGCACGGATTTTGGTCCACTCCTCCATACAGATCTTCTCTAGATCTTTCAGGTTTGGAGTTTCAGCTCCCTCCAAAGATTTTCTATTGACTTCAGGTCTGGAGACTGGCCAGGCCACTCCAGGACCTTGAAATGCTTCTTACGGAGCCCCTCCTTAGTTGCCCTGGCTGTGTGTTTGGGCTCATTGTCATGCTGGAAGACCCAGCCATGACCCATCTTCAATGCTCTTACTGAGGGAAGGAGGTTGTTTGCCAAAATCTCACAATACATGACCCCATCCATCCTCCCTTCAATACGGTGCAGTCGTCCTGTCCCCTTTGCAGAAGAGCACCCCCAGAGTATGATGTTTCCACCCCCATGCTTCACGGTTGGGATGGTTTTCTTGGGGTTGTTCTCATCCTCTAAGTGGAGTTGGTTCCAAAAAGCTCTATTCAGGTCAGAGGACACACACCAATTAGCTAAACTGCAGGATTGTCTTACAGACATAAAGACATGGATGACCTCTAATTTCCTGCTTTTAAACTCAGAAAAAACTGAAGTTATTGTACTTGGCCCCACAAATCTTAGAAACATGGTGTCTAACCAGATCCTTTCTCTGGATGGCATTACCCTGACCTCTAGTAATACTGTGAGAAATCTTGGAGTCATTTTTGATCAGGATATGTCATTCAAAGCGCATATTAAACAAATATGTAGGACTGCTTTTTTGCATTTGCGCAATATCTCTAAAATCAGAAAGGTCTTGTCTCACAATGATGCTGAAAAACTAATTCATGCATTTATTTCTTCTAGGCTGGACTATTGTAATTCATTATTATCAGGTTGTCCTAAAAGTTCCCTGAAAAGCCTTCAGTTAATTCAAAATGCTGCAGCTAGAGTACTGACGGGGACTAGAAGGAGAGAGCATATCTCACCCATATTGGCCTCTCTTCATTGGCTTCCTGTTAATTCTAGAATAGAATTTAAAATTCTTCTTCTTACAAGGTTTTGAATAATCAGGTCCCATCTTATCTTAGGGACCTCATAGTACCATATCACCCCAATAGAGCGCTTTGCTCTCAGACTGCAGGCTTACTTGTAGTTCCTAGGGTTTGTAAGAGTAGAATGGGAGGCAGAGCCTTCAGCTTTCAGGCTCCTCTCCTGTGGAACCAGCTCCCAATTCAGATCAGGGAGACAGACACCCTCTCTACTTTTAAGATTAGGCTTAAAACTTTCCTTTTTGCTAAAGCTTATAGTTAGGGCTGGATCAGGTGACCCTGAACCATCCCTTAGTTATGCTGCTATAGACTTAGACTGCTGGGGGGTTCCCATGATGCACTGAGTGTTTCTTTCTCTTTTTGCTCTGTATGCACCACTCTGCATTTAATCATTAGTGATTGATCTCTGCTCCCCTCCACAGCATGTCTTTCCCTGGTTCTCTCCCTCAGCCCCAACCAGTCCCAGCAGAAGACTGCCCTTCCCTGAGCCTGGTTCTGCTGGAGGTTTCTTCCTGTTAAAAGGGAGTTTTTCCTTCCCACTGTCGCCAAGTGCTTGCTCACAGGGGGTCGTTTTGACCGTTGGGGTTTTTCTGTAATTATTGTATGGCTTTTGCCTTACAATAAGCGCCTTGGGGCATCTGTTTGTTGTGATTTGGCGCTATATAAATAAAATTGATTTGATTTGATTTGATTTTGTCTCATCTGACCACATGACCTTCTCCCATGCCTCCTCTGGATCATCCAGATGGTCACTGGTGAACTTCAGACGGGCCTGGACATGTGCTGGCTTGAGCAGGGGGACCTTGCTGCCCTGCAGGATTTTAAACCATGACAGCATCATGTGTTACTAATGTAATCTTTGTGACTGTGGTCCCAGCTCTCTTCAGGTCATTGATCAGGTCCTCCTGTGTAGTTCTGAGCTTTCTCAGAATCATCCTTAATCAATCAATCAATTTTTTTTTATATAGCGCCAAATCACAACAAACAGTTGCCCCAAGGCGCTTATATTGTAAGGCAAGGCCATACAATAATTATGTAAAACCCCAACGGTCAAAACGACCCCCTGTGAGCAAGCACTTGGCTACAGTGGGAAGGAAAAAACTCCCTTTTAACAGGAAGAAACCTCCAGCAGAACCAGGCTCAGGGAGGGGCAGTCTTCTGCTGGGACTGGTTGGGGCTGAGGGAGAGAACCAGGAAAAAGACATGCTGTGGAGGGGAGCAGAGATCGATCACTAATGATTAAATGCAGAGTGGTGCATACAGAGCAAAAAGAGAAAGAAACAGTGCATCATGGGAACCCCCCAGCAGTCTACGTCTATAGCAGCATAACTAAGGGATGGTTCAGGGTCACCTGATCCAGCCCTAACTATAAGCTTTAGCAAAAAGGAAAGTTTTAAGCCTAATCTTAAAAGTAGAGAGGGTGTCTGTCTCCCTGATCTGAATTGGGAGCTGGTTCCACAGGAGAGGAGCCTGAAAGCTGAAGGCTCTGCCTCCCATTCTACTCTTACAAACCCTAGGAACTACAAGTAAGCCTGCAGTCTGAGAGCGAAGCGCTCTATTGGGGTGATATGGTACTACGAGGTCCCTAAGATAAGATGGGACCTGATTATTCAAAACCTTATAAGTAAGAAGAAGAATTTTAAATTCTATTCTAGAATTAACAGGAAGCCAATGAAGAGAGGCCAATATGGGTGAGATATGCTCTCTCCTTCTAGTCCCCGTCAGTACTCTAGCTGCAGCATTTTGAATTAACTGAAGGCTTTTTAGGGAACTTTAGGACAACCTGATAATAATGAATTACAATAGTCCAGCCTAGAGGAAATAAATGCATGAATTAGTTTTTCAGCATCACTCTGAGACAAGACCTTTCTGATTTTAGAGATATTGCGTAAATGCAAAAAAGCAGTCCTACATATTTGTTTAATATGCACTTTGAATGACATATCCTGATCAAAAATGACTCCAAGATTTCTCACAGTATTACTAGAGGTCAGGGTAATGCCATCCAGAGTAAGGATCTGGTTAGACACCATGTTTCTAAGATTTGTGGGGCCAAGTACAATAACTTCAGTTTTATCTGAGTTTAAAAGCAGGAAATTAGAGGTCATCCATGTCTTTTTGTCTGTAAGACAATCCTGCAGTTTAGCTAATTGGTGTGTGTCCTCTGGCTTCATGAATAGATAAAGCTGGGTATCATCTGCGTAACAATGAAAATTTAAGCAATACCGTCTAATAATACTGCCTAAGGGAAGCATGTATAAAGTGAATAAAATTGGTCCTAGCACAGAACCTTGTGGAACTCCATAATTAACTTTAGTCTGTGAAGAAGATTCCCCATTTACATGAACAAATTGTAATCTATTAGACAAATATGATTCAAACCACCGCAGTGTAGTGCCTTTAATACCTATGGCATGCTCTAATCTCTGTAATAAAATTTTATGGTCAACAGTATCAAAAGCAGCACTGAGGTCTAACAGAACAAGCACAGAGATGAGTCCACTGTCCGAGGCCATAAGAAGATCATTTGTAACCTTCACTAATGCTGTTTCTGTACTATGATGAATTCTAAAACCTGACTGAAACTCTTCAAATAGACCATTCCTCTGCAGATGATCAGTTAGCTGTTTTACAACTACCCTTTCAGAATTTTTGAGAGAAAGGAAGGTTGGAGATTGGCCTATAATTAGCTAAGATAGCTGGGTCAAGTGATGGCTTTTTAAGTAATGGTTTAATTACTGCCACCTTAAAAGCCTGTGGTACATAGCCAACTAACAAAGATAGATTGATCATATTTAAGATTGAAGCATTAAATAATGTTAGGGCTTCCTTGAGCAGCCTGGTAGGAATGGGGTCTAATAAACATGTTGATGGTTTGGATGAAGTAACTAATGAAAATAACTCAGACAGAACAATCGGAGAGAAAGATTCTAACCAAATACCGGCATCACTGAAAGCAGCCAAAGATAACGATACGTCTTTGGGATGGTTATGAGTAATTTTTTCTCTAATAGTTAAAATTTTGTTAGCAAAGAAAGGTCATGAAGTCATTACTAGTTAAAGTTAATGGAATACTCAGCTCAATAGAGCTCTGACTCTTTGTCAGCCTGGCTACAGTGCTGAAAAGAAACCTGGGGTTGTTCTTATTTTCTTCAATTAGTGATGAGTAGAAAGATGTCCTAGCTTTACGGAGGGCTTTTTATAGAGCACAGACTCTTTTTCCAGGCTAAGTGAAGATCTTCTAAATTAGTGAGACGCCATTTCCTCTCCAACTTACGGGTTATCTGCTTTAAGCTACGAGTTGTGAGTTATACCACGGAGTCAGACACTTCTGATTTAAAGCTCTCTTTTTCAGAGGAGCTACAGCATCCAAAGTTGTCTTCAATGAGGATGTAAAACTATTGACGAGATACTCTATCTCCCTTACAGAGTTTAGGTAGCTACTCTGCACTGTGTTGGTATATGGCATTAGAGAACATAAAGAAGGAATCATATCCTTAAACCTAGTTACAGCGCTTTCTGAAAGACTTCTAGTGTAATGAAACTTATTCCCCACTGCTGGGTAGTCCATCAGAGTAAATGTAAATGTTATTAAGAAATGATCAGACAGAAGGGAGTTTTCAGGGAATACTGTTAAGTCTTCTATTTCCATACCATAAGTCAGAACAAGATCTAAGATATGATTAAAGTGGTGGGTGGACTCATTTACTTTTTGAGCAAAGCCAATAGAGTCTAATAATAGATTAATGCAGTGTTGAGGCTGTCATTCCTCAGCATCTGTGTGGATGTTAAAATCGCCCACTATAAGGTCTGAAAATTCACAGAGAAACTCACAGTAACGACCAGGTGGACGATAGATAATAACAAATAAAACTGGTTTTTGGGACTTCCAATTTGGATGGACAAGACTAAGAGACAAGCTTTCAAATGATTAAGCTCTGTCTGTGTTTTGATTAATTAATAAGCTGGAATGGAAGATTGCTGCTAATCCTCCGCCCCGCCCGTGCTACGAGCATTCTGACAGTTAGTGTGACTCAGGGGTGTTGACTCATTTAAACTAACATATTCATCCTGCTGTAACCAGGTTTCTGTAAGGCAGAATAAATCAATATGTTGATCAATTATTATATCATTTACCAACAGGGACTTAGAAGATAGAGACCTAATGTTTAATAGACCACATTTAACTGTTTTAGTCTGTGGTGCAGTTGAAAGGTGCTATATTATTTTTTCTTTTTGAATTTTTATGCTTAAATAGATTTTGCTGGTTATTGGTAGTCTGGGAGCAGGCACCGTCTCTACGGGGATGGGGTAATGAGGGGATGGCAGGGGGAGAGAAGCTGCAGAGAGGTGTGTAAGACTACAACTCTGCTTCCTGGTCCCACCCTGGATAGTCACGGTTTGGAGGATTTAAGAAATTGGCCAGATTTCTAGAAATGAGAGCTGCTCCATCCAAAGTGGGATGGATGCCGTCTCTCCTAAACAAGACCAGGTTTTCCCCAGAAGCTTTGCCATTATCTATGAAGCCCACCTCATTTTTTGGACACCACTCAGACAGCCAGCAATTCAAGGAGAACATGCGTCTAAACATGTCACTCCCCGGTCCGATTGGGGAGGGGCCCAGAGAAAACTACAGAGTCCGACATTGTTTTGCAAAGTTACACAACCGATTTAATGTTAATTTTAGTGACCTCCGATTGGCGTAACCGGGTGTCATTACTGCCGACGTGAATTACAATCTTACCAAATTACGCTTAGCCTTAGCCAGCAGTTTCAAATTTCCTTCAATGTCGCCTGCTCTGGCCCCCGGAAGACAATTAACTATGGTTGCTGGTGTCGCTAACTTCACATTTCTCAAAACAGAGTCGCCAATAACCAGAGTTTGATCCTCGGCGGGTGTGTCGTCGAGTGGGGAAAACGGTTAGTTAGAGATGTGAACGGGTTGGCGGTGTACACGGGGCTTCTGTTTAGGGCTACGCTTCCTCCTCACAGTCACCCAGTCAGCCTGCTTTCCCGGCTGCTCGGGATCTGCCAGGTGTGAACTAACAGCGGCTAAGCTTACCTTGGTCCGCACCGACTACAGGGGCCTGGCTAGCTGTAGAAGTTTCCACGGTGCGGAGCCGAGTCTCCAATTCGCCCAGCCTGGCCTCCAAAGCTACGAATAAGCTACACTTATTACAAGTACCGGTTACTACTGCTAAAGGAGGCCGAGGAATAACTAAACATTCACACCCAGAGCAGAAAAGTGCGGGAGAGACAGGAGAAGCCGGCCATGCTAAATCGGCTAAGAGCTAGTAGCTACGCTAAGCTAGCGGATTCCTAAAACACGCAAAGTGAATAATGTGAAATAATTTAGAGGTGATTCAGCAGAAGGAGTGCTTTAGTTAAGGCACGTGAAGATTACACTGCGAAACAAATCGTAATCTAGATAACTAGATCAATCTAACTGCGCAGATTAAACAGCTAACAGATACAGAAAAACACCGCTGTGCTCCGGAACAGGAAGTGATACAATACCGCAGTGAGAGCCAACCACCATAGAGGCAAGCAAGAAGGAATCCTTACCCCACAAAGTGAGATCTTGCATGGAATCCCAGACCGAGGGAGATTGACAGTCATCTTGTGTTTCTTCTACTTTCTAATAAATAATCATAACAGTTGTTGTCTTCTACCAAGCTGCTTGCCTGTTGTCCTGTAGTCCATCCCAGCCTTGTGCAGGTCTAAAGTTTTGTCCCTGGTGTCCTTAGACAGCTCTTTGGTCTTGGCTATGGTGGACAGGTTGGAGCGTGATTGGATTATGTGACAGGTGTCTTTTATACAGGTAACAAGTTCAGGTAACAGTATGCAAACCTTGGCCATGAACTACAGGAAATGTCTGACCTGTGGAACTGCAAACAAAGGTTTCTGTGCCAAATATTAAGGTCCTGTTTTTCTAGGGGATCAAATACTTATTTCATGCAATAAAAATGCAAAATTATTTAAATTATTAAATTATTTAAATTATTTAAAAATTATTCAATGTGATTTTCTGAATTTGTGGGGTTTTTTTAGATTCTGTCTCTTACAGATGAAGTGACCCTACAATAAAATTACAGACCTCTACATTCTTTGTATGGTGTGATAACTTTCAAAACAGACACTGGATCAAATATTTACTTTCCCACTGTATGTGCGTAGGCGTGTGTGTATCTTTACATTTGTCTGTGTGTCTGTGTTACCTCTGTCTGTCTGTATTACCTCTGTCTGTCTGTGTCTGTGTTACCTCTGTGTGTCTGTGTTACCTCTGTCTGTCTGTGTCTCTGTCTGTTTGTTTGTGTCTCTGTATCTCTGTCAGTCTGCCTGTCTGTCTGTGTTTCTGTCTGTCTGTGTGTTTGTCCCTGTCTGGCTGTGTGTTTGTCTGCGTCTTTGTCTGTGTCTCTGTCTGGCTGTGTGTTTATCTGTGTCTCTGTTTGTCTGTGCCTCTGTCTGTCTGTGTCTCTCTGTGTCTCTGTCTGTCTTTGTCTGTGCCTCTGTCTGTCTGTGTTTCTGTCTGTGTCTCTGTGTGTCTGTGTCTCTGTCTGTGTCTGTCTGTGTCTCTGTCTGGCTGTGTGTTTGTCCTGTGTCTCTGTCTGTTTGTTTGTTTCTCTTATCTCTGTCATCTGCCTGTCTGTGTCTCTGTCTGTTTGTTTGTGTCTCTGTATCTCTGTCAGTCTGCCTGTGTCTGTGCCTCTGTCTGTCTGTGTCTTGTCCCTGTCTGGCTGTGTGTTTGTCTGCGTCTTTGTCTGTGTCTCTGTCTGGCTGTGTGTTTGTCTGTGTCTCTGTTTGTCTGTGCCTCTGTCTGTGTCTCTCTGTGTCTCTGTCTGTCTTTGTCTGTGCCTCTGTCTGTCTGTGTTTCTGTCTGTGTCTCTGTGTGTCTGTGTCTCTGTCTGTGTTTCTGTCTGTGCCTCTTGTCAGTCTGCCTGTCTGTATTACCTCTGTCTGTCTGTGTCTTTGTCCCTGTCTGGCTGTGTGTTTGTCTGTGTCTTTGGTCCCTGTCTGGCTGTGTGTTTGTCTGCGTCTTTGTCTGTGTCTCTGTCTGGCTGCGTGTTTGTCTGTGTCTCTGTTTGTCTGTCTCTGTCTGTTTGTTTGTGTCTCTGTATCTCTGTCAGTCTGCCTGTTTATCTGTGTCTCTGTCTGTCTGTGTCTTTGTCTCTGTCTGGCTGTGTGTTTGTCTGCGTCTTTGTCTGTGTCTCTGTCAGTCTGCCTGTTTGTCTGTGTCTCTGTCTGCCTGTTTGTCTGTGTCTCTGTCTGTGTGTTTGTCTGTGTGTCTGTCTGGCTGCGTGTTTGTCTGTGTCTCTGTGTGTTTGTGCCTCTGTCTGTCTGTGTTTCTGTCTGTCTCTGTGTGTCCTGTGTCTGTTTGTCTGTCTGTGTCTCTATCTGTTTGTTTGTGTCCTCTATATCTCTGTGTCTCTGTCTGTCTGTGTCTTTGTCTCTGTCTGGCTGCGTGTTTGTCTGTGTCTCTGTTTGTCTGTCTGTGTCTCTGTCTGTTTGTTTGTGTCTCTGTATCTCTGTCAGTCTGCCTGTGTCTCCATCTGTCTGTCTTTGTCTGTGTCCTCTGTTTGTCTGTGGCCTCTGTCTGTCCTGTGTTTCTGTCTGTGCCTCTGTCAGTCTGCCTGTCTGTCTCTGTCTGTCTGTGTCTTTGTCCCTGTCTAGGCTGTGTGTTTGTCTGTGTCTTTGTCCCTGTCTGGCTGTGTGGTTTGTCTGCGTCTTTGTCTGGGTCTCTGTCTGGCTGCGTGTTTGTCTGTGTCTCTGTTTGTCTGTCTCGGTCTGTTTGTTGTGTCTCTGTATCTCTGTCAGTCTGCCTGTTTATCTGTGTCTCTTGTCTGTCTGTGTCTTTGTCTCTGCTGGCTTGTGTGTTGGTCTGCGTCTTTGTCTGTGTCCTTGTCAGTCTGCCTGTTTGTCTGTGTCTCTGGCTGCCTGTTTGTCTGTGTCTCTGTCTGTGTGTTGTCTGTGTGTCTGTCTGGCTGCGTGTTTGTCTGTGTCCTCTGTGTGTTTGTGGCCTCTGTCTGCGTGTTTCTGTCTGTCTCTGTGTGTCTGTTCTCTGTTTGTCTGTCTTGTCTCTATCTGTTTGTTTGTGTCCTCTATATCTCTGTGTCTCTGTCTGTCTGTGTCCTTTGTCGCTGTCTGGGCTGCGTGTTTGTCTGTGTCTCTGTTTGTCTGTCTGTGTCTCTGTCTGTTTGTTTGTGTCTCTGTATCTCTGTCAGTCTGCCTGTGTCTCCATCTGTCCTGTCTTTGTCTGTACTCTGTTTGTCTGTGGCCTCTGTCAGTCTGGCCTGTTTGTCTGTGTCCTGTGTCTCTGTCTGGCTGCGTGTTTGTCCTGTGTCTCTGTTTTGTCTGTCTGTGTCTCTGTCTGTTTGTTTGTGTCCTTTGTATCTTTGTCAGTATGCTGTCTGTCCGGGTCTCGGTCTGTCCTGTGTCTTTGTCTCTGTCTGACTGCGTCTTTGTCTGTGTCTCTGTCTGGCTGCGTCTTTGTCTGTGTCTCTGTCTGGCTGCGTGTTTGTCTGTGTCTCTGTTTGTCTGTCTGTGTCTCTGTCTGTTTGTTTGTGTCTCTGTATCTCTGTCAGTCTGCCTGTGTCTGTGCCTCTGTCTGTCTGTGTCTCTGTCTGGCTGCATGTTTGTCTGTGTCTCTGTTTGTCTGTCTGTGTTTCTGTCTGTTTGTGTCCTCTGTATCTCTGTCAGTCTGCCTGTGTCTCCCATCTGGTCTGTCTTTGTGTCCTCTGTTTGTCTGTGCCTCTGTCAGTCTGCCTGTGTCTCTGTCTGTGGTCTTTGTCTCTGTCTGGCTGCGTGTTTGTCTGTGTCTCTGTCTGTTGGTTTGTGTCTCTGTCTGGCTGTGTGTTTGTCTGCATGTTTGTCTGTGTCTCTGGCTGTCTTTGTCTGTGCCTCTGTCCTGTCTTTGTCTGTCCTCGGTGTGTCTGTGCCTCTGTGTGTCTGTGCCTGTCTGTGTCTCTGTGTGTCTGTGCCTCTGTGTGTCTGTGCCTGTCTGTGTCTCTGTCTGTGTCTCTCTGTGTGTCTGTGCCTCTGTGTGTCTGTCTTTGTCTGTGTCTCTGTGTGTCTGTGCCTCTGTGTGTCTGTGCCTGTCTGTGTCTCTGTCTGTGTCTCTGTGTGTCTGTGCCTCTGTGTGTCTGTGTTTTCTCTCTGTGTGTCTGGTGCCTCTGTATCTCTGTCAGTCCTGTCTGTGTCTGTCTGTGTCTGTGTTTCTGGTCTGTCTGTCGGTTTACATCTGTCGTCTCCATGTGGTCAGTAATTAAAACAGGCTGCAGTATTTTGGTCATTTGCCACGTTGCTTCTTCATTGTGAGAAAAGCTGAACTTCAGTGACATTCTGAGGACGTGTTGTTCTGACTTTGATGGAACCTACTTGAAAAACATTTAACACCACTTTTTGTTTAACGCTGGCGAGCAGCTTGCCATGGAGGCAGAGCTTTGAGTATTTTCAGGCCCGTGTTTGTCTTGGTGGTTGTGCTTTGATTGAAACTCTTTCGTATCTTACAAAGTTGGTAACAAATGTTGAGCGTGTCAGCAGTTCGTGGCCCGTCCTTTTCTGTGATCATAATTATGGTCCCACGCCGAGAAGATGATCCAGACTGAACCTGCTGCCCACCCTTTGCTCTGTCAGCAGTTTGTGTGTTCGGCGGCTCGGCGCACTTTAACAGAAGTTTAAATGCTCAGAAAAGCACTCAATCCATTTTCCAGCAGCCTGCTTTCATCACTCAGTTTGCCCCCTTCTCCTTCATTCTCACAGTCTCACTAAGGGCTTTTTAAGACCAGTTCTTCTGGTAATTATGCTCCAAGCTGCTCTTCATGGAAAGTCCATCATTATGGTTCCAGATCCAGATTAACGGCTGCTGTGGAGACAGCGAGTGACTCGACTGTTCCAGGCAGGCAGAGTCGTGTCACTACATAATAACAGGTTATCTTTAGCTGGAGCTTTGTTGTGCTTCAGGCCTGAAGTTTTCAAACGTGGAACCAGCACACAGCAGACATCCTGCATCAGGAAGGACGCCCTCTACAGTCTGACTTTGGTTTAACCTGAGAAAGAGCTGCTGAGTGTGAATGTAGCTATGGATACACGGCTTTTTATGTCCACTCTGACTCCAGGTCAGGCCTTAAAAAAAAACAACACTACTCTGTTGACCTCAGCATGTCATGTGACCAGATAAGTTTGAACAATCCAGTCATATCATGTGATCACAATATCAGATCATTTCCTCATCCAGAACAATCACATGTGGAGATGTTTCAGGGGTGGTTTTCTGTGTTTCAGGAAACTGTGGGACTCCAAACTTGCCGATCCATCATCCAGGTAAAGCTTTGTCTGCTCTTTGGGTTTTGTTGTGTCTTGAAACTGTGACAGTAATCACTTTGTTTGTCTGGAGGTTGAGGATGCAGATCACTAAGAAGACCTACTGGGTGGAGAAGGTGCAGTGTCAGGGGGCCGAGTCATCGCTGTCACAGTGCCGTGCCCAGCTGTCCCTCCCCAGGGGTAACGTCCCATGTCGTGGAGGCATGCACGCTGTAGTCCGCTGTGTCCCTGGACCCCAGTTCACACGTTTCGGCAGCGTTCCTGCACCACCTACTGTACCGGTCAGTTATAAAATGTTGAACTCTGGCAGCAGTGGCATTTAAAGGTGTTATAAGAATTGAGCAATTTATCCCAACCCACGACACGCAATGCCATCAAAGACCCTTTAGTAGCTTAAAGTGTTGGATGTGTAAATGGGAAAAACAGGCCCTTTGGTGGCTGTGTGCATGTTCTTGTTTGGAGGCCTTTACAGCCTCTGAACATGGTTTCTTGGGAGGGGGCTTTGAGAAAGTCACTGCTTTCCACCATCTTGAATGTACAGTACTAAAAAGTGAAATAAGCAAACAAATGGAGGAAGGCAAAGCAATCAAATGGTTTAAGAATGCTGATCCTGATCACTGGGTCTGAGCAAGGAGTTCCTGGTCCTGGTACTCAGAACTGATCAACATAGCCAGGCTTTCTCTATGCGAACAGGATAAACAAATTATAAAATCACAAACCAAGGGGAGGTGATGGTGTAGTGGTTAAGAGTTGGGCTTGAGAGGATCCTTGGTTCAAATCCCAGACTGACCAGAAAATCACTAAGGGCTTTTGGGCAAGGTCCTTAATCCCCTAGTTGCTCCCTACTTGTATGGCAGCACCCTGACATCAGGGTGAATATGAGGCCTTATTGTAAAGCGCTTTGAGCGTCTGATGCAGATGGAAAAGCGCTCTATAAATGCAGCCCATTTACCAATGGATTTGTTCATCCTGGCTTTAAACTCGGTGCCATGTTTATGTCTGAAAACTAAAGTGCAAATCAAAGTGAAATTCATTTTATTGATTTTATTGAACACAACATGTTGGGGGGGGGGGGGGTCTGCTCGCCCCCAGACCTGTCACTTTAAGCATTTTATTTATGTTGACCAATATAACTAGGAATCCGTGGTTCAGACCATGTTTTCAAATTCAAAACCAGCGCAAACATTTTTCTTCTTCTACTAAGGTGGAATAGACCTTTTTGTGGAACACAGTGCCACCTACTGCACAGGAGGGACCTAGCATTCAATATGTGTCACCAATTTCAAAATGGCTCTTTTCAGCCAGACAGATGGTGTCATGACATGTCAATCATTCAGGTGGCACCTGGTGTGTCCAATCAGATTTCAGGGAAGTCCAGTGCAACCCAGCTACACCCATACCAGGAAATGTTCAACATTTGACATTTCCTGTTTCAATGTGGACTCAAATTTTAGCACTTCCCGTATCAGTTTCAACCTTCCACTGAATTCCTGCAAGATCCCACGAGATCTCCTTTATTGTCTAACCAGGAGGTGTTCAACATTTGACTTTTAAAAATGATTTAATGAGACAAACAAAAGGTTACACAGAAACCTCACAGAGGATGAAATACAACAACAAAAACAACATACCAAAGAACAGATTAATAAAAATAAAAGATCAAAACCAGGGGGGAATTATTAAAACAACAACAACAAAAAATTTTTTTCCAAAGTTAAACACATATTTCCCGTTTCAATCTCAAATTGCCACTAAATTCCCACGAGATCCCATGAGATGACATTGACATATCCTGTTTCACCGTGGACTTGAAAATTGGCATTTCCTGTTTGGGACTCCCTGAGTCACTCACCATGAGTGAGCTTCGTGCCGCTGCACATCACTTCACTCATATTATCTGCAATAAAAACCAAGAGAAATAGTTTTTCTTCATCTATTTCATGAAGATCATATTTTTTAAAGGGATTTGCTATCAGATAAAAATCTTTGTTCTTTTCCACCAGGGCTCTACCTTTCTAAATTCAAATGATTTTAACTTCAGATTTTTTTTTTTTTTTTTTTTTGGTAATATATTGTTATTTACATGTTCTGATGGTCAAGTGATATTTTAGATTTTTTTTTATATACAAATCATCAGGTAGGGCTCATGGTCAAGTGGTTGGTTCACTTGTTTCTGGGTTCCTGCTTCCACCCCTGCCCATTCTCCATCTAATGTGAGGTTGCATCAGGTGTACAATATGTGCCAAATTAAGGTGCATATGTACCTCAGATCTGCTGTGGTGACTCCAGGTAAAACAAGGGAGAAGCTGAAGGTAATTATTACTTACTTATATTTCTATTTTCTAATTTCATAGCCTTAAGAGTGTGCATATCATGAATGCTTGGTCTTGTTGGATTTGTGAGAATCTACTGAATCTACTGGTACCTTGTTTCCCATGTAACAATAAGAAATATACTCAAAACCTGGATTAATCTTTTTAGTCACACAGCACTACTATTATTCTGAACACTACTGTATGCCTCACATTCACCCCGATGTCATGGTGCTGCCATACAAAGCACTCACTACACACTGGGAGCAATAGCAATGAAGGTCCCCCAGTGTGGGTAGAGGGCACCCAGTGACCTTCTCTGGAGCTCTTTCCTGTTTGGCCCCATGCAGCTGGTTCACCACATCCAGAGGCAGTATGTGAGGATGCTCTCCATGGTAGAGCGGGGAAAAAGACACCAGACATCTCTGGTTGATGTTATTTTTCCTGAGGATTCTCAGAAAGTGGAGTCTTTGCTGTGCCTTCTTTACCAAGTGTGTGGTTGTTCCTGTTCCAGGTCAGTTTCTCCTCTATGTGGACTCCCAGGAAACAGAAGTCCCTGACCCTTTCCACACAGGTCCCCCCAATGATAAACAGGCTGAATATCTGTTTGGTTTCTCCTGAAGTCTATGATTAGCTCCTTGGCTTTGGATGTGTTCAGGAGCAGGTTATTTTCTCTACACCACACCGTCACCTGGTCCACCTCCTCCCGGTAGGCAGACTCATCTCCTCCAGTGATACAACCGACCACTGTTGTGTCATCCACATACTTAATGAAGGTGTTGCTGGTGTGGGTAGGGGTGTAGTCAGAGGTGTAGAGGGTGAAGAGCAGCAGGCTCAGCGCACAGTCTTGAGGGGAACCTGTGCTGAGTGTGAGAGCTGTGGATACGTGGGGGCCAATCCTGACTCTCTGATTCTGACAGACTTGCCAGATCATGGGATCATGTCCCACCATGTCCTTGCTGTGTGGAGTTTACATGTTCTCTCTGTTTGCAGTGCTCTGGGTTTCTCCCACTTCCAAAGACATAAGACGGGCATGTTTGGTGAAGCGGAAACTTTAAACTGACTGTAGGCATGTTTGTTTACATGTGGCTCTATGATAGACTGGTGACCTGGCCAGGGTGAACCCTGTGACTGCTGGGATAGACTACAGCAGTCTTCCCCCAGTGACCCCTAATTGGAGTAAGCGGGCATATTAAATTAATGAAGATTTAAGATGAAACACTAAACCTGATGTAGTCTCATGTTGAAGTGTAAGAGGAAGCCAGATTAAGCAAAGTCTCAGACTGACCAGGCCGCACATTGTGATCCAGAACTCACAGCAAATTACAAAGTACTCACCAGGAACATCTACTTAGATCTGTTCTTGGAGACTTTGGCTTGTCCTTTTTTTTCTGCTACAGCAGATCCAAGAAGAATCTTCATGTTGATTGGAAGAGCCATTCCTGACGCAGTTCCACATTACGGGATCTATTAGAAAAGAAACTGACCTTTTTATTTTTTTCAAAAACTATATGGATTTGAATCACGTGTGATTACATCAGACAACCTTGAACCCTCGTGCGCATGCATGAGTTTTTTCACGCCTGCCGGTTGCGTCATTCGCCTGTGGGCAGGCTTTGAGTGAGCACCGGTCCACCCCTCCCATCGGAATTCCTTTGTCTGACTTCTTCCTGAGAGGACTGCCGCTTTGCTTGATCAAATTTTTTCAGAAACTGTAAGGCACATCAAAGTGGACACCATTCAAGAAATTCAGACGGTTTTTCGGTGAAAATTTTAACGGCTGATGAGAGATTAAGGAGTGTTACTATCGTTTTAAGGACAGCCCACTGCGCCAGATGGCGCGCCGCGCCCGAGCCACCGTCGTCAGCCTGTTTCGAGCTGAAAACTTCCAAATTTAAGCCTCTGTTGACCCAGGATGTCGTGAGAGAACGGAGAAGTTTCAGAAGAGGTCGGGATCAGAAGTTATCCGGACATTCCACTGTTAAAGGAGATTTTGTAATGAAAGACGTGCGGACGGATTTGCGCATCAGCACGCAGCCGCTCATCGCGCAGCGCCACAGAAAAACACCTCCGTGTTGATAACCATTCGTAAGATTCAGGCGATTTTCGATGGCTTTCAGTCAAGTGAGTATCCGAGAAATTGTTTAACAGCTGGCATGTTCAAACTTGTCCTGTGAGGACTTCCACAGAGGTGTTTTGCTGTGGCTCCGCACCATGAGCGGGTGGGTGCCGACGCGCGAATCCTTCCACACGTCTTTCATTACAAATCTCCTTTAACAGTGGAATGTCCGGATAAACTGCTGATCCCGAGCTCTTCTGAAACTTCTCTGCTCTCTCACGGACGTCCTGGGTCACAGAGGCTTAAATTTGGAAGTTTTCAGCTCAAACAGGCTGACGACGGCGGCTCGGGCACGGTGCGCTGTCCGGCTCCATGGGCTGTCCTTAAAACGATAGTAACACTCCTTAATCTCTCATCAGCCATTAAAACTTTCACAGAAAACCGTCTGAATTTCTCGAATGGTGTCCACTGGATGTGCCTTACAGTTTCTGAAAAAATTTTGATCAAGCAAGCGCCAGTCTCTCAGGAAGTTCTCAGACAAAGGAATTCCGACGGGAGGGGTGGACCAGTGCTCATTCAAAGCCTGCCCACAGGCGAATGACGCAACCGACAGGCGTGAAAAAACTCACGCATGCGCACGAGGGTTCAAGGTTGGCTGATGTAATCGCACGTGATTCAAATCCATATAGTTTTTGAAAAAATAAAAAGGTCAGATACTTTTCTAATAGACCTCGTATATGGAGAATGGGCGAGGGTGGCCTTGAAGCAGGAATATTCTGCTCTGGAAACAAACACACTAACCACTTGGCCATCACACTGCCTTATATTGGCCTTAAAGGAACTCCAGATGAATTCAGAACGGTAAATGTCATTTGAGCCAAACTATTTCCTTCCTTGAACCAGTCCTTTCCATTCCCAGCTGGCTGTGCGGCTGAAGGCAGGGCCCCGGCTCGGGGAGGGACGTGTGGAGGTGCTGGTGGAAGGGAAGTGGGGCACCGTGTGTGACCACCTGTGGGACGTCACTGCAGCCAGTGTTGTCTGCAGGGAGTTGGGCTTTGGAACGGCCAAAGAGGCACTGACCAAGGCTCAGCTGGGACAAGGTAAGACAGGATATCAGACCACTTCAACCTAATCAGACCCTGTCAGACTTAACAGGTCTCAGCACACAAATAAACCCTGATAAGATGTTTCGAGTCTTCTTCCCATGACTACTTCCAGGACTATAAAGTGGACTCGTTTGATCACAAATGTGCTGAATGTGAGGCTTTGAAATCAGAACATCGGTCAGTCAGCAACCTCACATAGACACTAAACTGCCCAACAATAACAGATTTATAGAGAACTTTACCTTAGCAGGAATCCTGCAGTCAGATCCTTTTCCTCTTTATGGTCCTGTGTGTGACTGGCGTTCCTGCTCCTTACTTTATCAAGTCACAAAAGGGAAAGTTTTTGTGCCTTATTCAGGATTCAGCTGCAGGATTCCTCAAACAAAGCTCAGTGAAACTAGAAATCAGGTGGACTGCAGGAGCAAAGTGAAGGATCATGGGTAATGCCTTTCTCTTGAAGCCAGGGTTGGTCACACCATCAGTTATTTAAAGACAAATTATAGACTTCATTGGACTTCAGCCTGGACCTCACACAGACCACTTCAAGGGTTCCCACCCTTTTCCAAATTATTTTGGTCTTTGATAATGTGCAGCACAGCAGAAGCGCATCATGGATCCACGTACCAGAGCTACAACAGAAATCCACGTCACAGTGTTCAAGTTGGATCTTTTCATCCATCAGTTTATATCCAGTGCCGACATACTGAGTCGTGACAGCGAGTGATTTGACGCTCGAGCCACTGGATGCTGTGTTTACTGTGTTTATGTATGAAAACACCGCCGTCATACCAGCTGTTCTGCCACCCGACACGGTCAGTTTAGATCAAGAAAACACAGCTGACATTTTTTGTGTACTTTGACTTTTAAGTTGTGCTACAGTTTGTTATAATTTATTATTCTGCATGTGAACATTAAAACTTGGATCCAAAACAACATGAACCAAATTTTTTACAGTTTCAGTGGTCTGAGGGCTGTTTAACTAACGAGTCTTTAAGCTTAACGAGCATTTGAGTAGAGAATGCTGCTGCTTCACACACACACACGCGCGCACACACACACACGCGCAATAACTCATACACACACACACACACACACACACACACACAAGAACTCACACACACGCGCAATAACACACGTGCACGCAATAACTCACACGTGCAATAACACACACGCACGCAATAACACACACACACACACACACACACGCAATAACACACTAACACACGCGCACGCAATAACACACGCACGCAATAAAACACACACACGCAATAACACACACACACACGCGCACGCAATAACACACACGCACGCAATAACTCACACGTGCAATAACACACACGCGCAATAACACACGCACGCAATAACACACACACACACACACGCAATAACACACACTAACACACGCGCACGCAATAACACACACGCACGCAATAACACACACACACACACGCAATAACACACACACACACACGCGCACAGACAATAACACACACGCACGCAATAACACACATACACACACACACGCAATAACACACACACGCGCACGCAATAACACACGCGCACGCAATAACTCACCGTGCAATAACACACACAGCGCAATAACACACACGCACGCAATAACACACACACACACACGCAATAACACACACTAACACACGCGCACGCAATAACACACGCACGCAATAACACACACACACACACGCAATAACACACACACACGCGCACGCAATAACACACGCGCACGCAATAACACACACTAACACACGCGCACGCAATAACACACACTAACACACACACACGCAATAACACACACACACACACACGCAATAACACACACACACGCGCACGCAATAACACACACTAACACACGCGCACGCAATAACACACGCACGCAATAACACACACACGCAATAACACGCGCACACAATAACACACACGCACGCAATAACTCACAACGTGCAATAACACACACGCGCAATAACACACAACGCACAGCAATAACACACACACACACACGCAATAACACACACTAACACACGCGCACGCAATAACACACACGCACGCAATAACACACACGCAATAACACACACTAACCCACCGCTCACGCAAACACACACGCACGCAATAACACACACACACACGCAATAACACACACACACAACGCAATAACTCACACACGCATAACTCACACGCAGTCGCACACACACAGTCACTCATACGCACACAAACACACATACACACAGAGGTAACTCATACACACAGAGGTAACTCATACACACACACACACACACACACAGTAACTCATACACACACACATTTTCCAAGATGGTGGCACCACGTGTGACAGGTATTGTAGCAGCTCTCTTCATGTATGCACTGCTCACAGGTATCTCTTACGATATCGACACTGGACAAATTTTAAAAGGACATTATCTAAACAGCAGTTTAAATCTATGCAGTGAAATATAAACTCAAAAAAAAAAACAAGTAAATAAACATCTTGGTTTTGGGAGATATGTTTTAGCCACCACCTTTATTCAATCACATCTTGGCAGTCATTCACAAAGGTGCGCTGGGACCCACGCCTAAGTCACAGGAGTGCAACGCATTTCTGGTCGTAATGTTCCTCCTACTATCTAGGACATACATCAGTGTCCTGGTCCATCCCATCGCACTGATGTAGCATCTGGCCTGATTGAGCATGAGACCTGGCATGGCATGGCTACCTGTGTGGCCTGTTGCAGTGGACCAACAGCTCCTGCAATCCGAACAAGTTTGATTAGGCTTTTCTAACCAGTGTCAACTCAGACTATCAGCGGACCGGCGGTTCCAGACGGGGTCGTACTGAAGGTTAACAGCTCAGGAGTCCATGGGCCGCCTCCTCCAGTGGTGCTTTTCGGGGAGCTAATGCCACCAATGGTGTTAGCAGGGGAGCTAACGCCACCAGTGGCCCATGGTGACATCACGCCTACGGCGAACAGCCCAGCAGCCGCGGGGTCTCCACCTTTTCCTGCGGTGTTAGCAGGAGAGCGAACGCCGCCAGCGGCCCGTGATGGGGTCACGCCTACAGCTAATGGCCCAGCAGACCGAGACCTCTATCTTTATCAATGTGTTAGCAGGAGAGCTAACGCCACCTGCGGCTCACGACGGGGTCGAGCCTATGGCTGATAGCCTAGCAGATGCAAGATCTCCATTTTTTCTGATGGGGTTAGCAGAGGAGCTAATGCCACCAGCGGAGGCGTCCGCCCTGGCAGAGGGATGACCTGTGGGCTCCAGTAGCGCCAGTCATCAATCACCACCTACGTGGCTAAAGCCCATCAGTCAGAGTCGCGCCATGGACCAAGTGGGTCCAGTGGTCAACTCATGTCCAAATCTCCAAATCAAGCAATTATTACACTGCATCCAGAAAAACTGTAAGATTGGGAATTCACCAACTGCTGGATTCTAACATTGCAATGCAGAAACAACAGATGTATAAAATATTTCAAACTGTGAATCATGCAAAGATATTGTAGGACCCAAGTCAAAACCTAAGGGGCTTCTGGGGGGGGCATCTTAACATCAGAAGTGCTGTCTGTAAATCAGAACAACTCCAGCTGCTCTTATCAGATGCCAATCCTGACTTTTTATGTCTGTCTGAAACTGCTAACTTCAACACCTTCTCCTGCTTGTTTACAGCACCGGGATATAAAATCTACAGAAATGAACAGACTAAGTGGCAGAGGAGGTGGCATCATGATCTATGTTAAGGAAAGCATTAATAGCACAGAAATTGCCTCACCAGTGATGGTCTGGAGTGTGTTGGGATGAACATAACATTATCTTCTGAAATGTCCTTCTTTGTAGTTGCTATATATAGACCGCCTACAGCTACAGATATTTTTTTTGAATCACTGGCAAATATTTTCAAATTGTACAGTGGTAAAGAGCTCATTCTAATAGGTGATTTCATTTTGGACTGGTCCAATAAAATGCGTTGGAGAAAACTTAAGGATATCACAAATAAATATCATATGATGCAATTAATGAACAACCAACAAGGATAACCAGTACCTCTCAAACTTTATTGGATTTAATTTTCACAACTAGGCCGGACCACATCACAAAAAACTTATAACCTCCTAAGAGGAAAGTCTGATCACAATCTCACGCTATTAGTACAAAAGCTATCAAAAATCTAGGCATAAGGTTACAAGATGCTCACAACAAAAAAGGACATCTTTTGTCCCCAAAGAACTAGGACACTTTTGGAAAACAAACTAAAGAACGTCCTGTGGAATAATATTGTTAGTTGGGAAAACACTGACCGATCATGTGCTGAATTTTTGTCTGAAATTAAACGAATAGTTCTTAAATACACTGTAATTCAACCATGTAAGACACATGTAAAAGCAAATATACCTTGGCTGAATGAAACATCTGGGCTCTTATGAGAAAAAGGGATTTAGCACATAAAATCTCTCTTAAAATGGGACATATTACAGATAGAATGAATTTTAAAAGCTTAAGGAATAAGGTTACAATGCAAATAAGGAAAGCAAAAACGGATTTTTACTTAGAAGTAATTAAGGCTGCGGAAAGAAATATTAAACAGTTGTGGAAAAGCACTGGGAACTATCAGGAAGAGGACAATCAAGGGACTGTAAATACTGAACTTGATGGCACAATTATATCTGATCATCTCACTATTGGAAATTATTTTAATCATTATTTTATTGAATCAGTTCAAATGATCAGTCAGAAGTTCCCACAAACAACATGTAAACATGCTTGCATGGACAACATGAATGAGTAAATTTTACTCCGACCAATGGCATAGAAGTGTACAAAGTCCTCACTTTCACTGTCTAGCTCACGGTGCCACGATATTCATGGACTTGATACCCTTTTCATAAAATACAAAGACAGTTTAACAGTGCCAATCACCAGACTTGTAAATCAATCTATAGCTGAAAACATATTTCCAAAGTTGTTAAAACAGCAATTGTCATTCCTATCCATAAAATAGGGGATAAACAAGACATTAACAACTACAGACCCATCAGTATTCTCCCAGTTGTGTCAAAGGCTCTTGAAAGGTTGTAGCTAAGCAACTCATTGAACCTCTCGAGGCTGAAGACCTGCTACATCCTATGCAGTTTGGGTTAAGGACAAACCACTCAACAGAAACAGCTTGCTGCCTCCTTGTCGAAAACATAAAAAACATCTGGATATGGAGGAGTAGTAGGCGGAAACCTTTTTAGATCTACGAAAAGCCTTTGACACAGTCAGTCATCCTTTTTTTTTTTTTCTAAAATTAGCTAATTTCAAATTCTGATACAAGGTTAGGGTTAGGAGCGGGTTAGGGTGATAGGACTTCAGTGGGCATATTGTGAAGGGAACAGAGGTGATGAGGAAGTAATGGGTAGATATGGTATCAAGGATAGGAATGGGGAGGGACAGATGGTAGTTGATTTTGCAAAAAGGATGTAAATGGCTGTGGTGAATACCTACTTTAAGAAAAGGGAGGAGCACAGGGTACATATAAGAGTGGAGGAAGGTGCACACAGGTAGACTACATTCTTTATAGGAGATGCAAGCTAAAATAAATCACAGACTGTAAGGTGGTGGCAGGAGAGAGTGTCATTAGACAGCATAGGATGGTTGTTTGTAGGATGACTTTAGAGGTAAAGAAGAAGAAGAGAGTGAGAGCTCACAAAGGATCAGATGGTGGAAGCTGAAGGAGGAAGACTGTTGTGTGAAATTTAGCGAGCAGGTGAGAGAAGCACTGGTTGGAGGGGAAGCAGTTTTGGACAACTGGAAAAGTACTGCAGATGTGGTGAGGGAGACAGCTAGGACAGTACTGGGTATGACATCTGGACAGTGGAAGGAAGACAAGGAGACTTGGTGGTGGAATGAAGAGGTCCAGGAAGCATAAGGAGAAAGAGGTTGGCGAAAACGTTTTGGACAGTCGGAGAGATGAAGAAAGTAGACAGGAGTACAAGGAGATGCAGCGTAAGGTGAAAAGAGAAGTGGCAAAAGCAAAGGAAAAGGCATATTGCGAGCTGTACAAGAAGTTGAATAGTAAGGAGGAGAAAAGGACTTGTACCAATTGGCCAGACAAAGGGACAGAGCTGGAAAGGATGTGCAGCAGGTTAGAGTGGTAAAAGATGCACATGGTAATGTGCTGACAAATGAGGAGTGTGTGCTGAGAAGGTGGAGGGAATATTTTGAAGAGTTGATGAATAAAGAAATGAGCGAGAGAAAAGGTTGGCTGATGTGGTGAGAGAAAATCAGGAAGTACAAGAGATTAGTAAGGAAGAAGTGAGGGCTGCTATGAAGAGGATGAAGATTGCAAAGGCAGTTGGTCCAGATGACATTCCAGTGGAGGCATGGAAATGTCTAGGAGAGATGGCAGTAGAGTTTCTAACCAGATTGTTTAATAAAATCTTGGAAAGTGAGAGGATGCCTGAGGAGTGGAGACGAAGTGTGCTGGTTCCTATTTTCAAGAACAAGGGTGATGTGCAGAGCTGCAGTAACTACAGAGGCATAAAGTTGATCATCCACAGCATGAAGTTGTGGGAAAGAGTAGTAGAAGCTAGGCTTAGAAAACAGGTGAGATCTGTGAGCAGCAATATGGTTTCATGCCGAGAAAGAGCACTACAGATGCAATGTTGCTCTGAGAATACTGTTGGAAAAGTACAGAGAAGGACAGAAAGAGTTACATTGTGGTTTGTGGACTTAGAAAAAGCTTATGATAGGGTGCCAAGAGAAGAGCTGTGGTATTGTATGAGGAAGTCTGGAGTGGCAGAGAAGTATGTTAGAGTAGTGCAGGACATGTACAAGAATAGTGTGACAGTGGTGAGATGTGCAGGAGGAATGACAGACTCATTCAAGGTGGAGATGGGATTACACCAAGGATCAGCTCTGAGTCCTTTCTTGTTGCAGTGGTGATGGACAGGTTGACAGATGAGATCAGACAGGAGTCCCCATGGGCTATGATGTTGCAGATGACATTGTGATCTGTAGTGAGAGTAGAGAGCAAGTTGAGTCTAGTCTGGAGAAGTGGAGATATGCTTTGGACAGAAGGGGAATGAAAGTCAGTAGAAGCAAGACTGAGTACATGTGTGTGAATGAGAGGGAGCCCAGTGGAATAGTGCAGGTTACAAAGAGTAGAAGTAGTGAAAGTAGATGAGTTTAAATATTTGGGGTCAACTGTTCAAAGTAATGGAGAGTGTGGTAGAGAGGTGAAGAAGAGAGTGCAGGCAGGGTGGAGTGGGTGGAGAAAGGTGGCAGGAGTGATTTGTGACCGAAGAATATCACAAGAGTGAAGGAGAAAGTTTACAAGACAGTAGTGAGACCAGCTATGTTGGACGATTAGAGACGGTGGCACTAACAAAAAGACAGGAGGCGGAGCTGAAGATGTTGAGATTCTCTTTGGGAGTGACAAGAATGGACAAGATTAGGAATGAACATATCAGAGGGACAGCTCAGGTGGGACAATTTGGAGACAAAGTCAGAGAGGCGAGATTGAGATGGTTTGGACATGTGCAGAGGAGGGACCCAGGGTATATAGGGAGAAGGATGCTGAGGATGGAGCCACCAGGCAGGAGGAGAAGAGGGAGACCAAAGAGGAGGTTCATGGATGTGCTGAGGGAGGACATGCAGGTGGTTGTGTGACAGAGGAAGATACGGAGGACAGGGTGAGATGGAAACGATTGATCTGCTGTGGCGCCCCCTAACGGGAACAGCTGAAAGACAAGAAGAAGCTGAATTTCAAATTCTCTGTGAATACACTAGCCTGGTTAAAATCCTATCTGTGAGATCGTTCTCAATGTGTTCGTAATGATACTACATCCTCTATCTTAGGCCGCTGATAGTGGGCTGCCACAAGGGTCCAATTTGGGCCCTCTACTCTTCTCCCTATATGTAAACGACTTGCCATCTGTGATGCATGAGGATATTTACATTCAAATGTACGCAGATGACACAGTCGTTTATACTTGGAGGAGAGAAGTTGAGCAGGTAGCTTCTAAACTGAATGAGGCCATGGGTAAAGTGGCAGCATGGCTACGAGAGTCAAATTAACTCTAAATATAAAGAAAACATCTACCATGTATTTTTACAAACAACCAAACAGTGTAACTTTCCAAATGTGTATGTAAATGGGGAACACATTGAAAATGTAAGAGAATACAAATACTTAGGCGTTATCCTGGACCCTTCGCTTACCTTTAAAAACATGTAAAACAAATGTGTCAGAGATTTAAATCTAGTGTAGCAACTTTTAAATGTATCAGGAACTCTCTAACTGTGGAAGCAGCAAAAATTTATTTAAATACAATGATCATGTCCAGATTCTATTATTGTATCACATGCTGGTCACAAGGAAATAAAACCACCTTGAAGTCGTTAGAATCCATTTACAAACAAGCCTTAAAATTCTTGGACCAGAGAACAAGGCAGCACCATCATGGCCACGTTCTGGAAAAAACACAGATTGTTGAATTTTGAAAACATTCAAAGAATGGCTAGAATCCGATTAGTACATTGAATTATACATAATTTGGCACCTGCTCCTCTTCAGAACTTTGTCCAGTTAACATCTCAAGTGACAATAGAAGTACACGTTCCATCACTAGGGGGCAGTGTGCTGTTCCAAGATGTAAAACAATTTTTGCACAGACAGCTTTTTCATATAGAGCGATTAAAGAATGGAACAATCTACCCACTGTACTAAAAAGAAAAAAAAATTATTTTATTTTCACCAGTGAATTAAAAAAAGTGGCTGCTGAATGATCAGATCTGCCAGCATTGACTGTTTTTTTGTAAGAATCTGTTTAGTATTAATTTCATGTTTTCTTAGATACCGTTTTTTCTTTCTTTTTCTGTGTGTGTAATTGTCTAATGTTAACCCCATGTTTTTTTAGACTTAAATGTGCAACAGTACAGTCTTTAGGGGGCATGGATTTATTGACTGTGACCGGCTGATAGACCTGATGACATGGGACCTGTGAGAGGGATTTATTGTGGGAGAGCAATTTGAGAACTTGAGTTTTAGAATATTGTGCTAATATACTGGAATTTATCAACACACACACACACACAGGCACGCACAGAGTCACTCATACACACACACACACAGGCACGCACAGAGTCACTCATACGCACACACCACATACGCACACACCACATACGCACACAGAGTCACTCATACACACACACACACAGTCACTCATACACACACACACACAGAGTCACTCATACACACACACACGCACAGTCACTCATACACACACACACACACAGAGTCACTCATACACACACACACACACAGAGTCACTCATACACACACACGCACAGTCACTCATACACACACACACGCACAGAGTCACTCATACACACACACACACACACAGAGTCACTCATACACACACACACACACAGTCACTCATACACACACACCACAGAGTCACTCATACACACACACACACAGTCACTCATACACACACACACACAGAGTCACATACACACACACACACACAGTCACTCATACACACACACACACAGAGTCACTCATACACACACACACACAGTCACTCATACACACACACACACAGAGTCACTCATACACACACACACACAGTCACTCATACACACACACACAGAGTCACTCATACACACACACACACAGAGTCACTCATACACACACACACACAGTCACTCATACACACACACACACAGAGTCACTCATACACACACACACACACAGTCACTCATACACACACACACACAGGCACGCAC
This sequence comes from Thalassophryne amazonica, assembly GCF_902500255.1. NCBI lineage: Eukaryota > Metazoa > Chordata > Actinopteri > Batrachoidiformes > Batrachoididae > Thalassophryne > Thalassophryne amazonica. Next base: position 96,732,533 of record NC_047117.1, on the reverse strand, counting down.
AGAGTCACTCATACACACACACACACACACAGGCACGCACAGAGTCACTCATACACCACACACACAGGCACGCACAGAGTCACTCATACACACCACACCACATACGCACACAGAGTCACTCATACGCACACACCACATACGCACACACCACATACGCACACAGAGTCACTCATACACACACACACACAGTCACTCATACACACACACACACAGAGTCACTCATACACACACACACGCACACACTCATACACACACACACACACACGCACAGAGTCACTCATACACACACACACACACACAGAGTCACTCATACACACACACACGCACAGTCACTCATACACACACACACACACCACGCACACACTCATACAACACACACACACACACACAGTACCTACATACATTCATACACACACACACACACAGTACCTACATACATTCATACACACACACACAACACACAGAGGTCACACACACACACACACACACGACGCACAGTCACTCATACACACACACACGCACAGTCACTCCATACACACACACACACACACACGCACAGAGTCACTCATACACACACACACGCACAGTCACTCATACACACACACACGCACAGAGTCACTCATACACACACACACGCACAGAGTCACTCATACACACACACACACACAGAGTCACTCATACACACACACACACACACACAGTCACTCATACACACACACACACAGGCACGCACAGAGTCACTCATACACACACACCACATACGCACACAGAGTCACTCATACGCACACACCACATACGCACACACCACAATACAACGCACACAGAGTCCTCATACACACACACACACAGGTCACTCATACACACCACACACACCGAGTCACTCATACACACCACACAACGCACAGTCACTCATACACACACACACACACACGCACAGAGTCACTCATACACACACACACAGAGTCACTCATACACACACACACACACAGTCACTATACACACACACACACAGTCACTCATACACACACCACACACAGTCACTCATACACACACACACACAGGCACGCACAGAGTCACTCATACCACACACACACACAGGCACGCACAGAGTCACTCATACACACACACACAGGCACGCACAGAGTCACTCATACACACACGCACAGAGTCACTCATACGCACACACCACATACGCACACACCACATACGCACACAGAGTCACTCATACACACACGCACAGAGTCACTCATACACACACGCACAGAGTCACTCATACGCACACACACAGAGTCACTCATACACACACGCACAGAGTCACTCATACGCACACACACACAGAGTCACTCATACACACACACACAGAGTCACTCATACACACACGCACAGAGTCACTCATACGCACACACACAGAGTCACTCATACACACACGCACAGAGTCACTCATACGCACCCACCACATACGCACCACAGAGTCACTCATACGCACACACCCCATACGCACACAGAGTCACTCATACGCACACAGAGTCACTCATACGCACACACACAGAGTCACTCATACACACACGCACAGAGTCACTCATACGCACACACCACATACGCACACAGAGTCACTCATACGCACACACCACATACGCACACAGAGTCACTCATACGCACACACCACATACGCACACACCACATACGCACACAGAGTCACTCATACGCACACAGAGTCACTCATACGCACACACACAGAGTCACTCATACACACACGCACAGAGTCACTCATACGCACACACCACACACGCACAGAGTCACTCATACGCACACGCACAGAGTCACTCATACGCACACACCACATACCCACACAGAGTCACCTCATACGCACACACCACATACGCACAGAGTCACTCATACGCACACACCACACACGCACAGAGTCACTCATACGCAACACGCACAGAGTCACTCATACACACACACCACATACGCACACAGAGTCACTCATACGCACACACCACATACGCACACACCACATACGCACACAGAGTCACTCCTACGCACCACCACCACATACGCACCACACCAATACGCACACAGAGTCACTCATACGCACACAGTCACTCATACGCACACACACAGAGTCACTCATACACACACGCACAGAGTCACTCATACGCACACACCACACACGCACAGAGTCACTCATACGCACACGCACAGAGTCACTCATACGCACACACCACATACGCACACAGAGTCACTCATACGCACACACCACATACGCACACACCACATACGCACACAGAGTCACCCATACGCACACACACAATTTAAATTCAATTTAATTACATTTGTTTTCATTTATATAGCACCAAATCACAACAAAGTTGCCTCAAGGTGCTTCACACAAGTAAGGTCTAACCTTACTAACCCCAAGAGCAAGAACACAGGTGACAGTGGTAAGAAAAAACTCCTGATGATTTGAGTAAGAAATCTTAAGCAGACCAGACTCAAAGAGGGGGCAGAAAGACGACAAAATAAGGTATAATTTGTCAGCATTAAGCAACAAGAAAAACAAGAAATACTAAGGTGATCGCCGACCACTAGCCCTAAGCTTCACTAAAAGACCCAGACTTTAGATAAAGTTGAGGCCGCGGCACACTCTGTTTACTAATAAAATTAATTTAAAAGAGTAGGAAGTATAGTAGGGCTGCCACGACTCATCGAGAAGTCACGACTACATAGACTATTGAAACCATTGACAACTAATTTAGTAGTCGATGAGTCATTTGCTTTGAACCTTGAACCAATGAAGCAGTGCTTCGATCCACTGCTTCGTTGGATCTTTGCTTCGCTCCTCTTTAGAAGTGGCAACTCCGCTTCTTAACCTCTCTCAAAGCCATTAAAATATGTCAATCGTGAGTAATTTTTGTGTGGATTAAAGTGACTAACTGGGACTCCTGTCTTGTGAGAAAGAAACAAGAATCATCCTCCCTTCCGTTGCTCCAAACACTGCACCGCTCTCTGCTCAGTCGAGTCCGCTCATAATTAACTTCAAAGCGAATCACTGTTTAAATCAAATGACACCTCTTTCCAAACATAATACCGACAATAAACCTGCAATCGATCAAACTGTTTTTCCTCCCAAAATGAGACATCCTGGCTGACGTGCAGCAGCTCAAGACTGCGTGGCTGCAGACTCCAACAGCCAGCTGAGGTCAGCTCAGACGTATGGAGTGACAATCACACCATTAATGTCTGAAAGGAAATGCTTTTTGACAAAAACTACAGATTTTTTTCTATCTATGTCCAGAGATCAAGGATCCACCATGTAGAGTTTATTTATGTCCAGAGATCAAGGATCCAGTGACCAATTTCATATTTATTTACTTTAAGACTCAATAAAATGTTGTTGACATAGAAAACCTGTAAAGCCTACTTGTAGCACACAGAAACTTCATAAGCACTTCAAGGAATCAATAAGGGAATCAATAAGGAATCGGATTCATAAGTGGAATCAATAATGGTATCAATAGATAAAATGCGATAAGCTGCAATTTACATATGATCCAACTCATGGACTAATCACAAAAATAATAGTTGACTAGTCGACTATCAAAACAGTCATTTGTGGCAGCTCTAAAGCATAGAAACATACAATGCCAGCTTGCTAGCCATACGAAAGGGAAAATAAGTGCGTCTTAAGTCTGGACTTGAACGTCTCTACAGAATCTGACTATTTTATTGGTGCATGGAGATCATTCCACAGAACAGGGGCATGATAAGAGAAAGCTCTGTGACCTGCAGGCTTCTTATTCACCCTAGGGACACAAAGAAGACCTACGCCATGAAAACACAGAGCCAGGTACATAGGGTTTAATTGGGTCAGCTAAATAGGGAGGTGCTAGTCCGTGAATAATTTTATGGTTTAATGGCAGTGTAATTTGGTCAAACTTTCTGCTTCCTGTTAAAAGCAAGGCAGCAGCATTTTGAACCAACTGGAGAGCCCTAATGCTGGACTGTGGTAAACCAGAAAATAGAACATGGCAGTAGTCCAATCTAGAAGAAACAAATGCATGAATCAAGGTCTCAGAATCAGCCATAGACAGGATGGGATGAATCTTCGCTATATTTCGCAGGTGGAAGAAAGCAGTCCTTGTAATATTTCTAATGTGGAGGCCAAAGGACAACGTAGGATCAAAAATTACCCCAAGGTTCCTCACTTTGTCAGTGTGATGTATGACACGCGAGCTTAGGCTAAGTGTTAACTGGTCAAATTGATGCCAATGTCTCACTGGACCAAGAACCATCATTCCAGTCTTATCAGAGTTTAAAAGTAGGAAGTTTCTAGACATCCAACGTCTCACTGCTGCAAGGCAATCTTCTAAGGATTTTATGTGAACGAGATTACCAGCAGTTATCAGCATGTATAACTGAATATCATCTGCATAGCAGTGAAAGGTAATCCCAAAACGCCGCAATTTGTGCCCAAGGGGTGCTATATAAAGGGAGAAAAGCAGGGGGCCTAAGACAGACCCCTGTGGAACCCCAAATTTCATGTCACTAAGGTTAGAGGTAGTGTTACTGTACAAAACAGTGAGAACGACTGGTCAAGTATGATGTCAGCCATGCAAGGGCACTCCCAGTAATCCCAAAATGATTTTCCAGCCTATCAAGTAGAATATGATGATCCACTGTATCAAATGCAGCACTGAGATCTAACAGCAACAGAACTGTGGTGGCGTCCGAATCCACTGTAAGCAGATCATTCACCACTTTAGTGAGTTCTGTGGAATGATATTTTCTAAAAGCAGACTGCAGTGGTTCAAAGAGATTATTCTCAGTAAGATAGTCTACGAGCTGACGTGACACCACTTTTTCCAGAATTTTAGAACAAAATGATAGATTTGATATCGGCCAGTAGTTTTTCAATACACTAGGGTCAAGATTAGGTTTCTTAAGTAATGGTTTAATCATTGCAGATTTGAAACATTTAGGAACAGATCCAGAAGTTAAAGAAATATTAATAATTTCCAGCACAGTCGGCCCAAGAGTGGACCACAGGTCCTTAAACAGTTTTGTTGGTATAGGATCAAATAAACAGGTTGTGCTTTTTGTAGACATTATGAGTTTTGTCAGCATGCCTAGTGAGATACTATCAAATTCTGTAAATCTAGGTAATACCTCAGTAGTGGCGCCCACCTCAATATCAGGGTGTAGTGGCTGGGTTAAGGCATGCTGGGATATGTTTACCTAAATGTCTTCTATTTTCTTCCCAAAGTAATGCAGGAAATCTTGTGCTGTAAAAGGAGAGCGAAACTACCGGTGGTTTGTCCATGAATAGTGTTGCCACCATGTCGAGCAAGAACTTATGCTTGTTTTGTGTAATCAATCAGAGTAATAGGTCCACTTTGTAGCCATAATGCATGCTTATAGTCTACAGATAGCATCATGCCATGCAAGGTGGATACTTCTAATTTTGAACGACGCCATTTCCGTTCTAGACCTCTTGCTTTATGCTTGAGGTCACGCAGGTAATCACTGAACCAAGGTGATTGTGATTTGGGGGAGCGCGGTTTTACTATCCACAAGTCTGTCTACTGACTGGGTATTTGTCAAATGTGAAGCTAAGGCATCAGGCAGTCTAGCTTCAAGTTCAGTCTTAGTTGAGGAGTTGATTCATCGTCGTAGTGATATATAAGGTTGTTGTTCCACTAAACACGGCAGCGAAACTGTAAACTTAATAAGTGAGTGATCAATCAATCAATCAATAAATCAATTTTTTTATATAGCGCCAAATCACAACAAACAGTTGCCCCAAGGCGCTTTATATTGTAAGGCAAGGCCATACAATAATTATGTAAAACCCCAACGGTCAAAACGACCCCCTGTGAGCAAGCACTTGGCTACAGTGGGAAGGAAAAACTCCCTTTTAACAGGAAGAAACATCTGTGATCAGAGACCACAGATGTAAGAGGCATGATGTCAATATTCGTGACAGCAATACCACATGGGAGAATCAGATCCAGGGTATTTCCACTAATGTACGTCGAATCCCGAATGCATTGCCGAAATCCTAATGCATCTACAATTTCCATAAATGATTTGCAGAGGGGATCAGAAGGCTTATTTATATGAACGTTAAAGTCACCAATGATCAGAATGTTATCTGTTATCTAAAGTTAGAGATGAACGCACCCAATTCATCTAAGAATTCAGAATGTGGGCTAGGAGGCCTATATACAGTGACAAAGTAATACGACTGATTTTTATTCTTCTGACCTTGGCAATGCGTAATATCGTGAGCAGAGCGGAGACTCAGATGCTCAAACGAGTTATATTTGTGACCCCCAACAGCTAATAAGCTAAACCTAGAGTTATAAATAAGAGCATCACCCCCGCCTTGCTTCGCATCACGAGGGATGTCACTAAATGTACAGTATATGCTGGTGGGCAGACCTCATTCAAGGGGAGGACAGCTGTAGGTTTAAGCCAGGTTTCACATAACCCAATCATATCTAAGTTATGATCAATAATTAGATCTTTGATCAACAATGATTTTGAGGAGAGTGATCTTATGTGAGACCCAGACTAAGGACCTCAGTGGGGTAAACAGTTGAACTGTTTGGGTTTGGGGTGGTTCCAGAGGAGCATATATAAGATGGCTAGAAGTAGGTTTAGGTTTCCACATTCCACGTGTGTTGTAGGTAGCAGACACGAAATCTTTGCTATTGCTGGAACAACCACTGGCCATCCTCAATTTCAACATCATCTAATATAGTATGGTATTAAGTTTGGAAAGCATATCCCTCTATGATTTAGACATCCAGCTTTTCACTGATGCAGGCAATCTTCTAAGGATTTTATCTGTATGAGATTATCAGCAGTTATCGGCATGTATAACTGGTATCATCAGCATAGCAATGAAAGGTAATCCCAAAACCCTGCAATATGTGCCCGTGGGGTGCTATATAAAGGGACAAAAGCAGGGGACCTAAGACAGTCCCCTGTGGGACCCCATATCTCACGTCACCAAGGTTAGATGTAGTGTTGTTTATACAAGACACAAACACAAGAATGACTGGTTAGGTATGATGTCAACATGCAAGGACATTCCCAATAATCCCAAAACTGATTCTCCAGCCTATCGAGTAGAATAGAGCTGTCTCTGTGGAATGATATGTTCTAAATGCAGACTGCAGTGGCTCAGAGATTATTTCCCAGTAAGGTGGTCCATGAGCTGCTGTGAAACCACTTTTTCTAGAATTTTAGAGCAAAATGATAGATTTTGATATCGGCCGATAGTTTTTCAATACACTAGGGTCCAGATTCGCTTTAAGTAATTCGATAAGTAATGGTTTAACCATTCCAGCTTAATTTATAAAGCACCTTAAGACACCAGCGCTGACACAAAGTGCTGTACACTAAAACAAAAGACATGTTAAAATACAACAAAATGAAGATAAGTACAACTAAAATGCAACTTAAAACATGATCAAACTAAGCCTCATTTGTGTCAAAAATGAACAGAGCGAGTGGTGACGTCAGCGGATCGCATCACAGCGCAGCTCGTTTGGAAGATTATAACAAGAAGTTAAATCTGTTATAAACATACTTTCACAGCTGCACACAAGAAGGAAAGTACACTTAACTGTTTTATCAAGCCATGACCAGGTAACATGACAAATAATTACCTTTTTAGATGGCTCAAAATGGTTTCAGTTAGGTGCACGCTTGAGCGGCTCCGGCTGCAGCCTCCTCTGGGATTCAGGATGTGATTAGAGCCGTTTCAACGGCCAGTTTGCAGAAAAAAAAGATTACTCCACCATTCTGTATATGCAGCATTCAGTGCAGAGCATGTGGCAGCCAGTGGAACAAAGAACGGTGTCCAGCTGTGAACACAGCTGGTGAAATGTCACGACGACATTCATGCTATTGTGTGAGTCACAGGCATGCCTGTATGAGTTGCACCTTTAGATATCAGGCGGCAGTCTAGCTCTGAGTTCAGTCGTTGAGGAGTTGATGTGTCGCCGCAATGCAGAGCATTTCAATGCATTTCTCCTGTCGTGACTGTACCCATAATGCACTGGGCAGCAGAGCATGTCCACACTAAAATCTTCAAACTTACTACAGTACTTTTGAATTACTGCAGCTGATATTTTCACATTATAAAACTTCAGCGGTGACGTTAATTTGAATAACATGTCCGAAATTAGCTTTGTTAAGATTTTAGCCATAAGTTACAACTGTATTCCTCTGGATTACTTGGGTGATATTGCCAGTGAATTAGTATGGTGTCAGGAGCAATGGTCTTGTGACCAGTTTGTCCCTGACTGAAGAGGATAGAGCGGTTTCTCCCTAAACCAGCTCTCCTCTGTTGACAGAGAACAGAGCTGTTCATCTGCTCCAAAACAGGTAAGTGCTAAAATCTTTGATATCAGATTTAACAAAGGTTTTTATCTGTTAAAGCTTTATTTACTTCACCTGCAAAAATATGTTAGCGATTTAAAAATTATCTGACCAAAATTTATCGGAAGATAATTGGTCCGATGATGGTTTTCAAAGTTATCTGAAAAGCTGATCTGATAATGAAAACATTATCTTCGATAATTCGTGGAACTGTGCCCACCACTGGGTCCAGGTGGCCTATATACAGTAACAAAGTAATACAATTCATTTTTGTTCTTGTGAACTTGGCTATACGTAGTATTGTGGGAAGAGCGTAGAATCAGATGTTCAAACGAACTATACTCAACAAAAATATAAACGCAACACTTTTGGTTTTGCTCCCATTTTGTATGAGATGAACTCAAAGATCTAAAACTTTTTCCACATACACAATATCACCATTTCCCTCAAATATTGTTCACAAACCAGTCTAAATCTGTGATAGTGAGCACTTCTCCTTTGCTGAGATAATCCATCCCACCTCATAGGTGTGCCATATCAAGATGCTGATTAGACACCATGATTAATGCACAGGTGTGCCTTAGACTGCCCACAATAAAAGGCCACTCTGAAAGGTGCAGTTTTGTTTTATTGGGGGGGATATCAGTCAGTATCTGGTGTGACCACCATTTGCCTCATGCAGTGCAACACATCTCCTTCGCATAGAGTTGATCAGGTTGTCAATTGCGGCCTGTGGAATGTTGGTCCACTCCTCTTCAATGGCTGTGCGAAGTTGCGACGACAAACTGGAGTCAGGTCGAGACCCTGATGAGGACGACGAGCATGCAGATGAGCTTCCCTGAGACGGTTCTGACAGTTTGTGCAGAAATTCTTTGGTTATGCAAACCGATTGTTTCAGCAGCTGTCCGAGTGGCTGGTCTCAGACGATCTTGGAGGTGAACATGCTGGATGTGGAGGTCCTGGGCTGGTGTGGTTACACGTGGTCTGCGGTTGTGAGGCTGGTTGGATGTACTGCCAAATTCTCTGAAACGTCTTTGGAGACGGCTTATGGTAGAGAAATGAACATTCAATACACGAGCACAGCTCTGGTTGACATTCCTGCTGTCAGCATGCCAATTGCACGCTCCCTCAAATCTTGCGACATCTGTGCATTGTGCTGTGTGATAAAACTGCACCTTTCAGAGTGGCCTTTTATTGTGGGCAGTCTAAGGCACACCTGTGCACTAATCATGGTGTCTAATCAGCATCTTGGTATGGCACACCTGTGAGGTGGGATGGATTATCTCAGCAAAGGAGAAGTGCTCACTATCACAGATTTAGACTGGTTTGTGAACAATATTTGAGGGAAATGGCGATATTGTGTATGTGGAAAAAGTTTTAGATCTTTGAGTTCATCTCATACAAAATGGGAGCAAAACCAAAAGTGTTGCGTTTATATTTTTGTTGAGTGTATATTTATGCCCCGTAACAGCTAATAAACTAAACTAGATTTATAAATAAGAGCAACACCCCCGCCTTGCTTTGCAACACGAGGACATGACTAAATGTGTACGCCGGTGGGCAGGCCTCATTTAAGCGGTAGACAGCAGTAAAGCCAGGTTTCACATAACACAATCATATCTAAGTGGTAATCCATAATTAGATCATTAATTACCAGTGATTTTGAGGACAGTGACCTTATGTTAGGGATGGGCGATATGATCTAAAATTCATATCATGGTGTAACTTGAATCCCTTCATGGTCATTGTATATCCTGCGATAAAAACTTAAGTGTAAAAGTTATAATGGAAGTGTTTCTGAATGAGATGAGCTACACTTTATTGATCTCACAGTGGAGAAATTATGTTTACACTCCAGTTACCTCAGACAGTATATAGTCCACAATTATTACTTGTTTACCATAATAATGGCACACATCAGAATTAAAGACAACACATACACATTGACATTGTTTATGTGCACTAAATTTGAAGAAGTCTGTTACCCAAATTGAGGCAAGTGGGTGAAGGTCACGCAGCAACCCTGAGCCGCGACACTGTCAGCTTGGGGGGGGGGGGGGGACCTGCTGCAGCTAAAACCATGCCGCCCCCACAGAAGGGAAGGGATGATGTGAGCAGAAGCCGGAGTGGGGGGGTAGGGAGAGGGAGTGGAGCATGCTTCAGTCCTGTGAAACAGTTTATTGTCTTTGTGAGTCGAGATAAGAAACAGCCATATGTTCACCAAGGCCGAAAATATTCCTCTGGAGGAAAACAGCAGGGCAATTTGTCCTGCAGGCTTGATAAGCCTGCCGTGTTGTGGTTTGAGCAGTGAAAACACTTTTTACAGCTTCACTTGAACAACCAAATCCCAATTATGAATTAAGAATATTCCATGGCCTCCGAAATCTTCACCTTCATCTGCAGGCGCACATCTGTTCCAAGATGTCATCTAATTTGCGTCTGAGTTCAAGAGTCATCGCAGTCTGAGAATGCATTGCCTTGCCCACCTCGTTAATCATTGCGGACAAGCGAGGGGCCATAGTTATTGATACCGCTGTCTTGCCAATTTTCCGGTAGATCAGGGCAGCACATAAGCCAGAAGTACCAGCCCTGCTACCATAAGACCAATATGAATAAATCCTCAATGTCCTCCACAGATGATGGCACAAAAGCATGCAACAACGCCACGACCCCCAGGAGTCGAGAACGTAGCCCGCAGGATACGTTCCATCTGGGCAGGTAGGATCCCCCGATCCTGACCTTCTTGTAGAAAAGATGGTGTCAATAGCATTCAGAGACGAGCTGATCAATTCCATGGTTAATTCAATAGTAGTCCAGTAGATCCAGAATCCAATATAATTCGAGGAATTCACAGTCTGGTGAAGTAGGGACTTGAAGGTTAAAGCAGAGAGCAGAGATAAGGGAGAGTGGAGGAGATGCAACCGCCCTCGTCGGAGTCCCAAGCTGTCATGGGTTATATAGTCCATTAAGCAAAGCTAAAATAATAATAAAAAAACACAAAAACAGATGCATTAATTGTGCAGATCTCAAACTACAGCTACAGTTTGCCAAAAGGTACATCTAAGATGCAGGGGATGGAAATGAGCTATTTAGCTATAATCTGGTGCAACTCATGTCTGTCTCATTAAGCTTAATGATGCTGTACATTGTCCCTAAATTATTTAATAATAAATAAACTAAGCCTAGATTTGATGTTTGGTGAATGAATTAAGTACATTTATTTATTGTTGGGTCAGTGGCTGACATTTCATCTCTTGAACACTAGATGGCACACACCGCTCTGAAAACATGAACCGTTTCAGTAGGGAGGCATTTCCCTCTTTCCAAAATGCAACAAAAAAATCCAAAATAAATAAATCAATAAAAATGCTTAATTACTCATATTTTAAGTCAGTCTGGGTAAATTGAAGTTCCGTGGCTGATTTTTGTCTTTCTGCACCCCGTTAAAAAAGTCATTGCCTTATTTATACCCCCAGAATCACGGAGAGTGGCATTGGCACACATCTTATTAATTGCACATATCCAAAAGGTGTTGGATGTCAGTTCCAAAATGTTCTGACAGCCATATGCGGAAGTCGACGCAGTTGGTCAAAATCGGCCGGCGGCCCCGAGTGTGATGCACATGTTCAAAACTCGCTAGGCACTGTCGAGATGAGACACCTATCTGACAGTGATTCCATGTATCCATGTAAAAGCGCCTTGGGGCACCTGTTGTTGTGATTTGGCGCTATATAAAAAAAATTGATTGATTGATTGATTGATAATCTGAGGACCATCTGATCCCAATTTACATATTGCAGTTTACATCCATGTTTGTCCACCAGACCAGGGAGGGTGAAGTAAATGTTATGGTAATAACATATATGTGGCACTGTGCGCGCGTCAGAGGCTCAGTGCAGTTCCGCACGCAGCTGAACGGGATGTCACAGCTGTAACACACATATTATTACAAATACACCTCATGAGTTCTGTAGCAGATATGATGTGGAAATGTTTGCCCAGCACATGACGACAAATAAACATGTAACTCACCTCCAGTACCTTGCGTTCCACAGCGCAGCGCAGACAGCTGCTGAAGTCCCTTTCACTTGCTGCACTGTATGCTGGCAAGTGTCGATCAGCTGACAAAAGCATAATCCACCTCTGGTTTAAATAAATGCCATGTGAAGTGCTATCCCACACCGATAACCCCATGTTAAGATGCATATCAAGTGAAATGGCCACAAAAAAAGAGAGAAAGTCCACTGCTGCATCTGAATGTTACACACGTGGGAAATTGGTGCACTGCCAGCACAGTTCAAAAGCAGTTTACGGAGTCCAGCCGGACAATATAAAATCTAGCAATGCAAGTATATACTAATGAAACACCTAAATGGATTTTCACTGGACTAACAGCAGGCGATCACTGACAGCTGTCAGCCTGTTTGTGCCACTGCTTGTGCACACGAGGATGGGGTGGCACAGCGTTTATGAACACATATACATGCAGCTGAGCAAACATTTCGGCCACACTGCTTTGTTCACCTGTTTCTAACACACGTACACATGCGCACTCGGTCATGTGAGACACACAGTGCTGAGAGGTCAGTTTAGCTCTGGGAATGTGAGGACAAGTGGAGATTTGATTGCGTGGGTGAGTGACAGCTCCGATGTCGGTGTCATTTGGGCTGCACCCTGCAGATGTGCACGAGGCAGTCCGGATGCATTGGACCACAGCTGGCCATGCCTTCTTTCTTCCCGAGTGCGTCGGATTATGGTAAATATTGCCATGTCTGAATGGTTCCTCCACATTCTTGCTACGTGTGACGGGGGCCTTAATGTTTGATTTAGATCATGATGGAGCATTGCATCCACCTGGAGCATCCTCTGAAATAACAACAATGGCTTTGCGGTGTTCAGCGGACATGTCTGCGACAGAGTTCCTGTTTAGCTGACTGCCAAGTGGTGGAAGAGACTGCTCAAAACACCCCTCTTCTCAGTGAGAGTCATGCTTCAGCTCAGAACACCCCCCCCCCCCTTTCCTTCATTCTGTCTGCAGCAAAGAACTACAGACGTGTCACAGAGTTCTCCTGGATCGTAAAAATCACCTTATGATTGGTTAGTTTGAGTCCAAATCTCTATAGTACACCAAATTTATATAATTTATATTGTGTACTGCCTATACCATGCAGTACTACTTTATGTTAATGAGACCCAGACTAAGGACCCTCAGCGGGTTGACAATTGGACTGTTTAGATTTAGGGGGTGGTTCCAGAGTAGCATACGAGGTCTGTTAGAAAAGTATCCGACCTTATTTTTTTTTTCCAAAACCTGATGGATTTGAATCACGTGTGCTTGCATGAGCCAACCTTGAACCTTCGTGCACATGCGTGATTTTTTTTCATGCCTGTCAGTTGCTTGTAAGCAGCCTTTGTGTGAGGATGGGTGTAGTCTCTCGTCGTTTTTTTCTTTGCAAGGAAATGGCGGAACGACTGGAGCAGCGCGACTGCATCAAATTTTGCCAGGAACTGGGCGAGAGCCAGGTGGAAACCATTCGGATTATTTAGGACGGCTTCAGTACGATCCTCTGGGCATCACACAGATTAAGGAGCGTACAACCAGTTTAAAGACGTCCGCACAACGGTGGAGAGCGTGCCACGCTCCGTGCGCCATCAACATGCTGAAATGACCAGATCATTTCCAAAGTGAACGTTGTGGTGAGGCGGGGACATCGTGTGACTATCCGAGAAATTGCAGAAGAGGTGGACATCAGCACTTTTTCAGCACATTCCACTGTGACAGAAGATTTGGTCATGAAAAGGAGTGGCAGCGAAATTCGTGCCGCTCCTGACCGAGCAAAAACGTCACCGTGTTGAATTCTCACAGGACATGCTGGACTCCGAAAAATGATGCCCACCTCTTCCACCATTCGGATGATTCAGATGGCTTTCTGTGGCTTTTCAGTTGTGTGACTATCCGAGAAATTGTGGAAGAGGTGGACATGCCACAACAATTGCCACATAAACTGCACTATCATCATAATGGATTTTCTGCACTAATTTCCCCGCTAAGATAATGGATTCCACTCCCACATTCGTCATAAGCCCTGAAGGGTCTCTAATCACCTGCTCCGTGGCCTGCTGTAAACTCTGAATGTTACCCTCCCTGTAGAGCTCTATCTGTGTTCACAGACAAGATGGCGGCAACTTCCTCGGTAGGGTTAAGGCCATGCATCATAAAACTATAGCCTTGCTGTCCACAAAATTGCACTAGCCACCTATTTAACGATGTCAGCCTGCTAAACACCTCGTCATTACCCCAGGAGGGGAAGAGACCAGAGATTATGAATTGATGCCGACACATATTTCTGGCAAGGTCACAAGTCCTCTCTATGTCCATGTTTGGGACCTCAGAGTGCTTCATTGTAATATCATTGGCGCCGACATTAATAACTACGTGGCTGTATCTAGTGTCATGTTCCTTTGTCTGTCTGCCCTTCTGCAATGTCAGCACCCTAAGATGACAGTCAATGTCGGGTGCTCTGGCCCCAGGAATACATTTAACATCAGCCAACGTCTGTAAAGTGACCTTGCGGGTGAGAGAGTACCGGCAAAAACGCTGGTACTCTATCACCCACGGGTGGAGCCCACGGATGGAAGGCACCTGTGGGCTCAAAGGGCTAACAACAGGCGTATCCAAGGCAGAAAACCACTTCACAGTTCGCATCGGTGAGTGTCATCCAGGTAACACAACCAGACACCAAGCCCCACGTGACTTTCTCCGCCTAACAGCTGTCTGAAAGCCGTCATTCACAGCTGGCATTGCAAAGCTAATGCTTACGGGCGCGCTGGCCGGCCCAACACTAACCATCTGCATTGCTTGTAAAAAAAAAAAAAAAAAAAAATCTGGAAATCACAATGTATGATTTTTAATAATTTATTTGTATGTTACTTATTTGCAGCAGTAACATACAAATAAATTATTAAAAATCATACATTGTGATTTCCGGATTTTTTTTTAGATTATGTCTCTCACTGTGGACATGCACCTAAGATGAAAATTTCAGACCCCTCCATGATTTCTAAGTGGGAGAACTTGCAAAATCGCAGGGTGTTCAAATACTCATTTTCCTCACTGTATATATATATATATATATATTATACACACACAATCATTCATATATACGTGTTAGATAAATTATACTGTAAAAACATGTTTTATCATTTATTATCAGCTACTACGTCTGCTCATTTCAAATTGTTCTTTCTGTATCTTAAAATCTGCAAACTGTTTCTCTCAGATATTCACAGCTGCAGCCTGTTTACAGTTTGACATTTAGCAAGCTTCAGCAAAATCGCACACTCTGTACTCTCTTTATCTAAGATTGGAATGATTCAGTTGTCACTCTGTACAAGATTGGAATGATTCAGTTGTTTGCAAACGTATCTGCACATGACTAACAAGCACATGTTGCAACACTTATCTTTTGTTTTCCTTATACAATAAAAGGGCCCCGCCAGGAGGTCACAGAAAGAGAAGGTGCATGAAGCTGCCAGCCTCTGCTGTTTCTCTCCTTTGCAATGCTCACTAAAGACATCTCAACTCTCTGTCTGGTTCTTTCTTGTATGTCTAGCCGAGGTCAAACCTGACAACATGCACACACACACACACACACACACACACACACACACACACACACACACACACACACACACACACACACACACACACACACACACACACACACTCTCACAGGGCATCTCAGTGAATTTCATGTCAGACGGACAAATCATCATGAGGCTGACGGCCCGCCCCTCTGCTCAAGCTGATTCAGTGCTTCCTGTGAAAAGTCCACTTCCCCACCAACCCTCCCGGACTGCCACTGGGCAAATGTGAAACTGCCATATGTCTATGCTCTACACCCTCAACCACAGGTTCCGGTCCAATCCACATGAACAGTGTCCAGTGTACCGGCAGGGAAACTTCCATCACAGAGTGTCACTACAGACGCGTGCCGCTTTACAGCTGTAAACACAGCCAAGATGTGGCCGTCCGCTGCAACGTCCCCAACACTGGTCTCCACGCTACAGTGAGAAATGCTTACGTCACCGTGCGGAAGACTTCGCTCGCTCATGTGCCAGTATGTAAACTTGTGGTAAACACTCACATGCTCTTTCTGCCTTCAGGTGCGTCTGGCAGGAGGCAGAGATCTGGTGGAGGGCCGGGTGGAGGTGCTGGTGGATGTTGGAGGGGTTAAACGTTGGGGCTCTGTCTGCAGTGAGAACTGGGGGATCAATGAGGCCATGGTGGTCTGTCGACAGTTGGGTCTGGGCTTTGCTTCCAGAGCTCACCAGGTAAAGAACAGAGGCTTTTTCTGTCTGCTGTGTGATTATAGAGGCTTGAGGTAATTACAGGCTTCTCAAACGTCCACTTCCAGCAGGCCAAAAGTAAAAGAGGGAAAGTGAGGTGAAAAGAAATTCATGGCGCAAACAAACTGAAAATAGAAGTCTTCATTGAAATTCTTGGGAGGGGGCTGTGGGGAACCTTTTCACAGTGCTGATAGCTGCTGTGAAAAGGAGCTTTTGTTGTTTCTGGCACTGCTCAGCTTCTGTGAATAAAGTTTCTTGACATTATTCCATAAGCTGATTGCTGCGGCACAAACAAGTTCTCAGCATTAAAATGATCTTGTGCAGGAGACCTGGTACTGGCCCGGATCTGCAGATGCTGGAGAGGTGGTTCTGAGTGGAACGCACTGTATCGGCACTGAAATGTCTGTTCAGCAGTGCCGCCGAAACACGCAAGTGTACTGCCCCAGAGGAGGAGAAGGAAAGGCGGCAGGAGTCACCTGTGTGGAAAGTGAGTGGTTGAAGAGACTGGAGAGGGTCCTCCAGGGTCAACCAAGGGGGGCAGGATAGAGGATTTCAGGAATAAATGTGATCTTTACTGAAACTGGACTTCTGACTCCTTATCCCTGCAGTGGCTCCTGACCTTGTACTGGATGCGCAGCTTGTCCAGGAGACGGCCTACCTTGAGGATCGACCACTCCACCTGCTCACCTGTGCCAATGAGGAGAACTGTCTGTCCTCCTCCGCTGCCAGGATGAACTGGCCTTATGGACATCGTCGCCTGCTGCGCTTCTCCTCCCGTATCATGAACCTGGGCTGTGCCGACTTCCGCCCCCGAGCCTCCAGAGAAAACTGGATATGGCACCAGTGTCACAGGTAAGACTGGGACAAAAATCAGGAGCAAAGGGGAAGACAAAAGTCCATGACGTGTTCCAAAACATGAGAGCATATCAGCAGACAAGGACGAAAACTGGGGGAAATTATTTTCAAATCACTATTTCCTGTTGAAAAATAACAAAGACGTGTGACGGCACAAGTTCAAATAAATACAGACAAACCATGAATGAAGCAGAAAAACCTTGACACAAGAATTTTGCAGTATTTCTGATCTGATCATTTTCAATCCATGTCTGGAGGGCGGCCAGTAAAATACAATCGAAAACAACCACAACAGGGTCAGAGCTGACTACTTCCTCGGGAGGCTCAGATCTTTCAATGTCTTCAGAAATATGTTGCAGATATTTTAATCACTGGTGGTCTCCGGCGTCATCTTCTACGCTGCAGTGTGCTGGGGCAGCAGGCTGAAGGCAACTGACACAAACAGACTCAGCTGGCTCTGTCTCAGGGGGTGGAGCTGGAGGCCACGGAGTTGCACCACAGAACGCCACAGGAGGTCTTTTCTACCTGTGGCCATCAGACTGTATAACTCCTCCTTCTGCAGGATGAACACATAATGAACAGAGTTACATGCAATATTGTTGAACATCTTGTGCAAATGTTATTGTAAAAAACAAACATTCATTTCTGTACTCTGGCAAAATAATTTCCTTCAGGCTAAATTAACTTGATCTTATCTGTTACAAATTATGAATGTTTATGAGTTCAATGGTATGAATATTTCATGAGGTTAAAGATGGAATGTAACATGCAATGAGTTGAATGGAACATTTGCCAAATTAAATATTCATTCCATTGAAAGAATGGAAAAACATTCATTATTTGTTTTATTAACGGCAAAAATACATCCTTGTCATTTAATATTTTATGAGTTTATATACAACAGAAGGGACTTACATTTTGGTGCTCATCACTGGTGCTTAACAGTCCAACACAAACTTTAAATAGGAGTCCAAAATTGTTCTCAGTATTCCGTGATGCCGTACACTGACTTCATGTACAGACTGCCGTCTCCTTTCCTCACTCCAGCGAGAGAAAAAAAAAAAAAAAAAATCGCATCAGAAATTTGTCCCGCTTTTCATCCTAACTTCATCCTCTTGATCCTAACAGCTCTTCATGCCTCCAGATGGCTCACGGCGTGGTGGATTTGTTTTTCTGTTAGAAGAATTAGCATCGGCTATTAGCTCCTTCAAGTCATCGTCCGCCAGTAAAACAGACTCCGCCATGTTTAGCTAAACAAGTAGTGTGAGCATGCGCGGTGGTCGGGCGTGCAATAGCACATTTCATATAACACCAAAATTACACGCTAAAAAGAACTATTGCACAGTCAGTGAAACACAATGGCATATGGTACGAATAATCCATGTCACGTGACATACAAGCCACCAATCACATGAGAAGGAGCCACTCAGCCGTTATATAATATCTGATAACATATGACAGCAACAATCCCTCATGACTCCATAGCTCTCAGACTCCCCTTAGGTTTATGCCACCCCTGGTGAGAAGATGGAATTTCAACCTCAATTTTATGATTCTTATATTTTTTAAATATCTTTAAATTGTGGTTGCTGGTGGCTGACACCAGTAGGGGGCAGTGTTACTTGTGTTTTTCAGACGTGGCTGCAGCACCAGGTCCTTCTTCTTCTGGTGATTGTGGTTCTGTCTAACAAGCTCGGTCATGCCAGTTTTTGTTTGAGCAGAGTCTGTTCTGGGAATGGTTCTGATCCTTCTGTCCTCCTTTGATGGACATGTTGTGACGTCACTGTCAGGCACTACCACAGCATTGAGGTCTTCACCCACTACAACCTGCTGACCCTCAATGGAACCAAAGTAGCTGAAGGTCACAAAGCCAGTTTCTGTCTGGAGGACACCCACTGTCCAGACGGTAAGGAAGCTTCCTTGTCCATGACCCTGAGCAGCAGCATGCAGATGCTAAACAGCTTCCTGTTGTGTGTCAGGTATCCATAAGCGCTACGCCTGCTATAACATGGGCCAGCAGGGGATCTCGGTGGGCTGCTGGGACACGTACCGCCATGACATTGACTGTCAGTGGGTGGACGTCACGGACGTGCGACCGGGAGAATACATCTTCCAGGTGAGCACGTGATTCTTCCATGTGATTTTGTGGAACATGAACAAATAACCAGCTGAGCTCCAGACCGTGTTTGAGGGCGTGTGCATACTTATATATTTTTTAATTAAACATTCATCTTCACAGTTCACTTGAAATATTTACTGTTTCCAGTTATTTTCCACAAACCCAACATTTTCCCATGCATGTGTGATCATCTCAAACTTCTTGTAACCCAGACATGGCTCATTGCCATGACAACGGGAGCACTTTGTGGTCGGGATTGTGGTGCGGCAGCAGATGAGACGCTCATAAATTTGTCTGAATGGAGATGTTGAGGGAATGTGTCTGCCTCAGCCTGATTGGTCGTGATTACTCAGTCCTTTAAACATCACATTTCACCGCACCTTCTGCTATCACGAGCTTTGAAAAAAACCTTGATGGCTGACAGTCAATCTCTCCAAATATACCATGTTAAAATCATCCCAAGTGTGATAGAAAAAAGAAAGAAAAACGATGATAATATGAATATTTAATTTATTGTTGGAGCCACAGACTGCACATAAAAGTGCTTTGTTGAATGTGTTACCAGTATCAGGAAAACACAATTATGTGCTTCTCTTCAACATGGCAGACAGACGGGGCGGAACGTGAGTGACCACAGCCGCAGCATAATGACAGGCTGCAGCTCCGCAACCAAAACTGTCATCTGCATTTTCCTCCTGCGTAGAGATAACAGTGGAAAGTGACATCATGCATTTATACATCATATAGAAAAAGAACAATAAACCTGCAGTTCCTGGCCGCCTTCCTTCGAGCTCTTTGTTCTCAGACTTTATCAATCAATCAATCAATTTCTTTATATAGCGCCAAATCACAACAAACAGTTGCCCCAAGGCGCTTTATATTGTAAGGCAAGGCCATACAATAATTATGTAAAACCCCAACGGTCAAAACGACCCCCTGTGAGCAAGCACTTGGCTACAGTGGGAAGGAAAAACTCCCTTTTAACAGGAAGAAACCTCCAGCAGAACCAGGCTCAGGGAGGGGCAGTCTTCTGCTGGGACTGGTTGGGGCTGAGGGAGAGAACCAGGAAAAAGACATGCTGTGGAGGGGAGCAGAGATCAATCACTAATGATTAAATGCAGAGTGGTGCATACAGAGCAAAAAGAGAAAGAAACAGTGCATCATGGGAACCCCCCAGCAGTCTACGTCTATAGCAGCATAACTAAGGGATGGTTCAGGGTCACCTGATCCAGCCCTAACTATAAGCTTTAGCAAAAAGGAAAGTTTTAAGCCTAATCTTAAAAGTAGAGAGGGTGTCTGTCTCCCTGATCTGAATTGGGAGCTGGTTCCACAGGAGAGGAGCCTGAAAGCTGAAGGCTCTGCCTCCCATTCTACTCTTACAAACCCTAGGAACTACAAGTAGCCTGCAGTCTGAGAGCGAAGCGCTCTATTGGGGTGATATGGTACTACGAGGTCCCTAAGATAAGATGGGACCTGATTATTCAAAACCTTATAAGTAAGAAGAAGAATTTTAAATTCTATTCTAGAATTAACAGGAAGCCAATGAAGAGAGGCCAATATGGGTGAGATATGCTCTCTCCTTCTAGTCCCCGTCAATACTCTAGCTGCAGCATTTTGAATTAACTGAAGGCTTTTTAGGGAACTTTTAGGACAACCTGATAATAATGAATTACAATAGTCCAGCCTAGAGGAAATAAATGCATGAATTAGTTTTTCAGCATCACTCTGAGACAAGACCTTTCTGATTTTAGAGATATTGCGTAAATGCAAAAAAGCAGTCCTACATATTTGTTTAATATGCGCTTTGAATGACATATCCTGATCAAAAATGACTCCAAGATTTCTCACAGTAATTACTAGAGGTCATTTGTGGGGCCAAGTACAATAACTTCAGTTTTATTCTGAGTTTAAAAGCATGAAATTAGAGGTCATGCCATGTCTTTATGTCTGTAAGAGCAATCCTGCAGTTTAGCTATTGGTGTGTGTCCTCTGGCTTCATGGATAGATAAAGCTGGGTATCATCTGCGTAACAATGAAATTTAAGCATACCGTCTAATAATACTGCCTAAGGGAAGCATGTATAAAGTGAATAAAATTGGTCCTAGCACAGAACCTTGTGGAACTCCATAATTAACTTTAGTCTGTGAAGAAGATTCCCCATTTACATGAACAAATTGTAATCTATTAGACAAATATGATTCAAACCACCGCAGCGCAGTGCCTTTAATACCTATGGCATGCTCTAATCTCTGTAATAAAATTTTATGGTCAACAGTATCAAAAGCAGCACTGAGGTCTAACAGAACAAGCACAGAGATGAGTCCACTGTCCGAGGCCATAAGAAGATCATTTGTAATCTTCACTAATGCTGTTTCTGTACTATGATGAATTCTAAAACCTGACTGAAACTCTTCAAATAGACCATTCCTCTGCAGATGATCAGTTAGCTGTTTTACAACTACCCTTTCAAGAATTTTTGAGAGAAAAGGAAGGTTGGAGATTGGCCTATAATTAGCTAAGATAGCTGGGTCAAGTGATGGCTTTTTAAGTAATGGTTTAATTACTGCCACCTTAAAAGCCTGTGGTACATAGCCAACTAACAAAGATAGATTGATCATATTTAAGATCGAAGCATTAAATAATGGTAGGGCTTCCTTGAGCAGCCTGGTAGGAATGGGGTCTAATAGACATGTTGATGGTTTGGATGAAGTAACTAATGACTTTATGACACACACTCCTCGTAGTCATCCACAAGTACAACTGTAAAGGTTTTTTTTCCACAGAAATACCTCCCAGTGTTTCCCCACATCAATGCCGCATAAATTCAATTAATTCCAAATGTCTGAATTGAAGTTATTAATATAAACTCATCAACTCTTGAAAAGGTGACATCACAAAGCCTCTCAGCCGCCCGAGCGCCATGACAACAAGGCCCCAACCAAGCTGGTGTCACGACAACACACAACATACCGCACCGTGACTCACAGTCACACACTCCACCCCACACCAAGCCTATGACATCTACACCACAACGTGATGGACAGACACACACACCACCACACACACAGCGTACAATTTCGAAACTGCACCATGACACAGATGCACACTCATTTCATTTATATAGCACCAAATCACAACAAAGTTGCCTCAAGGCGCTTAACACAAGTAAGGTCTAACCTTACTAACCCCAGAGCAACAGTGGTAAGGAAAAACTCCCTCTGAGGAAGAAACCTCAAGCAGACCAGACTCAAAGGGGCGACCCTCTGCTTGGGCCATGATACAGACACAGTTGACAAAACAAATATACAGGAAATTTTGGGAGTCCGTGCCTGTGCACAGGATGGTAGGGTTACAGAAACAGACACCACACCCATCTCTGGATGGAGCAGCACCTCAAACGGAGAGAAAAAAAACAGAATCAGGCATCAGAAAGACAACAAATACACTATAATAATAATAATAATAATACATTTTATTTGTATTGCACCTTACATTTCAAAGAAATCTCAAAGTGCTACAGCAAGGATTTAAAACAGAATTAAAACAGATTTCAAAAATCATTTCAAACGATAAGATATCTAAAAGGCCTTTTGAAATAACAATGTCTTTAGGCCTTTTTTAAAGGCCTCCACACTTTCTGGGAGGCCTTTAAAGGCCTTTTCCTACTTTTAAACTCTTATCAGAGTTTAAAAGTAGGAAATTGCTAGACATCCAGCTTTTCACTGATGTAAGGCAATCTTCTAAGGATTTTATGTGGATGAGATTACCAGCAGTTATCCACATGTATAACTGAGCATCATCAGCATAGCAATGAAAGGTAATCCCAAAACACCGCAATATGTGCCCAAGGGATGATATTCACCTTATTCAAGAAGTCAGGGTGGGTGGCTCCATATTGTCAAACAACTTCTGGTTTGCCACTGCATCTGATAATTAGCTATGTGGGAACACAGTATGCTAGTGTCATGAGCAGCATTAATTGTTCAGTTTGTGGGCGCCACAATAACTGGAAGAAGAGTAAACTGTCGCTTTCAGAACGATGTTTTGAACATGGAAAGCAGACATCTGAGTGCTATGGACCAGCATTTAACTTGTTCCATTCTCCATTGAAAGACGAGGATCTCCAGTGCTGGATAAAGGCGCTGAATTTGAAAAATCCACCCAAACATCCCTATGTCTGTTCTTTTAATTTTATGGAGGAAAAACCACATCATTGGATCTTTCCACAAAGAAATGGTTGGACTATAATGCTCCGTTGAAGAAGCCATGGCGGATGCTAGTGAGACAAACAGGTAAGGTGTGTTTGTAGCATTAGCTGCTATCTAATTTACTCAATGTCTGGAATTTGATACCACCAAGCACTGCATGAAATAACACCATATGTATATTAACGTTACGTAATCTTGGCATTATGGTGGTACAACTTGTCGGGTCGTATTTTAACTTCATTGTGCTTTTATACGAGCTTCAGCGGTGCGAAGATCGTAGTTCCTCATAGCCAAACTGTACACGCTGAGTGACAACACAAAGTCTTCTTGCCTTTCAGCTGTTCCCGTTAGGGGTCGCCACAGCAGATCAATCGTTTCCATCTCACCCTGTCCTCTGTATCTTCCTCTGTCACACCAACCACCTGCATGTCCTCTCTCAGCACATCCATAAACCTCTTCTTTGGCCTCCCTCTTCTCCTGCCTGGTGGCTCCATCCTCAGCATCCTTCTCCCTATATACCCTGGGTCCCTCCTCTGCACATGTCCAAACCATCTCAATCTCACCTCTCTGACTTTGTCTCCAAACTGTCCCACCTGAGCTGTCCCTCTGATATGTTCATTCCTAATCTTGTCCATTCTTGTCACTCCCAAAGAGAATCTCAACATCTTCAGCTCTGCCACCTCCAGCTCCGCCTCCTGTCTTTTTGTTAGTGCCACCGTCTCTAAGCCGTCCAACATAGCTGGTCTCACTACTGTCTTGTAAACTTTCCCCTTCACTCTTGCTGATATTCTTCGGCCACAAATCACTCCTGTCACCTTTCTCCACCCACTCCACCCTGCCTGCACTCTCTTCTTCACCTCTCTACCACACTCTCCATTACTTTGAACAGTTGACCCCAAATATTTAAACTCATCTACTTTCACCACTTCTACTCCTTGTAACTGCACTATTCCACTGGGCTCCCTCTCATTCACACACATGGACTCAGTCTTGCTTCTACTGACTTTCATTCCCCTTCTCTCCAAAGCATATCTCCACTTCTCCAGACTAGACGCAACTTGCTCTGTACTCTCACTACAGATCACAATGTCATCTGCAAACATCATAGTCCATGGGGACTCCTGTCTGATCTCATCTGTCAACCTGTCCATCACCACTGCAAACAAGAAAGGACTCAGAGCTGATCCTTGGTGTAATCTCACCTCCACCTTGAATGAGTCTGTCATTCCAACTGCGCATCTCACCGCTGTCACACTATTCTTGTACATGTCCTGCACTACCCTAACATACTTCTCTGCCACTCCAGACTTCCTCATACAATACCACAGCTCTTCTCTTGGCACCCTATCATAAGCTTTTTCTAAGTCCACAAACACACAATGTAACTCTTTCTGGCCTTCTCTGTACTTCTCCAACAGTATTCTCAGAGCAAACATCAGAATCAGAAGAAGTTTATTGCCAATGAACAGGATTCACAGACTAGGAATTTGCTTCGATATAATGGTGCAACATTAAACAGAGAGCAATATAAAATGCTAAGATAAAATATACAATATGTGCCAAAATAAGACAAAATATAAGATAAAAAAATGACATATGAAAGGCTGTGTGCAACAGAAAAACAGAAAGAAAGAGGAAAAGAAAAAAACAGTGCAGTGGGAGGAGTGCAATTAAAACCAATGTACACTGTCTAAAATGACCCGTGATAAAATGATAAAGTGACAGAGTTAAGCTTAAGGTGACTGAGTTATGAGGAGTTCATGAGTCTAACGGCAGAGGGGAAGAAACTGTTCTTATGGCGGGAGGTTCTGGTCCGGATGGACCGTAGCCTCCTGCCCGAGGGGAGTGGTTTGAATAGACCATGTGCAGGGTGAGAAGGGTCAGCTGTGATCCGACCTGCTCGGCCCAGAGTCCTGGAGACGTGCAGGTCATGGAGAGATGGAAGGCTACAGCCGATCACCTTCTCAGCAGAGGCCACAATGCACTGCAGTCTGTGTTTGTCCCTGGCTGTGGCCCCGGCGTACCACACCATGATGGAGGAGCAGAGGATGGACTCGATGATGGCCGTGTAGAACTGCACCATCAGCTGGACAGGTAGCTTGGCCTTCTTCAGCTGCTGCAGGAGGTACATCCTCTGCTGGGCCTTCTTGATGAGGGAGCTGATGGTTGACTCCCACTTGAGGTCCTGGGTGATGGTGGTGCCGAGGAAGCGGTGACAGACCACAGTGGTGATGGGGCTGTTGGTGAGGGCGAGGGAGGGCGGGGGGGCTGTGGCTTTCCTGAAGTCCACGATCATCTCCACTGTTTCTGGGCGTTGAGCTCCAAGTTGTTGCTGCTACACCAGGTCACCAGCCGGTCCACCTCCCTCCTGTAGGCAGAGTCATCCCCATCCAAAATGAGTCCGATGAGGGTGGTGTCGTCTGCAAACTTGATGAGCTTTAGAGAGTCGTGGCTGGAGGTGCAGCAGTTAGTGTACAGGGAGAAGAGCAGAAGGGAAAGGACACAGCCCTGTGGAGATCCTGTGCTGAGAGCCCGAGTGTTCGAGACGTTCTTTCCCAGCCTCACACGCTGACTTCGGTCTGTCAGGAAGTCTGTTATCCACCTGCAGGTGGAGTCGGGCACGTGGAGCAGAGAAAGCTTGTCCTGGAGCAAAGCCGGAAGGATGGTGTTGAATGCAGAGCTGAAGTCCACAAACAGGATCCTAGCGTAGGTTCCTGGGGAGTCCAGGTGCTGCAGGATGGAGTGCAGGGCCAGGTTTATGGCATCGTCTACAGAACTGTTGGCTCTGTAGGCAAACTGCAGGGGGTCCAGGAGGGGGTCGGTGATGGACTTCAGGTGGGATAAAACCAGGCGTTCGAAGGTCTTCATGACTACAGATGTGAGAGCCACAGGCCTGTAGTCATTAAGTCCATTGATGCATGGTTTCTTGGGGACTGGAACTATAATGGAGGACTTGAAGCAGACTGGAACATGGCATGACTCCAGGGAGGTGTTGAAGATCCCCGTGAAGACTGGGGCCAGCTCATCAGCACAGTGTCTCAGGGTGGCAGGAGAGACACAGTCTGGGCCTGGGGCCTTACGTGCACTACATTGCATCTGTAGTGCTCTTTCTTAGCATGAAACCATATTGCTGCTCATGAAACCATATTGCTGCTCACAGATTTTCACCTGTTTTCTAAGCCTAGCTTCTACTACTCTTTCCCACAACTTTATGCTGTGGCTGATCAACTTTATGCCTCTGTAGTTACTGCAGCTCTGCACATCACCCTTGTTCTTGAAAATAGGAACCAGCACACTTTCCAGCATCCTTTCACTTTCCAAGATTTTATTAAACAATCTGGTTAGAAACTCTACTGCCATCTCTCCTAGACATTTCCATGCCTCCACTGGAATGTCATCTGGACCAACTGCTTTTCCACTCTTCATCCTCTTCATAGCAACCCTCACTTCTTCCTGACTAATTTCTTGTACTCCCTGACTTACTCTGACATCATCCAGCCTTTTTATCTCGCTCATTTTCTTCATTCATCAGCTCTTCAAAATATTCCCTCCACCTTCTCAGCACACACTCCTCACTTGTCAGCACATTACCATGTGCATCTTTTACCACCCTAACCTGCTGCACATCCTTTCCAGCTCTGTCCCTTTGTCTGGCCAATCGGTACAAGTCCTTTTCTCCTTCCTTACTATTCAACTTCTTGTACAGCTCGCAATGTGCCTTTTCCTTTGCTTTTGCCACTTCTCTTTTCACCTTACGCCGCATCTGTGGTGGACGTTGTTAACCTGGGTCTCGACTGATCCAGTATGGAAATTTGATTTTTAGTCTGCATAGTTGGGTTGGCTTGTTTTACGCCGGATGCCCTTCCTGACGCAACCCTCATTTATCCAGGCTTGGGACCGGCACTCAGAATGTACTGGGTGCACACCCCATGTGGCTGAGTTGAGTGACAACACAAAGTAGTTAAAAATAATTGAGGGCCACTTTTTCATGTCATCTTCCCACACTGACCCCTGGGTTAGAGGCCGTGTTGTTGTACAAAACACAGTGAGAATGACTCGTCAGGTATGATAACCATGCAAGGGCACTCCCAGTAATCCCAAAATGATTCTCCAGCCTATCGAGTAGAATATGATGATCCACAGTATCAAACGCAGCACTGAGATCTAACAGCACCAGAACTGTAGCGTTGTCTGAATCCATTGCAAGCAGAAGATCATTCACCACTTTAGTGAGAGCCGTCTCTGTGCAATGATATTTTCTAAAAGCAGACTGCAGTGGCTCAAAAAGGTTATTCTCAGTAAGACAGTCCACGAGCTGTTGTGACACCACTTTTTCCAGAATTTTTGAGCAAAAAGATAGATTTGATATCGGCCTATAGTTTTTCAATACACTATGGTTAAAATTAGATTTCTTAAGTAATGGTTTAATCACTGCAGATTTGAAAGATTTAAGAACAGATCCACAACTTAATGAGAGATTAATAATTTCCAGCACAGTCGGGCCAACAGTGCGCCACAGGTCCTTAAACAGTTTTGTTGGTATCGGGTTGAATAAGCAAGTCATACTTTTAGCAGACGTTACAAGTTTCGTAAGCACACCCAGTGAGATACTATCAAATTCTGTAAATCTAGGTAATACTTCAGTAATGGCGCCCACCTCAATAGCAGGGGGTAGTGGCTGGGTTAAGGCATGCTGGGATATGTTTAACCTAATGTCTTCTATTTTCTTCTCAAAGTAATCCAGGAAATCTTGTTGAAAAAGGAGAGCGAACTACAGGTGGTTGTTCATGAATAAGTGTCGCCACCGTGTTGAACAAGAACTTTGAGTTATGCTTGTTTTTGTTGATCAAATAAGAGTAATAGGTCCGCTTTGTAGCCAGTAATACATGCTTATAGTCTAAGATAGCATCGCACCATGCGAGGTGGAATACTTCTAATTTGGAACTACGCCATTTCTATTCTAGACCTCTTGCTTTATGCTTGAGGTCACGCAAGTAGTCAGTGAACCAAGGTGACTGTGTTTGGGGGGGGCATGGTTTTAAAAGCGGTGGAGAAATCATGTCGAGTTTAGTTTTGAGCGCTGAGTTTCAACTATCCACAAGACTACTGATTGGTCATTTAACCATGTGAAGCTATCAGGCAGTCTAGATTCGAGTTCAGTTACAGTTGAGGAGTTGATATGTCACCGCAATGATAAGTAAGGTTGTTGTTCCACTAAACACGGCAGCGAAACTGTAAAAAAAGTCAGTGATCAGAGACCACTGATGCACACTCCACCGCACACCCAGCCTACGGCGTCTGCAACGCAGAGTGGCACACTGATGCTGACACTGACCCGACACTGCACACCCTGCCTGCGACATCTGCAATGCACCATGACGCAGATACACACCCAGCCTGCGTCGTCCCCACCACACCGTGACACAGTCACACACTCCACCGCACACCCAGGCTATGACATCCACACCGCACCATGATGCACAGACGCACACTCCACCATACACCCAGCCTGCAGTGTCTACCACCGCACTGTGATGCCCAAATGCACACTCTTTAGAAGAAAGGCCTTTACTGTCAGTGTATAGAGGACAAAATTTGTCCTCTGTATTTAACCATCCTAATTACAGTTAGATACAATTCAACCACTAGGGGCAATGTGCAGCCACAGTCCGGTGCCCGGTGACCAACTCCAGATGTAGAGACACTGCCTTAGTCTTTGGAAGAGAAAGGGGCACACCCTAAATAAGCATGTTTTTGATTGTTGGCGGAAACCCACACAGACACAAGGAGAACACTGGTTCTTCAGTTCAAAAGATTTTCTAATAGACATCAAGAATAATATCTAAGTTTGGGGTTCCCATTAAAAAACAATTTCTTCTACCTAGATTAGCTAACCATAACTTAACAAATAGGATAAACCTTAGATAAAACCTATAACATATTATATCCTCTACCTTTTAGCTTCCCCCGCCTTTCAGTTTTTTAGGGCCCGAGTAGGACAGCGTCCTACGAGGACCTATTGTAGTGTGCTGTTTATTATTATTTTTATTATTTATTATTATTATTAGGGCCTGAGTAGGCAACGTCCTACGAGGACCCTATTGTAATTGCGCGGTTTATTATTATTATTACTATTATTATTATTTATTATTAGGGCCCGAGTAGGAAAAGTCCTATGAGGACCCTATTGTAATTGTGCTGTTTATTATTATTATTATTATTAAGGCCCGAGTAGGCAACGTCCTACGAGAACCCTATTGTAATTGCGCTGTTTATTATTATTATTACTATTATTATTATTTATTATTAGGGCCCGAGTAGGCAACGTTTACTTTAAGAGGTCCCTGATGTCACATACTTAACCCAATCAACTTCATTCCACTTCTAAACATGCAGAACAAGTTGGTGAATGTAGGCGATGAACGCCGTGACGTTACGAGTAACGGCGTCCATGTGGCGGCGTGCAGAATATTGCCCATTCGTCATGAAATTACGCTTTAATTTTGTCATATCATCATGAAAATTGATACACAGGTCGAGCACGACAACCTCTTACAATTCATAGGGGCGTCGCCCATGGGCGGGGCAAAATGCCTCAATAGCGCCCCCTTGAAACTTTCAAAACCCTTCCCTAGGGGTTTTTTTGGAGGTAGGGAGATGAAAATTGGTACACATGTGTGACTTGCATAGATGTACAAAAAAGTCTCTTGCATCATGGATCTACTCCAAACAGGAAGTCAGCCATTTTGAATTTTCTTGTCATTTTGGCGTGATTTCCACATGTTGTATTTGAATGAACTACTCCTAGGGATTTTGTCCAATGCACTTCAAATTATTCCAGATCATTCAGAGATGATAATGATCAAAAGTTATCGAAAGCTTTTCTCTATGTTGAAGGGTGTGGCCGCTATGGCGCCGCCATTTTGACCTATCGCCATGGAACAACAAGTCATGATAACTCATGCTTTGCCTGAAACTTCACATGTGTGATCACGGTTGGCCCCTGAACACACCCAGCCCCTCTGTTTGTACACTGAGTGCCCCCTAGTGGATGAGCCATCAACATGTCATAACTCCTTGATGCATTGTGTGATTTGCTTAAAATTTTCACTGTGTGATGAGTGGTTGCCCCTGTATGCACATGCCCACATCTGGTCACAAGGGCACCCACTGGCCTGGGTCGGCGGGATCGTGCGGAACGAGGGCCGGTATATGACTGCTTGCAGTCCTAGTTTTTGTTATTTTTTTATTCATTTATTTTTTGCCTCAGCTTCTGGGGGAGGTCCGCCCACCCAGACCCCCCACCTTTTTAAGCATTGTTCTTTTTGTGCCTACAATATGGCAAAGTTATCATATTGCAATATTGTCATATCAATATAAGATATGACTACGATTTCACAAAAAGTGCAGCAACAGTGAAAATTAAACCTTCTTAAACAAAACAGTAATAATACCACACTCATGTTGCACTCATCATAAGCTTGGGATACTGTACCCTCCAAAGTATTGGAACACTTGGAAGTTCACACATATGTTAGAAAGATTAAAAAACAAAATAAGATTATAAAATACCCTTCACTGTGCCTTGTGACAGAATCACTACAATGACCGCTCCAAGATGGTGGCCGCATTCTTGCGCCTCAGCAACCAATGTGGCATCTTGTCTACTCCTCTTTGTAATATCTATGTTTGTCTACCATCGGTTTGTGGTTTTTTTTAATTTCTCCACTGGGGCTGAATTTCTTTGCCATTTCCAGTTTGTGCCTTTGTATTAAGGTAACCAGATGATTGCTCACACTCATCTTGCTGTCCAGTCACATTTATTGATAAAAAGAGACCTACTGGACTTTAATGCAAGTCAGGAGTTTTATTTTACTTCACAGAATTCTGACAGCATCCAGTTTTTTTTAAACATACTTTCTACAATTTGACCACTTCTGTCCAAAGGAATTGTTTTTAATTTAAAGCTCCAGGTGGATTTCAGGACCCGGTCTCCCAAAGCAAAAGGACAGTTTGTGTTCAGAAGCTGAGGGACATGAGGACTGAGACAGGTGGGACTTCTTCAGCAGGTGTGTCCAACCAATGAAAGAGTAATGCCACCTGCACCCTGGAGCCACAGGGAGTAGCTTTCAAAATAAAAGCACTTCCAGAGAGAAATTAAACCAGGAAAAAGTGTGTTAAGAAGTAGCATGCTGTCATGGAGCTGTATAAAAGAACTAGAGAGCACAGTCCCAATGCTGCACACTAAACAAAAATGTCCCTTCATGGACAGCGACATGACATCTCCTAACCGGGCAAAAGTATTGATTAGTTCCCGGATGTTAATGCATTTTCAATAGAGATCCACAACTGAAGACGCTCAGAAAAAATGCCATTTTGACCTGGATATGAGCCAGTAAAATGAAATGACATTAAATTATGTCAGGAAAGTATTAAACTTACTCTGACACACACACACATTCCCAAATATTAGTGTTGAAAGTTACTGTTCAACCTGCTGAGCTGCTGCTGTGGTCAATGCAGCGTGGCTCCTAAAACCATCACAATACATTTATATACATATGATATTTTTACACAATTATCCTTTATTGACCAAGTTTCATTCATGAAGTCAGTGGTGTGGGTACACGTCTCTGTGTGGGTGTGATTGTGAGCGGCACAGCGCGGGTCATTATAATCTCATTATTTTAAGGTGCAAATTCAAAAAAAAAAAATCCCCAGTCTTGTCGAACAATTTTAATCACTAACGACAAGTATTTTAACTAGACATTGGTCTAGCAGTGGAAAATATCAACTAGACATAAGTGAAGAGTTAATGGTCCGTGTCATCGGGCGACACAGGTACGGCAGGAGACATACAGCTGTTTATCATCCAAATATCACGGACAAAGTGACAACAATAACCAAAACCACTTACTTATGGAAGGAAATATTGTCTCCCTTGTTCCTCCGTTTGTGGCTTTGCCAACATGCGCAGCTTTCCAGCATATTCCACCTGTTTCCTGACGAGACTAAGTGTACTTCTGTGCATGCAAATCACTAACTTGCCCGGAATTAAAATGATGATCACGCCTCCTTGTTGGCACACAGCTCAGCGCTACTGCGCTCTCTAGTTCTTATCAGGATCAAGGAATCAAGGAAATTTTATTGTCATATGCACAGAACAGAAGAACATCTTCCCTGCACAATGAAATGTGGCTACTGCATTTAACCCCATCCTATTTGCCAGTAGAGCAGAGGTCGCCATTAGGTGCCTGGGGACCAGCTCCAGATGTACATCCCTGCCTTGGTCACAGCAGGGCTGAGCAAACCAACACTGACCCATAACAAACAACACACACAACACATAGGCCGGCCCCGGTACATAAAACATATATATAAAAGCAAAACACAAGGGAAAAGGAGAAGAAAAAAAAACCCTCATAGCTGCTGCATTACACAGCGGCAATGAGGAAAAAAAAAATCCCATCAGCACAAAAACAATAATCACAGAGACAAAACAAGGACACAGGATGACAACCGAGATTTGAAGGACCAGTTTATCAGAACACTCCGGAAGGCAGCCAGTTCGGCGCCGTCAACGGCCTTGTCTGACAGTCTGGAGGGGGAAGGGAACAGCCCTGCGCAGGCTGAGAAAGTCCTGGACAGTTCACAGTTCACGTCAGAGCTGGAGAAGCTGAGGGGAGGGGGAAGACCAGGGAGCGAGGCTTAAGTGTTGATCTTCTGAGGAGGTTCTTATCACAGGCGACCTTGAAGTGCAGCTGTATTTGGGGAGCCAAATGAATAGCCAGATTAACAGACGCTTGAAAGATTCCACAGTTCTGAGAACAGAGTGGCTCTCAATGCATCTGAAATGTAGAATGTGGTCTTCACAGACAGTCATAGCGGGTTTCTAGGGCTGCGATCTTCCTCGAGATGTCATCCAATGCGCGGTTAACCCCCGCAGCTGCGCAGCCCACTGCCTTCCCACTCGAATCAATCATATAGGGCAGCTTGAACGACCAATCAAAGCTGCTTCCACTTTCTTGATTTTCCGGTAAACCAGCAGAGTGCCCGCTCCACCACATCAGAAAGCCGGTCACCACCAAGCCGAATATGTACACATCTTCGACGTCCTCCACAGAAAGCATGTAAAGGCACATGACCTGCCATCTCCTCCACGAGTCCATCACGTAACCCATCACATGCGTCCCAGCAGGACAGGTCGGGTCCTCCGCTCCCGAAGGTCTTGTAGAAAATATATTATATATATATTATTACAGCTCCATGCATGGTGTCCAGTAATTAAAGGGGTTGTTGGCTCAATTCCCAACACCTGCTGCCTGTCAAAGAGTCGGTGTTGGTTTATCCATCTGTTGTGTTGCAGGTGGAGGTCAACCCCACGTTAGACATGGCCGAGTCAGACTTCCAGAACAACGTGATGCGCTGTCAGTGCAAGTATGATGGCGTGCGGGTTTTCATGTTGGATGCCACGCAGGTACAATCACAGCGCTTTCCAAATACATCAGAGTGTGCAGCTCCACCCAGATTTTCACACCACATTTTCTTCTTCATGTGTTTTAATCAGGTGACGCGTACAGCGCAGAAAGAGGAGGCGTTCATTTGACCACCGGCAACAAATCACCAACACTTCCTGTGAATTTGGGACAGAACAAATGTCCTGTTGTCACCTCAATAAGTGATGGCGAGGAGAGGGAAAGGCTTTAAGCAATCATCATGGTGACGGTTCTGTTCCAAAGTCAGCAGAGGAATTCTGCAAGTATCATGTGACCACAATCAAACAATCACAAAGTATTCTCCTCCCCCCCACCCAACAAAAAACATGCACACCACATAAACGTTTTTACCATACAGGAAATGATGTGCACATTCTGGACTACGTTCACATTACAGGCTGAAGGAGAAAAACCTGATTATTCCCATTTCAGAATAAACAAATGTTTCTTCTCATGTGACGAACAGCAGCATGTCTTGTCATGACCTCCGTGTACATGGTAATGGTCATCACATGCACATTATGTGACATGCTCACTAAACTCTATGTGGTGCTGAGGAGAATCAAAACATGAGAGCTATGTTGTGTAATGTGAACACAGCCTCAGAGTGGTGTTGCAGTTTGTTTGGTTGTGGGGTCATTTTTTCCACTGGTGCTATTTTCCTTATTTGAATAAATATTGTAATGTATTACAAATATTTTGTCATGTACAGTTTTATATGAAACTCCTTAGGGCAATAATTTAAGTTTACTGACGCTTGTCCCAGTGTTGCTGTTCTGTTAATTTTATTCTGCTTGTCTCTTTCGCTGATATCTACTGTTGTGGAGTGGTACTGCATCTTCTTTGACTCAGTCAAAGCATAAATATCAAATAGACAAAGGTTCTGGTTCTTTGCAGTTTGCTGAAGCTTGAGATCTAGACTTGCTATTTGAATTCTAAATTGATGCAACTTTCCTGAACAGGGTTCAAACTCTATGGTTTTTCCAGGAAATCTGTTTCCCCTGGGTTTTCCCGTGGTCCCCCTAACTGATTTGGGTTTTAGTATTATTTTGTCAATAACATGCAGCAAAAAGCTGAATGAACAATAAATGACAGAACATTCAATCAGAGACAGTCATTGATGCTGAAGGACCCTCATCCACCACTGCACAACACACCAGGTTACCACCACAATCAGTTCCACTCATTCTGGCATTTGCTCCATTCCATCCTTTCTTATCTGAGGTGGAAGTCTTAAGAGACAATTTTTTATAAGAGTCATACAGGCTGTGATAGTGACCACCTCATATTTTGCTCAAACTTTGGTAACTGGATGCACCCTCCACCCTGCCACAACTAGTCGACTAGTTACGACTACGTCGTACTATTGGGACCGTCGACAACTAATTTATTAGTCAACGAGTCGTTATATTTATTTAAGTCTTTGTTTTTCTCTCAATTCATAGTTTTAGGCGCGAGCCATCCTGCTGTCATTTGGATGTTCAAATTTGTGAATGACGGTGGCTGTATTGTTCAAAGCAATTTAAATGCGCAGTTTATTGACGGAGCTTGAAAAAGAAAACTTGAACCTTACCTTAAAGAATCTTAGAACCTTAAAACCTAAAGAAAACCTTAAAGAAAACCTGAACCTTGAGCTGTCGGTGTTGTGTGCGCGCGCACGGAGTCAACTGGCTGCAGACTGCGAGCGAGGGACCATCTGTGCGCTTGAGACAGCAAGCGCGGAGCAGAGAGAGGATTTTAACCCGAGAGAACATGTAACAAAAAAAACAACAACAAAAAAACACAACACACACACACACACGCACAACAAAACTAAACATGCAGCTGCCTTTACTTCTTTCCACTTTCTCTACCCGCACGGTTCTGATGGCACCGTCCTGTTCCACACCATGTGCGCGTCATATACTGAATTATGAGATCATGACATGAAATAAACGGTCAAATATCATTAAAACATCCTTAAAAATGAGATATAAATTACTGAGCAAAATTATGCATACACGGGTTAAAAATAAAACCCTGATGTGGAGAAGCTGATGTTCAGAGGCACAGATCACAAAAAGCAGGTGAGAACTCTGAACTTTAACAGCTGTTATTTTCCAAAGGTATTTATTTGTTCAATCTTGAGCTTAATGTCGTGTTTAAAAGCACAAAACGTGACTGATGAGGAGAAAAAAAATGACTTCATCCCACTAAAATGAACCTGGAGTCAGAATAAAAATACAAGCTGCTGATTTTTTTATTTTCCAAAGTTATTATAAGACTGCAGCTATATGTTTATTCATTTCAAAGTGAGTTACCTCTTATTTTATTCTGATTTATTTATACAAAAAATATGGGGAGTCAAATCAGACTGCATTGTTCTGTTCAGTTTATATCAAAGTTTGCCTGCACGTCTGTGTATTTTATCCTTCTTTCTAAGAGTTTGATGTTTGTTCTACAAGTTTAAAAACAAAATAAAATGTTCACCACTTTTCTTTAGAGCAGTTCTGTAATTTCAGAAATGCAGCAGAAACAACCACAAACCAGAAAAAGTTGGGACTATATGTAAAATGAAGATAAAAATAAAAATGTTGCACTATTCCCGGTTTCTCCACTCACAGAAGCCAAACGTTCTTCCAGAGTTGTGTCTTGGTGGCTTCCCTCACTTGTCTCCTTCCAGCAATGGACATTTAGTTTTGAGAACGCCCGACCTGACACAGATTTACTATAAAGTACCAACCTGTTTGTATTTCTCAATGATTGATGTAAATGAAGAGAAGAAATATTCACTGATTTGGAAATGTTCATGTTTTCATCCTCTGACGTGTCTCAGAAAAATGCTGCAGACTTAAATTAGGAAATTACATCTGATCCCACTAGTTCGACTACTCACCAAAATAATCGTTGACTATTCGCTATCAAAATAGGTCGTTTGTGCAGCTCTAACCCTCCACCAACAAAACATACACCAAAATTCTGGCCAAATTCCCTACGGTGACCTCGCCAGAGTCAAAGTTCACACCCCAGTATGGCCTAAAAATGGATTTGGTGAACAGGGAAGTTTTAGACAGCTCTTACTGAAAGCACTCAATCCCCCAAAGTACTTTGTGATCTAGTATTATAGGAGGACAGTTTCTTCACAATATCACTAATTTGGGTTGGGGGATTGAACACGTTGACTGTAGGGGGCGCTTCAATTTGGTGAATTTCCAGAAATACTCATATTTGTGAGGCTATTACTCAATACGCCATTTATAATCCCCCAGCAAGATTTTTATTGTATTAGAAAAGGCAAGACTTACCCTCTTTAAAAAAAAAAAAAAAAAAAAAAAAAAAAATCAAGTGGGGAATTGTACCCGTTGGCCACCAGGTGGTGCCAAAGTGGTCAAATTTGTTTTTTTCATACAACTTGGCGCCCTCTGGTGGCCAACGTCTTTAATGAATAATCATAAACTTTGCATTTTCTGAATATTTAGATGTATTGTGTTAATATCCATTGAAACATCTTTGGGGGGTATCTCAATAAGCTCACAATGTGCATCTACAATGTTGAGGTTTTGGTCACCTTGAAGCACAGATTACACACTAATTTACATGTGAAGTTTGAAACAATGATGATTACCCAGAACAATGTGCTTGATAAAACAATGCCAATGCTACACTACTAATGTAGGTATTTACTTGTGTATTCCACAAATACAGATTAGAAAGTTGAAAACATCAAATCAAATCAATTTTATTTATATAGCGCCAAATCACAACAAACAGTTGCCCCAAGACGCTTTATATTGTAAGGCAAAAGCCATACAATAATTACAGAAAAAACCCCAACAGTCAAAACGACCCCCTGTGAGCAAGCACTTGGCTACAGTGGGAAGGAAAAACTCCCTTTTAACAGGAAGAAACCTCCAGCAGAACCAGGCTCAGGGAGGGGCAGGTCTTCTGCTGGGACTGGTTGGGGCTGAGGGAGAGAACCAGGAAAAAGACATGCTGTGGAAGAGAGCAGAGATCAATCACTAATGATTAAATGCAGAGTGGTGCATACAGAGCAAAAAGAGAAAGAAACACTCAGTGCATCATGGGAACCCCCCAGCAGTCTAAGTCTATAGCAGCATAACTAAGGGATGGTTCAGGGTCACCTGATCCAGCCCTAACTATAAGCTTTAGCAAAAACGAAAGTTTTAAGCCTAATCTTAAAAGTAGAGAGGGTGTCTGTCTCCCTGATCTGAATTGGGAGCTGGTTCCACAGGAGAGGAGCCTGAAAGCTGAAGGCTCTGCCTCCCATTCTACTCTTACAAACCCTAGGAACTACAAGTAAGCCTGCAGTCTGAGAACGAAGCGCTCTATTGGGGTGATATGGTACTATGAGGTCCCTAAGATAAGATGAGACCTGATTATTCAAAACCTTATAAGTAAGAAGAAGCATTTTAAATTATATTCTAGAATTAACAGGAAGCCAATGAAGAGAGGCCAATATGGGTGAGATATGCTCTCTCCTTCTAGTCCCCGTCAGTACTCTAGCTGCAGCATTTTGAATTAACTGAAGGCTTTTCAGGGAACTTTTAGGGACAACCTGATAATAATGAATTACAATAGTCCAGCCTAGAGGAAATAAATGCATGAATTAGTTTTTTCAGCATCACTCTGAGACAAGACCTTTCTAATTTTAGAGATATTGCGCAAATGCAAAAAAGCAGTCCTACATATTTGTTTAATATGCGCATTGAAGGACATATCCTGATCAAAAATGACTCCACGATTTCTCACAGTATTACTAGAGGTCAGGGTAATGCCATCCAGAGTAAGGATCTGGTTAGACACCATGTTCTAAGATTTGTGGGGCCAAGTACAATAACTTCAGTTTTATCTGAGTTTAAATTAGAGGTCATCCATGTCTTTATGTCTGTAAGACAATCCTGCAGTTTAGCTAATTGGTGTGTGTCCTCTGGCTTCATGGATAGATAAAGCTGGGTATCATCTGCGTAACAATGAAAATTTAAGCAATACCGTCTAATAATACTGCCTAAGGGAAGCATGTATAAAGTGAATAAAATTGGTCCTAGCACAGAACCTTGTGGAACTCCATAATTAACCTTAGTCTGTGAAGAAGATTCCCCATTTACATGAACAAATTGTAATCTATTAGATAAATATGATTCAAACCACTGCAGCGCAGTGCCTTTAATACCTATGGCATGCTCTAATCTCTGTAATAAATTTTATGGTCAACAGTATCAAAAGCAGCACTGAGGTCTAACAGAACAAGCACAGAGATGAGTCCACTGTCTGAGGCCATAAGAAGATCATTTGTAACCTTCACTAATGCTGTTTCTGTACTATGATGAATTCTAAAACCTGACTGAAACTCTTCAAATAGACCATTCCTCTGCAGATGATCAGTTAGCTGTTTAACAACTACCCTTTCAAGAATTTTTGAGAGAAAAGGAAGGTTGGAGATTGGCCTATAATTAGCTAAGATAACTGGGTCAAGTGATGGCTTTTAAGTAATGGTTTAATTACTGCCACCTTAAAAGCCTGTGGTACATAGCCAACTAATAAAGATAGATTGATCATATTTAAGATCGAAGCATTAAATAATGGTAGGGCTTCCTTGAGCAGCCTGGTAGGAATGGGGTCTAATAGACATGTTGATGGGTTGGATGAAGTAACTAATGAAAATAACTCAGACAGAACAATCGGAGAGAAAGAGTCTAACCAAATACCGGCATCACTGAAAGCAGCCAAAGATAACGATACGTCTTTGGGATGGTTATGAGTAATTTTTTTCTCTAATAGTTAAAATTTTATTAGCAAAGAAAGTCATGAAGTCTTTACTAGTTAAAGTTAATGGAATACTCAGCTCAATAGAGCTCTGACTCTTTGTCAGCCTGGCTACAGTGCTGAAAAGAAAACCTGGGGTTTGTTCTTATTTTCTTCAATTAGTGATGAGTAGTAAGATGTCCTAGCTTTACGGAGGGCTTTTTTATAGAGCAACAGACTCTTTTTCCAGGCTAAGCGAAGATCTTCTAAATTAGTGAGACACCATTTCCTCTCCAACTTACGGGTTATCTGCTTTAAGCTGTGAGTTTGTGAGTTATACCACGGAGTCAGGCACTTCTGATTTAAAGCTCTCTTTTTTAGAGGAGCTACAGCATCCAAAGTTGTCTTCAATGAGGATGTAAAACTATTGACGAGATACTCTATCTCACTTACAGAGTTTAGGTAGCTACTCTGCACTGTGTTGGTATATGGCATTAGAGACATAAAGAAAGAATCATATCCTTAAACCTAGTTACAGCGCTTTCTGACAGACTTCTAGTGTAATGAAACTTATTCCCCACTGCTGGGTAGTCCATCAGAGTAAATGTAAATGTTATTAAGAAATGATCAGACAGAAGGGAGTTTCAGGGAATACTGTTAAGTCTTCAATTTCCATACCATAAGTCAGAACAAGATCTAAGATATGATTAAAGTGGTGGGTGGACTCATTTACATTTTGAGCAAAGCCAATTGAGTCTAATAATAGATTAAATGCAGTGTTGAGGCTGTCATTCTCAGCATCTGTGTGGATGTTAAAATCGCCCACTATAATTATCTTATCTGAGCTAAGCACTAAGTCAGACAAAAGGTCTGAAAATTCATAGAGAAACTCACAGTAACGACCAGGTGGACGATAGATAACAACAAATAAAACTGGTTTTTGGGACTTCCAATTTGGATGGACAAGACTAAGAGACAAGCTTTCAAATGAATTAAAGCTCTGTCTGGGTT
This sequence comes from Thalassophryne amazonica, assembly GCF_902500255.1. Taxonomy (NCBI): domain Eukaryota; kingdom Metazoa; phylum Chordata; class Actinopteri; order Batrachoidiformes; family Batrachoididae; genus Thalassophryne; species Thalassophryne amazonica. The sequence continues at coordinate 96,691,359 of NC_047117.1, read as the reverse complement.
TTTGATTAATTATAAGCTGGAATGGAAGATTGCTGCTAATCCTCCGCCTCGACCCGTGCTACGAGCATTCTGACAGTTAGTGTGACTCGGGGGTGTTGACTCATTTAAACTAACATATTCATCCTGCTGTAACCAGGTTTCTGTAAGGCAGAATAAATCAATATGTTGATCAATTATTATATCATTTACTAACAGGGACTTAGAAGAGAGAGACCTAATGTTTAATAGACCACATTTAACTGTTTTAGGTCTGTGGTGCAGTTGAAGGTGCTATATTATTTTTTCTTTTTGAATTTTTATGCTTAAATAGATTTTTGCTGGTTATTGGTAGTCTGGGAGCAGGCACCGTCTCTACGGGGATTGGGGTAATGAGGGGATGGCAGGGGGAGAGAAGCTGCAGAGAGGTGTGTAAGACTACAACTCTGCTTCTACATGAGATGTATGTTGCATAATGACCATTGGAAGCACAGCCGAGTGATAGCGACGTCTGTCCACTGCACGGCCGAGTGACGGTGACCTCTGTCCACTGCACAGCCGAGTGACGGGGACGTCTGTCCACTGCACAGCCGAGTGACGGTGACCTCTGTCCACTGCACAGCCGAGTGACGGTGATCTCTGTCCACTGCACAGCCGAGTGACGGGGACGTCTGTCCACTGCACAGCAGCTGTTTGCATCCAGCCACACCAGTAATGTCCAATCAGCACATTTTGGTATTTCACAGGTTGCAATTCTTCCAGTATATAGACCAATGATGACCACTATCTGGGCTATTTTGCTAGGCATAGGCACAAAAGAAAGCTTTCAAGTTTGCTACTCACCATTTTATCTTCTTCAGGTAGGGCCAATAATGTTTACGTCACCATGTGGAAAAACAGCCAATTCCCGTGCCAATAAAATGTTTTGTTTTTTTTGTTTTAAATCAAAAACTGGCAAGTCCCCCAAAGATTTACCAAATGATTTGTCTAAAAGAAGGAGTAGTCTCACAGAAATGCAGTTTGATAATTCATTAAACACGTTGGCCACCAGGGGGAGCCACAGTTGTATGAAAAACACTAATTTGACCACTTTGGCGTGGTCAATACAATACAATAAAATAATAATAATAATACAATAAAAAAAATTGCTGGGGATTAAAATTCATCAACTTGAAGCGCCCCCTATAGTCAATGCATTCAATCGGGAGGAGCCGCTGCTCCTCCACATCGAAAGGAGTCAGCGTCACTTGTGGCAGCGTCACTCCAACAGCGATAGACAGCTCAGAGGCGGTTCATCCAGGCCCGCGGCATCGGCGGAGGTGGTTCATCCAGGCCCACGGTGTTGGTGGGGGTGATACATCCAGGCCCGCAGTGTCGGCTACATCCGCGGCTAGCGGCAGCTACATCCAGGCCCGCGGCATTGGTGGAGGCGGTTCATCCAGGCCCGCGGCGTTGGTGGGGGTGATACATCCAGGCCCGCGGCGTCGGCTACATCCGAGGCTAACGGCGGCTACATCCGCGGCTAGCAGCAGCTACATCCAGGCCCGCGGCATCGGCGGAGGTGGTTCATCCAGGCCCGCGGCATCGGCTACATCCGAGGCTGGCGGCGGCATCGACATCTGAGGCTGGAGGCGATTACATCTGAGGTTGCCTACGGCTACATCCGTTGCTACCGGTAGCTACGACCGTGGCTGGGGGCAGCTGTGAACGAGGTTTAGCAACGGGGGAAGGTTGGTGTGCGGCGACCGGACCTGTGGTGGTGGAGGCTACGGGTGAGAATTGTTTTTGTAATCAATAGTGGCCATACTGAGCCACGATAGTTGGCATGGCACCACGCAGGAAAACAGATAAACTCGAGGAAGATATAGAGGAGATCAAGACCTCATTAAACCGTATATCAAAAGACATGTCTAATTTAGACAAGCTGATGGTGGAGATTAAAGAACTCCAAAATCTGGTTAAAGAGAAGGACAAGATCATTAAGAAACTTGAGCAACGTGTAGATGAACTTGAACAATTCACTAGAAAAGATGATGTTATAATATCTGGACTAGAAACAAGGCATCGGACATATGCAAGGGTGGTGGATTCTGGTGGAACCAGTGGGGAGGATGCACCACCTGAAGAACGACAATCATTGGAACAACAAGTTACAAACTTTTTATATCAAAATGGTGTTGACATCCATCAAGACACTATATTAGACTGTTATACCGTTCCAACTAAAGATAGAAAAAATAAACTGTCTAACATTGTTATATGATTTACAAGCAGAAATATAAAAATGAGTTATTAAGACAGGCAAAGAATCTTAAAGGAACGAGTGTCTATATAAATGAGCATCTAACGAAAAAAATGCAGATATTGCTAGGGAAGCAAGACTATTAAAAAACAGAAACACATTGTTGCTACATGGGTCTGGAATTGTAGGGTGTGGATTAGAGTGAAAGAAGGAACAAACGGTATACAAATCAAAAACATGGAGGACCTTACAAAATACAGACCTGAATAGACAATCAAATATAACGTCTGTTGGTAATTGGACCAACAAAAAATCAGATTAAACATGGAAACAGATGATAAAATATATGACAGACATTAATATTGATGAAAGTATATTTGACTTAAAAAAACGATTGGTTGTGAGTATTATACGGCAGAACAGCTAAATAGTGAAAAAATTACAGAAGATACCCTGTCACTCTTACATATAAACAGTCGAAGCTTGTATTGTAAAATGTTACAAATAAAAGATTATTTAAATCAGTTTAAAAATAAATTTATTATTGTTGCAATCACTGAATCTTGGCTTAAAGATGATCTCATGACTGATGTTCAAATAGAGGGATATGAGCTGTATTTTGTAAACAGAAGAGATAAAAAAGGCGGAGGTATTGCTCTGTACATAAAAACAGATCTGATATGTACAATTGTAGAAGAAATGACAATAATAGATGATGTCATAGAAATTGTAACAGTGGAAATTGTACATGAAACATCTAAAAATATTCTAATCAGTTGTGTAATTTATGTGTTGTGAAATTTACAGATAAAATAATAGAATTATTCCATCAAATTAAAAACAAAATGCTTTATATGTGTGGAGACTTTAACATTAACATAGAAAGCTCCAGTTGCCAAAGAGTAAGTGATTTTGTGAATTCAATGTATAGTTTGGGGTTATTCCACTTGATAACAAAACCAACCAGAATTACATCGCAAAGTGCAACGGTAATCGACAATATATTTACAAACAGAACAGATGAAATTATCAGGAATGGGATCTTGATGACAGATGTTAGTGATCATTTACCAGTTTTTTTCAATATTTAAATATAAAAATAGGTACAAAAAAAAAAACTGTTATAAACTTTAAAAGAGATAAGTCAGTAAAAGCTTCTGGGGAAAACCTGGTCTTGTTAGGAGAGACGGCATCCATCCCACCTTCGATGGAGCAGCTCTCATTTCTAGAAATCTGGCCAATTTTCTTAAATCCTCCAAACCGTGACTATCCAGGGTTGGGACCAGGAAGCAGAGTTGTAGTCTACACACCTCTCTGCAGCTTCTCTCCCCCTGCCATCCCCTCATTACCCCATCCCCGTAGAGACGGTGCCTGCTCCCAGACCACCAATAACCACCAAAAATCTATTTAAGCATAAAAATTCAAAAAGAAAAAATAATATAGCACCTTCAACTGCACCACAGACTAAAACAGTTAAATGTGGTCTATTAAACATTAGGTCTCTCTCTTCTAAGTCCCTGTTAGTAAATTATATAATAATTGATCAACATATTGATTTATTCTGCCTTACAGAAACCTGGTTACAGCAGGATGAATATGTTAGTTAAATGAGTCAACACCCCCGAGTCACACTAACTGCCAGAACGCTTGTAGCACGGGCCGAGGCGGAGGATTAGCAGCAATCTTCCATTCCAGCTTATTAATTAATCAAAAACCCAGACAGAGCTTTAATTCATTTGAAAGCTTGACTCTTAGTCTTGTCCATCCAAATTGGAAGTCCCAAAAACCAGTTTTATTTGTTATTATCTATCGTCCACCTGGCCATTACTGTGAGTTTCTCTGTGAATTTTCGGACCTTTTGTCTGACTTAGTGCTTAGCTCAGATAAGATAATTATAGTGGGCGATTTTAACATCCACACAGATGCTGAGAATGACAGCCTCAACACTGCATTTAATCTATTATTAGACTCTATTGGCTTTGCTCAAAATGTAAATGAGTCCACCCACCACTTTAATCATACCTTAGATCTTGTTCTGACTTATGGTATGGAAATTGAAGACTTAACAGCATTCCCTGAAAACCCCCTTCTGTCTGATCATTTCTTAATAACATTTACATTTACTCTGATGGACTACCCAGCAGTGGGAATAAGTTTCATTACAGTAGAAGTCTTTCAGAAAGCGCTGTAACTAGGTTTACGGATATGATTCCTTCTTTATGTTCTCTAATGCCATATACCAACACAGTGCAGAGTAGCTACCTAAACTCTGTGAGTGAGACAGATTATCTCGTCAATAGTTTTATATCCTCATTGAGGACAACTTTGGATGCTGTAGCTCCTCTGAAAAAGAGTGCCTTAAATCAGAAGTGCCCGACTCCGTGGTATAACTCACAAACTCGCAGCTTAAAGCAGATTGGAGAGGAAACGGCGTCTCACTAATTTAGAAGATCTTCACTTAGCCTGGAAAAAGAGTCTGTTGCTCTATAAAAAAAAAAGCCCTCCGTAAAGCTAGGACATCTTACTACTCATCACTAATTGAAGAAAATAAGAACAACCCCAGGTTTCTTTTCAGCACTGTAGCCAGGCTGACAAAAAGTCAGAGCTCTATTGAGCCGAGTATTCCTTTAACTTTAACTAGTAATGACTTCATGACTTTCTTTGCTAATAAAATTGTAACTATTAGAGAAAAAATTACTCATAACCATCCCAAAGACATATCGTTCTCTTTGGCTGCTTTCAGTGATGCTGGTATTTGGTTAGACTCTTTCTCTCCGATTGTTCTGTCTGAGTTATTTTCATTAGTTACTTCCTCCAAACCATCAACATGTCTATTAGACCCCATTCCTACCAGGCTGCTCAAGGAAGCCCTACCATTAATTAATGCTTCGATCTTAAATATGATCAATCTATCTGGCAGTAATTAAACCATTACTTAAGCCATCACTTGACCCAGCTATCTTAGCTAATTATAGGCCAATCTCCAACCTTCCTTTTCTCTCAAAAATTCTTGAAAGGGTAGTTGAAAGGAATGGTCTATTTGAAGAGTTTCAGTCAGGTTTTAGAATTCATCATAGTACAGCGCTGCGGTGCGGTGGTTTGAATCATATCTACCTAATAGATTACAATTTGTTCATGTAAATGGGGAATCTTCTTCACAGACTAAGGTTAATTATGGAGTTCCACAAGGTTCTGTGCTAGGACCAATTTTATTCACTTTATACATGTTTCCCTTAGGCAGTATTATTAGACAGCATTGCTTAAATTTTCATTGTTACGCAGATGATACCCAGCTTTATCTATCCATGAAGCCAGAGGACACACACCAATTAGCTAAACTGCAGGATTGTCTTACAGACATAAAGACATGGATGACCTCTAATTTCCTGCTTTTAAACTCAGATAAAACTGAAGTTATTGTACTTGGCCCCACAAATCTTAGAAACATGGTGTCTAACCAGATCCTTACTCTGGATGGCATTACCCTGACCTCTAGTAATACTGTGAGAAATCTTGGAGTCATTTTTGATCAGGATATGTCATTCAATGTGCATATTAAACAAATATGTAGGACTGCTTTTTTGCATTTGCGCAATATCTCTAAAATTAGAAAGGTCTTGTCTCAGAGTGATGCTGAAAAACTAATTCATGCATTTATTTCCTCTAGGCTGGACTATTGTAATTCATTATTATCAGGTTGTCCTAAAAGTTCCCTGAAAAGCCTTCAGTTAATTCAAAATGCTGCAGCTAGAGTACTGACGGGGACTAGAAGGAGAGAGCATATTTCACCCATATTGGCCTCTCTTCATTGGCTTCCTGTTAATTCTAGAATAGAATTTAAAATTCTTCTTCTTACTTATAAGGTTTTGAATAATCAGGTCCCATCTTATCTTTGGGACCTCATAGTACCATATCACCCCAATAGAGCGCTTCGCTCTCAGACTGCAGGCTTACTTGTAGTTCCTAGGGTTTGTAAGAGTAGAATGGGAGGCAGAGCCTTCAGCTTTCAGGCTCCTCTCCTGTGGAACCAGCTCCCAATTCAGATCAGGGAGACAGACACCCTCTCTACTTTTAAGATTAGGCTTAAAACTTTCCTTTTTGCTAAAGCTTATAGTTAGGGCTGGATCAGGTGACCCTGAACCATCCCTTAGTTATGCTGCTATAGACTTAGACTGCTGGGGGGTTCCCATGATGCACTGAGTGTTTCTTTCTCTTTTTGCTCTGTATGCATCACTCTGCATTTAATCATTAGTGATTGATCTCTGCTCCCCTCCACAGCATGTCTTTTTCCTGGTTCTCTCCCTCAGCCCCAACCAGTCCCAGCAGAAGACTGCCCCTCCCTGAGCCTGATTCTGCTGGAGGTTTCTTCCTGTTAAAAGGGAGTTTTTCCTTCCCACTGTAGCCAAGTGCTTGCTCACAGGGGGTCGTTTTGACCGTTGGGGTTTTTCTGTAATTATTGTATGGCTTTTGCCTTACAATATAAAGCGCCTTGGGGCAACTGTTTGTTGTGATTTGGCGCTACATAAATAAAATTGATTTGATTTAAAAGCCTTAGAGGCATTAAAATATGACCTTAAAAATCAAAATTGGGAAGAAGTTTATGTCAGTGATGTTAATGTAGCATATAACTCATTTATGAAATATTGATGAAATCATATAATAAAAACTGTAAATTAATAGAAATTAGTAAGAAAAGAGTAAATAAACCATGGCTGACAAAGGGAATAAAAAATGCTTGTGCAAAGAAAAACTATTTATACAGGTGCTTTTAAAAAATGCAAACAAAGGAAACAGAACATAAATACAAAAAATATAAAATAAACTATTGACAATAATTAGGAAACAAGAAAGATTATTACAGTGAACAATTAAATAAGAGTAAAGATAATATGAGGGCAACATGGGGAATTATAAAAAGTGTGACTGAAAGTGATGGAGCGAAAGCAACTTTTCCAAATTACTTTGTCAAGGAAAATAAAGAGATTAATGATATAAAAGAAGTTGCAAATGGGTTTAATGATTATTTTTCAGATGTAGGATCAAGTCTGGTGGGAAATAAACCAATAGTAGAAGATACATTACATACACTTGTAAATACGGTCAATAGTATTTTCCTGGACAATGTGGAAAAAGATGAAATAAGAAATATTGTAAAAAACTGTGTAAGCAAGAGATCAACTGACCATGAAGATTTAGACATGATGACTGTAAAAAGTATAACAGAAACAGTTATTGAACCATTTACTTATATTTGTAATCTGTCTCTGTCAGCAGGGATTTTTCCAGACGAAATGAAAATTGCCAAGGTAGTCCCATTATATAAAAATGGAGACAAACATCATTTTTCTAATTACAGGCCAGTGTCATTGCTTCCACAGTTTTCTAAAATTATGGAAAAAGTTTTTGTGACAAGATTGGATAAATTCATTGAGAAACATCATATTTTAAATAATGCTCAGTATAGATTCAGAACAAAACATTCGACAGCTATGGCAATTATGGAATTAATAGAATAGCAACAGAAAATAAGGATATTTTGTAAGTATTTTTATCAACCTGAAAAAAGCTTTTGATGTTATCGATCATTCAAGATTGCTTCACAAGTATCAAAAGTATCAACAGTATCAAAAGCAGCACTGAGGTCTAACAGAACAAGCACAGAGATGAGTCCACTGTCTGAGGCCATAAGAAGATCATTTGTAACCTTCACTAATGCTGTTTCTGTACTATGATGAATTCTAAAACCTGACTGAAACTCTCCAAATAGACCATTCCTCTGCAGATGATCAGTTAGCTGTTTTACAACTACCCTTTCAAGAATTTTTGAGAGAAAAGGAAGGTTGGAGATTGGCCTATAATTAGCTAAGATAGCTGGGTCAAGTGATGGCTTTTTAAGTAATGGTTTAATTACTGCCACCTTAAAAGCCTGTGGTACATAGCCAACTAACAAAGATAGATTGATCATATTTAAGATCGAAGCATTAAATAATGGTAGGGCTTCCTTGAGCAGCCTGGTAGGAATGGGGTCTAATAAACATGTTGATGGTTTGGAGGAAGAAACTAATGAAAATAACTCATTATTATATAAGAACGTGTGGGCAGAGTCGCATGTCGGGCTGGACCCGACCGCAGGGGGTCGCGACAGGAAAAACACCTCTGTTGGAAACCTTAACGGACAAGTTGGAACATGCCCAAGCTGTTAAACAATTTCTCAGTTACTCACTTGTTGAAAGCCATCAAAAGCCGCCTGAATTTTACAAATGGTTTTCAACACGGAGGTGTTTTTCCTGTCGCGGCGCACACAGATTTGTGGTGTCGTCACGGAACTGACTCGGTGAATTTTGCCGAATGGGTTGTCTGAGAAATGTTGGCAGTCTTACTATAAATGGTCTAAGTATTTCATTCTGGAGTGTGAGGTCTACATTTTCTTTTTTTATTTGAGTAGAAAACAAAGTAAGGATTACAACGTTATTGAGTGTATATATATTCAATTGAATTCATATTACAATTTACTTCAATATTCTGAAATGCAAAAAATTAAGGCAATGCACCCTATAGGTAGATCAGAATATATTACTTTTAAGCCCACTATAAATATTAAAATTACATACATTGAACCATGTGCCCTGCCTCATGGCTACATGCATAATGTTTTAACAACAAAAAAAGAAAATTGTGAAAATCTGTTTTGCATACAGCAAGTTATGATTGATTAAACGCACTGACACTTCATTGTGCCTGTCAAATAGATGACACTGAGCGGAGCGGGTGCCCCTTCCAAGATGGCGGCCCTACAGCTCGCCAGCGCCAGTAGGAAGCAGCGGTCAATGCGGGGTCTACTCATATATATATATATATATATATATATATATATATATATATATATGCCTCACGCAACTGCACATGGGGAGATGATGTAAGTTGCTCGACGTGCAACTGTGCATGCGCATTTTTTTTTTTTTGCTTTTGTTTTTTTTCCATCAAAGTTTTTTAATTTATTAATTGTATTCAGTGTATTTATAGCCTAATAACTAAAACATTTTCTGTATTTTACGTTAGGAGCATAAATGTATGTATATGTATATTTTGCCTGTCGAAATAAGCTAACTCCATGTTAAAAATACTTATCGTTTTATAGTGAGTAGATTTTATACATTACTATGTTCGGATGAACAATTTATACATTTACTTGTCCATCAAAATAAGCGAACTTCGTTAAGTAATTTTTTAGTGCACACATATGCAGTTACGCGAGGAACCTCATCTCGACAGACCACGGTTAACAGTCTAAAAATTACCGGACAAAAATTTATCATAAGATAATTAGTCCGATAATGGTTTTCAAAGTTATCTGAAAAGATAATCCAATAAGGAAAACTTTATCTTCGATAATTATCGTTTATTGGATTATCAGAACTGTGCCCACCACTGGATAGCATAGTGTCATGAACTAGGAAGCTTTGTAAAATGGTTTCTTAACTGTGACTACATCTGCTTTGTAATTTATGTCACAGAAAAATAAATATATTAATTATGTAATGATATACACATTATAATTATATACATACAAAGGATAAAGAAACTTAAAGAAATCAGTTAAAAAGTTCATAATGAAAGTTTATTGACAAAAATGGAACTTAGTTGGAAATTAAATGTATCTATCCTTATAATGGATTCACATTACACATCTATGGGCTCCTATATTGTTGCTACCTTGTAGAGCAATGTTGCTGTTATTACAATAATGTGTCATCAACTTCAAACTGATTAACTTCCAAATGATATGGGGTTTAGTAATCATGAAATTAAAAATGCTTCAAGGTGGTCAGTGACTCTGGTGGGCAAAATTCAAGACCAGTTGAATGAAGGCACTGGTAAACTCCTACAACCCCTGGCAAAAATTATGGAATCACCGGCCTCGGAGGATGTTCATTCAGTTGTTTAATTCTGTAGAAAAAAAGCAGATCACAGACATGACACAAAACTAAAGTCATTTCAAATGGCAACTTTCTGGCTTTAAGAAAACACTATAAGAAATCAAGAAAAATAATTGTGGCAGTCAGTAACGGTTACTTTTTAGAACCAAGCAGAGAGAAAAAAAATATGGAATCACTCAATTCTGAGGAATAAATTATGGAATCACCCTGTAAATTTTCATCCCCAAAACTAACACCTGCATCAAATCAGATCTGCTCGTTAGTCTGCATCTAAAAAGAGTGATCACACCTTGGAGAGCTGTTGCACCAAGTGGACTGACATGAATCATAGCTCCAACACGAGAGATGTCAGTTCAAACCAAGGAGAGGATTATCAAACTCTTAAAAGAGGGTAAATCATCACGCAATGTTGCAAAAGATGTTGGTTGTTCACAGTCAGCTGTGTCTAAAACTCTGGACCAAATACAAACAACATGGGAAGGGTTGTTAAAGGCAACATACTGGTAGACCAAGGAAGACATCAAGCGTCAAGACAGAAAACTTAAAGCAATATGTCTCAAAATCGAAAATGCACAACAAAACAAATGAGGAATGAATGGGAGGAAACTGGAGTCAACGTCTGTGACCGAATTGTAAGAAACCGCCTAAAGGGAAATGGATTTACATACAGAAAAGCCTAACGAAAGCCATCATTAACACCTAAACAGAAAAAAACAAGGTTACAATGGGCTAAGGAAAAGCAAATCGTGGACTGTGGATGACTGGATGAAAGTCATATTCAGTGATGAATCTCGAATCTGCATTGGGCAAGGTGATGATGCTGGAACTTTTGTTTGGTGCCGTTCCAATGAGATTTATAAAGATGACTGCCTGAAGAGAACATGTAAATTTCCACAGTCATTGATGATATGGGGCTGCATGTCAGGTAAAGGCACTGGGGAGATGGCTGTCATTACATCATCAATAAATGCACAAGTTTACGTTGATATTTTGGACACTTTTCTTATCCCATCATTGAAAGGATGTTTGGGGATGATGAAATCATTTTTCAAGATGATAATGGCATCTTGCCATAGAGCAAAAACTGTGAAAACATTCCTTGCAAAAAGACACATAGGGTCAATGTCATGGCCTGCAAATAGTCGGGATCTTAATCCAATTGAAAATCTTTGGTGGAAGTTGAAGAAAATGGTCCACGACAAGGCTCCAACCTGCAAAGCTGATCTGGCAACAGCAATCAGAGAAAGTTGGAGCCAGATTGATGAAGAGTACTGTTTGTCACTCATTAAGTCCATGCCTCAGAGACTGCAAGCTGTTAGAAAAGCCACAGGTGGTGCAACAAAATACTAGTGATGTGTTGGAGCGTTCTTTTGTTTTCATGATTCCATCATTTTTTTCCTCAGAATTGAGTGACTCCATATTTTTTCCCTCTGCTTGGTCTAAAAAAGTAACCGTTACTGACTGCCACAATTTTTTTCTTGATTTCTTATAGTGTTTCTTAAAGCCAGAAAGTTGCCATTTGAAATGACTTAGTTTTGTGTCATGTCTGTGATCTGCTTTTTTCTAACAAAATTAAACAACTGAATGAACATCCTCCGAGGCCGGTGATTCCATAATTTTTGCCAGGGGTTGTATAACCCTCTCCTTAGGTCATTATATATGCACAGAACAAATCAATGACTGGTTAAGTATTTTTTTTTTTTTTCCAGAACAGTCTCCATACTCCTTGATGGGTTTCTTGTCTTGCTTTTTTTTTTTTTTTTTACATCACCTAAACATAACGATTAAAATAAGACCATCATTGTAATGCCTTTTAAAAATATATATTCTCAATATAATAAACAGTGGAGTACCTAGTTTCTATATTCTTGTACTCTGACTGGAGCATTCAGATAATGTTGCATTATGACTATACTAATTCCTTTTCCAATACACCTAACCGGAGCACCCGGAATAAACCCACGCAAACACTCAAGAGAACATACAAACTCCACATAGGCAGGGGTGCACATAACTGGTACTCATCATGCTCATGTGTGCTAAAAATGATTGATGCACAGCAGACAGCACACAGAGGGAAACACCTTTCCTACAATCTGTCATTGGTTTCCTCCTGTGTAGTGCTTCCCTTGCGTTTTCTGCTGTGCATCATTTATTTTTCGCACACACAAGCACACGAGTACCAGTTATGTTCATGCCTGCACATAGGCATCAATTTGACCAATTAATGCTTAGCCTAGGCTTGTGTGTCACACAAAGTGAGGAACCTTGGGGTAATTTTTGATCCTTCGTTGTCCTTTGACCTCCACATTAGAGATATTACTAGGACTGCTTTCTTCTACCTGCAAAATATAGTGAAGATTCGTCCCATCCTGTCTATGGCTGATGCTGAGACCCTGATCCATGCGTTCATCTCTTCTAGATTGGACTACTGCAATGTTCTATTTTCTGGTTTACCACAGTCCAGCATTAGGGGTCTCCAATTGGTTCAAAATGCTGCAGTCAGACTTTTGACATGAAGCAGAAAGTTTGACCACATTACACCCATTTTGGCGTCTCTTCACTGGCTTCCTGTCCCAGTGAGATCAGATTTTAAGGTTCTGCTACTAACTTATAAAATTATTCATGGACTGGCACCTCCCTACCTAGCTGACCTAATTGAACCTTACGTACCGGCCCGGGCTTTACGTTCTCATGGTGCAGGACTACTTTGTGTCCCTAGGGTGAATAAGAAGTCTGTGGGTCACAGAGCTTTCTCTTATCGTGCCCCTGTTCTGTGGAATGATCTCCCTGCATCAATAAAACAGTCAGATTCTGTGGAGACTTTCAAGTCCAGACTTAAGATGCACTTATTTTCCCTTTCGTATGACTAGCATACAGGTATAGTGTGTTACTATGCTTTCTACTCTCTTAAATTAATTTTATTAGTAAACGGAGCGGGTCGTGGCCTCAACTTTATCTAAATTCTGGGTTTTTAGTGAAGCTTAGGGTTAGTGGCCGGCGATCACCTTAGTATTTCTTCGTTTTACTTATGCTTAATGCTGACAAATTATTTGGTCTTTTCCACCTGATTCTGTTTTTTCCTCTGTTTGAGGTGCAGCTCCATCCAGAGATGTGGGAGTGAGTGTCGTCTTCTGCAGGCTTCCCGTACTGTGCACCAGAGTGGACTCCTAAAATCTCCCAAAATTTCCTGTATAATCGTATTGTCAATTGTGTCTGTATCATGGCCCAAGCAGAGGGTTGCCCCTCTGAGTCTGGTCTGCTTGAGCTTTCTTCCTCAAATCGTCAGAGGGAGTTTTTTTCTTTACCACTGTCGCCTGTGTTCTGGCTCTGGCGGTTAGTAAGGTTAGACCTTAGTTGTGTGAAGCGCCTTTAGGCAACTTTGTTGTGATTTGGTGCTATATAGATGAAACAAATTGAAATTAAATTGAAATTCCACATAGAAAAGGCTACAGATGGTAATTGAAGCCATAATCTTCTTGCTATGAAGCAACAGTAGTAACCACTAAGCCACCGTGTTGCCCATGTGATGCAAACAACACTCTGATGCTGCGACCCCAAGACTAAATAGTCCAGCATAAAAGTGGGCTAAAATTAAAAAAATGGCAGGATTTTTGAGTTACACCTTTAGCCTGTGCTATATATCAACATTTCTTCCAAGTACAATGTTTACTTTTTAGTCCACTTGAAAGAGAATGAACCAAACAAAAAACCGCGGCCTATATCTCGCGCCCACAGATTGAGCTCGACGGACTACTTTCTCCACCCTGCTCAGAGTGTCGCTCTCGTTTGGAGCAATAACACACAGAATGTGTCTCTTTGTCCCACACTGATCTCTTTCAGTGCAGCTTCTTGTTCTAACACCAAGTTAACACCCAAGTCTTTTATCTTCAAACTGTAAATGGTCATCAAAACATTCCAGTCGTATCTTTCTGAACTCTTCTGCATCAAACTCCATCGTGTCAATGTTTACAATGTGTTTGAACAATAACAGGTGAAGTTGCTCATAACTTTAAGTTTCTTAAATATTTATTACGACCACTCTTAAAACTTCAGTTCTCTTTAGAATTTTATTACTGGTAAATTTTAGAATTAGACGAGATATAATCATTATCTCACAGGAATATATCACAATTATCTGGGAACTACTTTTTGCGCGAGGAATTCATCAAGCACATCCGCTGCGGGAGCGTACTGACACAGAATACCAGAAACTGGACAGTTCGGCCATAACGAGAGCGTCCACTTTTAGCTCGTCATAAGCTAAGCTAGTGGCGCTCGTGAGAGTGTGTGATATTAGTTCAGTCATCACAGGAAAGAGATCTTCAAGCATTTTTCTCTTTATACAGTAAATATTGGAGTTGGTAAAGAAAAATAGAGATATTGTTGAACAGCCGAATATTTCTTTGTCAATTTCTGTAAAGTAAAATGAATTTGATAATTTGTCTTCATGTTTTCATTTGCAATAGAATGTGGAGTGTTCACAACACATTTGTGTGTATGGAAATAAAAGCTATTATAAGGATTTTAAGCTTTACGTGCTTTTCTAAACACACTAATATTATTCTGAACACAACTCTACATGCACAATAAAGGTCCATCATTATTAATATATTGATAACAAAATACACTTCACGGAAAGCCCTTGAATTTCTGTCAACACTGACATCAATAATGAGGATTAAATTCACTCTCAATTCTGGAAAGCTGTGACGCTGAGGAGCCGCCGTCTGGACCAAAGCACCTGTTGCTGAATCTAGTCACATGACTCACATCATTTCCAGTTAATTAGTGACCGATGCCTCCATGAACAGGAAGCTTCTTATGCCTGCGAGTGGATCAAGAAACCGATAAACCATCAAAAGTTCACTTCTGCAGCTGATGTCTTGACCTTTGACCTTGTTTAGATGGTGCCACTCTTAAAACATTTCATTTTTTCAGTCAGCTGTTATCAAAGCACACAGAACCGATGAAAATGACAGCAGATTTTAAGCTTCCATCAGTTCAAAGGTGATCAGCGTCTTTGTCTTCATGGAGAAGATGATGCAGCTCCGGCACAGAACCAGAACCACAAAAAACCAGAACTGATTAGCTGCAAACCAACAGTGAGTGTTCAGCAGTGATTTTAAAACATAATAAAAACACTAAGTCTTTCAAAGTTCAGAAAGGTGGTGGTTCACTTCCCCTCCCAGGCATCTTCTCTCTGTTTGGCTGCCAGTCGCTTTTTGCTCTAAAAGATCAATCAGACATAAAGGTCATCAACAAATTAATCTACTTCAGAAATAATAAATCTAATCAACATTTACAGAGGTCTGCAGATTCCAACTAAAAGTTTGGCAATTCAGAGTCTGACTATTGTCTCAACATTATTCACACAATCATTATGAGTTAGAATCAAAAACAGACACGATTGATCAACTGGTTGAAAAACAATCCATCACACACACACGATGTCGTTTATGTATTATTTGTTTTTGTCAGCTCAGAAACAAAACACACTCGAGCACCAAACCTCTGCCAACACATTTCTAATTCGACATTTACCTTGGAAAAAACATTCAAGGTCAAAGTGACTTTTTCATAAACTAAATTAGATGTAATCAATGTCAGGAGGATGTATTTAGCGGACGCACTTCAAAGTTTTGTGTGTTTTTCTATGGTTTCTGAATTCTTTTTCCAGATCATTTTCACAGAACACTGGTTTTCTACGCTGTGCACAATCTGTTGTTGCTTTTTGGCACTTGGTTCCTGACTGATTGACTGGAAAACGGACATAAAACTGGAACCTCCATCCAGTTTTGGTGGTGTAGGTAAATCCAGAACATAAAATGAGAGTGATTGAGGCACTTTTGACTGAGATATAATGCAAATGATTCTGATCATTAATGACCCCACCCATCTGCTAAGACCATATTTGAGCTCCTTCCTTCAGGGAGACGCTATCGTTCCATTAAATGCACCACGTCTCACCATGTAAACAGCTTCTTTCCACAAGCTGTGATGGCTTTGAACTGTGCACACTGACTGACAAGCACTTTACCATTCTTTATTATCTCTTATTGCTTTTAGTGTTATTTATTCATTTATTATGTCTTTGTGTCCACGTCTTTAAAATGTATGTCTATGCACACTAAGCTCTTGCAACATTTTTTCCAATGTAGCTTTACTGCAAATGGCAAATGAACTGAAAATGTATATTAAATGGGTTTCAACATTAAATTTAAATGGCCACAAAATCTGTAATTTGGAAAAAATTTGCAAATCCTCTTCAACCTATATTCAATTGAATACACCACAAAGACAAGATATTTAATGTTCAAACTGATAAACTTTATTGTTTTTGTACAAATATTTGCTCATTTTGAAATGGATGCCTGCAACACATTTCAAAAAAACCTGGTACAGTGGTATGTTTCCCACTGTGTTACATCACCTTTCCTTCTAACAACACTCAATAACCGTTTGGGAACTGAGGACACTAATTGTTGAAGCTTTGTAGGTGGAATTCTTTTCCATTCTTGCTTGATGTACGACTTCAGTTCTTCAACAGTCCGGAGTCTCCGTTGTCGTATTTTGTGCTTCATAATGTGCCACACATTTTCAGTGGGTGATAGCTCCGGACTGCAGGCAGGCCAGTCTAGTACCCGCACTCTTTACTATGAAGCCACGCTGTTGGAACACATGCAGAATGTGACTTGGCATCGTCTTGCTGAAATAAGCAGGGACGTCCCTGAAAAAGACGTTGCTTGGATGGCAGCATGTGTTGCTCCAAAACCTGGATGTACCTTTCAGCATTGATGGTGCCATCACAGATGTGTAAGTTGTCCATGGCCATGGGCACTAACATACCCCCATACCATCACAGATGTGTAAGTTGTCCATGCCGTGGGCACTAACACACCCCCATACCATCACAGATGCTGGCTTCTGAACTTTGCGCTGTTAACAATCTGGAATTCTGGACGGCGGCGGTGTTTCTGGATGTTGTTGATGTTTGACTTTCACTTGCATGGTAGAGTTTTAACTTGCACTTGTAGATGTAGCGACGAACTGTGTTAACTGACAGTGGTTTTTCTGAAGTGTTCCTGAGCCCACGCAGTACGATCCTTTACACAATGATGTTGGTTTTTAATGCAGTGCTGCTGAGGGATCAAAGGTCACGGGCATTCAATGTTGGTTTTCAGCCTTGTTTCTTACATGTAGAAAGTTCTCCAGATTCTCTGAATCTTCTGCTTATATTATGGACTGTAGATAATGGAATCCTGAAATTCCTTGCAACTGAACATTGAGAAACATTGTTCTTAAACTGTTGGACTATTTTTCTGACGCAGTGTTCACAAAGTGGTGATCCTCACCCATCTTATTTGTGAACGGCTGAGCCTTTTGGGGATGCTCCTTTTATACTCAATTATGACACTCACCTGTTCCCAATTAGGTGTTGTTTGAGCATTCATCACTTACCCAGTCTTGTTGCCCCAGCCCAACTTTTTTGAAACGTGTTGCAGGCATCCATTTCAAAATGAGCAAATATTTGCACAAAAACAAAGTTTATCAGTTTGAACATTAAATATCTTGTCTTTGTGGTGTATTCAATTGAATATAGGTTGAAGAGGATTTGCAAATCATTGTATTCTGTTTTTATTTACATTTTACACAACATCCCAACTTCAATGGAATTGGGGTTGTACATAACGCTCTCACCCATATGAAAGAAATTGGGGCAGTGCAGTCTTGTTTGGGGACGATTGCTTAAAGGGGTACAATATAATGCATATGACGTAATATATATACACTGGGGAAAATAAGTATTTGACCCCTTGTCAGTTTTGCAGGTTTTCCCACCAACAAAGAATGTAGGTCTGTAATTTTCATCATCGGTACACTTCAACTGTGAGAGACAGAAAATCACATTGTATGATTTTTTAAATAATTAATTAGTATTTATTGCATAAAATAAGTATGTGACCCCCTACCAACCAGCAAGAACTCAAAATGCTTGAATTCAATGGCGTCTAGGCCCACTGGAGGAGACATCCAGGACCGTGGCTGTGTAAGTGTATCATGTTAAATGGAGCACCAGAAGCAGCTAAAGTTATAGTGATAAGAGAACTTTCAGATCTGGAAAGGTTTAAATGATGGGTATTTGGTTTAATAGTGATTATGTCTGTGTTGTTAAAGGAACATGGGTAGGATTAATTGGGGCAATGAATTCCTGGTATGCTTACGTTATGTTTACACTATGCTGGAGTCTGATTGTTAATTGTGTTTGTATTCTATGATGACAGCTGATCCTTTTGAATTTACGTTGGTACAAGAATTACAACCTTTTCGGTATACGGAACATCATATTCAAGATTGGGAATATGAGATAGACCCGGATAATCATTTTTATTCCTCTGTAAATAATAATTGCCAGTACTATAGTGAGGAACAGTACAATAAGTGCACTATATGGGAAGGGAAGTTCTCTATAATTCACTTTAACAGTAGGAGATTGTACAAGAATTTTGGGAACATTAAAGACTATTTAAAACAATTCTGCCAACCTTTTAGTATAATTGTTATAACGGAAACTTGGCTTGCTGATGATGATGTTTCAAATTATGAATTGGAGGGTTATGAATTTAATCATCTGAATAGAGATAACACAGGTAGCGGAGTAGCATTGTATGTTGATAAAAGGCTTAATTACAAAATCAATGATCAAGTGACAATGGCCATATATAATCTTTTGGAATGTATCACAATTGAAATATGTTTGGGAATAAGTAAAAATATAATTATTAGTAGTATTTATAGAGCTCCTGGGTCAAAAATGGAAGAATTTCAAAATTGGGTTGATAAATATTTTTCACAGATGGGTAATAAGCGAATATTTGTCTGTGGAGATATAAATATTGATGTTTTAAATCCGCATCAAAATAAATGGACAGATGATTTCATTAATACTTTGCACACCTTAAATCTATATCCAAAAATTACTAGGCCTTCAAGAATAACTTCTCAGTCAGCTACCCTTATTGATAATATTTTTACAAACAATATTAATACAAAAACAATAAGTGGTTTATTGATCAATGATATCAGTGACCACTTACCAATTTTTATAGTAACAGAGTTAAATACTACTAAATGGAAGGAGAAAATACAATATCGAAAGCGGTTGCAATCTGAAGAAGCTATTATCGCCCTAAATGATTTACGTCTGCAGGATTGGAATTCCATTTATACGGAGAATGATGCTAATTTAGCATATGTTAAATTTGAAAAGTTATTTCTTGATGTATATAACAAAAATTGTCCAGTTCTACATTGCAGTTTAAATAGCAAGTATAATGACCATTCATGGATAACAAAGGGACTGCAAAGGGCATGTAAGAAGAAAATATGTTATATAGAGAGTTCATCAGAAGTAAATCAAGAGAGGCTGAGATTAAAATATAAGTGCTGTAAAAATAAACAAACAACCATTATGCGGAATTGTAAAAAATCATACTATGGCAAAATTCTAAATGATAATCAAAATAATAAAGGAAACATGGAAAATACTGAATAGTATTTTAAGAAATAAACCCAAATCAAAGAATTACTCATCTTACTTGTAATAATAAAGATGAATATGACATGAACCAAGTAGTGAACAGTTTTAATAAATTTTTTGTTAATGTTGGGACAGATTTAGCAGCTGACATTCTGCATACTACATGGGAAAACCAGCAATTAATTGAGAGAAATCAATATACTATGTTTCTTGGCCCGGTTGATGAGAAGGAAATTATTATGATAGTCAGCACATGTAAAAGTAAAAAAGTCAACTGATCATAATGATGTACATATGGCTTTAGTAAAGCAGATAATTCCAGAAATTGTTAAACCATTAGCATATACATTTAATAAATCATTTCAAACGGGAATTGTTCCAAATGGTATGAAAGTGGCAAAGGTGATACCTCTATTTAAATCTGGTGACAAACATCTTTTTAATAACTACAGGCCTGTGTCTATATTGTCGCAATTTTCTAAGATACTGGAAAAAACAGACAGAAAACAGAAAATAACAGACTGGATAGATTTATTGAACTTCACAACTTGCTTGATGACAGTCAATATGGTTTCAGAGCGAAAAGGTCCACTGCTTTGGCTTTGTGCAATGCAATCGAAGAGATTAATAAACATGTGGACCAAAGGGAATTAGTAATAGGTCTATTTTTTGACTAAAAAGGGCTTTTGATACAATCAATCATAACATATTTAAAAAGTTGGAACTTTATGGGAATAGAGGAGTGGCTCTGAACTGGATTAAAAGTTATTTGCAAAACCGGAAGCAGTTTATTAAAATCGGGGACTGCAGTTCTACATATCCGGACATTGTTTGTGGGGTTCCCCAGGGCTCTGTGCTGAGACCAAAATTATTATTTTATATATTAATGATGTAAAGTTTCCAATGTGTTGAAAGCAGTTCTCTTTGCTGATGACACAAACCTGTTTTGTTCTGGAGAGAATTTGCAGCGATTATTGTTTGATTTGAGAGTCGAAATGATAAAGCTGAAGAGTTGGTTTGACATGAACAAATTGTCATTAAATTGGTCAAAAACCAAAGTGATGTTATTTGGAAACTACAAATTGGATGTACAAATACACTTAAATATACTTGGGGTAAATCTAGATTGTGTCAAGGAAAATAAGTTTTTAGGTGTGATTATTGATGATAAAATTAACCGGAAAGCTCATATTCATCATATTCAAAAGAAAGTTTCTAAAAGTATTGCAATATTGAATAAGGCAAAGTACATTTTAGACAGTAAATCACTACATACTTTGTATTGTACATTGACTGCGCCTTATTTGACATACTGTGTGGAAGTTTGGGGTAATAACTATAAAACTACTTTACAATCATTATACATCCTTCAAAAAAAAAGAGCATTAAGAATAATTCATAATTCAGGGTTTCGGGATCATACCAATCTGTTATTTATTAAATCAAAGATATTAAAACTTTATGATATGATTACATTTAAGACTGTTCAGCTGATGCATAAAGCAAGAAATAAACAATTACCTCTCAGAATTCAAGAATATTTTACGTTGAGAGAAGGAATGTATAATTTAAGGGGTATGTTTTATTTTAAAATTGAGGGCGCTAGGACGACTAGGAGGTGCTTTTGTGTTTCCATTTGTGGCCCAAAAAAATTGAATAATTTACCAGAGAAACTTAAGCAATGTCCAGATATTAATCAGTTCAAACATTTAAACAAATGGTATTTGGTAGATATGTATTAGATTAATAGGGTTGAGTTGTGTTATATGTAGAGGCTGTTGTACTGGAACCTTCATTTTTTTTTTCTTTTCTTTTTTTGTGAGTTGTCTGGAGAAATATTTGACTTCTTTTATCTGTAACTAGGTGCTGCTGTGTTCAGATTGTGTTGGATATAAATGTCTGAACAGGCAAATATGCCTGATGATTTTATAAAGGAGGGTAGGCATGGATAAGCC
This sequence comes from Thalassophryne amazonica, assembly GCF_902500255.1. Lineage (NCBI taxonomy): Eukaryota > Metazoa > Chordata > Actinopteri > Batrachoidiformes > Batrachoididae > Thalassophryne > Thalassophryne amazonica. Next base: position 96,669,708 of record NC_047117.1, on the reverse strand, counting down.
TTGCTTCTGCCTACACCTTTAGGCACCATGTATTTGATTTATTTTCTTATCTTTTTGTTTTTGACTTTTCTCTTATGAGTTTGGTCATATGAGTGAATTTCTGTTATGCTTGGGTGTCTAATAAATTATATGAAATTATTTGAAATATTATATTTGAAAATTCTGGCTCACACAGACCTGTTAATTTTTCTTTAAGAAGCCCTCTTATTCTGCACTTTACCTGTATTAATTGCACCTGTTTGAACTTGTTACCTGTTCACACACTCAATCAATCACACTCCAACCTGTCCACCATAGCCAAGAGCAAAGAGCTGTCTAAGGACACCAGGGACAAAACTGTACACCTGCACAAGGCTGGGATGGACTACAGGACAACAGGCAAGCAGCTTGGTAGAAGACAACAACTGTTATGATTATTTATTAGAAAGTGGAAGAAACACAAGATGACTGTAAATCTCCCTCGGTCTGGGATTCCATGCAAGATCTCACTTTGTGGGGTAAGGATGATTCTGAGAAAGCTCAGAACTACATAGGAGGACCTGGTCAATGACCTGAAGAGAGCTGGGACCACAGTCACAAAGATTACATTAGTAACACATGATGCTGTCATGGTTTAAAATCCTGCAGGGCAGCAAGGTCACCCTGCTCAAGCCAGCACATGTCCAGGCCCGTTTGAAGTTCACCAGTGACCATCTGGATGATCCAGAGGAGGCATGGGAGAAGGTCATGTGGTCAGAAGAGACCAAAATAGAGCTTTCTGGAATCAAATCCAGTTACCATGTTTAGAGGATGAGAACAACCCCAAGAAAACCATCCCAACCGTGAAGCATGGGGGTGGAAACATCATACTCTGGGGGTGCTCTTCTGCAAAGGGGACAGGACGACTGCACCGTATTGAAGGGAAGATGGATGGGGTCATGTATTGTGAGATTTTGGCAAACAACCTCCTTCCCTCAGTAAGAACATTGAAGATGGGTCATGGCTGGGTCTTCCAGCATGACAATGACCCCAAACACACAGCCAGGGCAACTAAGGAGGGGCTCCGTAAGAAGGATTTCAAGGTCCTGCAGTGGCCTGGCCAGTCTCCAGACCTGAACTCAATAGAAAATCTTTGGAGGGAGCTGAAACTCCAAACCTGAAAGATCTAGAGAAGATCTGTATAGAGGAGTGGACCAAAATCCCTGCTGCAGTGTGTGAAAACCTGGTGAAAAACTACAGGAAACGTTTGACCTCTGTAATGGCAGACAAATGTTTCAGTACCAATTGTTAAGCTCTGTTTTTCTAGGGGGTCAAATATTTATTTCACGCAATAAATTGCAAATTAATTATTTAAAAATCATACAATGTGATTTACTGGATTTTTTTTAAGATTCTGTCTCTCACAGTTGAAGTGTATCTATGATAAAAATTACAGACCTCTCCATTCTTTGTAGGTGGGAAAACCTCCAAAACTGACAGGGGGTCAAATATTTATTTTCCCCACTGTAAACCACGGCATTTTCAATGGGGTTCTGGGCAAATTACATGTAAACAACGTGAAAATGCAAAGAAAAAGTGACGACGCGGTGGAAAGTGGACATATGTTGCGGTCTGTTTATGATCCGTAGCAGAAACGTGTCAAGGCAGGTTTGCAGGAGAGAGAACGAAGCTACTCTGCAAAGAAAAAGTGACGACGCGGTGGAAAGTGGACATATGTTGCGGTCTGTTCATGATCCGTAGCAGAAACGTGTCAAGGCAGGTTTGCAGGAGAGAGAACGAAGCTACTCTGGTTAGGCTAACACTTACTGACACGACATTTCCCTCTCCCTTTGCCTTTTCTTCTCCACTGGGAAACAACAACAACAAAAAAAATAAATAAAAAAGAAGAAGAAAAACTAGGACTGCAAGCAGTCATATATGGGCCCTCGTTCCGCGCGACCGACCACCCAGGCCGTCCCCTTGAGACCAGATGTGGGCATGTGCGTAGAGGGGCAACCACTCATCACACAGTTAAAATTTCAAGCAAATCACACAATGCATGAAGGAGTTATGACATGTTGATGGTTCATCCACTAGGGAGTGCTCAGTGTACAAACAGTGTTCAGGTGTGTTCAGGGGCTGACCCTCATTACACATGTAAAGTTTCAATTCAATGAGGCAAAGCATGAACAAGTTATGGCATGTTGATGGGTCATCCAGTAGGGGGTGCTCAGAGCACAAAAAGAGAGGTCAGATGTGTACGGGGCAGACAATCACACAGTTCAAGTTTCAAGCAAATGAGTCAATGTACAAAGGAGTTATGAGACATTGATGGTTCATCCACAAGGGGGCAGTCAGTGCACAAACAGAGGGAACGTGTGTTGAGGGGCCAACTGTCATCACACATGTGAAGTTTCAAGTCAATCAGGCAAAGCATGAAGGAGTTATGACTTGATGTTCCATGGCGAAGGGTCAAAATGGCGGCGCCATCACGGCCACACCCTTCGACAGAGAAAAGGTTTCCATAACTTTTGATCAGTATCATCTCGAAATGCTCTGAAAGAATTTTGAAGTGCATTGGACAAAATCCCTAGGAGGAGTTCGTTCAAATTCAACGTGTAGAAATCACGCCAAAATGACAAGAAAATTCAAGATGGCCGACTTCCTGTTTGGAGTAGACCAATGGTGCAAGAGACTTTTTTGTACATCTATGCAAGTCACACGTGTACCAATTTTCATCTCCCTACTCCAAAAAAAAACAAACCCCAATAGAGAGGGGTTTTTGAAAGTTCCAAGGGGGTGCTACTGAGGCACTTTGCCCCGCAAATGGGCGACTCCCCTATGAATTGTAAGAGGTTGTCGTGCTTGACCTATGTATCAATTTTCATGATGATATGACAAAATTAAAGCTGGCAAAACAAAAAACGTAATTTCATGGCAAAGGGTCGATATTCAGCACGCCGCCACACAGATGCCGTTACTCGTAACTTCACAGTGCTCATCGCCTACATTCACCAACTTGTTCTGCATGTTTTAGAAGTGGAATGAAGTTGATTGGGTTAACCTTCCATCCATCCATTTTCTTCCGCTTTATCTGGAGTCAGGTCGCGGGGACAGCAGCTCAAGCAAAGCCGCCCAGACATCCCGAACCACACACACAACTCCCCCAGCTCCTCCGGGGGAACCCCAAGGCATTCCCAAGCCAGCCGAGAGATGTAGTCCCTCCGGCGTGTCCTGGGTCTTCCCCGGGGCCTCCTCCCAATGGGACGTGCCCGGAGCACCTCTCCAGCGTGGCGACCAGGGGGCATCCGGAAAAGAATCTCCAGAATCTCTTCGAGGCCGACCGATAGTCCTCCTCCATGGCCTCCCCGAACTCCTCCCAGACCCGAGTTTTTGCCTCTCTCTCACCGCACGGGCTGCGGCACGCTTGGCCTGCGGTACCTGTCAGCTGCCTCCGGGGTCCCACCTACCAACAAAGATACGTAGGACTCCATCTTAATGGCATCCCTTACTTCCGGCATCCACCACCGGGTTCGGGGATTGCCGACGCGACAGGCACCAGAGACCTTGTGACCACAGCTACGAGAAACCGCATCGACAATGGAGGTGGAGAACATGGTCCACTCGGACTCCATGTCTCCAGCCTCCCCCGGGATCTGGGAGAAGCTCTCCCGGAGGTGGGAGTTGAAGACCTCGCTGACAGAGGGTTCCGCCAGTCGTTCCCAGCAGACCCTCACGATACGTTTGGGCCTGCGAGGCCTGACCGGCTTCCTCCCCTCCCAGCGGATCGAACTCACCACCAGGTGGTGATCAGTCGACAGCTCTGCCTCTCTCTTCACTCGAGTCTCCGAGACACATGGCCGAAGGTCAGATGATACAACGACAACTACGATGTATGAGTCGTAGTCGTACATCAGGACCTGTTAAAGTAAAAATAGGACATTTCCTGTTACCACCGGGGGGCGCTATGGTGGAGGTGGGAAGTTAATATATGCAGACATTCAGGGCAGAGCCCTCATCATGTCCAGCAAGGTTGAAGGATCTACAATTAAGTATGTGGGCGTGACAGCCGTTCGAAGTGAAACGGCGTGCTCCAAAAGCTCGCCAAAGTTTGACGACCCCTAGCAGCCACGCTTTTTGACCTAATTACATTCTTTTGATAACTTTTGATCATCACTGGGTCATGATGATGTTGACCATTACTCGTAACATCACAGCTGTTATTGCCTACGTTCACCAACTTGTTCTGCATGTTTTAGAAATGTTATGAAGTGGATTGGGTTAACTGTGACATCAGGACCTGTTAAAGTAAAAATAGGACATTTCCTGTTACCAACGGGGGGGTGATATGGCACAGGTGGGAACTTAAGATATGTAGACGTTCAGGGCAGAGACCTCATCATGTCCAGCAAGTTTGAAGGATCTACAATGAAGTATGTGGGCGTGACAGCCGTTTGAAGTGAAATGGCGTGCTCCGAAAAGCTCACCAAAGTTTGACAAACCCTAGCAGCCACGCCTTTTGACTTAATTACATTCTTTTGAAAACTTAATCATCATGGTGTCATGATGATGTTGACCAAATTTGAAGACGATTGGATGAAATCCCTAGGACAGGTTCGTTCAAATACGTGTGGAAATGACCCCAAAATGACAAGAAAATTCAAAATGGCCGACTTCCTGTTTGGAGTAGACCCATGGTGCAAGAGACTTTTTTGTACGTCTATGCAAGTCACACGTGTACCAATTTTCATCTCCCTACTCCAAAAAAACCCTATGGGGAGGGGTTTTTGAAAGTTTCAAGGGGGCGCTATTGAGGCATTTTGCCCCGCCCATGCTCGACCTGTGTATCAATTTTCATGATGATATGACAAAATTAAAGCAGTCAAAAGGAAGAACGTAATTTCATGGCGAAGGGGCGATATTCGGCATGCCGCTATACAGAAGCCGTTACTCGTAAGTTCACGGCGATCATCGCCTACATTCACCAACTTGTTCTGCATGTTTTAGAAGTGGAAGGAAGTTGATGGTGTTAAGTATGTGAAATAAGTACCTGTTTAAGTATAATGTTCCATGGTGAAGGGTCAAAATAGCGGCGCCATAGCGGCCACACCATTCGACAAAGAAAAGCTTTCGATAACTTTTGATCAGTATCGTCTCTGGATGATCTGGAAGAAATGTGAAGTGCACTGGACAAAATCCCTAGGAGGAGTTCGTTCAAATACAACATGTGGAAATCACGCCTAAATGACAAGAAAATTCAAAATGGCCGACATCCTGTTTGGAGTAGACCCATGGTGCAAGAGACTTTTTTTTGTACAACTATGCAAGTCACATGTGTACCAATTTTCATCTCCCTACTCCAAAAAATCCCCTATGGGGAGAGTTTTTTGAAAGTTTCAAGGGGGCGCTATTGAGGCATTTTGCCCCGCCCATGGGCAACGCCCCTATGAATTGTAAGAGGTTGTCATGCTCGACCTGTGTATCAATTTTCATGATGATATGACAAAATTAAACCCGTCAAAAGGAAGACCACATCTGAGGAACACATCAAAGGAACACATCTGACTACGAGGCCAAGATCAACAACTTGCTCAGTGACTCCAATACATACGAACGTCTGAAGAGAAACCCCACGAGCGGCTATAAGAAAAAAAAATCATTAGCTACCTCAAAAACATGGAGAAAGAGGGACTCAGACAGGCAGACATACTACAGACTGTACCCTGGGGACGCCACTCCGTGCATCTATGGACTGCCCAAAATCCACAAACAGGACGTGCCACTCAAGCCTATTGTATGTAGCACAGATTCCATCACGTACAATGTGGCCAAGCACCTCAAGTGGATTTTGGCTCCTCTAGTGGGTGACTCAGAACACCATGTGGAGAACACACAAGATTTTGTTAACAAGATTAAGGACCTGCAGCTGGAGGCAGATGAAACAATTGTGTCTTTTGATGTGACTTCGTTGTTCACCTGCATCCCCACCGCTGAGGCCGTCACAGCTGTGAGGCAGAGACTCCTGAAGGATGTGTTTCTACTTGAAAGGACCAAACTCACACCAGACCACATCTGCCAGCTCTTGGAGATCTGTCTTAACACCACGTATTTCCTGTTTAGGGGGAATTACTACAGGCAGATTCATGGCTGTGCAATGGGGTCTCCGGTATCCCCCATTGTGGCCAATCTGTACATGGAGCGAGTCGAGAAGACAGCCTTGACGTCTTTCACGGGCATCTCTCCCAGTCGCTGGTTCAGATATGTTGATGACACATGGGTTAAAATCAAGCAACAGGAAGTTGAGGACTTCATCAACTTGGTGGACCCCAATATCAAGTTCACACGTGAGGATGCCAGAAACAACCATTTAGCCTTCTTGGACTGTGATGTTACGATTGGAGAGAACAGGCAGCTCCAGACAGGGGTTTACAGAAAACCAACACACTGACCAATATCTGCCCTTTGGCTCAAACCACCCCCTTGAACACAAGCTCGGGGTGATCACGACGCTTCAACACAGAGCCCTACAGGTGCCCACAACTGCAGAGGGAAGGGCTAAAGAACAACTTGTCCGGAAAGCCCTCACAGTATGTGGGTACCCACGATGGTCCCTGGACAAAGTGCAGAAGTCCCAGAGAACAAAGAGACCAGATAGACAGGAGACAGAGACAAGAAGAAGAGGAGTGTCTCTCCCTTATTTAGCAGGAGTAGGGGAAAAACTACAGAGGATCTTCAGACAGCACAAAATCCCAGTTTACTTTAAACTGGTTAACACCTTGAGACAGAAATTAGTTCACCCTAAGGACAGGATCCCTAGTTACAAACAGAGCAATGTAGTGTATTCTATCAGATGTCAGGAAAAGTGTAACAAACACTACATAGGTGAGACTAAGTAACCTTTACACAAAAGGCTATACCAGCACCGCAGATAGGGCGCCAGTGGACCTCAGTCTGCAGTTCATCTCCACCTTAAAGACACTAACCACACATTTGAGGACAAGGAAGTTAAAATATTAGCCAGAGAGAAGAAATGGTTTGAGAGAGGGGTCAAGGAGGCATTCTTTGCGAAACGTTTGAAACCTAGCCTTAACCGGGGAGGGGGTCTGAGACACGCTTTATCCCATTTACAATGGGGTACTCAGGTCAAAGCAGTTTCAGTCTTTTGTTCATGGTAATGAGTCATTCACGTCATCAGCAGAGTCATCAAGGAGCCATCAGGAGAGGGACAGCTGTCCTGTCATTAGGAGGGTGTTAACTAGAGCACAATAGGTGCTAATTAGAGCTATTGTTTAGTCACCAGCCTATAGCAGTCTGCCTCTCGGTAGGAGGGGTATGGTTAGGTTTAAAACTCCAGCTTTTGTGACTTCTTGATTATTCTTCTCTACAAGAGTCAAGACAGAAGTCAGACCACCAGAGCAAGAATTTTAGCTGAGGAAGCTTCTGCGATTTGAAGCGAAACGTCCTCGCGTAAAGCAACCCAGTCCAGTCGAAGATTCAAGCTTCTCTACAAAAGGATGACCGTAATTTCATGGTGAATGGGCAATATTCGGCACGCCGCCACACGGATGCCGTTACTCATAACTTCACGGCGTTCATCGCCTACGTTCACCAACTTGTTCTGCATGTTTTAGAAGTGGAATGAAGTTGATTGGGTTAAGTATGTGACATCAGGACCTCTTAAAGTAAAAATAGGATATTTCCCGCCACCACCGGGGGGCGCTATGGCGCAGGTGGGAACTTAATATATGTACAACCCCTGGCAAAAATTATGGAATGACCGGCCTCGGAGGATGTTCATTCAGTTGTTTAATTTTGTAGAAAAAAAGCAGATCACAGACATGACACAAAACTAAAGTCATTTCAAATGTCAACTTTCTGGCTTTAAGAAACACTATAAGAAATCAAGAAAAAAAAACTGCAAAAATTTGCTCAAAATCGAAACTTAAAATCAAAATGGCTGACTTCCTGTCGATATTTCTCCATGACAGTAAGAGACTTTTTCGTGTGTCCTAGCATGGTAAATATGTGTACCGAATTTCGTGAGGCTACAACGAAAAAAGCCCAATGCGGAGGGGTTTTTGAAAATTTCTAGGGGGCGCTATTTCACGATTTTTCTGCCACCATGTGCGACGCCCCCAAAATATCAAATTTCGGATCCGGCCGGACGACTTTGGAAAGTTTGGTGATTTTTTGAGCATTCGAAGAGGCCGAAATTTAGATTTCAAAAGTGGCAAGAATAATAATAACTAGGTCTGCAAGCAGTCATATATGGGCCCTCGTTCCGCGCGACCGCCTACCCAGGGCAGTGTGTTCTCTTGTGACCAGATGTGGGCATGTGCATGCAGGGGCAACCACTCATCCCACAGTTCAAATTTCAAGCAAATCACACAATGCATGAAGGAGTTATGACATGTTGATGGTTCATCCACTAGGGGGCGCTCAGTGTAGAAACAGAGGGGCCAGATGTGTTGAGGGGCCAACCGTCATCATACATGTGAAGTTTCAAGTCAATCTAGCAAAGCATGAAGGAGTTATCATGACTTGATGTTCCATGGCGAAGGGTCAAAATGGCGGCACCATAGCGGCCACACCCTTCAACAGAGAAAAGCTGTCGATAACTTTTGGTCACTATCGTCTGTGGGTGATGTAAAAGAAATTTGAAGTGCATGGGACAAAATCCCTAGGAGGAGTTAGTTCAAATACAACATGTGGAAATCACGCCAAAATGAGAAGAAAATTCAAAATGGCCGACTTCCTGTTTAGAGTAGACCCATGGTGCAAGAGACTTTTTGTGCGTCTATGCAAGTCACGCAAGTGTACCAATTTTCATCTCCCTATTCCAAAAAAACCCCTAGGGGGAGGGGTTGTTGAAAGTTTCAAGGGGGCGCTATTGAGGCATTTTGCCCCGCCCATGGGCAACGCCCCTATGAATTGTAAGAGGTTGTCGTGCTCGACCTGTGTATCAATTTTTCATGATGATGTGACAAAATTAAAGCCGTCAAAAGGAAGAACGTAATTTCATGGCGAATGGGCAATATTCGGCACGCCACCACACGGACGCCATTACTCGTAACTTCACGGCGTTCATCGCCTACGTTCACCAATTTGTTCTGCATATTTTAGAAGTGGAATGAAGTTGACTGGGTTAAGTATGTGATATCAGGAACTGTTAAAGTAAAAATAGGACCTTTCCCGCCACCACCGGGGGGTGCTATGGCGCAGGTGGGAACTTAAGATATGTAGACGTTCAGGGCGGAGCCCTCATCATGTCCAGCAAGTTTGAATGATCTACGATTAAGTATGTGGGCGTGACAGCCGTTCGAAGTGAAATGGCGTGCTCCGAAAAGCTCGCCAAAGTTTGACGACCCCTAGCAGCCACGCCTTTGGACTTAATTAGAATATTTTGATAACGTTTGATCACCATTGTGTTGTGATGATTTTGACCAAATTTGAAGACGATCGGATGAAATCCCTAGGACGAGTTCGTTCAAATGTAAGTAGTGGAAATGGCCAAAAATGGCAAAAATTTGCTCAAAATTGAAACGTAAAATCAAAATGGCCGACTTCCTGTCAATATTTCACCATGACAGTAAGAGACTTTTTCGTGCGTCCTGGCATGGTAAATATGTTTACCGAATTTCGTGAGGCTACGACGAAAAAAGCCCAACGCAGAGGGGTTTTTGAAAATTTCTAGGGGGCGCTATTTCGCGACTTTTCTGCAACCATGTGCGACGCCCCCAAAATATTGAATTTCGGATCCGGCCGGACGACTTTGGAAAGTTTGGTGAGTTTTTGAGCATGGGAAGAGGCCGAAATTTCGATTTCAAAAGTGAGAATAATAATAATAATAATAATAATAATAATAATAATAATAAACAGCACAATTACAATAGGGTCCTCGTAGGACGTTGCCTACTCGGGCCCTAATAATAATAATTAGGACTGCAAGCAGTCATATACCGGCCCTCGTTCCGCGAGACCACCTACCCAAGCCAGTGGGTGCCCTTGTGACCACATGTGGGCATGTGCATACAGGGGCAACCACTCATCACACAGTTAAAATTTTAAACAAATCACACAATGCATCAAGGAGTTATGACATGTTGATGATTCATCCACGAGGGGGCGCTCAGTGTACAAACAGAGGGGCTGGGTGTGTTCAGGAGCCAACCGTCATCATACATGTGAAGTTTCAAGTCAATCAGGCAAAGCATGAAGGAGTTATCATGACTTGATGTTCCATGGCAAAGGGTCAAAAGGGCGGCACCATAGCGGCCACACCCTTCAACATATAGAAAAGCTTTCGATAACTTTTGGTCAGTGTCATCTCTGGATGCTGTTAAAGAAATTTGAAGTGCATTGGATAAAATCCCCAGGAGGAGTTCGTTCAAATACAACATGTGGAAATCAAGGCAAAATGACAAGAAAATAAAAAATGGCCGACTTCCTGTTTGGTGTAGACCAATGGTGCAAGAGACTTTTTTGTACGTCTATGCAAGTCACACGTGTACCAATTTTCATCTCCCTACTTCAAAAAAACCCTTATGTGGAGGGGTTTTTGAAAGTTTCAAGGGGGCGCTATTGAGGCATTTTGCCCCGCCCATGGGCGACGCCCCTATGAATTGTAAGAGGTTGTCATGCTCGACCTGTGTATCAATTTTCATGATGATATGACAAAATTAAAGCCGTCAAAAGGAAGAATGTAATTTCATGGCGAAGGGGCAATATTCGGCATGCCACCACACGGGCACCATTTGTGGTAACTTCACGGCGTTCATCACCTACACACACCAACTTGTTGTGCATGTTTTAGAAGTGGAATGAAGTTGATTTGGTTAACTATGTAACATCAGGACCTGGTCAAGTAAAAATAGGACATTTCCAGTTACCACCTGGGGATGCTATGGCGCAGGTGGGAACTTAATATATGCAGACGTTCAGGGCGGAGCCCTCATGTCCAGCAAGTTTGAATGATCTACAATGAAGTATGTGGGCGTGACAGCCGTTCGAAGTGAAACAGCGTGCTCCGAAAAGCTCGCCAAAGTTTGACGACCCCTAGCAGCCACACCTTTTGACTTAATTAGAATCTTTTGATAACTTTTGATCACCATTGTGTTGTGATGATTTTGACCAAATTTGAAGACGATTGGATGAAATCCCTAGGACGAGTTCATTCAAATGTAAGTAGTGGAAATGGCCAAAAACGGCAAAAATTACCTCAAAATATGGGAGGCAGAGCCTTCAGCTTTCAGGCTCCTCTCCTGTGGAACCAGCTCCCAATTCAGATCAGGGAGACAGACACCCTCTCTACTTTTAAGATTAGGCTTAAAACTTTCCTTTTTGTTAAGGCTTATAGTTAGGGCTGGATCAGGTGACCCTGGACCATCCCTTGGTTATGCTGCTTTAGATGTAGACTGTGGGGGGGTTCCCATGATGCACTGTTTCTTTCTCTTTTTGCTTTGTATGCATCACTCTGCATTTAATCATTAGTGATCGATCTCTGCCCCCCTCCACAGCATGTCTTTTTCCTGGTTCTCTCCCTCAGCGCCAACCAGTCTCAGCAGAAGACTGCCCCTCCCTGAGCCTGGTTCTGCTGGAGGTTTCTTCCTGTTAAAGGGGAGTTTTTCCTTCCCACTGTAGCCAAGTGCTTGCTCACAGGGGGTCGTTTTGACCGTTGGGGTTTTTCATAATTATTGTATGGCCTTGCCTTACAATATAGAGCGCCTTGGGGCAACTGTCTGTTGTGATCTGGCGCTATATAAAAAAAAAGTTGAAGTTGAGTTGAAAAATGAAACTTAAAATAAAAATGGCCGACTTCCTGTCGACATTTCACCATGACGGTAAGAGACTTTTGTGCATCCTAGCATGGTAAATATGTGTACCGAATTTCGTGAGACTACGACGAAAAAAACCCCGATGCAGAGGGGTTTTTGAAAATTTCTAGGGGGCGCTATTTCGCTGCGACCACGTGCGCGACCCCCAAAATATCAAATTTCCGGTTCCGGCCGGATGACTTTGCAAAGTTTGTTGAGTTTTTGAGCATGGGAAGAGGCTGAAATTTTGATTTCAAAAGTGAGAAGAATAAATAATAATAATCAGCGCAATTACAATAGGGTCCTCGTAGGACTTTTTCCTACTCGGGCCCTAATAAACAGCGCAATTACAGTAGGGTCCTCGTAGGACGTTGTCCTACTTGGGCCCTAATAATAATAAACAGCGCAATTACAATAGGATCCTCGTAGGACTTTTTCCTACTCGGGCCCTAATAAATAATAATAATAAACAGCGCAATTACAATAGGGTTCTCATAGGACTTTTTCCTACTCTGGCCCTAATAATAATAATAAACAGCGCAATTACAATTGGGTCCTCGTAGGACCTTTTCCTACTCGGGCCCTAATAAATAATAATAATAATAAACAGCGCAATTACAATAGGGTTCTCATAGGACTTTTTCCTACTCGGGCCCTAATAAATAATAATAATAATAAACAGCGCAATTACAATAGGGTTCTCATAGGACTTTTTCCTACTCGGGCCCTAATAAATAATAATAATAAACAGCGCAATTACAATAGGGTTCTCATAGGACTTTTTCCTACTCGGGCCCTAATAAATAATAATAATAAACAGCGCAATTACAATAGGGTTCTCATAGGACTTTTTCCTACTCTGGCCCTAATAATAATAATAAACAGCGCAATTACAATTGGGTCCTCGTAGGACTTTTTCCTACTCGGGCCCTAATAAGTGTGTATATGATAACAAGAACCTAAACAATTTCTAAATACATTAAGACAGTAAATTAACATTAAAAAAATTACATATTTACTTACTACTACTACTACTTGCCAATCAGTCTATTACAGACTCGGACAATACTGCGCAAAACTGTTGAGGTCTAAGGTTCCAAAAACATTCTGGACTCACACACCATTCAAACTCATTATAGAAACTTTGCTTAATTTATTACCACCCTTGAAAATGTCAGCTACCTATTTTATAAACCCAACCCAATCTAGAGCCCATGGATCCCCAAAGACGACACGCTAACAATGCTATAATGCCACAAAAATGACAAAATAAAAACTGAGCAGAGTATTTTGTGAATTATCAATGATGTTATTTTAACTTTATAATTATGATTACTGGCTCCGGTCCAAAACTGTAATTGGTGCTTCAGCTGTTTCCATGATAAATGCTAAATGGACTGCATTTATATTGCACTTTTCCCTCTGCATCAGATGCTCAAAGCGCTTTACACATCAGTGCCTCACATTCACCCCGATGTCAGGGTGCAGCCATACAAGGTGCCCTCTACACATCGGGAGCAACTTGGGAATTAAGGACCTTGCCCAAGGGCCCTTAGTGATTTTCCGGTCAGGCTGGGATTTGAACCGAGGATCCTCTGGTCTCAAGCCCAACGCTTTAACCATTAGACCATCACCCCCCACCCCCCCACTAAAAAATGATAAAACTGGTTTGGTTCATTTTCTGCCATCATATGCAAATGCAGTATAAGTGCTGTGTTTGTTTCTGAGACAACACTTTGGCCTATAGACAAGTGGAATGTTGGAGCCAATAGAGACGTGATGGACACGTCACGCACCTCTGGCCTCGTGGAGTTTCCTCCTCTCCGCTTCACGCTGCTCCTTCGTCTGGTTGCTCTTGATGCCGAGGGCTCCGACCACAAGCTTCCGAGCAAGCACCGCACTGGTCTGAGGTCTGTCCTTAGTGGGCAGGAGGTAGTCTGTTTAGGAAACAGTAAGCAAAAGCAGCGTAAGAGTTTCTCAAAGACAACCACAGCAATCTTTCACTCTAAATGATTCCACATCATTTGACTGACCAGCTGGAAGAACCTCCAGGGCGTGGTTTCAAGTGGGGGACGTAAAATGTTTTGGGCCAAGTCATCGTTCCAAACTCACTCGACCGGTGGTTAAAAAGAGTATCCATGCTAGGAGTCATTTGAAGGTTCCAGACGAACCCTAACTGAATTCCAGTCAGATGAATGGCTCAATAAGAGAATGACTGCCCTGGGTAACAGGAAATAAGTGCGTGCCAGGGATAACCTCTTCCTCTTTACTGGGTGCAGAAGTTCCATGTTTCCCTTAAAGTGTAGGTGACACTAAAAAATGTGCACAAATCACTAAAAATGATGAAATTTAAAAAAGGATAAACAGCAGCTGTCTGAAGCCTGCGCTCTATTTCAGCCCTCAGCCGCGGCCATGTTGTTGCTACGTCATCACCAGAACAGGACCTGCTGATTCAAGCCCAAATCAATTGTAAACACAGCAGAGGTCGAACTGTTTAGGGACGATTTTGTTGTCCAAGTGTGGCACTTTTTTAAGTCCAATCTGAAGGTGTCTCATGATGAAGCTGTGGGGATGCAGCCTGGTGGTTTTGAGCCTTAGACCACGACGACAGAGACTAAATCTTGCAGAAAAGCCTTCAGTCTGACAACAGTGACGATATTTATTGGCAGAGTTCAGAACACAGAATGGTGACTGTAAAATAAATAAACAATGCAGGCAATTTCAGCATATGGCAGATGATAAACTTTTTTCCAGCTCTGTGGTCATAATCGACTGATTAAAAAAAAAAAAAAAAAAAAGATGAGGAAGTGTGGATTTTTTTATTTTGTTTTTTTTTCCTCCATATTTTTTTTACATACATTTTTAGGTCCATACATTACAAATCTGAAAAAATGACGAGGGACTGAAAATATCAGTTATTTTTAAAATAAATATTTTCTTTTTCAATACAATTAGTGTACTGTACGTTAGTAGCTAACAGGTTTTTATTAAATATTAAAACCATTCACAGAAAGAGTAAATAATATAGTCCTACCTGTCTGTTTCAGTGAGATCATCTTTAAATTTACCCACCTTTACAAAAGACATCTGAAAATAATTTAATTCCTTCTTGGCTGAAGAAAAGTGAATTTGTCACTCGGGAGTTTGGTGCCAGGTTATTGTGGCTGATGGATCGAGACTTTGCTGTTAACAAGCAGCTTTGTGCTGCAAGTTAAAAGACTCCCAGAGTCCCTCATCTGCTCATAACGTCTCATGCGACAAAATTATGCCATGATCCACAAAACAATAAAATAATCTGAAAATACTGTTTGGTCTGCTTGCCGAGTGAAGAAGCAGTGGACACTATGCAAGTGTGCGCTTGTCAATATAAGTGTTTCCACCTGCCAATCAATTCTGCCGGCAAGAATTAACCGTTCTCACACCAAAAACACAGTGCAGCTCCGACCTGAACCACCTGGTGGAAACAGGGCTGTCAGTAGCCTGTAAAAATCCATCAATTAATGGGGCTATTAAGATAATGGTTCTTGTAGTGCAGCAGATAACTGCAACAATCCTTCACATGGCGATACAAGCATCAGATTTGGCATGAAGGTTCTTCATAAAATCAGTGTTTGAGAAAAAAGTGCTGGCAATTTAAATTTTTTTCAATTTATTTCCTTTATATAGCGCCAAATCACAAGAGTTGCCTCAAGGCGCTTCACACAGGTAAGGTCTAACCTCACCAACCCCCAGACCAACAGTGATAAGGAAAAACTCCCTCTGAGGAAGAAACCTCAAGCAGACCAGACTCAAAGGGGTGACCCTCTGCTTGGGCCATGATACAAGCATAAATTACAGAAATAATTCACAGAACAATTCACGGATGAATATACAAGAAATGCTGTTGGTGCACAGGACAGGAGGATCACCAACACGAACACAACTCCCATCTCTGGATGGAGCTGCACCTTAAACAGAGAGAAAAAACAGAATCAGGCATCAGAAAGACAAAAAATACTGTATAATTTGCCAGCATTAATCAACACGTGAAAATCCAATATGACGGCCTTGTAGGGGTCAATGAAGCATGACACAGGGGTCAAAATCTAAAAAATGCTCCAATTATATTGAAAGCTATACCAAATTATATGTCTGATCACAAAGATTCCAAAAAGGTATAGTTTGGACTATCTATGACTGAATGTTATGGAGTTATGAGGTAAAAACAACAAGAATGGTGACAAAGGTCAGTTTCAGTTTGTACAGGAGTCAAAAGTTAAAGTTGCTCCAATTTTGGTAGAAAGTGGTGCAAAATATTGGTTGAACTAATAGGATTAATAAATGGAATCGTTTTGACTGTGTTGAATTCTTGGTTGCAGAGTAAATGTCAAACAGTGTCGACTGGTGTTCATTGGATTCTATGACATGTGACATATTTATTTATTTATTTATTTATATAGCGCCAAATCACAACAAACAGTTGCCCCAAGGCGCTTTATATTGTAAGGCAAAAGCCATACAATAATTACAGAAAAACCCCAATGGTCAAAACGACCCCCTGTGAGCAAGCACTTGGTGACAGTGGGAAGGAAAAACTCCCTTTTAACAGGAAGAAACCTCCAGCAGAACCAGGCTCAGGGAGGGGCAGTCTTCTGCTGGGACTGGTTGGGGCTGAGGGAGAGAACCAGGAAAAAGACATGCTGTGGAAGAGAGCAGAGATCAATCACTAATGATTAAATGCAGAGTGGTGCATACAGAGCAAAAAGAGAAAGAAACAGTGCATCATGGGAACCCCCCAGCAGTCTAAGTCTATAGCAGCATAACTAAGGGATGGTTCAGGGTCACCTGATCCAGCCCTAACTATAAGCTTTAGCAAAAAGGAAAGTTTTAAGCCTAATCTTAAAAGTAGAGAGGGTGTCTGTCTCCCTGATCTGAATTGGGAGCTGGTTCCACAGGAGAGGAGCCTGAAAGCTGAAGGCTCTGCCTCCCATTCTACTCTTACAAACCCTAGGAACTACAAGTAAGCCTGCAGTCTGAGAGCGAAGCACTCTATTGGGGTGATATGGTACTATGAGGTCCCTAAGATAAGATGGGACCTGATTATTCAAAACCTTATAAGTAAGAAAAAGAATTTTAAATTCTATTCTAGAATTAACAGGGTTATTCTGAGCAGCTTTAACTTTTGACCCCTGTACAAACTGAAATGGACTTTTGTCACCATTTTTTGCTGTTTTTACCTCATAACTCCATAACATTCAGTCATAGATAGTCCAAACTATACCTTTTTGGAATCGTTATGATCAGACAAATAATGTGTTATACTTTTCAATATGACTGGAGCATTTTAAAATTTTGACCCCTGTGTAATTCTTCAATGACCCCTACCTGGCCACCATATTGGATTTTCATGTGGCCAGCACTTTTTTCTCAAACACTGATTTATGAAGAACATTCATGCCAACTCTGATGCTTGTATGACCAAGTGAACAATTCTGGCCAAAAGTCATACTTATCTGCTCCACTATTGTTCTAATGTCACTTCCTCCAATGTTGGGACTTACCAGGAAGTTCCTGTATTTTATTTTTTTTTTTTAGTGGCATGCAGTTCAAAATCCAAATATTTATCTCTGCAGTAACTGTGCACCAGGAAAGGATAAATATCAAAGTGTTGTTTAATTTTAGTCTTAAATAAACAAAAAAGCATTACATATCATCTCACCTACACTTTAAGGAAGACCAGAGCAGGTTGAAGAAACTGTCCCATTGACCGAACGCTCCCCCCTAAAAATCAGTCCAGTTCTGTTGGTGTGATCTAAGTGCTTCAGTGACCGAGGGTGGGGCTGAGCAGGAGGGAGACATGGCCATGTTTGTGCTTTCAAATGTAACCATTGTGAAAGAGTCTGAAAACAACTTTTCTCTGATTTGCTGCTGTGGTGATGCAAACGCTGCGTTCATGGATGCTGCAGAGTGCATCTCCCAGACTTGACTGTTGTGTCTTAAGAAGATGACAAACTGCATACCAGTAATTTTTTTACCCCCATAGTTGCCTCACAATTCTGCAGCATGAAGCAGATGAGACTCTACAACTCCCCCTGGAGGGGACACCAGTCCATCACAGGCCAGAAATGGGTGGACTGAGACGATGGAGACCGTGTCTGATCTGAGGACACACATGGGTAGCATGAAATGGAAAATGTCTAAATATGAAGTTGAGAAATTATATTAGAAGAATTTCTGATTATTATATACTCAACAAAAATATAAACGCAACACTTTTGGTTTTGCTCCCATTTTGTATGAGATGAACTCAAAGATCTAAAACTTTTTCCACATACACAATATCACCATTTCCCTCAAATATTGTTCACAAACCAGTCGAAATCTGTGATAGTGAGCACTTCTCCTTTGCTGAGATAATCCATCCCACCTCACAGGTGTGCCATACCAAGATGCTGATTAGACACCATGATTTGTGCACAGGTGTGCCTTAGACTGCCCACAATAAAAGGCCACTCTGAAAGGTGCAGTTTTGTTTTATTGGGGGGGATACCAGTCAGTATCTGGTGTGACCACCATTTGCCTCATGCAGTGCAACACATCTCCTTCGCATCATCCGTGAAGAGAACACCTCTCCAACGTGTCAAACGCCAGCGAATATGAGCATTTGCCCACTCAAGTCGGTTACGACGAGGAACTGGAGTCAGGTCGAGACCCTGATGAGGATGACGAGCATGCAGATGAGCTTCCCTGAGATGGTTTCTGACAGTTTGTGCAGAAATTCTTTGGTTATGCAAACTGACTGTTTCAGCAGCTGTCCGAGTGGCTGGTCTCAGACGATCTTGGAGGTGAACATGCTGGATGTGGAGGTCCTGGGCTGGTGTGGTTACACGTGGTCTGCGGTTGTGAGGCTGGTTGGATGTACTGCCAAATTCTCTGAAACGACTTTGGAGACGGCTTATGGTAGAGACATGAACATTCAATACACGAGCAACAGCTCTGGTTGACATTCCTGCTGTCAGCATGCCAACTGCACGCTCCCTCAAATCTTGTGACATCTGTGGCATTGTGCTGTGTGATAAAACTGCACCTTTCAGAGTGGCCTTTTATTGTGGGCAGTCTAAGGCACACCTGTGCACTAATCATGGTGTCTAATCAGCATCTTGGTATGGCACACCTGTGAGGTGGGATGGATTATCTCAGCAAAGGAGAAGTGCTCACTATCACAGATTTAGACTGGTTTGTGAACAATATTTGAGAGAAATGGTGATATTGTGTATGTGGAAAAAGATTTAGATCTTTGAGTTCATCTCATACAAAATGGGAGCAAAACCAAAAGTGTTGCGTTTATATTTTTGTTGAGTGTATATTGGAAAGTTGCCCAAATGATTTATCAACCAATGAAAATAATCAATAGATTAATCAATTACAGTAGTTGTTAACTGAATTGGAAATAAAATGTGTCAGTAGTAAATAAAATGCCAAATGAGCTGACTATTCTAAACAAATAAAATAAATGATGGAAACAGTGATGTATTTTTTTTAATATTTGGTTCCATGTGTGTTAGAGAAATTGTAAATATTTGTTATCATTTAAAATGTCATTATTATAAGGACTTTCTTGTACATTGGTTGAGGGTTTTCATTTCCCAAATGAAATCCTGATCATGGTTGTGTGAAATGACCTCTTGCTGCTGCCTTTGAGGAATGTCAGAGCGTAAATCTTGTGAGCCGAGTATTGTATTTTTAATTAGCTGACCGTCCTTGAACGGGAACGTTGAGCCCTGTGAAAGCCAGCTGTAACCAGTTCTGTTTTGACTATCATGAAACCCATAATAATGTCTTATCTGGATGGAGACAGTGGCTGAGTTGTTTTTGTGCTTGTTTTTTTTTTTTTTACCTCTTATGTTTGGGTCTGAATAAAAGGAGGAAAGCAGGGACGGGCCCTTCAGAGTCAGATGAGGAGAGGGAGGGGTCCCATCATCTGCTCTCCTTGCATGCAAGAAAGAATCAGTGTCTTGTGTGGTCATTTTCTGTATTCAGATGTTCGGGTTGTCTTAACAGGTTTAACTCTGACAATGTGTTCTGAGAAATGACGTCATGAAACATGAAGCTGTGATGAAGGTGGACTTTGATGACATCACACAGGGCCTTGCCCCCTCCAGGCCCTCTACTCTAACGAATGGGGGAAAAACTGAATTTTCCCATGTTTTTGGTGGACTTTGACAGTGAAAACATCAAAATGGTTAAAATGTGTGTTTTAGGAGGCAGGGCTGTGAAATGAAAATTGTGAAATCTGAGGAAAATTCGCAGGCACCCCCCCCCCGAGGAGCCGAGGTCTAGAGCCTTGTGGGGCCCCAGAAACCAGATTAAGTTTTCATCTGCTGATAAATTTTCAACATCTCCTGGAAGAACAAATCTCAAAATTAGTGCATATTTAAATGATCCTCGATTCAACCTTTCATTTGAACCGTCAATGATGATGGTGAAATAACAGAATAAGACAAGGAAGTAGGACGTGGAATGATTTTCCTTTTAATTGTAAACCAAATTATGCATTAACTCAGAACAGTTAAACTACATGAAATTCATGATGACTGAAAAAACTGTTAAACCATGTCAAAAACCACAGCTAAAGATTGTAGAATATTTTAAAAAATCACGGTAAAATATCAACATATCTTATAGTAAAAAGCCACACATTCTTGTGTAAATTCCTGTAAATTCATTCAAAGCCACAGTGTCTTTTTTCCCATGAAAAAAGTCTAGATTAATAAAAACTAATTTACATTGAGTAAATTCATGTAGCCTAAATTCATTCAAAGCCAAAGTGTCTTCTTCTCAATGAAAGAAAGTCTAGATTAATAAAAACTAATTTACATTGTTGTGTAAATTCATGTAGCCTAAATTCATTCAAAGCCACAATGTCTTCTTCTCAATGAAAGAAAGTCTAGATTAATAAAAACTAATTTACATTGTTGTGTAAATTCATGTAGCCTAAATTCATTCAAAGCCAAAGTGTCTTCTTCTCAATGAAAGAAAGTCTAGATTAATAAAAACTAATTTACATTGTTGTGTAAATTCATGTAGCCTAAATTCATTAAAAGCCACAGTGTCTTTTTCCCATGAAAGAAAGTCTAGATTAATAAAAACTAATTTACATTGTTGTGTAAATTCATGTAGCCTAAATTCATTCAAAGCCAAAGTGTCTTTTTTCAATGAAAGAAAGTCTAGATTAATAAAAACTAATTTACATTGTTGTGTAAATTAATGTAGCCTAAATTCATTCAAAGCCACAGTGTCTTTTTCCCATGAAAGAAAGTCTAGATTAATAAAAACTAATTTACATTGTTGTGTAAATTCATGTAGCCTAAATCCATTCAAAGCCACAGTGACTTTTTTCAATGAAAGAAAGTCTAGATTAATAAAAACTAATTTACATTGTTGTGTAAATTCATGTAGCCTAAATTCATTCAAAGCCAAAGTGTCTTTTTCAATGAAAGTCTAGATTAATAAAAACTAATTTACATTGTTGTGTAAATTCATGTAGCCTAAATTCATTCAAAGCCACAGTGTCTTTTTTCAATGAAAGAAAGTCTAGATTAATAAAAACTAATTTACATTGTTGTGTAAATTCATGTAGCCTAAATTCATTCAAAGCCACAATGTCTTTTTTCAATGAAAGAAAGTCTAGATTAATAAAAACTAATTTACATTGTGTAAATTCCTGTAAATCCACTCAAAGCCACAATGTCTTTTTTCAATGAAAGAAAGTGTAGATGAATAAAAACTAATTTCCATTGTGTAAATTCCTGTAAATCCACTCAAAGCCACAACGTCTTTTTTCAATGAAAGAAAGTCTAGATTAATAAAAACTAATTTACATTGTTGTGTAAATTCATATAGCCTAAATCCACTCAAAGCCACAATGTCTTTTTTCAATGAAAGAAAGTCTAGATTAATAAAAACTAATTTACATTGTTGTGTAAATTCATGTAGCCTAAATTCATTCAAAGCCACAATGTCTTTTTCCAATGAAAGAAAGTCTAGATTAATAAAAACAAATGTACATTGTTGTGTAAATTCATGTAGCCTAAATTCATTCAAAGCCACAGTGTCTTTTTTCAATGAAAGAAAGTCTAGATTAATAAAAACTAATTTACATTGTTGTGTAAATTCATGTAGCCTAAATTCATTCAAAGCCACAATGTCTTTTTCCAATGAAAGAAAGTCTAGATTAATAAAAACAAATTTACATTGTTGTGTAAATTCATGTAGCCTAAATCCACTCAAAGCCACGGTGTCTTTTTTCAATGAAAGAAAGTCTAGATTAATAAAAACTAATTTACATTGTTGTGTAAATTCATGTAGCCTAAATTCATTCAAAGCCACAGTGTCTTTTTTTCAATGAAAGAAAGTCTAGATTAATAAAAACTAATTTACATTGTTGTGTAAATTCCTGTAAATCCACTCAAAGCCACAATGTCTTTTTTCAATGAAAGAAAGTCTAGATTAATAAAAACTAATTTACATTGTTGTGTAAATTCATGTAGCCTAAATCCACTCAAAGCCACAGTGTCTTTTTTTCAATGAAAGAAAGTCTAGATTAATAAAAACTAATTTACATTGTTGTGTAAATTCATGTAGCCTAAATTCATTCAAAGCCACAATATCTTTTTCCAATGAAAGAAAGTCTACATTAATAAAAACTAATTTACATTGTTGTGTAAATTCATGTAGCCTAAATTCATTCAAAGCCACAATG
Organism: Thalassophryne amazonica; assembly: GCF_902500255.1. Taxonomy (NCBI): domain Eukaryota; kingdom Metazoa; phylum Chordata; class Actinopteri; order Batrachoidiformes; family Batrachoididae; genus Thalassophryne; species Thalassophryne amazonica. The sequence continues at coordinate 96,647,196 of NC_047117.1, read as the reverse complement.
TATTTTTTCAATAAAAGAACGTCTAGATTAATAAAAACTAATTTACATTGTTGTGTAAATTCATGTAGCCTAAATTCATTCAAAGCCACAATGTCTTTTTTTCAATGAAAGAAAGTCTACATTAATAAAAACTAATTTACATTGTTGTGTAAATTCATGTAGCCTAAATTCATTCAAAGCCACAATGTATTTTTTCAATGAAAGAAAGTCTAGATTAATAAAAACTAATTTACATTATTGTGGAAATTCATGTAGCCTAAATTCATTCAAAGCCACAATGTCTTTTTTTCAATGAAAGAAAGTCTAGATTAATAAAAACTAATTTACATTGTTGTGTAAATTCATGTAGCCTAAATTCATTCAAAGCCACAATGTCTTTTTTTTCAATGAAAGAAAGTCTAGATTAATAAAAACTAATTTACATTGTTGTGTAAATTCATATAGCCTAAATTCATTCAAAGCCACAATGTATTTTTTCAATGAAAGAAAGTCTAGATTAATAAAAACTAATTTACATTATTGTGGAAATTCATGTAGCCTAAATTCATTCAAAGCCACAATGTCTTTTTTTCAATGAAAGAAAGTCTAGATTAATAAAAACTAATTTACATTGTTGTGTAAATTCATGTAGCCTAAATTCATTCAAAGCCACAATGTCTTTTTTTCAATGAAAGAAAGTCTAGATTAATAAAAACTACTTTACATTGTTGTGTAAATTCATGTAGCCTAAATTCATTCAAAGCCACAATGTATTTTTTCAATGAAAGAACGACTAGATTAATAAAAACTAATTTACATTGTTGTGTAAATTCATGTAGCCTAAATTCATTCAAAGCCACAATGTATTTTTTCAATGAAAGAACGTCTAGATTAATAAAAACTAATTTACATTGTTGTGTAAATTCATGTAGCCTAAATTCATTCAAAGCCACAATGTCTTTTTTCAATGAAAGAAAGTCTAGATTAATAAAAACTAATTTACACTGTTGTGTAAATTCATGTAGCCTAAATTCATTCAAAGCCACAATGTCTTTTTCCAATGAAAGAAAGTCTAGATTAATAAAAACAAATTTACATTGTTGTGTAAATTCATGTAGCCTAAATCCACTCAAAGCCACAATGTCTTTTTCCAATGAAAGAAAGTCTACAATAATAAAAACTAATTTACATTGTTGTGTAAATTCATGTAGCCTAAATTCATTCAAAGCCACAATGTCTTTTTCCAATGAAAGAAAGTCTAGATTAATAAAAACAAATTTACATTGTTGTGTAAATTCATGTAGCCTAAATCCACTCAAAGCCACGGTGTCTTTTTTCAATGAAAGAAAGTCTAGATTAATAAAAACTAATTTACATTGTTGTGTAAATTCATGTAGCCTAAATTCATTCAAAGCCACAGTGTCTTTTTTTCAATGAAAGAAAGTCTAGATTAATAAAAACTAATTTACATTGTTGTGTAAATTCCTGTAAATCCACTCAAAGCCACAATGTCTTTTTTCAATGAAAAAGTCTAGATTAATAAAAACTAATTTACATTGTTGTGTAAATTCATGTAGCCTAAATTCATTCAAAGCCACAGTGTCTTTTTTCAATGAAAGAATGTCTAGATTAATAAAAACTAATTTACATTGTTGTGTAAATTCATGTAGCCTAAATTCACTCAAAGCCACAGTGTCTTTTTTTCAATGAAAGAAAGTCTAGATTAATAAAAACTAATTTACATTGTTGTGTAAATTCCTGTAAATCCACTCAAAGCCACAATGTCTTTTTCCAATGAAAGAAAGTCTAGATTAATAAAAACAAATTTACATTGTTGTGTAAATTCATGTAGCCTAAATCCACTCAAAGCCACGGTGTCTTTTTTCAATGAAAGAAAGTCTAGATTAATAAAAACTAATTTACATTGTTGTGTAAATTCATGTAGCCTAAATTCATTCAAAGCCACAGTGTCTTTTTTTCAATGAAAGAAAGTCTAGATTAATAAAAACTAATTTACATTGTTGTGTAAATTCCTGTAAATCCACTCAAAGCCACAATGTCTTTTTTCAATGAAAGAAAGTCTAGATTAATAAAAACTAATTTACATTGTTGTGTAAATTCATGTAGCCTAAATTCATTCAAAGCCACAGTGTCTTTTTTCAATGAAAGAATGTCTAGATTAATAAAAACTAATTTACATTGTTGTGTAAATTCATGTAGCCTAAATTCATTCAAAGCCACAGTGTCTTTTTTTCAATGAAAGAAAGTCTAGATTAATAAAAACTAATTTACATTGTTGTGTAAATTCCTGTAAATCCACTCAAAGCCACAATGTCTTTTTTCAATGAAAGAAAGTCTAGATTAATAAAAACTAATTTACATTATTGTGTAAATTCATGTAGCCTAAATTCATTCAAAGCCACAGTCTTTTTTCAATGAAAGAATGTCTAGATTAATAAAAACTAATTTACATTGTTGTGTAAATTCATGTAGCCTAAATTCATTCAAAGCCACAGTGTCTTTTTTCAATGAAAGAATGTCTAGATTAATAAAAACTAATTTACATTGTTGTGTAAATTCATGTAGCCTAAATTCATTCAAAGCCACAATGTCTTTTTCCAATGAAAGAAAGTCTGGATTAATAAAAACAAATTTACATTGTTGTGTAAATTCATGTAGCCTAAATTAATTCAAAGCCACAGTGTCTTTTTTTCAATGAAAGAAAGTCTAGATTAATAAAAACTAATTTACATTGTTGTGTAAATTCATGTAGCCTAAATTCATTCAAAGCCACAATATCTTTTTCCAATGAAAGAACGTCTAGATTAATAAAAACTAATTTACATTGTTGTGTAAATTCATGTAGCCTAAATCCATTCAAAGCCACAATGTCTTTTTCCAATGAAAGAAAGTCTGGATTAATAAAAACTAATTTACATTGTTGTGTAAATTCATGTATCCTAAATTCATTCAAAGCCACAGTGTCTTTTTTCAATGAAAGAAAGTCTAGATTAATAAAAACTAATTTACATTGTTGTGTAAATTCATGTAGCCTAAATTCATTCAAAGCCACAGTGTCTTTTTTCAATGAAAGAAAGTCTAGATTAATAAAAACTAATTTACATTGTTGTGTAAATTCATGTAGCCTAAATTCATTCAAAGCCACAATATCTTTTTCCAATGAAAGAAAGTCTACATTAATAAAAACTAATTTACATTGTTGTGTAAATTCATGTAGCCTAAATTCATTCAAAGCCACAATGTATTTTTTCAATGAAAGAACGTCTAGATTAATAAAAACTAATTTACATTGTTGTGTAAATTCATGTAGCCTAAATTCATTCAAAGCCACAATATCTTTTTTTCAATGAAAGAACGTCTACATTAATAAAAACTAATTTACATTGTTGTGTAAATTCATGTAGCCTAAATTCATTCAAAGCCACAATGTATTTTTTCAATGAAAGAACGTCTAGATTAATAAAAACTAATTTACATTATTGTGGAAATTCATGTAGCCTAAATTCATTCAAAGCCACAATGTCTTTTTTTCAATGAAAGAAAGTCTAGATTAATAAAAACTAATTTACATTGTTGTGTAAATTCATGTAGCCTAAATTCATTCAAAGCCACAGTGTCTTTTTTTCAATGAAAAAGTCTAGATTAATAAAAACTAATTTACATTGTTGTGTAAATTCATGTAGCCTAAATTCATTCAAAGCCACAATGTATTTTTTCAATGAAAGAACGTCTAGATTAATAAAAACTCATTTACATTATTGTGGAAATTCATGTAGCCTAAATTCATTCAAAGCCACAATGTCTTTTTTTCAATGAAAGAAAGTCTAGATTAATAAAAACTAATTTACATTGTTGTGTAAAATCATGTAGCCTAAATCCATTCAAAGCCACAATGTCTTTTTCCAATGAAAGAAAGTCTAGATTAATAAAAACTAATTTACATTGTTGTGTAAATTCATGTAGCCTAAATTCATTCAAAGCCACAATATCTTTTTCCAATGAAAGAACGTCTACATTAATAAAAAACTAATTTACATTGTTGTGTAAATTCATGTAGCCTAAATTCATTCAAAGCCACAATGTATTTTTTCAATGAAAGAACGTCTAGATTAATAAAAACTAATTTACATTGTTGTGTAAATTCATGTAGCCTAAATTCATTCAAAGCCACAATGTCTTTTTTTCAATGAAAGAAAGTCTAGATTAATAAAAACTAATTTACATTGTTGTGTAAATTCATGTAGCATAAATTCATTCAAAGCCACAATGTCTTTTTTTCAATGAAAGAAAGTGTAGATTAATAAAAACTAATTTACATTGTTGTGTAAATTCATGTAGCCTAAATTCATTCAAAGCCACAATGTCTTTTTTTCAATGAAAGAAAGTGTAGATTAATAAAAACTAATTTACATTGTTGTGTAAATTCATGTAGCCTAAATTCATTCAAAGCCACAATGTCTTTTTTTCAATGAAAGAAAGTCTAGATTAATAAAAACTAATTTACATTGTTGTGTAAATTCATGTAGCCTAAATTCATTCAAAGCCACAATGTCTTTTTTTCAATGAAAGAAAGTCTACATTAATAAAAACTAATTTACATTGTTGTGTAAATTCATGTAGCCTAAATTCATTCAAAGCCACAATGTATTTTTTCAATGAAAGAACGTCTAGATTAATAAAAACTAATTTACATTATTGTGGAAATTCATGTAGCCTAAATTCAAAGCCACAATGTCTTTTTTTCAATGAAAGAAAGTCTAGATTAATAAAAACTAATTTACATTGTTGTGTAAATTCATGTAGCCTAAATTCATTCAAAGCCACAATGTCTTTTTTTTCAATGAAAGAAAGTCTAGATTAATAAAAACTAATTTACATTGTTGTGTAAATTCATGTAGCCTAAATCCACTCAAAGCCAGTGTCTTTTTTTCAATGAAAGAAAGTCTAGATTAATAAAAACTAATTTACATTGTTGTGTAAATTCATGTAGCCTAAATTCATTCAAAGCCACAATGTCTTTTTTCAATGAAAGAACGTCTAGATTAATAAAAACTAATTTACATTGTTGTGTAAATTCATGTAGCCTAAATTCATTCAAAGCCACAATGTCTTTTTTTCAATGAAAGAAAGTCTAGATTAATAAAAACTAATTTACATTGTTGTGTAAATTCATGTAGCCTAAATTCATTCAAAGCCACAATGTCTTTTTTTCAATGAAAGAAAGTCTAGATTAATAAAAACTAATTTACATTGTTGTGTAAATTCATGTAGCCTAAATTCATTCAAAGCCACAGTGTCTTTTTTTCAATGAAAGAACGTCTAGATTAATAAAAACTAATTTACATTATTGTGGAAATTCATGTAGCCTAAATTCATTCAAAGCCACAATGTCTTTTTTTCAATGAAAGAAAGTCTAGATTAATAAAAACTAATTTACATTGTTGTGTAAATTCATGTAGCCTAAATCCACTCAAAGCCACAGTGTCTTTTTTTCAATGAAAGAAAGTCTAGATTAATAAAAACTAATTTACATTGTTGTGTAAATTCATGTAGCCTAAATTCATTCAAAGCCACAATGTCTTTTTTTCAATGAAAGAAAGTCTAGATTAATAAAAACTAATTTACATTATTGTGGAAATTCATGTAGCCTAAATTCATTCAAAGCCACAATGTCTTTTTTTCAATGAAAGAAAGTCTAGATTAATAAAAACTAATTGACATTGTTGTGTAAATTCATGTAGCCTAAATTCATTCAAAGCCACAATGTCTTTTTTTTCAATGAAAGAAAGTCTAGATTAATGAAAGAAAAAAGGCTCAATCTTTTCTGAAATCCTGTTTGAACAGCACAATGTTTATTTTCCACAGAGAAAAAAATTCTTACCAGTTCACTTTTCCCGTTTATCTTTCAGGTGTGTTGATGAAACCAGCAACAATTCCACAGATTCTTGTCCTTATCAGACTTTTTCAAACCGTCTTTCTTGCCATCTTCTCTCTGTCTGATGTCGCTCTGTGACACAGACATGCTGCAAAATTCTTCTTTTAAAAATTTGAAAGTTCTAAAAGTGTGCAATGTCCACATGCTACGTTTATCTTAAGCGTCGCACAGGAGCCACACAGTGTCGCCGCAGCAACCAACCAGTCCCGCTTTATGACAACTGTCGTGACAGCTACGCTTTGAGTGGCATTTATTCTCCTCAAAACTCCGCAGATCAGAGGAAACTGATTTGTATCTCTAACACACAGATCAGTGTCCGCGGACTTATAAAACATGCATGATGTCGTAAAGAAAGAACGCTTTGCGATAATATAGTATAATGTGATAATTTCAATGCCGCTCCCTCTTGGCGGTGCACTGGAAAACCTGTTGTGGATCTCAGTGTACTTCGTCCTCTCAAAAAGCAGGATCCTGGATCAGACATCACGTCCACCATCATAGTTGAACAGTTAAATATACAGTCACTGTCAAATAAAGCTGGACTAATTCATGACCACATCACGGATAAAGGGCTGACGGAGACATGGCAGCAGCCAGAAATATAGGAGGTCTATTAGAAAAGTATCCGACCTTATTTTTTTCAAAAACCATATGGATTTGAATCACGTGTGATTGCGTCAGACAAGCTTGAACTCTCGTGCGCATGCGTGAGTTTTTCCACGCCTGTCGATTGCGTCACTCGCCTGTGAGCAGGCTTTGAGTGATGAGTGGATAATGTGCCGAAAAAGTGCTAATGTCCACATCTTTTCACAGTTCCTGTGCTGGTCAGATGACGTCCCGGATAAAACACAGCGTCCAGTTTGGAAATGAACGGCACATAACACTGTTACAGGAGTTTTTTTTCATAGAAAGAGGAGCGGAGGCTTCGCGCGGTGCCGCATGGCGCAAAGCAACGCTGTGATGAAGCCTCACGGGACATGTTCTGGCATGTCAGGCACATCCACAATTTCTCGGATAATCACTCGATGGAAAAACCACCGACAGCTGTCTGAACGCCATCTCAAAGCCGTCCTGTGAGACCAAAACGGAGGTGGTTTTGTCTCGCTCCAGTAGCGAATCCATCGTGATGCGCGCAGCCTCCGCTCGGCTTTCCATGACAAAATCTCTTGTTAAAAGTGAAATCTGCCGGAAAATGGTTGATGTCCAGCTCTTGTGATAATCAGAGAAATGGGACACAATGGTCACGGATCCAGACAGCTTTCCGTTTAGAAATGAAAGGGTCGTTCAGCCTGTCGATGGCAGATTCGGAGCGCGGCACACCCCACAGCCGCTGGGGGCCATCCTTAAAGCAACAGTAACACTCCTTATTCTCTACCAAGCCCGTAACATTTTCACCGAAAGCCAGATAAATTTTTCTAATGGTTTCCAGCTGCCAGTCTCTAACAGTTTCTGAAAAACTTCTGATGGAAAAAAAGCCCAAATCATTCCGCCATTTCTGACAATGAAAATCCGCCGAGGGGGTGGACCACTCCTCACTCAAAGCCTGCTCACAGGCGAATGACGCAACCGACAGGCATGGAAAAACTCACACATGCGCACGAGGGTTCAAGCTTGTCTGACGCAATCACACATGATTCAAATCCATATGGTTTTTGAAAAAAATAATAAGGTCGGATATTTTTCTACTAGACCTCGTATTTATCCCTGAATGAAGCGTGCCCCCAGGGTACCGCTATCAATCAATCAATCAATTTTTTTTATATAGCGCCAAATCACAACAAACAGTTGCCCCAAGGCGCTTTATATTGTAAGGCAAGGCCATACAATAATTATGTAAAACCCCAACGGTCAAAACGACCCCCTGTGAGCAAGCACTTGGCTACAGTGGGAAGGAAAAACTCCCTTTTAACAGGAAGAAACCTCCAGCAGAACCAGGCTCAGGGAGGGGCAGTCTTCTGCTGGGACTGGTTGGGGCTGAGGGAGAGAACCAGGAAAAACACATGCTGTGGAGGGGAGCAGAGATCGATCACTAATGATTAAATGCAGAGTGGTGCATACAGAGCAAAAAGAGAAAGAAACAGTGCATCATGGGAACCCCCCAGCAGTCTACGTCTATAGCAGCATAACTAAGGGATGGTTCAGGGTCACCTGATCCAGCCCTAACTATAAGCTTTAGCAAAAAGGAAAGTTTTAAGCCTAATCTTAAAAGTAGAGAGGGTGTCTGTCTCCCTGATCTGAATTGGGAGCTGGTTCCACAGGAGAGGAGCCTGAAAGCTGAAGGCTCTGCCTCCCATTCTACTCTTACAAACCCTAGGAACTACAAGTAAGCCTGCAGTCTGAGAGCGAAGCGCTCTATTAGGGTGATATGGTACTACGAGGTCCCTAAGATAAGATGGGACCTGATTATTCAAAACCTTATAAGTAAGAAGAAGAATTTTAAATTCTATTCTAGAATTAACAGGAAGCCAATGAAGAGAGGCCAATATGGGTGAGATATGCTCTCTCCTTCTAGTCCCCGTCAGTACTCTAGCTGCAGCATTTTGAATTAACTGAAGGCTTTTTAGGGAACTTTTAGGACAACCTGATAATAATGAATTACAATAGTCCAGCCTAGAGGAAATAAATGCATGAATTAGTTTTTCAGCATCACTCTGAGACAAGACCTTTCTGATTTTAGAGATATTACGTAAATGCAAAAAAGCAGTCCTACATATTTGTTTAATATGCGCTTTGAATGACATATCCTGATCAAAAATGACTCCAAGATTTCTCACAGTATTACTAGAGGTCAGGGTAATGCCATCCAGAGTAAGGATCTGGTTAGACACCATGTTTCTAAGATTTGTGGGGCCAAGTACAATAACTTCAGTTTTATCTGAGTTTAAAAGCAGGAAATTAGAGGTCATCCATGTCTTTATGTCTGTAAGACAATCCTGCAGTTTAGCTAATTGGTGTGTGTCCTCTGGCTTCATGGATAGATAAAGCTGGGTATCATCTGCGTAACAATGAAAATTTAAGCGATACCGTCTAATAATACTGCCTAAGGGAAGCATGTATAAAGTGAATAAAATTGGTCCTAGCACAGAACCTTGTGGAACTCCATAATTAACTTTAGTCTGTGAAGAAGATTCCCCATTTACATGAACAAATTGTAATCTATTAGACAAATATGATTCAAACCACCGCAGCGCAGTGCCTTTAATACCTATGGCATGCTCTAATCTCTGTAATAAAATTTTATGGTCAACAGTATCAAAAGCAGCACTGAGGTCTAACAGAACAAGCACAGAGATGAGTCCACTGTCCGAGGCCATAAGAAGATCATTTGTAACCTTCACTAATGCTGTTTCTGTACTATGATGAATTCTAAAACCTGACTGAAACTCTTCAAATAGACCATTCCTCTGCAGATGATCAGTTAGCTGTTTTACAACTACCCTTTCAAGAATTTTTGAGAGAAAAGGAAGGTTGGAGATTGGCCTATAATTAGCTAAGATAGCTGGGTCAAGTGATGGCTTTTTAAGTAATGGTTTAATTACTGCCACCTTAAAAGCCTGTGGTACATAGCCAACTAACAAAGATAGATTGATCATATTTAAGATCGAAGCATTAAATAATGGTAGGGCTTCCTTGAGCAGCCTGGTAGGAATGGGGTCTAATAAACATGTTGATGGTTTGGATGAAGTAACTAATGAAAATAACTCAGACAGAACAATCGGAGAGAAAGAGTCTAACCAAATACCGGCATCACTGAAAGCAGCCAAAGATAACGATACGTCTTTGGGATGGTTATGAGTAATTTTTTCTCTAATAGTTAAAATTTTGTTAGCAAAGAAAGTCATGAAGTCATTACTAGTTAAAGTTAATGGAATACTCAGCTCAATAGAGCTCTGACTCTTTGTCAGCCTGGCTACAGTGCTGAAAAGAAACCTGGGGTTGTTCTTATTTTCTTCAATTAGTGATGAGTAGAAAGATGTCCTAGCTTTACGGAGGGCTTTTTTATAGAGCAACAGACTCTTTTTCCAGGCTAAGTGAAGATCTTCTAAATTAGTGAGACGCCATTTCCTCTCCAACTTACGGGTTATCTGCTTTAAGCTACGAGTTTGTGAGTTATACCACGGAGTCAGACACTTCTGATTTAAAGCTCTCTTTTTCAGAGGAGCTACAGCATCCAAAGTTGTCTTCAATGAGGATGTAAAACTATTGACGAGATACTCTATCTCCCTTACAGAGTTTAGGTAGCTACTCTGCACTGTGTTGGTATATGGCATTAGAGAACATAAAGAAGGAATCATATCCTTAAACCTAGTTACAGCGCTTTCTGAAAGACTTCTAGTGTAATGAAACTTATTCCCCCACTGCTGGGTAGTCCATCAGAGTAAATGTAAATGTTATTAAGAAATGATCAGACAGAAGGGAGTTTTCAGGGAATACTGTTAAGTCTTCTATTTCCATACCATAAGTCAGAACAAGATCTAAGATATGATTAAAGTGGTGGGTGGACTCATTTACTTTTTGAGCAAAGCCAATAGAGTCTAATAATAGATTAAATGCAGTGTTGAGGCTGTCATTCTCAGCATCTGTGTGGATGTTAAAATTGCCCACTATAATTATCTTATCTGAGCTAAGCACTAAGTCAGACAAAAGGTCTGAAAATTCACAGAGAAACTCACAGTAACGACCAAATGGACGATAGATAATAACAAATAAAACTGGTTTTTGGGACTTCCAATTTGGATGGACAAGACTAAGAGACAAGCTTTCAAATGAATTAAAGCTCTGTCTGGGTTTTTGATTAATTAATAAGCTGGAATGGAAGATTGCTGCTAATCCTCCGCCCCGGCCCGTGCTACGAGCATTCTGACAGTTAGTGTGACTCGGGGGTGTTGACTCATTTAAACTAACATATTCATCCTGCTGTAACCAGGTTTCTGTAAGGCAGAATAAATCAATATGTTGATCAATTATTATATCATTTACCAACAGGGACTTAGAAGAGAGAGACCTAATGTTTAATAGACCACATTTAACTGTTTTAGTCTGTGTTGCAGTTGAAGGTGCTATATTATTTTTTCTTTTTGAATTTTTATGCTTAAATAGATTTTTGCTGGTTATTGGCAGTCTGGGAGCAGGCACCGTCTCTACGGGGATGGGGTAATGAGGGGATGGCAGGGGGAGAGAAGCTGCAGAGGTGTGTAAGACTACAACTCTGCTTCCTGGTCCCAACCCTGGATAGTCACGGTTTGGAGGATTTAAGAAAATTGGCCAGATTTCTAGAAATGAGAGCTGCTCCATCCAAAGTGGGATGGATGCCGTCTCTCCTAACAAGACCAGGTTTTCCCCAGAAGCTTTGCCAATTATCTGTGAAGCCCACCTCATTTTTTGGACACCACTCAGACAGCCAGCAATTCAAGGAGAACATGCGGCTAAACATGTCACTCCCGGTCCGATTGGGGAGGGGCCCAGAGAAAACTACAGAGTCCGACATTGTTTTTGCAAAGTACCGCTATATGGAGAGAGCCCGTACAACTGGCAGAGGTGGGGGCTTAGCCGCCTTCTACAGCAGTAATCTTGAACTATCCCCCGTCATCGCTCCCCGTTTTGCTTCCTCTGAATCCCTGATTTTTAACTGTAAAAAACCATTTCCACTGACAATAGTCCTTATATATCGTCCCCCCAAACCACACCCAAATTTTATATCAGACATGCACAATCTACTTACCTCACTCTGCACACCCCATAAAAACATTCTGGTTACTGGTGACTTCAATATCCACATGGATTCTAATAACCGTCAATTAGCCACCAATTTTAAAGAAACCCTGGACTGTTTAAATCTAGACCAGCATGTTACTTGCCCCACACACTAGACCTTGTAATAACCGACTCCCTCCATGTCACTAGATTACAAGTGTATGATGTCGGTGTCTCTGACCACCTGGCAGTCACATTTACCATCTCTGTGCCCTGTCCCACCACCAAACCGGCCCAACAAATTACCTTCAGGAACATTAAAAACATGGACTCCACTTCCTTCTGCCAACAGCTCCAGCTTCTTTCCCCCCATCCTCATGAATCAACTGACAACTTAATAGACTTCTACAACGCTAACCTTGCCTCCATCCTGGACTCTCTTGCTCCATTAAGAACCCGGACTGTAAATTTCACCCGTTGTGCCCCGTGGTTCACAGAGGGCGGCTTTGCTTGAGCTGCTGCCCCCGTGACCCGACTCCGGATAAAGCAGAAGAAAATGGATGGATGGATGGACAGGTAACTCCAAAAAACTATTCTCCACAATAAATCATATCCTCAATGCTCACATCCCCTTATTCTACAGCAATACAGAAATAAACTGCAACCTTTTCATGCAATTTTTCCACATCAAAAATAGATAACATCCGTACCTCATTTTCACCACTCGAAAGTACTACACTCGACCTACCCATAACACCAGTCACAAACATACTTACCCAATTCACTGTCGCGGCGCAGCAGGAGGTCGAGAAGATCATCCATAGATCCAAACCATCCACTTGCCTACTCGATCCCCTCCCATCACCTCCGCTCAAAACTCATTGCTCCTCCATCAGCCCCCTTATCACAAAAATAATCAATACCTCCCTAGAAACAGGCCATGTCCCCAACACCCTCAAAATTGCTATTATCAAACCCCTCCTCAAGAAACCCACCCTGGACCCCAAACCTCTGTCAAACTACAGACCAATATCTAACCTCCCATTTCTTGCAAAAATTCTAGAAAAAGTTGTCTCCTCCCAGCTCCATCATCACTTGAAATCCAATAATCTTTATTAAAAATTCCAATCTGGTTTCCGCCCTTCCCACAGTACAGAAACAGCCCTCAGAGTCACCAATGACCTGATGAGGGCTTCTGACTCCGGTTCCACATCCCTCCTCATTCTTCTCAACCTCTCTGCTGCGTTTGACACTGTAGACCATCACGTCCTCCTACACCGTCTCCAGCACTATACAGGTCTCTCTGGCACTGCCCTTCACTGGTTTCACTCCTACCTCTCTGACAGAACCGAGTGCGTAGCTCTGGGGGAAGCAAGATCCACACCCCACACTGTTACCTGTGGGGTCCCCCAGGGCTCCATACTCGGCCCAACCCTCTTCACCATTTACATGTTTCCCCTCAGTCATGTCATCAGCAAGCATGGAATTAATTTTCACTGTTATGCTGATGACACACAACTACCTCACCATCTCTCCTTGTCCCTCCTCGGTCACAGTCTCCCACCTCAGCTCCTGCCTGGAGGAGATAGAGGCGTGGATGAGTCAAAACTTCCTGCAGCTAAATGGCTCCAAAACACAAGCCATCCAAACTGGTACCCCCCCATCAACTCCGCTCCTCCCCAATCACCTGTTTCATTTTTTGGACACAACATTCCCCTCTCTCCCTCTGTGATAAACCTGGGGGTCAAATTGACCCCCATCTCTGCTTTGACAATCATGTCACCTCCATCTGTAAAACTGCCTTCTTTCACCTCCATAATATCTCCAAACTTCGCTCTTCTCTTTCCCTCCCTGCTGCAGAGAAGCTCGTCCATGTCTGTCTCCTCCAGGCTGAACTACTGTAATGGGATCCTCATTGGGATCTCTGGCAGGAGCATTCAAAAGCTCCAGTATGTCCAAAACAGCGCTGCCAGGGTCCTGATGAGGGTGCACAGGCACGAGTACATCACCCCCATTCTTCACTCCCTCCACTGGCTCCCCATTCACTGCTGTATTCAATACAAAGTCCTCCTGCACACTCACTGTCTCCACAGTGTGGCCCCCACTTACCTCACTGAACTACTCACACCACACACTTCCACTAGGACACGCTCAGGCCAACAGCACTGTCTAGCCGTGCCCAGGACACGGCTCAAGACCATGGGTGACAGGGCCAGACAGTGGCTGCTCCCTGTCTATGGAACGCCCTCCCAGACCACCTCAAGGCTCCACAGACCGTGGATGCTTTTAAAAAAGGACTCAAAGCCTACCTTTTTACTCTGGCCTTTAGCTAAATAACTGCTGCTGTTTAATCATTTTTATTTTATTGTTACTGTTTTATTGCTTTTACATTGATTTATAGTATTCTGTGTTCTTCTGTTCTATACTGTAGCACTTTGGGATTTGGTGTCAAATGTAAAGTGCATTACAAATAAAATTTATTATTATTATTATTATAAGCATTTTAATCCCTGTGTGGTGTTCTGGTCTGTGGGACCCGTTTTCATTTTTTATTAAAAGAAAAATAATACAATTAATTATTTTTTCAAACTCAGACTCACTGGCCTTGGCTCATTTTCTGTGAAGAGCATATATCAGAATACAATTTTAATGACCACACACCGTACACCCCCCCTACACATTTCTATTACATATAAGATGTTCGGGTCCACTGGACCCAGAGCTAATAGAAGTGTGGAAATCAATGTTCTGTGTACCTACACTCTGTCCTCCTCCTGTCTGGACCTGCTGTTAGTGTGTGTGTGTGTGTGTGTGTGTGAGTGAGAGAGAGAGTGTGACTGTAAATGTGTTTTGTGTTTCTGCACCTGCAGTTCCCACACATTGTTGCAACATTCAAGCATCAACACTGTCTGCTCTCATTTTCCTGTACATTTGACCCTTTGACTTGACCCTCTGTCTTGCGGGAATCTTTATTTTCTCACACTATCTGCTATAAGGGGGCGGTACACTATAAATATAGGTTGCCAGTGTGTACTAGAGAAGCTTGAATCTTCGACTGGACTGGGTTGCTTGACGTGAGGATGTTTCGCTTCAAATCGCAGAAGCTTCCTCAGCTAAAATTCTTGCTCTGGTAGTCTGACTTCTGTCTGACTCTTGTAGAGATGAATGAATTGCCAGTGTGGTTTCCTATCACAACCGATCAACATGGCCAAAAGGTACTCTGTGCAGAGGGCCCTGGAATTGATTTTTGCTGATGATGTAGAAGGAGAGGATTTAGAAGAAGAGGTTTCAGAATTTGAAGATCAGATTTCTGAAAATTCTGAGTCTGACAGTGACTCTGAAGAAGTTGGGATCAAGCATCAAGTTCCAAAACGAAGACGAGCCACAGGACCAGGCCGTCAGCAGCCAGCCACAAGACCAGAACAAGACAGTCAGCATGGAGCAAGTGAGGAAATATGGATGTCGAAAAATTTTGAAATTGAATGGTCTACTCGCCCAAGAAAAGAGCCACCCTACAAGGCTGCCAATATAATTAGGATGCAACCAGGGCCAACACAGATGGCAGTTACTCACACACAGGACATCAAGTCTTCTTTTGAGCTTTTCATCCCAGATTCCATCCAGAAAATTATTCTTGACTGCACTAATTTAGAAGGAAGACGTGTTTTTGGAGAGAGGTGGAAGGAAATTGGCCAAACCCATTTACATGCCTACTTCGGGGTTCTTATCCTTGCGGGAGTTTTCAGGTCCAAAGGGGAATCCGCAGAATCCCTGTGGGATACAGAAACTGGCAGAGAAATTTTCCGTGCAACAATGTCTCTGGAAAACTTTCACATAATTTCCAGGATTATCCGCTTTGACAACCGAGATGACAGACCAGCTCGACGGCAAAGAGACAAACTAGCTGCCGTCAGGACAGTGTGGGACAAGTGGGTGGGTCGCCTCCCCCTGCTGTACAACCCTGGGCCAAATGTCACCACTGATGAACATTTGATGCCATTTAAGGGCCGGTGTCCCTTTCGGCAGTATATACCATCTAAACCCGCAAAGTATGGTATAAAGATCTGGGCTGCTTGTGATGTCACTTCCTCATATGCTTGGAACTTACAAGTCTACACAGAGAAACCTGATGGACGAGCCCCTGAGAAAAACCATGGAATGAGAGTCGTTCTGGACGTGTCAGGGACTCAGTGGACACAACATCACGTGACAATTTTTTCACCTCATACAAGCTGGGAGAGGAGCTCCTAAAGAGGAAGCGACCATGGTCGGAACAATACGGAAAAACAAGTCAGAGCTCCCACCTCAACTGCTGACTTCAAAAAACAGGCCTGTCATGTCTTCCAAGTTTGCATACATGGCTGACACATCCCTGGTATCCTATGTGCCAAAGAAAGGCAAAAATGTGGTACTCATGAGTACAATGCACGGGGGATGGAATAATCATCATCATGGATTATAATGCCACAAAAGGAGGGGTAGACAACATGGATAAGCTGGTGACGGCCTACAGCTGCAAACGGAGGACTCTACGCTGGCCACTGGTGATATTCTTTGACATGATGAACATCTCAGCATACAACGCCTTTGTCATTTGGATTGCGCTGAACCCAGAGTGGAAGAGAGGGAAGCTCCAAAAGAGATACCTCTTTCTCGAGGATCTGGGAAAGGCATTGGTGAGACCACAAATCGAGGAAAGACATGTCCCCAGAACCCCAGCCTCTGCAGTCATCATGAGGATGATTCAGGAGGAGAATGCTGGTGCCCTATCCACCCAAGCTACAGAACTACAATCTGCAGAGCCTGAACTAAGTGTGTGATGCTATTGCAGTACGTCTGGCACTCATGTCTTGTGAGAGAGAGAGGTGTTTGTAAAATTCCTGATCTTTTCATTATTCTAGGTTGTGAACACCAGCAACAAGAAGAAGCGGTGCGAAGTGTGTGGACCCAAGATGGACAGAAAAACACAATATACGTGCATCAAGTGCAAAAAGTATATCTGCAACACACACACACACACACACAGTAAAACTCTGCCCCTCATGTGTTGTACAGGTTAGTGGCTAAAGGCCATGTGTCCAATGGAGCTGATGTGTTGTCTTGACTAATATGTTTATATGTTATGTGTTCATGTGTTGTGCACCTGAATGGGTTAAATTTCTGAGTTCAAAGAAATAAAAGTAATTTTGAAAAACCTTGCTTCACTTGTAAATTTGTTTCCACTTATATCTTGATTTTAACTGATTTTCTTTATTACATTTTAAATAAGTTATAAATGTGATCTAACAAAGGTAAAAGGTAAATATTAACCATATATACTGTTTATACTGCTTGTATTTGGGATGAAGTAAACATCTGTTGAGTATTTTAACATTAAAGTGTTTGACTGTGAGGCATTAAAAACCACAAAATGCAACGGGTCCACCAGACCCTGAAACACTGGCTGGGTAACAACAATATAAACACCACATGAGGGTTAAAAACTCAGTAACGATCATGATTAAAGAGTACAAAAGTGGTTAAGCCCACCGCTTAACCACTAGACCACCACCTCTCCACACCAGTCTGGTATATCATTTTTTTTAAAAGATAGTGTTGATTGGACTGAGATATGACCTTTAAGGATGAACTGTTTGCTAGCAGAATGGCTCATGCAGTACCTGCTCAAGTAAGCCGTGTGTCTGCACCTGAAGACTGACAGAAGGTGGTCAGCTTCAGTTGGCAGGAAGGCGACGGGTCCTTGATTCAAGCCCCATAAGAGGTCCTTAATCCCAAAGTTACTATGAGTGTGTGTGTGTTTGTGAGAGTGAGAGACCACCTCCACGTGTCAATCACATGACCATAAAAGACAGCAGCAGCAGAGAGACCACGGCGAGAGTCGAACAGTGAACTCATTTGTACCAGTGCAACTTCGAGCCTTGGTCCTGGTGGCTGAAGGGGATTTGGAGAGAGGCCGCACCTTCAGTAGTGGATGTTTGGATCTCAGCACTTCACGAGCTGGAGGGGGAAAAAAAAAAAAAAAACTAAATTAACCTCTGGAAGACTGAGGAATAGTGAGAGGAAGGTGACTGGGATGCGCCGGCTCACTAACCTGCCATCGGGCTAGAGAACAGACCCAGAACGTGAGTGTCGTCAATCCACTTAATGTCAAATCCCCTCCGTCTAAACAAGGACACACAAACTACCGTCTTCACACACCACCAACTGACAATTTCTTCCTCTACGCTTCTGCTTCACTTTAATTTAACTTGTGTGTAAGAAAACATGCAGAAACTTAAAACTGTTCATGAAGCATTTCTCATGTTCAGTGTGCAAAAAAAAAAAAACATTTAAAAACCAAGACAAATATTTCTGATTACATGTGACTTTAGGATTATGGGTCAGTGAAGAGGATCACATTCATGCACATTTCGTTTCATACCATTCCAGTTATTCAGAAAAAAACAAAAAAAATTCATTGTCAATAGCGGATAGCTTCTGTCCATTTGAAAAAAATATCAGACTCATCTGCATTTTTCCTGAAAATAAGATAAAAAATGATGCTAAACTAGCCGAGGTTAAGCAGTGTTATTATTATTATTATTATTATTATTATATGGCTACAACAGTACGTGCGCACTGATTGGCTGATGTCCGGCCTGATATTTTCCCCATATCAGACCGTTACCATGACAATCGGTCTGGATCACATGTCAGATTTGCGACTTTGTTTACAATTATCACAGCGCGAAGTAAAACAAAACAAAAAGTGAACAAAGAATTTATGAGCGACAAAAAGGAGCGTTCTCCGGGCGAATTGATGACACTGACGAGTTTGAATTCTGGGAATTAACAGTAAGCGAGCTGGAAGTGGACAAACAAGATGAAAACACAGCTCAGAATAATAATAAACTAATTATTATTAATCCTTTAATACGTACTGGTAGGACTGAAACAACTTGAGGAGATCTTCAGTCTTAAACTCAGAAGGAAAGTCATAGATCTCGATAATGTGAGACAATTCATCCTCTCTGAGGTTCAGGTCGTCATCTTCACCTGGGTCCATGGTGTAGTAATCAAACCTGGGCTCCTGGATCGACTCTTTCTGTTGCCCATCTTTCAGGGCCAGCTGGACCGCAGCAACGAGGACCATTTGGACAGAAAAAGACAAAAATCAGAGTGAGTGCCAAGAGTTGCAAAGCCAAAGCGAACAGAAAGATGACAGAAAAGAAAATATTTCACTGAACAGACTTGAGATTTTTGGAACACGTTCTTCATTCCTGACGTTTGATTGTCTGTCTCTGAAAACATCCCACAGGATGAACACTTTGCTCACCTCTTCCAGCAGGTGTGGATCCAGACATTCACCATCATCGTTGAACAATGTGTCCCAGCTTTCGTCTTCACGAGACGATGCCAAATCCTGCTGCTGCACCACCGTTGAGACCGTCTCTGGCGTGATCACCTCCACACTACTTGAGTTTTGCTGACCGTTAGCGGCAACATCATGAATCTGGTCCTGCGTGGTTCTGAGCATTCGCGCAGTACTCTGCCACTCACCTCCACTCTGTCTTCTAACAGCCACTGACTCGTGTACGCCTTCAGACTCGTGCGCACCTTCAGACTTGTCCCTCTTGTTCTTGGCATTCTTCCATGTTTTGTCTCTATAGCGAGTTCTGGTTTGTTGCTTAAGTTCCTCCAAATTCTGAACTCTGTCTTTGGGCCTGTCCAGGACTTGATCAGGTCTCCTTGGCTGAAATGACGATGATGCCGAGCACTCCATCTGTGCACGTTCCTCCCTCAGCTCCATCTTTACATTATGTGATTAGAACATCACATAAAAGTGAGAGAGAACAAGAAAATCATGTTAGAATTAGCTTTCAGTTGGTCATACGTTTTGGGACAGCGACCGTGGAGTTTACTGTACCCATGCATCAGAAAGTTTGTCTGAAAAGAGGGTGTACAAGTGCGCAGCTCATATTACGTTTGTCAGAACGCCCCAGCCTCTGTATATTTCAATAAAATGTCTGATTTCATTGTAAATAACTCACCCGTTTAACGTCAGATCCATTACGCCTTGTGCCCAACTCCTGTACATTAACTCTCAGACATTGTTATGTCATTGATAAAAACAACAAAAAACATTGTGTGTATGTGTAAAATAATTAAAAATTCCTGTGTAAAACAAAAGTTATTTCCGATCACTTGGTACATCTACAGACTTCGAGTACCAGCATACAGTGATGACGGTCACAGGTAAGACATGGCAGCGACGAGAAAAACCCTGTGAAACCTTATTGTTTGGTTTTTTAAGATGTGTTGGAGATCACGAAATTAATTTAGGGTGTTAGGGAAGTTTAATCAACTTTCATTCAAAATGGGGTTGGGAGGCTGACTGGGGAAGGGTAACAAAACAATCCAAATGCTGCCGACTTTCATTTTAAATTCAAGAATTTCCCCATTAACCATCCAGGAATTAGAGACATTTTTAGAGACCAGACGTAACTGGACAAACTAAGAATCAGGACTATTCTAAATAAAATAATCACATTTCCAGACAGTTTTCTTGAGACTGATTATTTTTTCATTTTAATTCCACTTTGGTGTTGTCCCAATGCAAAATTACAGAAATTGCGGTACTGTCCCAATACTTAAGGACCTGACTGCATATCATTAACGAAGACTAGTTTCTTTATCCTCCTTTCTCACCATGGACTTTCTCAACATAAGTGTGGTCCCGAACCTCCTTTTCCTTCCTTCTATCCGTCACTTTTTCAATTTGTGTTCCTGGACTTTCTTAAATGTTTTTGCTACTTTAGTTGTTCCTCCATTTCTCTCATTTCTTATTCTGTCCAGCTTTGTAACTCAACAAATCCATCTCGGTGTTTCTCAATGACCCTCCTGCACTGCCCGTGTCTCAGGCCCATACGTCTCTGCTGGCCTTAAGAACCTGACCTTTAACCTTTGAATCAATTCTTAGGTCATATTTCCTCCACAAGTTGTTCCATCCACAGAACATCAATTCATTATTTTAACCTCCGTCCAAAAGGATTTTACATCCAAGTTGAAAAGCTTTTTGGCCACTGACTCTTTCTGCATAGTGTTCTCATTATTTTTATAAAACATAGGGCGTACTTAGAGCTCACTTTGGCTTTTTTGTGGAGGTCAAAGGTTAGGCCAGGGGTGGACAAGGAGCAGGGTTGGGTAGGATTACTTTGAAATGTAATCCAAAAGTAAATCAGATTACAAGTAATCCAAATGTATGTACATACATACATACATGTAATCCACATGTATTCTTTCAAAGTAATCCTACCCAACCATGGCGACGAGGGCTGAGACCCTGCAGGTTTTCCTTGCAACCAATCACCTCAGCAGGTGGGTTGCTGATTAGCTTCTCCCCTGAGCATAAACACCTGATCATTAATGAAATCACCTGCTGAGGTGACTGGTAGTAAGGAAAACCTGCATGGTCTTGGCCCTTCATGGCACACGACTGCCCACCCATGGGTTAGGCACTGTTTCAGTTTGCCTGCACCGAACCATGCTTCTCTCATTTCACGTGAGGCTTTATATAAGTTGGCTACATGTTCCTTCCATCCTGGCATATTAAACCTACTCTGGTTCCCGACATTATTGAAGGCCCTGACTCCCAGCATTTTCAAGGCACTTGATAATGTCATCATATAATAATTTGACTCCATCTGCTACAGTTTGTATCTCTGAAATACACACAGTCCTATACAGGAGTATCTATGACACTCTGCTTCAGACGGGATTTCCCAGTTCAGTCTCAGGATGCAGCCGTTGGCAGTGTTGTATAAAGTACCAGAAAACTCACACTGAAGTAAAAGTACAGATACCCATTTTAAAAAATGACTTTGGTAGAAGTTCAAGTCACTGACTGAAATGCTACTCAAGTAAAAGTCTTAAAGTATCTAGTATTTATTGTACTTAAGTATGACAAGTAATGTACAACTAAATGTACTCAAGTATTGAAAGTAAAAGTACAAGTAAATGTTAATAATCAAAAACGGACTGATTTTTTTAATATAAAAGTTTATCTCGGCTTGTAAATGACTGGTAGTATTAGTTAAAATACTGAAAATTATGCACATCACAAAAACACTTCAGAAACAAGGTTTCAAAACCTAAATGAGAGAAGGCTACTCACTAGGTGTTCACAGGAACTTTGTTGTGTTTTGTCTCATTAGGTTCTTTTTGTCTCTTTCTCTAAAATTGTATTGTAACATTATTAATCTATTATTATTGACTATTATTATCTATTATGTAGACTATTATTCTTGTTGCTATAATATATGAATAAAAATAAATTTAAGAAATTTCAATTTGACTGTTACGACAACGAACACAAACGTGCTGATGCAAACAGCTTAATGCTAACTTTAACGTTGAAAACGCCATAGACATGCTAACGCGTTAACATCGGTCCCGTTTTTAAGTTATAAAATACATCTATTAACTGTTTCAGAAGACCATAACAGGTCGGTTTAACATAAAAATATTAAATATTACTCAGACATATGCTCTTCAGGGTTTTAGCGTGAAAAAAAAATTAGGATAAAGCAAAATAAAATCCACGAATCATAGATCAAAGCACTGCCTTGACCTGCAAATCACTGCTTCGATTGGTTTAAGGTTCAAAGCAAAGCCGCGCTGCAGAAAAGGTGATTACAGACCCGCTGCAGGTCTGTAATCAATGTAGAGAAATGATCATTTTCCTGACAAACACCCCCCGAGTGCGCAAATGACATGACAAATCGGCCTGACTTCGTTGCAGTCACTAGTAATCAGTGGTGTCTCTGGCTGAAAACACAACTTTTTTGTGTGTGAGTTTTTTTTGTAATGGGTAATGGCATGGTGCATAGAAAATGTATCAGAGTAGAAGTATGTAATTAAAGTCAGAAATGTAGTGAAGTAAAAGTGAAAGTAAGCTGAATTATAAAAAAACTCAAGTAAAGTACAAAGTCTCTCAAAACATACTTAAGTACAGTAGTGAAGTATTTTTACTTTGTTACTATACAACACTGGCTGTCTGTGATATTTGTCAGACCTGGTATCTGTTTAACCGCCAGAGACAAAACAACCGAAATATGATCATCTGTCAACTTCTAACATACATTCATATCACTGATTGCACTGTCAAAGGCTTCTGTAGACACAATGTGGTCTAATCAGGAGTCAGAACTTCAAGAATCACAGGTGGAACTGTCATTGGGCAACGCAGGACAACAAGAAATTATGAGGTTGTTATCACAGAAGTTCAGCATATGCTTGGCAAAAAAGGAATTGTCTGGATCCTTCAAGCTGGCATTCCAGTCACTGACCAATACCACAGCAGTAGAGGCAAATTCCTCAATTAAAGCACTCAGAACACCCAAATCCTCCAAGTACTTACGTTCATTTTCCCTGCACTGATGAGGAAGATAATGATTTTTTTTAGCACTGATTTCAACTTGTATAGCAGCGCACCAGTTTAAGTGGAGATCCAGAGGCTTAATGTATCTGACCAGTTGCTGACACCAAAGAATGGCAACCCCCCTTGTGGGGAGTGACCATACAAAGCTCCACCCCTGAGGTGAGGCCAGTTGATGAGGCTCCGGCACCATGGAAAAGCCGGTGTACATTATTTAGGTTATGCAGGTCCTCCTTACTGTACCATGTTTCCTGGATACAAATGATGTCATTGCTGTCCAACGCATGCACCAGATCTTGTCAGAGATCAATGTCTCTTGCATCCTTGAGGAGACCTCTGCTGTTTTTTGTGTTAAATTGATTGGTCTTTACATTGCTTAAGTGCATGGTCTAGTTTTCTTCTGTTTGTTTTTTACTGGGGACATTACAGCACCACACACAGGCCTGGGATATGTACTACAACATTAAACAAAGCTTCAAGGCACAGAATTTGCCTCAAACATTTTTTGTAATCAAATTATTTGAGTTACTCGACTAATCACTTCAGCCCTAGTACGTTTGCATGTTTTCTGAATGCTAGCAAAGCCTTCGATGGGGTAAATCACTCAGCACTGTCATCAGGAGAGGAGGTCCTGATGATACTGTCAGATTACTGGTGGTTTGGTATGTTAACCAGAAAATGTGTATCAGGTGGGGGAACGACCTCTCAGAGTTCTCTGGAGTATCTAATGGTGTTAGACAAGGTGACATTTTGTCCCCTCATTTATTTAATATCTACATGGATGACCGGAGCCACGGGCTAAATACATGTCACGCTGGCTGCTATGATAGCGGCATATTAATTAACTAATTAACCACATTATGGATGTAGATGACCTAATGCTACTGGGACCCTCAAACTTAGAAGTATGTGAGCTGTATGATGATAACCACTGTGTACGACACAACCCCAAGATGAGTGCTGTAACGTCCTTCAGGCCAGATATCTGAAAGGGGCGGAGCTGCCTGTGTTTAAACTAAACAGTGACGTACTGAACGAAGGTGACTCGTGTAGATACCTCGGACACGTAACCAATAATGACCTAAGTGATGTCCTTGATACAAACAGACAATGCAGGCAGCTCAAGGGGATATGATCCTATGCAGATCCCTTATGTGTAATCTTGATGTTAAATTAACCTTGTTTCATTCATCCTGCTCTCCTACATACACAGCTCAACTTTGGTGGATCTTTGGTGGAAACTAGTCTTTGGTGGAGAAATCATCTATAAAGAAACTGTATGTGTCCGATCACAACATCTTTAAATGATTCAAATATGAGTGCGCAGGTCCACTGTGCACAGTCTGTGACACACAGTGATGTCAGGCTGCGATCAGGAATCTGGTCTATGGCTTCATGCAGCATTTAGACGAGTCTGAATCCCACCATATGTGCTGTTCTTCACACCAGCTTCAAATACAGGTCCAGGATCAGGACCCGCTGGTTACCGATGTTACATAAACTTCACTGTACAAGTCTGTAGCGCTGCCGCAATTAGTCGACATAATAGACGTTGAAAATGCGTCCATTTATTTTTTTCGTCGATGGCTATTTTTGGTCATTTATTTTTGGTTTTCAGACGGAAACAGTACATCTGAGTTCAGGTAATTCCACTTCGCACCAGTAGTTTTGCTGTGTAAGCTACACCCTGCTGGTCAAATTGGGTCTCTTCCCCCCTCCTGTTACTATCCGCTTTGAGCACACCTCGCACCTCACTGGTCTATCGCTTGACACAAACATGGCAGCGGCAGGTGAAGAAGAGTTGGAACCAAGGACGACAACAACAACAACTATTAAAAGACCAAAAGCATCAAAAAAGTATGGGAATACTTTAGGGCTGCTGGTGCTAGAGTGGTTTGTTCACTCTGTTTGGCTTATCACAAGAGCATAACCACGATGCATGAGCACCTCAAAAGAAAATGCACAGGAGCAGCTGAAGATACTTCAGAAAAGGAAAGGCAACGCAAGTATAATTGGTGTTTAAATGCCTAGCTAGGTTTTGCTTTTTGTAAATCTTGTGAAGTATGATGACTGATTCAACTGTCTTTGAATGTTTTGCACCCTACCTCGACTCTCTGGTATTTAATAGTAGGCTAAATGTGATGTTACTTCTCTCAAGGCAGCATCTGACTCAAGACTAGGGTTGCATATTGAGAACCAGTTCTTTTCATAGAAATTATTCGATCCACCAACATCAAGTCTTTTTGCTTAACAATTCCCTTGTCGGTCCTTCAGAGCGGACGTTTTTTTTTTTTAAGGGCGTTTGTCGGGAAAATGATCATTTCTCCACGTTGATTGCAGACCCTGCAGCGGGTCTGTAATCAACCACTTCTCCAGCGCGACTTCACTTTGATGCCTGAACCAATGAAGCAGTGCTTTGATCCGCTGGTTCATTGGTTCTTTGATTCGCTGCTCTTCAGAAGCACCAAGTCCACTTCTTAACCCCTCTCAAAGCCATTAAAATATGCCAATCGTGAGTCACTTTTGTGTGGATTAAAATCAGTAACTGGGATGCTTGTCTTGTTGCCATCAAGAAACGAAAATAACTACTATAATCTCCTTCCCCAAGTGTCAGAGTATTTTATTATGCAGCGCAGCAGCCTGGTGTTGCACTGTGACTAAAATAACTTTGTACAACATTTCCAAGTTTACTGCAGTTTTATTTTTTTATTTTTTTCCATATATTTTTATTGGTGTACATGGAACAAAAGTCATTTCAATGTGCATAGATACCTTTCCACATTTCCACACCTTTTTACATTTTTATAGAAAAAAGCTGGAAAACAGTGCAAAGTAAAGTTAACAACAGCAATATTTAAAAGTATGCTCAAAAAAAAAAAAAAAAGTCTTAATATAAAAAACAAAGCTCACACACAAACAAACCCCCGTTCCCACCCCCCACCCAAAAAATTAAATAAATAAATACAAACTAAAATAAATAAATAAATAAAATTAGGTACATAAATAAAAAGAAGGGGAAATAAAAGGAGATGTAGGAACTAATTTGAGTCAAAAAACAAAATGAATGGTCGCCACTCAAAGCCACAGTGTTTTTTTTCCCATTAAAAAAGTCTACATTAATAAAAACTCATTTATATTCTTGTGTAAATTTCTGTAAATCCATTCAAAGCCACAGTGCTTTTTTTCCCATGAAAAAAGTCTACATTAATAAAAACCCATTTATAGTCTTGTGTAAATTTCTGTAAATCCATTCAAAGCCACAGTGTTTTTTTCCCATGAAAAAAGTCTACATTAATAAAAACTCATTTATATTCTTGTGTAAATTTCTGTAAATCCATTCAAAGCCACAGTGTTTTTTTCCCATGAAAAAAGTCTACATTAATACAAACTCATTTACATTCTTGTGTAAATTTCATGTAAAACCATTCAAAGCCACAGTGTTTTTTTCCCATGAAAAAAGTCTACATTAATAAAAACTCATTTATATTCTTGTGTAAATTTCTGTAAATCCATTCAAAGCCACAGTGTTTTTTTCCCATGAAAAAAGTCTACATTAATAAAAACTCATTTACATTCTTGTGTAAATTTCATGTAAAACCATTCAAAGCCACAGTGTTTTTTTTCCCATGAAAAAAGTCTACATTAATAAAAACTCATTTATATTCTTGTGTAAATTTCTGTAAATCCATTCAAAGCCACAGTGTTTTTTTCCCATGAAAAAAGTCTACATTAATAAAAACTCATTTACATTCTTGTGTAAATTTCATGTAAATCCATTCAAAGCCAGTGTTTTTTTTTTCCCATGAAAAAAGTCTACATTAATAAAAACTCATTTATATTCTTGTGTAAATTTCTGTAAATCCATTCCAAGCCACAGTGTTTTTTTTCCCATGAAAAAAGTCTACATTAATAAAAACCCATTTATATTCTTGTGTAAATTTCTGTAAATCCATTCAAAGCCACAGTGTTTTTTTTCCCCATGAAAAAAGTCTACATTAATAAAAACTCATTTACATTCTTGTGTAAATTTCATGTAAAACCATTCAAAGCCACAGTGTTTTTTTCCCATGAAAAAAGTCTACATTAATAAAAACTCATTTACATTCTTGTGTAAATTTCATGTAAATCCATTCAAAGCCAGTGTTTTTTTTCCCATGAAAAAAGTCTACATTAATAAAAACTCATTTATATTCTTGTGTAAATTTCATGTAAATCCATTCAAAGCCACAGTTTTTTTTCCCATGAAAAAAGTCTACATTAATAAAAAACCATTTATATTCTTGTGTAAATTTCATGTAAAACCATTCAAAGCCACAGTTTTTTTTCCCATGAAAAAAGTCTACATTAATAAAAACTCATTTATATTCTTGTGTAAATTTCATGTAAAACCATTCAAAGCCACAGTGTTTTTTCCCATGAAAAAAGTCTACATTAATAAAAACTCATTTACATTCTTGTGTAAATTTCATGTAAATCCATTCAAAGCCAGTGTTTTTTTTCCCATGAAAAAAGTCTACATTAATAAAAACTCATTTATATTCTTGTGTAAATTTCATGTAAATCCATTCAAAGCCACAGTTTTTTTTCCCATGAAAAAAGTCTACATTAATAAAAAACCATTTATATTCTTGTGTAAATTTCATGTAAATCCATTCAAAGCCACAGTTTTTTTTCCCATGAAAAAAGTCTACATTAATAAAAACCCATTTATATTCTTGTGTAAATTTCATGTAAATCCATTCAAAGCCACAGTGTTTTTTCCCCAAGAAAAAAGTCTACATTAATAAAAACTCATTTATATTCTTGTGTAAATCCATTCAAAGCCACAGTGTTTTTTCCCCAAGAAAAAAGTCTACATTAATAAAAACTCATTTATATTCTTGTGAAAATTTCTGTAAATCCATTCAAAGCCAGTGTTTTTCCCAAGAAAAACGTCTACATTAATAAAAACTCATTTATATTCTTGTGTAAGTTTCTGTAAATCCATTCAAAGCCACAGTCTTTTTCCAATGAAAGAAAGTCTAGATTAATGAAAAAAGTCACAATCTTTTCTAAAATCCTGTTTGAACAGCACAATGTTTATTTTCCAGAGAGAAAAATTCTTACCGTGTTTCCTGAGGGCACAGTTCACTTTTCCTGTTTCATCTGTGTTCATGAAGCCAATGACAATTCCACAGTTTCTTGTCCTTATCAGACTTTTTCCAAACTGTCCTTCTCGCCATCTTCTCTCTGTCCGATATCAATCCATTACAGACATGCTGCACAATTCTTCTTTTAAAAACTTGAGAGCTCTAAAGGTTTGCGATGCCCACATACTATGTTTTGCTTAAGCATCGCCGTAGCAACCAACTAGTCCCGCTTTATGACAACTGTCGCAACAGCCAGGCTTTTTTTTCTCCTTGAAACTCTGCCGATCAGAGGACACTGATTTATATCTGTAACACATAGATCAGTTTCCGCAGACTTATAAAACTTGCATGATGTCGTAAAAAAAATAACACTTTCCGATAGACATTTAAAAACTCGGTGACGATCACAATCACAGAGTTAAACACTAACACCCCACCCCCAAGATGAAATCTGCAGAATTTTGCGGATCCGCGGAGTTTTCGCAGCCCTGGATCAGGGTGATCACACCTGATTAATGCGCTGTTTAAACATTTAAAGTGCAGTGTCTGCCGGTGATCACCACGCCGACAGATCACACAGCACTTCATTCAGGTCACATCTGAGCGCGGTCGACTGACACTTTGAAAGTTGAAATCATCACAGCATTTCATTATTGAGATCTGTGATGACCTGATCAGGTCCGCTGATCAGGAGGCAGCCAGCACTTTAAACATTTAAAGCGTCACAGCACTCCATTCATTCACAGCGGTGTTTCCCACAGCCAGTCCACTCATCAGCATTCTGTACACAATAAAAATGGTCCACCCAGATAAAAAATGAAAATAAACGCACACTACATGGTGCAGTACCGACCAGAACCACTGGGTTGCAATGGGGCTGTTGGCAAACGGTGGATAGTCGTCAAGGTGTGACAGCTGCATTCGATTATTACACGTACGACAGCATGTGCCAGCGTTTTTAATACGGTCAGCATATGCAGGCTAAATCGTCAAGGTGTGACACAGCCTTTAATCTGGGTGTAGGAATACACAAATTGATATTCAATTTATGCTGTAGGTGGTATGAGTACGCATCACTTCCGGCGAAGTGGCAAATCCGAAGACGAGAATTCGTACTTCCGCGACTGGCCCCCCGATGCAAACAAGCTCTGGCTGTATTGATTTTCTATTTTGGTTTCGTCTCTAACAGCCAGCTGATGGCTCTCGCTGCCTGGAACCATGAGATTCATGCACCAAGCTGACCTGAAATGAACCTTTGTCCATTAAATTGACTTTATTGACGAGTCTGAACCCTTTGAAAAGTCATCAAATTGAGCTCGGCGATGTTTTCAGAAATGGCCACTAGAGGGCGCTCGGGTAAAGTCCGCGCCAACCCATAAATCCATCTTCATAATGCCAAATAAAATTAAATGATAGCACCAAAGGAGCAGTAAACGGTCACATTAGCACGCCGTTAGCAGCAACCGATGTGGTTCTTTAAGGTGGATGTTCGCTCTGAGTTACTGCGGTTATTTAGCGGTTTTGGTTTATATCTGCTGGGTTTGGCAGGTTAAGACCGGAATAGTTTGCACTTAACCAGCTCGGTAACCTCGTCACCTGTTCTCCCGGTAGGACGGTATCAGTGGACATGTTCGAGAGGCTGAACCTTAAACCAACATGTTCTTCTGCTAACATGACACATGTATGTGGGCTCGAGGCCCTCAGCGTCGCTTCACATGACTTATTAAAGTCAACATTCTGCTGAGCGGTCACTCATTAAGAATACAATGCAATTAAAAACTCATTCTGACCACTTTTACTCACCGCGTTTCCTGCGTTTGGTTTCAGTATCGAAGCTTTGAAACGTGCATCGATTCACCACGCACGGAGAACGCGCATGCGCACAGCCTTAACTAAAGACAGGCAGGATGGGCGGGGCTATCCGGGTTTTAAGCGCTGACGTAACGCATCACGTGATAAATCTGTTTCCGGGTCTGAGTGTGAGTGGGAGGGGTTGGTTGTCTTTGGTTAATTGTTACTGTTCCTGTAAACCTTTGATTTTAGCAGAAGCTGAGGATATTTTTTAGCAGAACTGGTTCATCTGTGGTTTGGGTGGGGGATTTTAATGTAATGTTAATTTTAATGCCCACAACCCATTGTGGGGAAGTCAGGAAAAGGACTCAAACGGGGCTGTAATTGAAGATTTTCTCAAGGTTGCAAACTTGGTAATTATGAACACGAGTGCACCAACTCAATTAGACATTCATTCAGGAAAAGGATCATGTCTGGATCTTGCGTTTACTTCCCCAAAGCTGGCACAGGTAGGGAGCTGGGAAATGTTGGAGGACTCACTGGGAAGTGACCACTTTCCTGTCCTCAGCCGCTTCAGTAGGTCAGTGGATCTTGGGGAAAGAAGTGCCAGGCTTAATTTGTCTCTGGCTAACTGGGCTGGATTCAGTGAGGGCACAGCAGCGGGTGTAGAAGGCACTGATAGTGATGGTTCAGTGGATGAGTTATGTGATTCCTTGTGCTGTCTCTGCGGAGTGATATTTTCTAAAAGCAGACTGCAGTGGCTCAAAGAGATTATTCTCAGTGAGGTAGTCCACAAGCTGTCACAAAACCACTTTTTCCAGGATTTTAGAACAAAATGATAGATTAGATATCGGTCTATAATTCTTCAATACACTAGGGTCGAGATTGGATTTCTTAAGTAATGGTTTGATCACTGCAGACTTGAAACATTTAGGAACAGATCCAGAAGTTAATGAGAGATTTATAATTTCCAGCACAGTCGGTCCAAGAGTGGGCCACAGGTCCTTAAATAGTTTTGTTGGTATAGGATCAAGTTGTAGACGTCATGAGCTTTGTCAGCACGCCAAGCGAGATACCATCAAAATCTGTAAATCTGGGTAACACCTCAGTGGGCGCATCCACCTCCATAGCAGTATGCAGTGGTTGGACCAAAGCCTGCTGAGATATGCTCAACCTAATATCCTCAATTTTCTTCTCAAAATAGTCCAAGAAATCCTGTGCTGAAAAGGGAGAGTGAATAACAGGTGGCTGTCCATGAATGAGAAATGCCACAGTTTCAAACAAAACCTTTGAGTTATGCTTGTTTTTATTAATCAAATCCAAATAATAGGCACACTTTGTAGCCAGTAGTGCCTGCTTATAATCTAAGACAGCATCACGCCATGCAAAGTGGAACACCTCTCGTTTGGAACTACGCCATTTCCGTTCCAACCCTCTAGCCTTCTGCCTAAGGTCACGCAAATAACTGTTGAACCAAGGTGTCTGTGCCTTGGGAAGGCGTGACCTTAATAGAGGAGGCGCAGTCTTATCGAGTGTGGTTTTTAGCACTAAATTCAGGCTATCCGCAAGACTGTCTACCGACTGAAAATTCATCAAGCTTGAAGTTAAGATTTCTGGTAGTCTCACTTTGAGTTCAGTCAAAGTTGAAGGTTTAATACATCGCCGCAATGATAGGCAAGGTTGTTGCTCCACTAGCAGCGTAATTGTAAACCTAATAAGCGAGTGGTCAGAGACCACCGATGCAAGAGGCAGGATGTCGATATCTGTGACAGCAAGGCCACGTGCAAGAACCCAATCCAGAGTATTACCACTGATATGCTTTGAACCATGAATGAACTGCCGGAATCCTAGTGCATCCATGATTTCCATAAATGATTTACCAAGGGGATCAGAGGGCTTATTGATATGAATGTTAAAGTCACCAATAATCAAAATGTTGTCTGCACTAGTTGAAAGACTAGAGATGAACGCGCCAAATTCATCTAAAAAATCAGAATATGGGCCAGGAGGCCTATAGACAGTGACAATATAACAAAGCTGATTTCTAGTTTTATGACCTTGACAGTACTTAGCATCATGGGCATAACGGAGAATCAGATATTCAAATGAATTATATTTATGACCCCCAACAGTTAATAAAGTAAACCTGGATTTATAAATAAAAGCAACACCCCCGCCTTTCCTCACATCACGTGAAATGTGACTAAAAGTGTACTCCGGTGGGCAGGCCTCATTCAGAGGAAGGACAGCTGTGGATCCAAGCCAGGTCTCACATAATCCAAGCATATCCAGACGATGATCCACAATTAAGTCATTAACCAGCAATGACTTCAGAGACAATGACCTGATGTTAATGAGACCCAAACTAAGGATCTCGGTGGGATCAACAGATTTTAATGAAGTCATGCGTAAGTTCTGCTCCTCAGCAGCCAGTGACGCAGCGTGTTTCAGCGGCCGGAGGAGCTCAGGTGAAACACCGCGTCTGCAAGCCCACAGCCAACAGCACCAGTGTAAAAACTCCGCAGCCCGGCAAAAGGCAGCAGCAGGAAGCTGCAGCACAAACGGGCACAGCTTTAGCGGAGCTGGTCCGGTCATCGGAGAGGACAGTCCAGGAACAACAGGATGAATCCAGCAGCCTCTCGTGCGCAGTGCGCGCTCCCACGTCCAAAAATATCATCCATCCCAGAGGAGGCGAGGATCAGACCCTCTAGTGAAGGCTGCCAGGTAAAACTTAAATTTCACTGATGCACCGCTCCGCTTTCCGCACCTTCTAAAGCGCCTCCTCCGGAGAGGAGCGCAAGGAAAACGGAGCAGGTGGAGCGGGACCTCCGCGAGCACGGGTGGCAGAGCAGGGCAGGGCCCTCCCAGGCCAGACCAGACCCAGACGACAGCAGCGGCTCATAAAGAGCATTAATGTCCAAGAGAGACTGACGATTATACACAAGCAAGGCAGAGATGTCCCGGCAGAACACACAGAGCAAAAACACAGCAACAAATAACAAAAAACTCAATGAGCGGTAAAGACAGAGCTGACGGCACGCCAAACACACAGGCGCCATCTTGCCTCAGGAAGTTTCCCATTTGAAATGACTTTAGTTTTGTGTCATGTCTGTGATCTGCTTTTTTTCTACAAAATTAAACAACTGAATGAACATCCTCCGAGGCCGGTGATTCCATCATTTTTGCCAGGGGTTGTAGTTCAGTGGATGGCCACTGGAGTGCCTTGATTGAGGAGAGGAACCACTTGGCATTGTGGGATAGGTTGCCGGACTACTTTCGGCTGACCCAGCGCAGCACACTCTCACGAGTGCCACTAGTGGACGCTCTCGTTATGGCCGAACAACTGTCCAGTTTCTGGGTATTCTGTGTTAGTACAGGCCTGCGGCAGATGTGCTTGATGAATTCCTGCGTAAAAAGTAGTTCCCAGATAATTGTCATATATTCCTGTGAGATAATGAATATATCTCATCTAAATCAATTCTAAAATTTACCAGTAATAAAATTATAAAGAGAACTAGAGTTTTAAAAGTGGCTGTAATAAATATTTAAGAGACTTAAAGTTTATGAGCAACTTCACCTGTTATTGTTCAAGCACATTGTAAACATTGACACGATGGAGTTTGATGCAGAAGAGTTCAGAAAGATACGATTGGAATGTTTTGATGACCATTTACAGTTGAAGATAAAAGACTTGGGTGTTAACTTGGTGTTAAAGTCAGAACAAGAAGCTGCACTGAAAGAGATCAGTCTGGGACAAAGAGACACATTCTGTCACATTGTCGCAGGCGGAGCAGGATGGTCAACTGAACACGGTGCCATTTTGCTTCCAACTGTGCTACACTACTGAGTGAATGTTTTATGTTTTCAGCATTTTAAAAATTATTTAACCACATACAGCAACACATCCAGGTACAGGTGCTATTAAAATAAATATAAAAATAGTTAAGCTGTCAAATTTACATAAATGTACAATTTATGATTTGTTGAATTAATTTAAAGCCTGATTTGCACTTCTGCAGCTCTGTAACGCTGTGTCATGCAATGACGTGCGTGACAGTTTTAAAGTTTTCCGTCGCTGGATTATGATGGATTATCTGGATTAATTTGACCCTCAGCAAGATTTTCTTTCTACAGTAATCACCTCCAAATCAAAGGTAAGATGAACAATTTCCTCTTTGTCCGACTCTGTGTTGTAAAGTTTTGGGCTTTTCTGCCAAATGTACATAATCCCGAAAGGTAATCAGCGTGCGCGCTGCAAAAACCAAATATGATGGGAGACATAAAGAGTGAAAGTAGAAAAGTGTCAAACCACAGCCTTTGAGGGAGGTCTGAAAACCATCACAGGCCATAAAAGAAAGACCAGAGACACAGAGGGGACAACGGAGAGGGTGAACAAACTTAACAACTTCAAATGGTTCAGCCAGTCCATGCCCCCCACCCTCTCCCTCACTGCAGACATCTCTCCTTCTTCCCTCAGCACACCTACCCCCAGACATCATAGCAGCAGCTCTCCCACCTCAACACAACCTCCTCCATACATCACTGTGGTCCAGGTCAGAGGAAAGCTGAGGAAGCTTCATCCCAGGAAAGCTGCAGGCCCAGACAAGGTGTGTCCCTGACTACCGAAGACCTGCTCAACTGAACTCCATGGGAGAAGTGCTACAACGTATCTTCAAACTTAGCCTGCACCTGGGGAAAGTGCCCGAACTCTAGAACATTTCATGCATCGTTCCAGCTCCTTCACACTTGATGAAGATAACGGAGCAGCTCTTCTTCGACCTCCTCAAACCCAGGGTGCAAACGCCCAGGACTGTCTGCAGTTTGCATATAGGGTATGTGTTGGTGTGGAGGATGCCATCTTTTACCTGCTCCACCGAGTCCACTCGCACCTACATAAGGGAAGCGGCACAGTGAGGATTCGCTTCCTGGACTTCTCGAGTGCCTTCAAAACTATACAACTTCTTGTGCTCCAGGACAAACTGAACAGGATATGAGTGGACCCGTGCCTGGTCACTTGATCTCCAGCTACCTCACCCACAGGCCACAGTATGCCAGGCTGAGGGACACCACATCTGACACTGTGATCAATAACACCGGAGCATCCCAGGGCACAGTGCTGGCCCCTCTTTTCTTCACCCTGTACACCTCTGACTTCTGCTACAACTCTGAGCTGTGTCACATCCAGAAGTTTGCAGATGACACAACCATTACTGGATGCATCAGGGATGACAGAGAGGAGGAGTACAGGGGCCTAGTGAAGGACTTTGCTGTCTGGTGCCACACAAACCATCGACAGCTCAACACCTCAAAGACAAAGGAGCTGGTCATTGACTTGGTCCAGACCAAGACTGTGACCAGTTCTGATCCAAGGAGTTGAGGTGGAGGCTGTGCGTTCTTACAAGTACCCCGAGCTTTGGCTGGACAGCAAACTGGACTGGACAACCCACACCAACGACCTGTACAGGAAGGGACAGAGCAGTCTGTACTTCCCGAGGAGGCTACGGTCATTTAACATCTGCAGGAAACTCCTGAGGATGTTCTACCAGTCCATGGTAGCCAGTGTCCTCTTTTCCACTGTGGTATGCTGAGGGGCAACATATCCAAGAAGGACACATCCAGGCTGGACAAACTGTTCAGGTGGGCTGAATCTGTGGTTGGCATGAAGTTGGACTCTCTGGTGATGGCGGCAGAGAAGAAAACACAGGACAAACTGCTGGACATTATGGACAATGCCAGTCACCCTCTGCACACAGTCATCAGCAACCAGAGGAGCCTCTTCAGCCACAGACTGCTCCTTCCTAAGTGCAGGACCAACAGACTGATAAACTCCTTTGTCCCTCAGGCCATCAGACTGGACAGCTCCTCACTCGGGAGGAGGAGTAACAGGAAGACAGGGGACAGGAAGGAGAGGAACAGTAGGAGCCACTAAACCAGTATTGTTCAGTATGTCTGGTATTTATACAGTTGTATGCAAAAGTTTGGGCACCCCTGATAATTTTCCCGATTTTCCGTTATACAACCTCAATCAATCAATCAAATCACTTTATTTATCCCCGAGGGGCAATTTTAAAAAGGCACGACAGTAGTTTGGAAGACTTTAAAAAATAAATAACATACACACAATACACAACCATCAACAATATACACAGACCATGCAACCACATTCAACAGCTAAAAAGGTTATAATTCAATTTTACACAACCTCCCAATTCCAATGAAGTTGGGACATTGTGTAAAATGTAAATTAAAACAGAATACAATGATTTTCAAATCCTCTTCAACCTATATTCAATTGAATACACCACAAAGACAAGATATTTAATGTTCAAACTGATAAACTTTATTGTTTTTGTGCAAATATTTGCTCATTTTGAAATGGATGCCTGTAACACGTTTAAAAAAAAAAAAGCTGGGACAGTGGTATGTTTACCACTGTGTTACATCACCTTTCCTTCTAACAACACTCAATAAGCATTTGGGAACTGAGGACACTCATGACTGGGTATAAAAGGAACATCCCCAAAAGCCTCAGCCACTGACAAGCAAAGATGGGGTGAGGATCACCACTTTGTGAACAACTGCATGAAAAAATAGTCCAATAGTTTAAGAACAATGTTTCTCAATGTTCAATTGCAAGGAATTTAGGGATTCCATCAGCTACAGTTCGTAATATAATCAGAAGATTCAGAGAATCTGGAGAACTTTCTACATGTAAGCGGCAAGGCCGAAAACCAACATTGAATGCCCGTGACCTTCAATCCCTCAGGCAGCACTGCATTAAAAAACGAAATCATTGTGTAAAGGATCTTACCGCGTGGGCTCAGGAACACTTCGGAAAACCAGTTAACACAGTTTGTCGCTACATCTACAAGTGCGAGTTAAAACTCTACCATGCAAAGTGAAAGTCATACATCAACAACATCCAGAAACACCGCCGCCTTCTCTGGTCCTGAGCTCATTTGAAATGGACAGACACAAAGTGGAAAAGTGTGCTGTGGTCTGATGAGTCCACATTTCAAATTGTTTATGGAAATCATGGACATCATGTCCTCTGCACAAAAGAGGAAAAAGACCATCCAGATTGTTACCAGCTCAAAGTTCAAAAGCCAGCATCTGTGATGGTATGGGGGTGTGTTCATGCCCATGGTATGGACAACTTACACATCTGTGATGGCACCATCAATGCTGAACGGTACATCGAGGTTTTGGAGCAACACATGCTGCCATCCAAGCAACGTCTTTTTCAGGGACGTCCCTGCTTATTTCAGCAAGACAATACCAAGCCACATTCTGCACGTGTTACAACAGCGTGGCTTCGTAGTAAAAGAGTGCGGGTACTAGACTGGCCTGCCTGCAGTCCAGACCTGTCGCCCATTGAAAATGTGTGGCACATTATGAAGCGCAAAATACGACAACGGAGACCCCGGACTGTTGAACAACTGAAGTCATACATCAAGCAAGAATGGGAAAGAATTCCACCTACAAAGCTTCAACAATTAGTGTCCTCAGTTCCCAAACGCTTATTGAGTGTTGTTAGAAGGAAAGGTGATGTAACACAGTGGGAAACATACCACTGTACCAGCTTTTTTGAAACGTGTTGCAGGCATCCATTTCAAAATGAGCAAATATTTGCACAAAAACAATAAAGTTTGTCAGTTTGAACATTAAATATCTTGTCTTTGTGATGTATTCAATTGAATATAGGTTGAAGAGGATTTGAAAATCTTTGCATGAGAGTCTGGATTCTGGTTAAGGGTATTTTGGACCATTCTTCTTTACTAAACATCTCAGGTTTGTTGGTTTGCGAGCATGGACAGCCCACTTAAAATCACACCACAGATTTTCAATAATATTCAGGTCTGGGGACTGAGATGGCCAATTCCAGAACATTGTACTTGTTCCTCTGCATGAATGCCTTAGTAGATTTTGAGCAGTGTTTAGGGTCGTTGTCTTGTTGAAAGATCCAGTCCTGGCGCAACTTCAACTTTGTCACTGATTCATGAACATTGTTCTCAAGAATCTGCTGATATTGACTTTAATCCATGTGACCCTCAACTGTAACAAGATTCCCAGTACCTGCACTGGCCACACAGCCCCACGGGATGATGGAACCACCTCCAAATTTTACTGTAGGTAGCAATTGTTTTTCTTGGAATGCTGTGTTCTTTTTCAGCCATGCATACTGCCCCTTATTATGTCCAAATAACTCAATTTTAGTTTAATCAGTCCATACCACCTTATTCCAAAATGAAGCAGTCTTGTCCAAATGTGCTTTAGCATACCTCAAGTGACTGTTTGTGA
Source organism: Thalassophryne amazonica (assembly GCF_902500255.1). Taxonomy (NCBI): domain Eukaryota; kingdom Metazoa; phylum Chordata; class Actinopteri; order Batrachoidiformes; family Batrachoididae; genus Thalassophryne; species Thalassophryne amazonica. The sequence continues at coordinate 96,608,930 of NC_047117.1, read as the reverse complement.
TGTGTATGCAGAAAAGGCTTCCTCTGCATTACAGCATCATACAGCATCTCTTTGTACAAAGTGTGCTGTATAGTTGAACGATGCACAGAGATGCTATCTGCAGCAAGATCATGTTGTAGGTCTTTGGAGCAGGTCTGTGGGTTGACTATGACTGTTCTCACCATCCTTCGCTTCAGCTTATCTGAGATTTTTCTTGGCCTGCCACTTCGGGCCTTAACTAGTACTGTGCCTGTGGTCTTCCATTTCCTCATTATGTTCCTCACAGTGGAAACTGACAGCTGAAATCTCTGAGATAGCTTTTTGCAGAGGTGGGACAAAGTCACTGTCAAGTCGTTAATGAGCAAGTCTCAAGTCAGCTTGCAAACAGTTGGTGGTCATTATGACTTGAGACTTGACTTGGGACTTGACTTGAGACTTGTGACTTGCCGATTCATGATTTGAGAGTGACTTGCTGGTGACTTCGTCCCACCTCTGGCTTTTTGTATCCTTCCCCTAAGCCGTGATGTTGAACAGTCCTTGTTTTGGGGAAACATTTGCAAATGACCACCTTAAACACCCTTTCTCATGATTGGATTCACCTGTGTAAGGAGGTCAAGGGTCAGTGAGCTTATCAAACCAATTTTGTGTTCCAATAATTAGTGCTAAATGTATTCAAATCAATAAAATGACACGGGTGTCCAAATTTATGCACCTGGCTAATTTTGCTTAAATAATTACTGCACACTTTCTGGAAATACTAGAAACTTCATTTCATTTCTCAAATATCAGTGTGTTTGTCTGCTATATGATATATTTAACTTAAATTTCTTATCCAGACAATCAATGATTTATAAAGGAAAATTAAAAAAAAACTACCAAAATACAACATAACACAATGCTAAAATACCCTCGGCTATATAAGCATCAATATAGGAAACAGAATGTGATCTTTTGACCTCTTAAAATAGGTCAAGGTTAGCCATCTGTGAACTTGTTCAAGGTCTGTGTCCCAGGAATGTTCTCTGTGAATTTAAAGACCCTGGTAGTAACAGGACTGGACTTAATCTGAGCGCTGACAGACAGACAGACAGACAGACAGACAGGACACAAAGCCTTCGTAGTGTCCGATGGCCATATTTTGGCCTTGGGTAAAAACCTCTAAAAACCAGTAATGTAATTAATTTTCTGCCATTATGTTACGTGGATTTAGTGTTTCTTCCTGGTGTCATACTCTGACATTATCCAGCACCAGTGGTGGGCACAGATAACCAAAAAATTAACTTCGATAACAGATAATCAGATAACTGAAAAGTTATCTTTGACAAAGATAAACCACCCAAAAATGTATGTAACCGATAAATTCCAGTATGGTTTGAGAGAGGGGTCAAGGAGGCATTCTTTGTGAAACGTTTGGAACCCAGCCTTAACTGGGGAGGGGGTCTAATACACACTTTATCCCCTGTTTACAATGGGGTACTCAGGTCAAAGGAGTTTCAGTCTTTTGTTCATGGTAATGAGTCATTCACGTCATCAAGGGAGCCATCAGAAAGGCATCCATCCCATCATTAGAGGGACAGCTGTCCTGCCATTAGGTGTGCTAACTACAGCACAATAGTTGCTAATTAGAGCTACTGTTTAGTCACTAGCCTATAGCAGTCGGCCTCTCAGTAGAAGGGGTCTGGTTAGGTTTATAACTCCAGCTTTTGTTGGTTTCTGTTTTATTCTTCTCTACAAGAGTCAGACAGAAGTCAGACTTCCAGAGCAAGAATTTTAGCTGAGGAAGCTTCTGCGATTTGAAGCGAAACGTCCTCGCGTCAAGCAACCCAGTCCAGTCGAAGATTCAAGCTTCTCTACTATCTCCCTGCATCAATAAAACAGTCAGATTCTGTGGTGACTTATTTTCGCTTTCATATGGCTAGCATACTGGTACAGTTTTGTTTTTTGCTTTTTAGCCTTTTAATTAATTTATTAGTAATTGGAGCGGGCCGCAGCCTCAACTTTACCTAAATTCTGGGTCTTTTAGTGAAGTTTAGGGCTAGTGGCCGGCGATCACTTTAGTATTTCTCTGTTTTTCTTGTTGTTTAATGCTGGCAAATTCTACAGTATTTTTTGTCTTTCTGATGCCTGATTGTTTTTTCTCTCTGTTTAAGGTGCAGCTCCATCCAGAGATGGGAGTTGTATTCGTGTTGGCAATCCTCCTGTCCTGTGCACCAACAGAATTTCTTGTATATTTGTCCATGAATTGTTGTGTAATTTCTGTTTTGTATCATGGCCCAAGCAGAGGGTCACCCCTTTGAGTCTGGTCTGCTTGAGGTTTCTTCCTCAGAGGGAGTTTTTCCTTACCACTGTTGTTCTGGGGGTTGGTAAGGTTAGACCTTACCTGTGTGAAGTGCTTTGAGGCAACTCTGTTGTGATTTGGTGCTATATAAATAAAAATAAATTGAAATTGAGTTTTATTATTTTTATTATTTTATGATGTGCGCACATTTTATGATGTTGTAAAACATGCACTCAATATTGTTTTGATACATAAATGTTGGCTTTACACTGTGCGGGTTTTTGCCCTTTTTCAGATGATTTTTCATTTGTGCGAGAATTTTTTTTGGACCGAGTTTCAGGTTAATCGCGCGTCCTGCATCGTGTAGTGTACATAGAGTAACAAGCTGCGTTTAACATCTCACAACCACCTCCTGATTGCCGATCATATGGTCGAATGAAAATCAAACCTGTTTATTTGTTCGGCCGTCATGAGGGTATCCTGCTGCTGAAGAGCTACAAGTGTCCAACCGCTCACACTGTGCCTGTGCAAACACTGCAGAGCTGTCTTGTAATGTTTTTGTTGATGTTAATGTTTTGTTTTTAAACTTAATTTGTAAAAAAAAAAAAAAAGCCATTTGCAAAGCCAAAAAGTTGATCTGACAACCATCTGATATAACCGGGGTCAAAATAAATAGAACACTGCCATCTACTGGTGCCCAGATGCTTAGTACTACTGTGAATACTGCCATGAACACTACTGGCCAGTAGATGGCAGTAGATGCGTTGAAAACTTGCCAGAACAAAATTCCAGATAATCCGTGTCTGCTACATTTAAGATGCGTGGAATTTAACAAACGCAAATACAATAACAACGTCTATAAACCCAGAGAATATATTCACGAGAGTTTTAGGCACTAGAGTTTAATGCTGCTGTCCGTGGAGCCTGAAAAGAGTGTCTGAAATGCATTTGTCATGTCGTGAACGTACTGAGATTACCCTATCCTACCCATAATGCTCTGCTGGGCACAGCATGTGCTCACAAAAACCTTAAAAATTAGTGCATTACTTTAAAACTAAAACATATATCTGATATTTTCCCTTTATAAAACTTCAGACATGACAGTAATTTTAAATAACTTGTCCAAAATTTGTTTGGTTAAAATTTGAACCATAAGTTAAAAATGTATGCCTCTGGATGACTTGGGTGATATTGCCCGCGTATTAGTATGGTGTTAAAGAAAGTGTTTTTTTGTTTTTTTTTGTGACCAGTTCTCCATTGTCTGCCGAGGATAGAGTGGTTTCTCCTGAAAGCAGCTCTTTTGTTTGCAGAGAGTAGAACTACACGTTAGGAAATGTTTAACAGGTAGGTGTTCAACTGATTTTGAATTTTAAAAATGTTTATCGGAAGTGTGACCACCACTGTCCAGCACACAGGTGAAGACCCCAGTGGCTGGAGACCAAGGACATGCCCACATTTCTCCTGGCTGCAGCAGATTGAGAGGTTGGAGTGAACCAGTTGCCTGCCTCAGTGGTTGCTATCCAGGAAACGGGGTGCTTCAGTGGTGTGGTGCTGCTCCCAAAACACACCTGAACATGTTTGTGTCAAAGTGACGGCACAATAAGAACAAAAGGCTTCATGTGATGAAACAACTGGTTTTGCTTTATGACACGTGTATCAAACAAGTATGAAAGGATGTTCTTTTCTGCACCAACACTGAATATGACAAAAATATAAGATTCATGTTGGTATGACTATTTTGGCAGTTACTGTTCTTTGGAGGTTTGTTAAGAAAAAATTCAGGAAGACTTTTTAATCCATGTATGTCTGCATAATGTCAGTTTAGGAAGACTTTTGTTCAAACAAAAGCAGAATATTGACTTCATCTGCTACATGAACAGTAGTGCAGCGGATAACTGAAACAATCCTGGAAATGGTGATAGAAGCAACAAGTTCAGGACAAATACTCCTTAGACATTAACTCTTTTGGAAAAAAAAAACGATTGGCCATTTGAGTTTTCCATAGACGCCCAGGTAGGGGTCAGTTGAAGAATTAAACAGGGGTCAAAATTAAAAGATGCTCCAATCATATTGAAAAGGACACCACATAATTTGTTGCATCATAAAGATTCCAAAAAGGTATAGTTTGGACTAACTGTGAATGAATGTTCTGGAGTTATGGGGTAAAAACTGCAAGAATGGTGACAAAGGTCAATTTCAGTTTGTACAGAAGTCAAATTTTGGTAAAATGTAGTGCAAATTATTGGTTGAGCTAATAGGATTAATAAATGGAATAGTTTTGACTGTGGTGAATGTTTGGTCTGCAAAGTAAAGGTCAAACAAGGTCAACGTCCATTGGATTCTAACTATTCCTTTTTAAAACACAGCCAGTAATTTGCATCACTTTCTACCAAAATTAGAGCAACTTTACAAACTGAAATTGATCGTTGTCACTGTTCTTGCTGTTTTACCCCATAACTCCAGAACATTCAGGCACAGATTGTCCAAACTATACCTTTTTTAAATCTTTATGATCAGACAAATAACGTGGTGTACTTTTCAATATGATTGGAGCATCTCTTAATTTAGACCCCTGTGTAATTCTTCAATTGGCCCCTACCTTGCTGCCTACTGAAAATTCAAATGGCCAATCTTTTTTTTCCTTTTTTTAAAAGAGTAATGTCTAAGGAGTATTTGTGCCAAATTTGGTGCTTGTATCACCATTTGCATGATTCCTCTGTAAATATTCTGTTGTCTGCTGCACTGCAGGCAGCACACTTAACTTAGCCGTTAGCACTGTTGCCTAATAGGAATGAAACCAAAGTTCTGGTGGGGGTGGGTGTGGTCAGAAAGCAGTCATATGGTCAGGGTGTGGTCAACATGGGGTCAGGGTACAGATCTGCGGCTGCTGATTTGAAACTTTGGTTTGACTTGTCTCAGTGTTTCTTGTCTTTCTCTTTCCATCTTCTTGTCACCTCCCACATTTCACAGATCGCTATGGTAACTTCAACGAGAACAGGAAGCTACAATCACACAAAGTACTACATGTGAAATGAAGACAGTCATAGTATAATGGAGATAAAGAATCCGGGACAGGGATGTGGTGTTGGAAAGTACTGGGACCGGAGCAGCATCATTGTCCTAAATCCTCCTCTGGGGTTGTGAGGAACCAGGCTGACCCAGTACTGGACTGGATGCAATCATCGAGCAGAGGTACCGGACACAGAGCTGCTTCCTGAGGTGGATCCACTGGAGCCTCGGTCTTCATAGACGGAAATCTCGATCTGCGGACAGAGAAGTTAGGGAGCAGGACTCTGCCAGTAAACTACAGAGAAAATCTCACAGGACAAAGGATACTACGCGCATTCCATGTTCTATGGGATCAGTAAGGAGCAGACCTCGGGGAGCATAGATCTTCTGGTTCTGGTCCTGGATGTAAGTGGCCGTCTTGGTCAGCACCTGAAACACAAACAAACAGTGAGGGGTCCGTGTTGGCCCTCTGACGGACCACAGATGTGCCCTCTGACCTTCTCGTAAGTGGTCTCCATGCACAGGAAGACCAGATAGGCCGTCACACAGGCCAGACAGCCCTCGAGATAAGAGTGGCTGCTGATCGTCTCGGCCTCGGCATAGAAGCTATTCAGTGTCTTCACAGTGTCCTCAAAAAGGGTCCGCTCAATCTGCACACAGATTAAAAGGTCAGAAACTTAACTTTTAATTTTATAGTTTGGTGGTTCTGTGGCCTAAAGTTAAAGAAGGAGATCATATGCTCAGTTCCCAAATCCCCACGTTGACATCCAGGGACATCAAGTGATCCTGGATTAGAAACCAGAACTTCTCCCGCAAACAACCCAGATTTGGTTCTCAATTATTCCAACCCGTAGCCATCTGGGTTTCCTTTCTTGCAAACTCATGTGCTGTTTGGGTGTTTGTGTGTGTCTGACTGTGTCGGGCTGCCTCGAGTCACGACTACATCGACTACTGAAACCATCGACAACTAATTTAGTTATCCATGAGTCGTTTATTTTATTTAAGTCTTTGCTTTTCTTTCAATTCATAGTTTTAGGCAGCGAGTCGTCCAGCCGTCATCTGGACGTTCAAATTTCAAAAGATGGCTGAGTCAAACAGTGGCCGTCTTGTTCAAAGCCGTCTAAAATGCACAGTTTACTGAAGCAGCTGTCTGTGTGTGTGTGTGTGTGTGTGTGTGTGTGTGTGTGTGTGTGTGTGTGTGCGCGCGCGCGCAGAGTCAACCGGCTGCAAACTGTGAGCGAGGGAGGGTGGGGGATTCCTGAACGGAGGTACGAGACGTTACATTCTGCTGAGAACCATCAGTGCACATGAGACAGCGAGCACGGAGCAGAGAGAGGATTTTAACCCGAGTGAACATGTTAAAAAAAAACAACCAAACTGTGCAGCTCCCTTTACTTCTCTACCCGCACGGTTCTGATGGCACCGTCCTGTTCACACCATGTGCACATCATATACTGAATTTATGAGATCATGAGATGAAATAAACGGTCAAATATCCTTAAAAAATGAGAATATATAAATGAACTGAGCAAAAAAAAAAAAAAACCCTGATGTGGAGAAGCTGATGTTCAGAGGCACAGATCACAAAAAGCAGGTGAGAACTCTGAACTTTAACAGCTGTTATTTTCCAAAGGTATTTATTTGTTCAATCTTGAGCTTAATGTCATGTTTAAAAGCACAAAACGTGACTGATGAGGAGAAAAAAAAATGACTTCATCACACTAAAATGAACTGGAGTCAGAATAAAAATACAAGCTGCTGATTTTTGTTATTTTCCAAAGTTATTATAAGCTGCAGCTATATGTTTTATTCATTTCAAAGTGAGTTACCTCTTATTTTATTCTGATTTATTTATACAAAAAATATGGGGAGTCAAATCAGCCTGCATTGTTCTGTTCAGTTTATATCAAAGTTTGCCTGCACATGTCTGTGTATTTTTTCCTTCTTTCTAAGAGTTTGGTGTTTGTTCTACAAAGTTTTAAAACACAATAAAATGTTCACACTTTTCTTTATAGCAGTTCTGTAATTTCAGAAATGCAGCAGAAACAACCACAAACCAGAAAAAGTTGGGACTATATGTAAAATGAAGATAAAAATAAAAATGTTGCACTATTCCCGGTTTCTCCACTCACAGAAGCCAAACGTTCTTCCAGAGTTGTGTCTTGGTGGCTTCCCTCACTTGTCTCCTTCCAGCATGGACATTTAGTTTTTGAGAACTGCCTACCTGACACAGATTTACTATAAAGTACCACACTGTTTGTATTTCTGAATGACTGATGTAAATGAACAGTCTAAGAAATATTCACTGATTTGGAAACGTTCATGTTTTCATCCCCTGATGTTTCTCGGAAAATGCTGCAGACCTTAAATTAGGAAATTACATCTGATCCAACTAGTCGACTACTCACCAAAATAATCGTTGACTAGTCAACTAACAAAATAGTCATTTGTGGCAGCTCTAACTGTGTGTCTGTCTGATTGTGTGTCTGTCTATTTCTGTCTGTGTGTGTGTCTGATCGTGTGTCTGTCTGATTGTGTGTCTGATTGTGTGTCTGATTGTGTATGTGTCTGATTGTGTGTGTCTGTGTGTGTGTCTGTCTATTTCTGTGTCTGATTGTGTGTGTGTCTGATTGTGTGTCTGATTGTGTGTGTGTCTGATTGTGTATGTGTCTGATTGTGTGTCTGTCTGTGTGTGTATCTGTCTATTTCTGTGTCTGATTGTGTATCTGTCTGACTGTCTGTCTGTGTGTCTGTCTGATTGTGTATCTGTCTATTTCTGTGTCTGTGTTTGTCTGTCTGATTGTGTGTGTGTCTGATTGTGTGTCTGTCTGTGTGTGTGTGTGTGTGTGTCTGATTGTGTCTATTTCTCTGTCTGTGTTTGTCTGTCTGATTGTGTGTCTGTCTGATTGTGTATCTGTCTATTTCTGTGTCTGTCTGTCTGATTGTGTATCTGTCTGATAGTGTATCTGTCTATTTCTGTGTCTGTCTGTCTGATTGTGTGTCTGTCTGATTGTGTGTCTGATTGTGTATCTGTCTATTTCTGTGTTTGTCTGATTGTGTGTGTGTCTGATTGTGTATCTGTCTATTTCTGTGTTTGTCTGATTGTGTGTGTGTCTGATTGTGTGTCTGTGTGTCTGTCTGATTGTGTGTCTGTCTGATTGTGTATCTGTCTATTTCTGTCTGTGTTTGTCTGTCTGATTGTGTATCTGTCTGACTGTGTGTCTGTCTGTGTTTGTCTGTCTGATTGTGTGTGTGTCTGTGTATGTGTCTGATTGTGTGTCTGTCTGATTGTGTGTCTGTCTGATTGTGTATCTGTCTATTTCTGTGTCTGAGTGTGTGTCTGATTGTGTATCTGTCTGATTGTGTGTGTGTCTGATTGTGTATCTGTCTATTTCTGTGTCTGATTGTGTGTCTGTCTGATTGTGTATCTGTCTATTTCTGTGTCTGTGTGTGTCTGTCTGATTGTGTATCTGTCTATTTCTGTGTCTGAGTGTGTGTCTGATTGTGTGTCTGTCTGTGTGTGTGTCTGATTGTTTGTCTGTCTGATTGTGTATCTGTCTGATTGTGTGTCTGTCTATTTCTGTGTCTGTGTTTGTCTGTCTGATTGTGTGTCTGTCTGATTGTGTATCTGTCTATTTCTGTGTCTGTCTGTCTGATTGTGTATCTGTCTATTTCTGTGTCTGATTGTGTGTCTGTCTGATTGTGTGTGTGTCTGATTGTGTATCTGTCTATTTCTGTGTCTGTGTTTGTCTGTCTGATTGTGTGTCTGTCTGATTGTGTATCTGTCTATTTCTGTGTCTGTTTGTCTGTCTGATTGTGTATCTGTCTATTTCTGTGTCTGTGTTTGTCTGTCTGATTGTGTGTCTGTCTGATTGTGTATCTGTCTGTGTGTCTGTCTGATTGTGTGTGTGTCTGTGTGTGTCTGATTGTTTGTCTGTCTGATTGTGTGTCTGATTGTGTATCTGTCTATTTCTGTGTCTGATTGTGTGTCTGTCTGTGTGTCTGATTGTGTGTGTCTGATTGTTTGTCTGTCTGATTGTGTATCTGTCTGTGTGTGTCTGATTGTGTATCTGTCTATTTCTGTCTGTGTTTGTCTGTCTGATTGTCTGTCTGATTGTGTATCTGTCTGATTGTGTAGTTGTCTGATTGTGTGTGTCTGATTGTGTATCTGTCTGATTGTGTGTGTGTCTGATTGTGTGTGTCTGATTGTGTATCTGTCTGATTGTGTGTCTGTCTGATTGTGTGTGTGTCTGATTGTGTATCTGTCTATTTCTGTCTGTGTTTGTCTGTCTGATTGTCTGTCTGATTGTGTATCTGTCTGATTGTGTAGTTGTCTGATTGTGTGTGTCTGATTGTGTATCTGTCTATTTCTGTGTCTGACTGTTTGTCTGTCTGATTGTGTATCTGTCTGATTGTGTGTGTGTCTGTGTGTGTCTGATTGTCTGTCTGATTGTGTATCTGTCTGATTGTGTGTCTGTCTGATTGTGTGTGTGTCTGATTGTGTATCTGTCTATTTATGTGTCTGTGTTTGTCTTTCTGATTGTGTGTGTCTGATTGTGTGTCTGTCTGATTGTGTGTCTGTCTGTGTGTGTCTGATTGTGTATCTGTCTATTTCTGTGCCTGTGTTTGTCTGTCTGATTGTGTATCTGCCTGATTGTGTGTGTGCGTGTCTGATTGTTTGTCTGTCTGATAGTTTGTCTGTCTGATTGTGTATCTGTCTATTTCTGTGTCTGTGTGTGTCTGTCTGCTTGTCTGTCTGATTGTGTATCTGTCTGTGTGTGTCTGATTGTGTGTCTGATTGTTTGTCTGTCTGATTGTGTGTCTGATTGTGTGTCTGTCTGTTTGTCTGTCTGATTGTGTATCTGTCTGTGTGTGTCTGATTGTGTGTGTGTCTGTGTGTGTCTGATTGTGTGTCTGTCTGATTGTGTATCTGTCTATTTCTGTGTCTGTGTGTGTCTGTCTGATTGTGTATCTGTCTGATTGTGTGTCTGTCTCTGTGTGTGTCTGATTGTGTATCTGTCTATTCTGTGTCTGTGTTTGTCTGTCTGATTGTGTATCTGTCTATTCTGTCTGTCTGATTGTGTATCTGTCTATTTCTGTCTGTGTTTGTCTGTCTGATTGTGTGTCTGTCTGATTGTGTGTGTGTGTGATTGTGTGTCTGTCTGATTGTGTGTCTGTCTGTGTGTGTGTCTGATTGTGTATCTGTCTATTTCTGTGTCTGTGTTTGTCTGTCTGATTGTGTATCTGTCTGATTGTGTGTCTGTCACTGTGTGTGTCTGATTGTGTAGCTGTCTATTCTGTGTCTGTGTGTGTCTGTCTGATTGTGTATCTGTCTATTTCTGTGTCTGTGTTTGTCTGTCTGATTGTGTATCTGTCTGACTGTGTGTCTGTCTGATTGTGTATCTGTCTATTTCTGTGTCTGTGTTTGTCTGTCTGATTGTGTATCTGTCTGACTGTGTGTCTGTCTGATTGTGTATCTGTCTATTTCTGTGTCTGATTGTGTGTCTGTCTGATTGTGTGTGTCTGATTGTGTATCTGTCTATTTATGTGTCTGTGTTTGTCTGTCTGATTGTGTATCTGTCTATTTCTGTGTCTATGTTTGTCTGTCTGACTGTGTGTCTGTGTGATTGTGTATCTGTCTATTTCTGTGTCTGTCTGTCTGATTGTGTATCTGTCTGACTGTGTGTCTGTCTGTGTATCTGTCTATTTCTGTGTCTGTGTTTGTCTGTCTGATTGTGTGTCTGTCTGATTGTGTGTCTGTCTGATTGTGTATCTGTCTATTTCTGTGTCTGTGTTTGTCTGTCTGATTGTGTGTCTGTCTGATTGTGTATCTGTCTGATTGTGTGTGTCTGATTGTGTGTCTGTCTGATTGTGTGTGTGTCTGTGTGTGTCTGATTGTTTGTCTGTCTGATTGTGTATCTGTCTGATTGTGTGTCTGTCTGTGTGTGTCTGATTGTGTATCTGTCTATTTCTGTGTCTGATTGTGTATCTGTCTATTTCTGTGTCTGATTGTGTGTCTGTCTGATTGTGTGTGTGTCTGATTGTGTATCTGTCTATTTCTGTGTCTGTGTTTGTCTGTCTGATTGTGTCTGTCTGATTGTGTATCTGTCTATTTCTGTGTCTGTGTTTGTCTGTCTGATTGTGTATCTGTCTATTTCTGTGTCTGTGTTTGTCTGTCTGATTGTGTATCTGTCTATTTCTGTGTCTGTGCTTGTCTGTCTGATTGTGTGTCTGTCTGATTGTGTATCTGTCTATTTCTGTGTCTGTGCTTGTCTGTCTGATTGTGTGTGTCTGATTGTGTATCTGTCTGTGTGTCTGTCTGATTGTGTGTGTGTCTGACTGTTTGTCTGTCTGATTGTGTATCTGTCTGTGTCTGATTGTGTGTCTGTCTGATTGTGTGTGTGTCTGTGTGTTTGTCTGTCTGATTGTGTGTCTGATTGTGTATCTGTCTATTTCTGTGTCTGTTTGTCTGTCTGATTGTGTCTGTCTGATTGTGTGTGTGTCTGATTGTCTGTCTGATTGTGTATCTGTCTGATTGTGTGTGTGTCTGATTGTGTATCTGTCTATTTCTGTCTGTGTTTGTCTGTCTGATTGTCTGTCTGATTGTGTGTCTGTCTGTGTGTCTGATTGTTTGTCTGTCTGATTGTGTATCTGTCTGATTGTGTGTGTGTCTGATTGTGTATCTGTCTATTTCTGTCTGTGTTTGTCTGTCTGATTGTCTGTCTGATTGTGTATCTGTCTGATTGTGTGTGTGTCTGATTGTGTGTGTGTCTGATTGTGTGTGTGTCTGTGTGTGTCTGATTGTCTGTCTGATTGTGTATCTGTCTGATTGTGTGTCTGTCTGTGTGTGTGTCTGATTGTGTATCTGTCTATTTCTGTCTGTGTTTGTCTGTCTGATTGTCTGTCTGATTGTGTAGTTGTCTGATTGTGTGTGTCTGATTGTGTATCTGTCTATTTCTGTGTCTGACTGTTTGTCTGTCTGATTGTGTATCTGTCTGATTGTGTGTGTGTCTGATTGTCTGTCTGATTGTGTATCTGTCTGATTGTGTGTGTGTCTGATTGTGTATCTGTCTATTTCTGTGTCTGTGTTTGTCTGTCTGATTGTGTGTCTGTCTGATTGTGTGTGTGTCTGATTGTGTATCTGTCTATTTATGTGTCTGTGTTTGTCTTTCTGATTGTGTGTGTGTCTGTCTGTGTGTGTCTGATTGTGTATCTGTCTATTTCTGTGCCTGTGTTTGTCTGTCTGATTGTGTATCTGCCTGATTGTGTGTGTACGTGTCTGATTGTTTGTCTGATAGTTTGTCTGTCTGATTGTGTATGTGCGTGTCTGATAGTTTGTCTGTCTGATTGTGTATGTGCGTGTCTGATTGTTTGTCTGTCTGATAGTTTGTCTGTCTGATTGTGTATCTGTCTATTTGTGTGTCTGTGTGTGTCTGTCTGCTTGTCTGTCTGATTGTGTATCTGTCTGTGTGTGTCTGATTGTGTGTCTGATTGTTTGTCTGTCTGATTGTGTGTCTGATTGTTTGTCTGTCTGATTGTGTGTCTGATTGTGTGTCTGTCTGATTGTGTGTCTGATTGTGTGTCTGTCTGATTGTGTATCTCTCTGTGTGTGTCTGATTGTGTGTGTGTCTGTGTGTGTCTGATTGTGTGTGTGTCTGATTGTGTGTCTGTCTGATTGTGTATCTGTCTATTTCTGTGTCTGTGTGTGTCTGTCTGATTGTGTGTCTGTCTCTGTGTGTGTCTGATTGTGTATCTGTCTATTCTGTGTCTGTGTTTGTCTGTCTGATTGTGTATCTGTCTATTCTGTCTGTCTGATTGTGTATCTGTCTATTCTGTCTGTCTGATTGTGTATCTGTCTATTTCTGTCTGTGTTTGTCTGTCTGATTGTGTGTGTGTGTGATTGTGTGTCTGTCTGATTGTGTGTCTGTCTATTTCTGTGTCTGTGTTTGTCTGTCTGATTGTGTATCTGTCTATTTCTGTGTCTGTGTTTGTCTGTCTGATTGTGTATCTGTCTGATTGTGTGTCTGTCACTGTGTGTGTCTGATTGTGTAGCTGTCTATTCTGTGTCTGTGTGTGTCTGTCTGATTGTGTATCTGTCTATTCTGTGTCTGTGTTTGTCTGTTTGTGTGTCTGTCTGATTGTGTATCTGTCTGTGTGTGTCTGATTGTGTGTCTGTCTGATTGTGTGTGTGTCTGTGTGTGTCTGATTGTTTGTCTGTCTGATTGTGTGTCTGTCTGATTGTGTATTTGTCTATTTCTGTGTCTGACTGTTTGTCTGTCTGATTGTGTATCTGTCTGTGTGTCTGATTGTGTGTCTGTCTGATTGTGTGTCTGATTGTGTGTCTGTCTATTTCTGTGTCTGTGTTTGTCTGTCTGATTGTGTGTCTGTCTGATTGTGTATCTGTCTATTTCTGTGTCTGTGTGTGTCTGTCTGATTGTGTATCTGTCTATTTCTGTGTCTGATTGTGTGTCTGTCTGATTGTGTGTGTGTCTGATTGTGTATCTGTCTATTTATGTGTCTGTGTTTGTCTGTCTGATTGTGTATCTGTCTATTTCTGTGTCTATGTTTGTCTGTCTGACTGTGTGTCTGTGTGATTGTGTATCTGTCTATTTCTGTGTCTGTGTTTGTCTGTCTGATTGTGTATCTGTCTGACTGTGTGTCTGTCTGTGTATCTGTCTATTTCTGTGTCTGTGTTTGTCTGTCTGATTGTGTGTCTGTCTGATTGTGTGTCTGTCTGATTGTGTATCTGTCTATTTCTGTGTCTGTGTTTGTCTGTCTGATTGTGTGTCTGTCTGATTGTGTATCTGTCTATTTCTGTGTCTGTGTGTGTGTCTGATTGTGTATCTGTCTATTTCTGTGTCTGACTGTCTGTCTGATTGTGTATCTGTCTGATTGTGTGTCTGATTGTGTGTCTGTCTGATTGTGTGTGTGTCTGTGTGTGTCTGATTGTTTGTCTGTCTGATTGTGTATCTGTCTGATTGTGTGTCTGATTGTGTGTCTGTCTGTGTGTGTGTCTGATTGTGTATCTGTCTATTTCTGTGTCTGATTGTGTGTCTGTCTGATTGTGTGTGTGTCTGATTGTGTATCTGTCTATTTCTGTGTCTGTGTTTGTCTGTCTGATTGTGTGTCTGTCTGATTGTGTATCTGTCTGTGTGTCTGTCTGATTGTGTGTGTGTCTGACTGTTTGTCTGTCTGATTGTGTATCTGTCTGTGTGTGTCTGATTGTGTGTCTGTCTGATTGTGTGTGTGTCTGTGTGTGTCTGATTGTTTGTCTGTCTGATTGTGTGTCTGATTGTGTATCTGTCTATTTCTGTCTGTTTGTCTGTCTGATTGTGTCTGTCTGATTGTGTGTGTGTCTGATTGTTTGTCTGTCTGATTGTGTATCTGTCTGATTGTGTGTGTGTCTGATTGTGTATCTGTCTATTTCTGTCTGTGTTTGTCTGTCTGATTGTCTGTCTGATTGTGTGTCTGTCTGTGTGTCTGATTGTGTGTGTGTCTGATTGTTTGTCTGTCTGATTGTGTATCTGTCTATTTCTGTCTGTGTTTGTCTGTCTGATTGTGTATCTGTCTGATTGTGTATCTGTCTGATTGTGTAGTTGTCTGATTGTGTGTGTCTGATTGTGTATCTGTCTATTTCTGTCTGTGTTTGTCTGTCTGATTGTGTATCTGTCTGATTGTGTAGTTGTCTGATTGTGTGTGTCTGATTGTGTATCTGTCTATTTCTGTGTCTGACTGTTTGTCTGTCTGATTGTGTATCTGTCTGATTGTGTGTGTGTCTGATTGTGTGTGTGTGTCTGTGTGTGTCTGATTGTCTGTCTGATTGTGTATCTGTCTGATTGTGTGTCTGTCTGATTGTGTGTGTCTGATTGTGTATCTGTCTATTTCTGTCTGTGTTTGTCTGTCTGATTGTGTATCTGTCTGTGTATCTGTCTGACTGTGTAGTTGTCTGTGTGTCTGATTGTGTATCTGTCTATTTCTGTGTCTGACTGTTTGTCTGTCTGATTGTGTATCTGTCTGATTGTGTGTGTGTCTGATTGTGTGTGTGTGTCTGTGTCTGACTGTTTGTCTGTCTGATTGTGTATCTGTCTGATTGTGTGTGTGTCTGTGTGTGTCTGATTGTCTGTCTGATTGTGTATCTGTCTGATTGTGTGTCTGTCTGATTGTGTGTGTGTCTGATTGTGTATCTGTCTGATTGTGTGTGTGTCTGATTGTGTGTGTGTGTCTGTGTCTGACTGTTTGTCTGTCTGATTGTGTATCTGTCTGATTGTGTGTGTGTCTGTGTGTGTCTGATTGTCTGTCTGATTGTGTATCTGTCTGATTGTGTGTCTGTCTGATTGTGTGTGTGTCTGATTGTGTAGCTGTCTATTCTGTGTCTGTGTGTGTCTGTCTGATTGTGTGTGTGTCTGTGTGTGTCTGATTGTTTGTCTGTCTGATTGTGTATCTGTCTGATTGTGTGTCTGATTGTGTGTCTGTCTGTGTGTGTGTCTGATTGTGTAGCTGTCTATTTCTGTGTCTGTGTTTGTCTGTCTGATTGTGTGTCTGTCTCTGTGTGTGTCTGATTGTGTAGCTGTCTATTCTGTGTCTGTGTGTGTCTGTCTGATTGTGTGTGTGTCTGTGTGTGTCTGATTGTTTGTCTGTCTGATTGTGTATCTGTCTGATTGTGTGTCTGATTGTGTGTCTGTCTGTGTGTGTGTCTGATTGTGTAGCTGTCTATTCTGTGTCTGTGTGTGTCTGTCTGATTGTGTGTGTG
Source organism: Thalassophryne amazonica (assembly GCF_902500255.1). Classification (NCBI taxonomy): domain Eukaryota; kingdom Metazoa; phylum Chordata; class Actinopteri; order Batrachoidiformes; family Batrachoididae; genus Thalassophryne; species Thalassophryne amazonica. The sequence continues at coordinate 96,592,914 of NC_047117.1, read as the reverse complement.
TCTGTGTGTGTCTGATTGTTTGTCTGTCTGATTGTGTATCTGTCTGATTGTGTGTCTGATTGTGTGTCTGTCTGTGTGTGTGTCTGATTGTGTATCTGTCTATTTCTGTGTCTGATTGTGTGTCTGTCTGATTGTGTGTCTGATTGTGTATCTGTCTATTTCTGTGTCTGTGTTTGTCTGTCTGATTGTGTGTCTGTCTGATTGTGTATCTGTCTGTGTGTCTGTCTGATTGTGTGTGTGTCTGACTGTTTGTCTGTCTGATTGTGTATCTGTCTGTGTGTGTCTGATTGTGTGTCTGTCTGATTGTGTGTGTGTCTGTGTGTGTCTGATTGTTTGTCTGTCTGATTGTGTGTCTGATTGTGTATCTGTCTATTTCTGTCTGTTTGTCTGTCTGATTGTGTCTGTCTGATTGTGTGTGTGTCTGATTGTTTGTCTGTCTGATTGTGTGTGTGTCTGATTGTGTGTGTGTCTGATTGTGTATCTGTCTATTTCTGTCTGTGTTTGTCTGTCTGATTGTCTGTCTGATTGTGTGTCTGTCTGTGTGTCTGATTGTGTGTGTGTCTGATTGTTTGTCTGTCTGATTGTGTATCTGTCTATTTCTGTCTGTGTTTGTCTGTCTGATTGTGTATCTGTCTGATTGTGTATCTGTCTGATTGTGTAGTTGTCTGATTGTGTGTGTCTGATTGTGTATCTGTCTATTTCTGTCTGTTTGTCTGTCTGATTGTGTATCTGTCTGATTGTGTAGTTGTCTGATTGTGTGTGTCTGATTGTGTATCTGTCTATTTCTGTGTCTGACTGTTTGTCTGTCTGATTGTGTATCTGTCTGATTGTGTGTGTGTCTGATTGTGTGTGTCTGATTGTCTGTCTGATTGTGTATCTGTCTGATTGTGTGTGTCTGATTGTGTATCTGTCTATTTCTGTCTGTGTTTGTCTGTCTGATTGTGTATCTGTCTGTGTATCTGTCTGATTGTGTAGTTGTCTGTGTGTGTCTGATTGTGTATCTGTCTATTTCTGTGTCTGACTGTTTGTCTGTCTGATTGTGTATCTGTCTGATTGTGTGTGTGTCTGATTGTGTGTGTGTGTCTGTGTCTGACTGTTTGTCTGTCTGATTGTGTATCTGTCTGATTGTGTGTGTGTCTGTGTGTGTCTGATTGTCTGTCTGATTGTGTATCTGTCTGATTGTGTGTCTGTCTGATTGTGTGTGTGTCTGATTGTGTATCTGTCTATTTCTGTGTCTGTGTTTGTCTGTCTGATTGTGTGTCTGTCTCTGTGTGTGTCTGATTGTGTAGCTGTCTATTCTGTGTCTGTGTGTGTCTGTCTGATTGTGTGTGTGTCTGTGTGTGTCTGATTGTTTGTCTGTCTGATTGTGTATCTGTCTGATTGTGTGTCTGATTGTGTGTCTGTCTGTGTGTGTGTCTGATTGTGTATCTGTCTATTTCTGTGTCTGATTGTGTGTCTGTCTGATTGTGTGTCTGATTGTGTATCTGTCTATTTCTGTGTCTGTGTTTGTCTGTCTGATTGTGTGTCTGTCTGATTGTGTATCTGTCTGTGTGTCTGTCTGATTGTGTGTGTGTCTGACTGTTTGTCTGTCTGATTGTGTATCTGTCTGTGTGTGTCTGATTGTGTGTCTGTCTGATTGTGTGTGTGTCTGTGTGTGTCTGATTGTTTGTCTGTCTGATTGTGTGTCTGATTGTGTATCTGTCTATTTCTGTGTCTGTTTGTCTGTCTGATTGTGTCTGTCTGATTGTGTGTGTGTCTGATTGTGTGTGTGTCTGATTGTGTATCTGTCTATTTCTGTGTCTGACTGTCTGTCTGATTGTGTATCTGTCTGATTGTGTAGTTGTCTGATTGTGTGTGTCTGATTGTGTATCTGTCTATTTCTGTCTGTGTTTGTCTGTCTGATTGTGTATCTGTCTGATTGTGTAGTTGTCTGATTGTGTATCTGTCTATTTCTGTGTCTGACTGTTTGTCTGTCTGATTGTGTATCTGTCTGATTGTGTAGTTGTCTGATTGTGTGTGTCTGATTGTGTATCTGTCTATTTCTGTCTGTGTTTGTCTGTCTGATTGTGTATCTGTCTGTGTATCTGTCTGATTGTGTAGTTGTCTGATTGTGTGTGTCTGATTGTGTATCTGTCTATTTCTGTGTCTGACTGTTTGTCTGTCTGATTGTGTGTGTGTCTGATTGTGTGTGTGTGTCTGTGTCTGACTGTTTGTCTGTCTGATTGTGTATCTGTCTGATTGTGTGTGTGTCTGATTGTGTGTGTGTGTCTCTGTCTGACTGTTTGTCTGTCTGATTGTGTATCTGTCTGATTGTGTGTGTGTCTGTGTGTGTCTGATTGTCTGTCTGATTGTGTATCTGTCTGATTGTGTGTCTGTCTGATTGTGTGTGTGTCTGATTGTGTATCTGTCTATTTCTGTGTCTGTGTTTGTCTGTCTGATTGTGTGTCTGTCTCTGTGTGTGTCTGATTGTGTAGCTGTCTATTCTGTGTCTGTGTGTGTCTGTCTGATTGTGTGTGTGTCTGTGTGTGTCTGATTGTTTGTCTGTCTGATTGTGTATCTGTCTGATTGTGTGTCTGTCTGTGTGTGTGTCTGATTGTGTATCTGTCTATTTCTGTGTCTGATTGTGTGTCTGTCTGATTGTGTGTGTGTCTGATTGTGTATCTGTCTATTTCTGTGTCTGTGTTTGTCTGTCTGATTGTGTGTCTGTCTGATTGTGTATCTGTCTGTGTGTCTGTCTGATTGTGTGTGTGTCTGACTGTTTGTCTATCTGATTGTGTATCTGTCTGTGTGTGTCTGATTGTGTGTCGGTCTGATTGTTTGTCTGTCTGATTGTGTGTCTGATTGTGTATCTGTCTATTTCTGTGTCTGTTTGTCTGTCTGATTGTGTCTGTCTGATTGTGTGTGTGTCTGATTGTGTGTCTGTCTGATTGTGTATCTGTCTATTTCTGTGTCTGACTGTCTGTATGATTGTGTATCTGTCTGATTGTGTGTCTGATTGTGTGTCTGTCTGATTGTGTGTGTGTCTGTGTGTGTGTCTGGTTGTTTGTCTGTCTGATTGTGTATCTGTCTGATTGTGTGTCTGATTGTGTGTCTGTCTGTGTGTGTGTCTGATTGTGTATCTGTCTATTTCTGTGTCTGATTGTGTGTCTGTCTGATTGTGTGTGTGTCTGATTGTGTATCTGTCTATTTCTGTGTCTGTGTTTGTCTGTCTGATTGTGTGTCTGTCTGATTGTGTATCTGTCTGTGTGTCTGTCTGATTGTGTGTGTGTCTGACTGTTTGTCTGTCTGATTGTGTATCTGTCTGTGTGTGTCTGATTGTGTGTCTGTCTGATTGTGTGTGTGTCTGTGTGTGTCTGATTGTTTGTCTGTCTGATTGTGTGTCTGATTGTGTATCTGTCTATTTCTGTCTGTTTGTCTGTCTGATTGTGTCTGTCTGATTGTGTGTGTGTCTGATTGTTTGTCTGTCTGATTGTGTGTGTGTCTGATTGTGTGTGTGTCTGATTGTGTATCTGTCTATTTCTGTCTGTGTTTGTCTGTCTGATTGTGTATCTGTCTGATTGTGTATCTGTCTGATTGTGTAGTTGTCTGATTGTGTGTGTCTGATTGTGTATCTGTCTATTTCTGTCTGTGTTTGTCTGTCTGATTGTGTATCTGTCTGATTGTGTGTGTCTGATTGTGTATCTGTCTATTTCTGTGTCTGACTGTTTGTCTGTCTGATTGTGTATCTGTCTGATTGTGTGTGTGTCTGATTGTGTGTGTGTGTGTCTGTGTGTGTCTGATTGTCTGTCTGATTGTGTATCTGTCTGATTGTGTGTCTGTCTGATTGTGTAGTTGTCTGATTGTGTGTGTCTGATTGTGTATCTGTCTATTTCTGTCTGTGTTTGTCTGTCTGATTGTGTATCTGTCTGTGTATCTGTCTGATTGTGTAGTTGTCTGATTGTGTGTGTCTGATTGTGTATCTGTCTATTTCTGTGTCTGACTGTTTGTCTGTCTGATTGTGTATCTGTCTGATTGTGTGTGTGTCTGATTGTGTGTGTGTGTCTGTGTCTGACTGTTTGTCTGTCTGATTGTGTGTGTGTGTCTGTGTCTGACTGTTTGTCTGTCTGATTGTGTATCTGTCTGATTGTGTGTGTGTCTGTGTGTGTCTGATTGTCTGTCTGATTGTGTATCTGTCTGATTGTGTGTCTGTCTGATTGTGTGTGTGTCTGATTGTGTATCTGTCTATTTCTGTGTCTGTGTTTGTCTGTCTGATTGTGTGTCTGTCTCTGTGTGTGTCTGATTGTGTAGCTGTCTATTCTGTCTGTGTGTGTCTGTCTGATTGTGTGTGTGTCTGTGTGTGTCTGTGTTTGTCTGTCTGTGTCTGTCTGATTGTGTGTTTGTCTGTCTGATTGTCTGTCTGATTGTGTATCTGTCTGATTGTGTGTCTGTCTGATTGTGTATCTGTCTATTTCTGTGTCTGTGTTTGTCTGTCTGATTGTGTCTGTCTGATTGTGTGTTTGTCTGTCTGATTGTCTGTCTGATTGTGTATCTGTCTGATTGTGTGTCTGTCTGAGTGTGTGTCTGATTGTGTGTCTGTCTGAGTGTGTGTCTGATTGTGTATCTGTCTGATTGTGTGTCTGTCTGTGTGTGTGTCTGATTGTGTATCTGTCTGATTGTGTGTCTGTCTGTGTGTGTGTCTGATTGTGTATCTGTCTATTTCTGTCTGTTTGTGTTAAAGATTTTGTATATATGTTATCACTGTTAAACATTTGTACCTTTGTCTTCTTTCTTATGAAAACGTTATTGTGCTGTTTTGCACCAGTCTTAAGATAACCCTGAGAATGCACATATTATTCAACTTTGTTTTAGCATGCTGGGGTCAGGCTGAACTGGGAGTAAAGAACTGGAGGTTGTTTTGACTGTTGTGAATTTATGGCCCTGTGATATGTGATGCTTAGTGTGAAGAACAGGACACTCCAGGCAGATGCAGAACAGATGATAAGTGCAACAAACGAACGGGATGTGCTGACCTTCGACGATAAGATTAAAGGAAAGAAACTGTTTTTCCTTACAGCTGCACTTATTGACGTATGTGTTTATGTTACGGGAAGAAACTTGTCTTGCGTTGTTCCCCCCACCCTTAGGACAAGTTTTATGATGTGGTTAGGGCTTCTCCAATAAAAAGAGCAGGAGCGCAGGCCAGACTTTAGTGTAGCTTTGGTGTACAGCCTGACTGCACTCCTCGTGAGATAAATTTGACTTTCTGTCTCACTGGTGGTTCTTGACTCTGTTTGTCTTGTTAAAGGTTTTAAGAATGTTTGGAGGAGAAAATACCCAACATTGACTGGGGGCTCGTCCGGGATCTCAACAATACCGGAGGTGTCCGGCGGGGGTCGCCAAGTCCAGACGTAAATCCTTGGCCAAGGTCCGATCGATTGATCGTGTCTGCAATTGTCGACCGCCGGTGGCATCGTCTGGTTGACGAGATTTTCCCGAAGAAGACAGACGCCTTTCCCCCATGTTTTATATATTTCCACTCTTTCTGTCTGTCAGGTGGACTACAATTTACATGGTAGAAGGTTCATTTGCCTGGCTGGCCAGCTGATACCAAAGTTCACACTGCGCTGTGCACGCTCAGATGTGGCTGGTCGGTCCCCATGGGATCTTGTCTGTATGTAATTATCAGCATGTCATGAGAGCATGACAGGCCACCCACACATGTGCATTGCATGGAGTGTTATTCATGTTGATGGCATGACATGTGTTCTACAGCTGAGTTGCAAGTACATAGTGGTCACCTGTTCCAGCTGGACATTACAGCTGTCCAGATGTGCACTGCGCTGGACAGAGCGCTCACACTCCAGCCGCCTCAGCCGCACCTGATAATGTTGGTTCGTGGTGGTGGTGGGGGGAGAGACACACTCGCACCCCACATTGTGTTGTGGGGGGGGGGCACACACTTGCATGGCATATGTGTTGGTTGGTAATGGCACAGTCATGGGGCACTTTGTGGGGCCATTCACACAGCAAGCTCAAATGTGGTCGCCCACCCTCTACTGTTGTGCTGGCTGCGAGAATAGCGCCACCTTTGGAGTGGTGTTGGATGTTCATGGGTAGTACCTGGACTCTGGCCAACACCTGCTGAGAGGGGGTTGAATGGGCACTTGCTGGGGCACTCGCCATCTTTCAGCCAATTGTGTGAAGGCTGCCTCGATTGCACCATTCGGCCCTGGTGTGACATGGGTGGTTTTGTCCAGCATCGTGCTGTACCACAATATGTCCAACCTGCGATGTCCAACCTGCGTACGACATGCTGTGCAAATGCTGCGAACACGATCAGCTGACAATGCAGCCTCATCTTGCCCACCGTTCATATGGGTTACCAGTGCGAACGGCACGTGAATGGTTGTGGCGACAGCTGTACGAGGCATTTGAGGCATGCGATTTCTCCTTCGTGTGCAATGTGTGAAGGGGCCTTTAATGTTGGTGTAAACTTTGTCTAGTGTATTTTCTCCTCTTGTGGCACATTTGACATGTTGAAATACGGGGAGCACTGATTTTAATTCCACATGATTAAAACTGCCCGCGATAATGTGCCTCGCGTCCGTCGGTTCAGCTGGAGACTGATGTTGATGTGTAAAAGTCCGAGGGCAGAGCTAGCATTAGCATCTGGTGGACTGTAAATAGCAGTTAGCAAGACTCCAGTAAACTCCAGAGGAAGGTAAAACAGTTGGCATTTAATAGTCAAATATTACAGGTCTGGGAAACAGTGGCTGGCTGCCATCGCTGTGTTCTTACTCCAGTTGTTGTGGATGTACATACATAAGCCTCCTCCTCTGTTCTTACTGGAGTCACTGATTTTGTCGAGGCACCGCATTGAATAGCATGCTAACTTGATAGCCGAGTCCGAGTTGGACGAGTGTAGCCACGTTTCTGTAAAGACTAGGACACAGCAGTCTGTGGTGAAGTTATCCAAAGCCGCCTGCAGCCTCAATTCATCCATTTTATTACAGAGAGATCTTATATTGGTGAGGGAGAGACTGGGAAGTACTGAAAGTGAGAGCACAGAGGCGTTGTGTCTACACGCACCGCCATCTCACTACAATAATTGCTTAATACAAAAATTGCTGGACATCCAGCTTCTCACTGATGCAAAGCAATCCTCTAAGGATTTTATGTGGATGAGATTACCAGCAGTTATCAGCATGTACAACTGAATATCATCAGCATAGCAGTGAAAGGTAATCCTAAAATGCTGCAATATGTGCCTAAGAGGTGCTATATAAAGGGAGAAAAGCAGGGGGCCTAAGACAGACCCATGTGGAACCCCAAATTTCATGTCACTAAGGTTAGAGGAAGTGTTACTGTACAAAACACAGTGAGAACAACTGGTCAAGTATGACGTCAACCATGCAAGGGCACTCCCAGTAATCCCAAAATGATTTTCCAGCCTATCAAGTAGAATATGATGATCCACTGTATCAAATGCAGCACTGAGATCTAACAGCACCAGAACCGTAGTGGTGTCTGAATCCATTGTAAGCAGAAGATCATTCACCACTTTAGTGAGAGCCGTCTCTGTGGAATGATATTTTCTAAAAGCAGACTGCAGTGGCTCAAAGAGATTATTCTCAGTAAGATAGTCTACAAGCTGCCGTGACACCACTTTTTCCAGAATTTTAGAGCAAAATGATAGATTTGATATCGGCCGATAGTTTTTCTATACACTAGGGTCAAGATTAGGTTTCTTAAGTAATGGTTTAATCACTGCAGATTGGAAACATTTAGGAACAGATCTTGAGGTTAATGAGAGATTAATCATTTCCAGCACAGTCGGCCCAAGAGTGGACCACAGGTCCTTAAACAGTTCTGTACAGGATCAAATAAACAAGGCATGCGGGGATATGTTTAACCTGATGTCTTCGATTTTCTTCTCGAAGTAAAAAGTAAGTCCCTTCGGCTGCTCTCGTTTGCACTCGGGGTCCTCGAAGTAATCCAGGAAATCTTGTGCTGTAAAAGGAGAGGTTGTCATAAGTGTTGCCACCATGTCAAACAAGACCTTTGAATTATGTTTGTTTTAGCTGATCAAATCAGAGTAATAGGTCCACTTTGTAGCCAGTAATGCATGTTTATAGTCTAAGGCCTGGTTCACACGGTAGGATAATTAAGTCGATAACGGACCCAATCTTCCCCTTCCGACAATCTTAAGGACGCCCCGACAATCGTGATGACGCTAAAGATAATCTTATCAGATATTCCTGCCGTGTGTGGTGGGTTCAGAGCGCTCTGATCTGCTCGGAAGCACGTCAGGAGCGTTCCGATCGCAAATCGGGGATATTCAAAATGCTGGATTTTTTGGCCCAATATCACAGCGTGTGTTGTGTTCTCCGACCACAAACGAGCAGCCTGCTGAATGTGATGTGCAGCCAATCAGAAAGCGAGGTGACAGACGCATGGAACGGAAAATAAAATCAGAAGAGCTGTTCTGACTTACCAGAAAGTCCGGTGGTCGCGCTGTCTCCACTCTTCTAAAGAACGCCTTTTCTTTTTCTTTTTGTATTGTTTTTTTCCCTCTATTTTAAATAGTCCACAAAGTATCTCTGTTTGTTTACTCTGAAGTCACATTTAATCTCGAGAGATTTTGCGAGATTTCCTGTCTGAGCTGGGAATGTTCGTGTGTGAAATCTGTTCGTGTGTGGTGTTGTTGTCTTTACCGTGTGGCTGAACACCACACACTGTATGACCAACACTGTTAGATCTATGATTTTTTTATCTTCACGTGTGTGGTCTCTCAGGTTTTGGAAACCTAATTTTAAAATCCTGTTGTGTGAACCAGGCTTAAGATAGCATCATGCCACGCAAGGTGGAATACTTCTAATTTTGAACTATGCCATTTTCATTCCAGACCTCTAACCTTATGCTTGAGGCCATGCAAGTAATCAATGAATCACAGCAACTGTATTTTTTTTTTGGGGGGGGGGGGTGATTTTAAAATAGGTGGCGCAATCATGTTGAGTGTAGTTTTGAGTGCTGAGTTTAAACTGTCCACAAGACTGTCTACTGAATGGTCATTTTCCAAAAGTGAAGTGAAGATATCAGGCAGTCTGGCTCCGATTTCAGTTGTAGTTGAAGTGTTAACGTGTTGCCACAATGATAAATAAGGTTCTTGTTCCAGTAAACACGGCAGTGAGGCTGTAAACTTAATAAGTGAGTGATCGGAGACTACGGACGCAAGAGGCATTATGTCGATATCTGTCACAGCGATACTGCAAACGAGGACCAAATCCAGGTTATTTCCACTAATGTGTGTCAAGTCCTGAATGGATTGCTGGAATCCTAATGCATCCATAATGTCCATAAATGATTTGTAGAAGGGGTCAGAAGGCTAAATACAGGGAGTAATGAGCTGGTGATGAGGAACAGGTGTGAAGGAAAGATTCAGAGCAGGGAGTGGTGATCCATAATTAGATCATGTATTAAGAGTGATTTTGAGGACAGTGACCTTATGTTAATAATAATAAGGATAAGATAAGACTTTATTGATCTCACAGTGGAGAAATTCACGTTACGTCAGCTCTTAAAAAAACACACACAAGATGGGTGCGAGTAGAGGAAAATGTGCAAGGATAAGCAATAATAATAATTAGGGATGTCCCGATCATGTTTTTTTGGCCCCGATCTGATTCCGAGTCATCCGATTTTGAGTATCTGCCGATACGAGTCCCGATCCGATACTTTAAAAAACTGAATGAACAATGAACAAATGCTAAATATATACTATTTTCATTTTAATCACCTTATTTTATTTATCACTTAAACAGTGCACTTCTCCTTGAGGTAGCTTGAACAATCAAGTAATAATCTACCAGACATAAAAAAAATGTACAAATTTCTATGTTATTTTATTTGTCTAAAAATAAATGTCAAAGGTTCCTTATTTTAAACAAGAAATGGTCTCATCTGAAATAACAGGTGGTTTTAATTTATAGATGAAAGGTTTCTAAAGAACCATTTATTGGTTTAGCTATTTTAATTACAAGTGTTCTAAACTTTTTTAAACAGTAATCACTAATTTTGAGGTAACAAACAACAACAAAACATTTCCAAGGATTTTTCTTCAGATACGTGGTTTCTGCACTGATCTGTGGTTCAAATCCCCACCTGACTGGAAAATCACTAAGGGCCCTTGGGCAAGGTCTGTAATCCCCTATTGCTCCCGGTGTGTAGTGAGCGCCTTGTATGGCAGCACCCTGACATTGGGGTGAATGTGAGGCATAATTGTAAAGCGCTTTGAGCGTCTGATGCAGATGGAAAAGCGCTTTATAAATACAGCCCATTTACCATTTGTACAGATCAGTGGTTTCTGCCACTAGTCTTCTGTGTTTTGGCCCGATGCGTCGTTCCTATTGGACAGCACAAAGCTACGTCACAGCTCAGAGCGTCGAAAGTTCAAAAGTCAACTTGAAAAGTAAAAGCAAAAACAAAACTTACATTTGCGTCCTGACAGTCCTCAGTGTCCCTCTGACGTGTTATCAGTGTTCAACAAGTTCAGAGCAGCGCAGTGAACGTGAATGAAGACAGAAGCTCTTTAATACGCCCTCCTAAATGTGATGAGTATGCACGTCGCTCGTGCACACCATCTCTCGCTCCGTTTGGCAGACAAACGATCACAGGACAATTTGTTTTTTCTTTTTGTTAATCAGATGACAGATGGTTGTCCTGAGGACTTGGTCAGCACCGGGTCCTGCTGCGCACTGAGGGATGACTGAGCAAGAGTTTTGGTTTCCCACCGAAAGTGTCCATCATCCTCTTGTCGTTTCATCGAGGCGTCAGGCTGAGCGCGTAAACACACAAACAGCAGTTCTGTGAAAGAAACTTTGTACGCGTAACTCCCCCACCTCTGTCCAGGTTATAATTCCATCTCTTCTTCCCAAATTCACTGCGCAACTCTTGTTCCCTTTTCTCCTCTGGAATCAGTTTCAGCCGCACCCGTGTGCGAGAATGTCCGGTTGAACTTATGTTTTTTCTTTTGTTCAATTAAAAAAAAAAAAAGATTGGGTTTAACTTTGACCGCGTCAGCTTGCCAACAAGCGGCAACGTGCGCTTCCGTCAGAAGAGCTGCGTCAAAAGCCGAGCTAAGCGACGCTTCTGACGCCTCTAAAAAACAACGCGTCTCACGCCTCTGACGCTTCCGGCGCGTGAAAGGCCCATTAATCTGCAATAATGAGCTTGAAATAGTGCTGATCAAAATAATGAGGATAAAATCTATATAAGATTCCTGATTGGGATGCAACGTCCGATTTCGATCAAGTCTGAAACCACGTGATCGGGCCCGATTTCCGATATCGGATCAGGCCATCCCTAATAATAATACTTGTAACAATACAATAAAATAAGAAAATGAGGTAGAAATATATATACATATATATATACGTACATACATAAGTACATATGCATATATAAACATGATTGGGATTGAAAAGGAGATAGGAGCATCTTATTTACAATATGTGAAGTGGAATTTAGGTGTGATAAGGTGACAGTGCTGGCATTTGTAAATGAGGTGTTACTGCACATGATTTCTGGACATATTAATATTGCACGTGATTTGTGGACATATTATTGCATGTGGTTATAGGCGTGGAGGAGCCAAAATGGTTAAAGTAACTGTTTACTTCCTCTGCAAACCGAGAATCCCCATCTGCAGTCCTGCTGGCACCCTGCCCAAATCCGGAGGCGGTCTTGAGGCCTCTCCACACGTCCCTGACATTGTTCTGGGCCAGCTGCTCCTCCATCTTCCTTCCATACTCCTTCTTGGCTTCACAGATCTTCCAGTGGAGCTCATGTTGGACTCTACGCTGCTCCTCTCTGTCTCCCGAGTTGAAAGTCCTCTTCTTCTGGTTCATCAGGACCTTCAGCTCGGGGGTCACCCAGGGGTGGTTGCTGGGGAAGCACTGTACCCTCTGGGTGGGCACAGTGCTCTCCACGCAGAAGTTCATGTAGTCAGTGACACACTGGGTCAGGCAGTTGATGTCTTCACCGTGAGAGTTTTGAAACATGCTCCAGTCTGTGGTTCTGAAACAGTCCCTCAGCCTCTCAGTGGCCTCTTCAGTCCAGAGTTTCACTGACCTTTTCTGCACTGGTTGTCTTCTCACGCTGGGTATTGGGGGAGCAGATAGACGAGATTATGATCTGAGCGTCCCAGCAGGGGGAGGGGGTGGAGGTGTAAGAGTCCTCCACATTAGCATAAAAAGGTCCAGTATTCTCTTGTCCCTGGTTTTGCACGTGACGTACTGGGTGAACGTGGGGAGGGTGGTGGAGAGGGAGGCATGGTTAAAGTCCCCTGTGTGACTTTAACCACCTCTGCAGCCTCTCTGTCTCCTTCATATGTCTGCAGGTATGTCCAGGTGATCAGCATTGTGGGGACCCGGCCCACTGTACACAGAGTCTCTAATGGCCCAGTCACTTAATGAAGGGCAACGAAGCCCTGACGAAACAAGAAATCTGGACCTTCGTTGACTGTCGTTGGCATCGTTTAACCTTCGCGCAGCTTCGTTCCTGCAGCTGGTGCTTCATCATGATTTTTAAACTGTTGAAAAATTTGAACGAAGGGCAACGAAAACCTCAATTCGACTGTTTTTTTTTTGCTGTCGTTCTTGATGTTTTTTAATCGTTTGTTTAGTTTTTGTAATGTCATTGTTTAATTTGACTTCGTTGGAGCAGCTGAATGTTTTCACACAGCGCAGAAGCCGGTTTGTGAGCGCTGAGGCTGCTGCTGCTTCATGTACTGTTGGAAATTACAGGGCAAACTCAGCCTGCTTGCTTGGATTTTTTATCTGTGTGGGGGGGCAGCTTCAATGGGCTCAGGCACATTACATAGGACAGAATTAATCTTTTGTGTGGATACAATTAATTATTTTGCCACAAGCAACTGTTGAATTTGAAACAACAAAAAAGTTGTGTAATTTCCGACGGTACTTGAATGCAGCATCAGCGACAGTAGCAGCTCCTCCGTGCGCTTATTATTTTGCATTAAATATAACAATCTGAGTGTAGGAATGATAATCCAGTCCTTCTGTACATGTGGTAACAGGTAGATGAATCAACATGATATAAAGAGCTGTTCTGGAAGGAAGAATTCATGTTGTGGATCAGTGATCAGCTGGTGGAAATAACCGCACGTGAGTCAATGTGCACGTTCACATGCACTGATTAATTTACTGCTCTGATATATTTAATCATCTTTACACATATTTATATTTGTTCTCCCTTTAGACAGTTTTCTGTTATAAATAAATATATATGCTTAGAACATAATGCAGTGATACAGCAGTGACCACGGAACACGACGGAGCGCGCAGAGTGTCGACAGACAGTGTGGATTCTGATGATGATGGAGATGATCCCTCTTTTGTTCTGGACGAGGAACCAGAGAAGGTGGTCCATCGACATGCACACAGATTCTGTTTGCAGTTTCTCCAGGACTTAGAGATGCAGACACACTCTGCTCCAGCTGTGGCTCCAGGTGCGTTTCGTTGAGATCTTGAGCTTCGGTTTTGTTAAGTTCCTCTTTCGTCCCTTTTACGCTCTTGCTTCGCAGACTGTTTGGTGATAAAAGCTCTTTCGTCCACCTTTTCTCAACGAATTGTAACGTTTTTTATGTTTTCCCTTCGCTCAGGAATCGTTGTGTGCCGTGTGACTGGGCCATTAGTCCAAGCAGCTGATCCCGGCTGTAAACAATGGGACATCCGGAGCCGGGGACAAAGGGATTTCCCCGCGCTGCCTCAAAAACTGCCGAAAGAAGCAGAAAACTAAACACAAGAGTTGCAAAAGTGGGATTTCCGTGTGCACAGGGTACCGCCCACTGCAAATAAAAACAATAAAGCACGATGAAAAATATTAAAAACAGCGAAAGTAGGAAAAGAGCAGAGCTGAAGTAACAAGCAGCTGCATTGACAGTACCATCTTGAAAAAAAAAAGGGAAAAGTGAAATGCTGTTTGTTGCAGCGTTCAGATGCAGCAACAAGCTGACAAAGCATTGTGCTGTGAATTACATGTAATATTGATGTGGCGAAATGACTAAAACTGCTGAGTAAAGGTTACAAAATGATTTTTGTGTCGATCTGTATTCTGTAAAGTAGTGACTTCAGTTTTACTGCCTGCATGCTTTGTCTTGATGAATATTGCATCATTCAATTAGAAGTCTCACTTTCATAAGTCTCAATTTAGGCCTTTTTAATTAGTCTCGGGTTTTTCTTCACATCAGGTTTTCCAACTTAAGATAAGAGCAAATTCATAGATGGAAATGTTTATTCTCTCAATTTGGTGGGTCACATGACAGTTGCTTTGACACTATATTCTACTGATATAAGAATATACATGAATGAGATTAATTTCTCTATGATATACTCCATATTCATTCTAGTGTAGTGTTTTCAGATTTCTTTCAACTTGGTCCAGAAATTATTGAATAATCTTACTTTCACCCTGGCTGGTGTGGCTGTTTCATTTTATTTATTTTATTTGAAATTTTAGCAGAGAAGCACTCCGTAAAAGCAGTGCTGCAGGTGGGTTAAGAGCAGTCTTATCTTTATATGATGCGCTTGAATATGATACGAGCCTACAAACCTCTTACGTTCATCCCCGATTATTTCCCATCTTATTTCCCATTGACTTAACTTCATAAAGAAATTAAGGATGGCAAACCTGGTGTGTTTGACAAACTGATGGTATTATTTTTTATCTGGACTGGGATGAACAAATTCATTCAAGTCTATTATATAAATAGTCTGATCCTCTTCTGTATTTGTTTTGGCAAATAGTGGATGTACGAGGTCTGATAGAAAAGTATCGGACCTTTTTATTTTTTTCAAAAACCTGATGGATTTGAATCACGTGTGCTTGCATGTGCAAACCTTGAACCTTCGTGTGCATGCGTGAGTTTTTTCACGCCTGTCGACTGCGTCATTTGCTTGTAAGCAGCCTTTGTGTGGGACGTGCAGTGCACTCATTAGATTTTCATTTCAAGGAAAACGGCGGAACGACTGGAGCAGCGCCGCATCAAATTTTGCCACAAACTAGTGCCACAGCCAGGTGGAAACCATTCGGATTATCCAGACGGCTTTTGGTGACAATCCTCTGGGCATCACACAGATTAAGGAGCGGTACAACCGGTTTAAAGACGTCCGCACAACGGTGGAGAGCGAGCCACGCTCCGGTCGGCCATCAACATGCTGAAATGACCAGATCATTTCCAAAGTGAACGCTGTGGTGATGTGGGACCGTCGTGTGACTGTCCAAGAAATTGCGGAAGAGGTGGACATCAGCACTTTTTCAGCACATTTCACTGTGACAGAAGATTTGGCCATGAAAAGAGTTGCAGCGAAATTCATGCTGAATCTGACGGCGCAGCAAAAGCACCACCATGTTGAAGCCTCTCAGAACATGCTGTGACATGCCCACCTCTTCCACAATTTCTCGGATAGTCACACGACTGAAAAGCCACCGAAAGCCATCTGAATTTTGTGAATGGTGGAATCAAATCAAATCAAATCAATTTTATTTATATAGCGCCAAATCACAACAAACAGTTGCCCCAAGGCGTTTTATATTGTAAGGCAAAGCCATACAATAATTACGGAAAAACCCCAACGGTCAAAACGGCCCCCTGTGAGCAAGCACTTGGCGACAGTGGGAAGGAAAAACTCCCTTTTAACAGGAAGAAACCTCCAGCAGAACCAGGCTCAGGGAGGGGCAGTCTTCTGCTGGGACTGGTTGGGGCTGAGGGAGAGAACCAGGAAAAAGACATGCTGTGGAAGAGAGCAGAGATCAATCACTAATGATTAAATGCAGAGTGGTGCATACAGAGCAAAAAGAGAAAGAAACACTCAGTGCATCATGGGAACCCCCCAGCAGTCTAAGTCTATAGCAGCATAACTAAGGGATGGTTCAGGGTCACCTGATCCAGCCCTAACTATAAGCTTTAGCAAAAAGGAAAGTTTTAAGCCTAATCTTAAAAGTAGAGAGGGTGTCTGTCTCCCTGATCTGAATTGGGAGCTGGTTCCACAGGAGAGGAGCCTGAAAGCTGAAGGCTCTGCCTCCCATTCTACTCTTACAAACCCTAGGAACTACAAGTAAGCCTGCAGTCTGAGAGCGAAGCGCTCTATTGGGGTGATATGGTACTATGAGGTCCCTAAGATAAGATGGGACCTGATTATTCAAAACCTTATAAGTAAGAAGAAGAA
Organism: Thalassophryne amazonica; assembly: GCF_902500255.1. Taxonomy (NCBI): domain Eukaryota; kingdom Metazoa; phylum Chordata; class Actinopteri; order Batrachoidiformes; family Batrachoididae; genus Thalassophryne; species Thalassophryne amazonica. Next base: position 96,576,691 of record NC_047117.1, on the reverse strand, counting down.
TTTTAAATTCTATTCTAGAATTAACAGGAAGCCAATGAAGAGAAGCCAATATGGGTGAGATATGCTCTCTCCTTCTAGTCCCTGTTAGTACTCTAGCTGCAGCATTTTGAATTAACTGAAGGCTTTTTAGGGAACTTTTAGGACAACCTGATAATAATGAATTACAATAGTCCAGCCTAGAGGAAATAAATGCATGAATTAGTTTTTCAGCATCACTCTGAGACAAGACCTTTCTAATTTTAGAGATATTGCGCAAATGTAAAAAAGCAGTCCTACATATTTGTTTAATATGTGCTTTGAATGACATATCCTGATCAAAAATGACTCCAAGATTTCTCACAGTATTACTAGAGGTCAGGGTAATGCCATCCAGAGTAAGGATCTGGTTAGACACCATGTTTCTAAGATTTGTGGGGCCAAGTACAATAACTTCAGTTTTATCTGAATTTAAAAGCAGGAAATTAGAGGTCATCCATGTCTTTATGTCTGTAAGACAATCCTGCAGTTTAGCTAATTGGTGTGTGTCCTCTGGCTTCATGGATAGATAAAGCTGGGTATCATCTGCGTAACAATGAAAATTTAAGCAATGCTTTCTAATAATACTGCCTAAGGGAAGCATGTATAAAGTGAATAAAATCGGTCCTAGCACAGAACCTTGTGGAACTCCATAATTAATCTTAGTCTGTGAAGAAGATTCCCCATTTACATGAACAAATTGTAATCTATTAGACAAATATAATTCAAACCACTGCAGCGCAGTGCCTTTAATACCTAGAGGTGGGCGTCATTTTTCTGAGTCCAGCATGTCCTGTGAGGCTTCAACACGGAGGTGGTTTTGCGCCGTCAGAAGCTTCAGGAAAGAATTTCACAGCAACTCTTTTCATGGCCAAATCTTCTGTCACAGTGGAATGTACCGAAAAAGTGCTGATGTCCACCTCTTCCGCAATTTCTCGGACAGTCACACGACGGTCCCACATCACTACAGCCTTCACTTTGGAAATGATCTGGTCATTTCAGCATGGTGATACCAACCGGAGCGCGGCGTGCTCTCCACCGTTGTGCGGACGTCTTTAAACCGGTTGTACTGCTCCTTAATCTGTGTGATGCCCATAGGATCATCACCGAAAGCCGTCTGAATCATCCGAATGGTTTCCACCTGGCTGTCGCCCAGTTTCTGGCAAAATTTGGTGCAGTCGTGCTGCTCCAGTTGTTCCGTCATTTTCCTTGCAATGAAAATCCGCCAAGAGCAGAACACGTCCTCACACAAAGGCTGCTTACCAGCAAATGACGCAATCGACAGGCGTGAAAAAAATTCATGCATGCGCATGAAGGTTCAAGGTTGGCTCATGCAAGCACACATGATTCAAATCCATCAGGTTTTTGCAAAAATTAAAAAGGTGATTTTTTTCACATCTGTGAGGCATTAATTTTGTTGGTTTGGAACCTAGATTTTGCTGGTTTACTAGTGTGATTGGGGTCATTGTCTTGTTGAAACACCCATTTCAAGGGCATGTCCTCTTCAGCATAAGGCAACATGACCTCTTCAAGTATTTTGACATATCCAAACTGATCCATGATACCTGGTATGTGATATATAGGCCCAACACCATAGTAGGAGAAACATGCCCATATCATGATGCTTGCACCACCATGCTTCACTGTCTTCACTGTGAACTGTGGCTTGAATTCAGAGTTTGGGGGTCGTCTCACAAACTGTCTGCGGCCCTTGGACCCAAAAAGAACAATTTTACTCTCATCAGTCCACAAAATATTCCTCCATTTCTCTTTAGGCCAGTTGATGTGTTCTTTGGCAAATTGTAACCTCTTCTGCACATGTCTTTTATTTAACAGAGGGACTTTGCGGGGGATTCTTGCACATAAATTAGCTTCACACAGGTGTCTTCTAACTGTCACAGCACTTACAGGTAACTCCAGACTGTCTTTGATCATCCTGGAGCTGATCAATGGGTGAGCCTTTGCTATTCTGGTTATTCTTCTATCCATTTTGATGGTTGTTTTCCATTTTCTTCCATGCGTCTCTGTTTTTTTTGTCCATTTTAAAGCATTGGAGATCATTGTAGATGAACAGCCTATAATTTTTTGCACCTGCTTATAAGTTTTCCCCTCTCCAATCAACTTTTTAATCAAACTACGCTGTTCTTCTGAACAATGTCTTGAACGTCCCATTTTCCTCAGGCTTTCAAAGAGAAAAGCATGTTCAACAGGTGCTGGCTTCATCCTTAAATAGGGGACACCTGATTCACACCTGTTTGTTCCACAAAACTGACAAACTCACTGACTGAATGCCACACTACTATTATTGTGAACACACCCTTTTCTGCTTTTTTTTTTTTTTACTAATAGCCCAATTTCATAGCCTTAAGAGTGTGCATATCATGAATGCTTGGTCTTGTTGGATTTGTGAGAATCTATTGAATCTACTGGTACCTTGTTTCCCATGTAACAATAAGAAATATACTCAAAACCTGGATTAATCTTTTTAGTCACATACAACCCCTGGCAAAAATGATGGAATCACCGGCCTCGGAGGATGTTCATTCAGTTGTTTAATTTTGTAGAAAAAAAGCAGATCACAGACATGACACAAAACTAAAGTCATTTCAAATGGCACCTTTCTGGCTTTAAGAGACACTATAAGAAATCAGGAAAAAAAAAATGTGGCAGTAAGTAACGGTTACTTTTTTAGACAAAGCACAGGGAAAAAAATATGGACTCACTCAATTCTGAAGAAAAAATGATGGAATCATGAAAAACAAAAGAACGCTCCAACACATCACTAGTATTTTGTTGCACCACCTCTGGCTTTTATAACAGCTTGCAGTCTCTGAGGCATGGACTTAATGAGTGACAAACAGTACTCTTCATCAATCTGGCTCCAACTTTCTCTGATTGCTGTTGCCAGATCAGCTTTGCAGGTTGGAGCCTTGTCATGGACCATTTTCTTCAACTTCCACCAAAGATTTTCAATTGGATTAAGATCCGGACTATTTGCAGGCCATGACATTGACCCTATGTGTCTTTTTGCAAGGAATGTTTTCACAGTTTTTGCTCTATGGCAAGATGCATCACTGAATATGACTTTCATCCAGTCATCCACAGTCCACGATTGCTTTTCCTTAGCCCATTGTAACCTTGTTTTTTTCTGTTTAGGTGTTAATGATGGCTTTTGTTTAGCTTTTCTGTATGTAAATCCCATTTCCTTTAGGCGGTTTCTTACAGTTCCATCACAGACGTTGACTCCAGTTTCCTCCCATTCGTTCCTCATTTGTTTTGTTGTGCATTTTCGATTTTTGAGACATATTGCTTTAAGTTTTCTGTCTTGACGCTTTGATGTCTTCCTTGGTCTACCAGTATGTTTGCCTTTAACAACCTTCCCATGTTGTTTGTATTTGGTCCAGAGTTTAGACACAGCTGACTGTGAACAACCAACATCTTTTGCAACATTGCGTGATGATTTACCCTCTTAAGAGTTTGATAATCCTCTCCTTTGTTTCAATTGACATCTCTCGTGTTGGAGCCATGATTCATGTCAGTCCACTTGGTGCAACAGCTCTCCAAGGTGTGATCACTCCTTTTTAGATGCAGACTAATGAGCAGATCTGATCTGATGCAGGTGTTAGTTTTGGGGATGAAAATTTACAGGGTGATTCCATAATTTATTCCTCAGAATTGAGTGATTCCATATTTTTTCCCTCTGCTTGGTCTAAAAAAGTAACTGTTACTGACTGCCACAATTTGTTTTCTTGATATCTTATAGTGTTTCTTAAAGCCAGAAAGTTTCCATTTGAAATGACTTTACAAGCAGAAAATATAAAAATTAATTATTAAGACAGGCAAAGAATTTGAAAGGAACGAGTGTCTATATAAATGAGCATCTAACGAAAAAAATGCAGATTTGCCAGGGAAGCAAGACTATTAAAAAAACAGAAACACATTGTTGGTACATGGATCTGGAATTGTAGGGTGTGGATTAGAGTGAAAGAAGGAACAAATGGTATACAAATCAAAAACATGGAGAACCTTACAAAATACAGACCTGAATAGACAATCAAATATGACGTCTGTTGGTAATTGGACCAACAAAAAATCAGATTAAACATGGAAACAGATGATAAAATATATGACAGACATTAATATTGATGAAAGTATATTTGACATAAAAATGATTGGTTGCGAGTATTATACGGTAGAACAGCTAAATAGTGAAAAAATTACACAAGATACCCTGTCACTCATGTGTTGTGAAATTTACAGATAAAATAACAGAATTATTCCATCAAATTAAAAACAAAATGCTTTATATGTGTGGAGACTTTAACATTAACATAGAAAGCTCCAGTTGCCAAAGAGTAAGTGATTTTGTGAATTCAATGTATAGTTTGGGGTTATTCCACTTGATAACAAAACCAACCAGAATCACATCGCAAAGTGCAACGGTAATCGATAATATATTTACAAATAGAACAGATGAAATAATCAAGAATGGGATCTTGATGACAGATGTTAGTGATCATTTACCAGTTTTTTCAATATTTAAATATAAAAATAGGTACAAGAAAAAAACTGTTATAAACTTTAAAAGAGATAAGTCAGTAAAAGCCTTAGAGGCATTAAAATATGACCTTAAAAATCAAAATTGGGAAGAAGTTTATGTCAGTGATGTTAATGTAGCATATAATTCATTTATGAAAATATTGATGAAATCATATAATAAAAACTGTAAATTAATAGAAATTAGTAAGAAAAGAGTAAATAAACCATGGCTGACAAAGGGAATAAAAAATGATTGTGCAAAGAAAAACTATTTATACAGGTGCTTTTTAAAAAATGCAAACAAAGGAAACAGAACACAGATACAAAAAATATAAAAATAAACTATTGACAATAATTAGGAAACAAAAAAATGATTATTATTACAGTGAGTGGTGTCCAAAAAATGAGGTGGGCTTCATAGATAATTGGCAAAGCTTCTGGGGAAAACCTGGTCTTGTTAGGAGAGACGGCATCCATCCCACTTTGGATGGAGCAGCTCTCATTTCTAGAAATCTGGCCAATTTTCTTAAATCCTCCAAACCGTGACTATCCAGGGTTGGGACCAGGAAGCAGAGTTGTAGTCTTACACACCTCTCTGCAGCTTCTCTCCCCCTGCCATCCCCTCATTACCCCATCCCCGTAGAGACGGTGCCTGCTCCCAGACCACCAATAACCAGCAAAAATCTATTTAAGCATAAAAATTCAAAAAGAAAAAATAATATAGCACCTTCAACTGCACCACAGACTAAAACAGTTAAATGTGGTCTATTAAACATTAGGTCTCTCTCTTCTAAGTCCCTGTTTGTAAATGATATAATAATTGATCAACATATTGATTTATTCTGCCTAACAGAAACCTGGTTACAGCAGGATGAATATGTTAGTTTAAATGAGTCAACACCCCCGAGTCACACTAACTGTCAGAATGCTCGTAGCACGGGCCGAGGCGGAGGATTAGCAGCAATCTTCCATTCCAGCTTATTAATTAATCAAAAACCCAGACAGAGCTTTAATTCATTTGAAAGCTTGTCTCTTAGTCTTGTCCATCCAAATTGGAAGTCCCAAAAACCAGTTTTATTTGTTATTATCTATCGTCCACCTGGTCGTTACTGTGAGTTTCTCTGTGAATTTTCAGACCTTTTGTCTGACTTAGTGCTTAGCTCAGATAAGATAATTATAGTGGGCGATTTTAACATCCACACAGATGCTGAGAATGACAGCCTCAACACTGCATTTAATCTATTATTAGACTCTATTGGCTTTGCTCAAAAAGTAAATGAGTCCACCCACCACTTTAATCATATCTTAGATCTTGTTCTGACTTATGGTATGGAAATAGAAGACTTAACAGTATTCCCTGAAAACTCCCTTCTGTCTGATCATTTCTTAATAACATTTACATTTACTCTGATGGACTACCCAGCAGTGGGGAATAAGTTTCATTACACTAGAAGTCTTTCAGAAAGCGCTGTAACTAGCTTTAAGGATATGATTCCTTCTTTATGTTCTCTAATGCCATATACCAACACAGTGCAGAGTAGCTACCTAAACTCTGTAAGGGAGATAGAGTATCTCGTCAATAGTTTTACATCCTCATTGAAGACAACTTTGGATGCTGTAGCTCCTCTGAAAAAGAGAGCTTTAAATCAGAAGTGCCTGACTCCGTGGTATAACTCACAAACTCGCAGCTTAAAGCAGATAACCCGTAAGTTGGAGAGGAAATGGCGTCTCACTAATTTAGAAGATCTTCACTTAGCCTGGAAAAAGAGTCTGTTGCTCTATAAAAAAGCCCTCCGTAAAGCTAGGACATCTTTCTACTCATCACTAACTGAAGAAAATAAGAACAACCCCAGGTTTCTTTTCAGCACTGTAGCCAGGCTGACAAAGAGTCAGAGCTCTATTGAGCTGAGTATTCCATTAACTTTAACTAGTAATGACTTCATGACTTTCTTTGCTAACAAAATTTTAACTATTAGAGAAAAAATTACTCATAACCATCCCAAAGACGTATCGTTATCTTTGGCTGCTTTCAGTGATGCCGGTATTTGGTTAGACTCTTTCTCTCCGATTGTTCTGTCTGAGTTATTTTCATTAGTTACTTCATCCAAACCATCAACATGTTTATTAGACCCCATTCCTACCAGGCTGCTCAAGGAAGCCCTACCATTATTTAATGCTTCGATCTTAAATATGATCAATCTATCTTTGTTAGTTGGCTATGTACCACAGGCTTTTAAGGTGGCAGTAATTAAACCATTACTTAAAAAGCCATCACTTGACCCAGCTATCTTAGCTAATTATAGGCCAATCTCCAACCTTCCTTTTCTCTCAAAAAGTCTTGAAAGGGTAGTTGTAAAACAGCTAACTGATCATCTGCAGAGGAATGGTCTATTTGAAGAGTTTCAGTCAGGTTTTAGAATTCATCATAGTACAGAAACAGCATTAGTGAAGGTTACAAATGATCTTCTTATGGCCTCGGACAGTGGACTCGTCTCTGTGCTTGTTCTGTTGGACCTCAGTGCTGCTTTTGATACTGTTGACCATAAAATTTTATTACAGAGATTAGAGCATGCCATAGGTATTAAAGGCACTGCGCTGCGGTGGTTTGAATCATATTTGTCTAATAGATTACAATTTGTTCATGTAAATGGGGAATCTTCTTCACAGACTAAAGTTAATTATGGAGTTCCACAAGGTTCTGTGCTAGGACCAATTTTATTCACTTTATACATGCTTCCCTTAGGCAGTATTATTAGACGGTATTGCTTAAATTTTCATTGTTACGCAGATGATACCCAGCTTTATCTATCCATGAAGCCAGAGGATACACACCAATTAGCTAAACTGCAGGATTGTCTTACAGACATAAAGACATGGATGACCTCTAATTTCCTGCTTTTAAACTCAGATAAAACTGAAGTTATTGTACTTGGCCCCACAAATCTTAGAAACATGGTGTCTAACCAGATCGTTACTCTGGATGGCATTACCCTGACCTCTAGTAATACTGTGAGAAATCTTGGAGTCATTTTTGATCAGGATATGTCATTCAAAGCGCATATTAAACAAATATGTAGGACTGCTTTTTTGCATTTACGCAATATCTCTAAAATCAGAAAGGTCTTGTCTCAGAGTGATGCTGAAAAACTAATTCATGCATTTATTTCCTCTAGGCTGGACTATTGTAATTCATTATTATCACGTTGTCCTAAAAGTTCCCTAAAAAGCCTTCAGTTAATTCAAAATGCTGCAGCTAGAGTACTGACGGGGACTAGAAGGAGAGAGCATATCTCACCCATATTGGCCTCTCTTCATTGGCTTCCTGTTAATTCTAGAATAGAATTTAAAATTATTCTTCTTACTTATAAGGTTTTGAATAATCAGGTCCCATCTTATCTTAGGGACCTCGTAGTACCATATCACCCCAATAGAGCGCTTCGCTCTCAGACTGCAGGCTTACTTGTAGTTCCTAGGGTTTGTAAGAGTAGAATGGGAGGCAGAGCCTTCAGCTTTCAGGCTCCTCTCCTGTGGAACCAGCTCCCAATTCAGATCAGGGAGACAGACACCCTCTCTACTTTTAAGATTAGGTTTAAAACTTTCCTTTTTGCTAAAGCTTATAGTTAGGGCTGGATCAGGTGACCCTGGACCATCCCTTAGTTATGCTGCTATAGACGTAAGCTGCTGGGGGGTTCCCATGATGCACTGTTTCTTTCTCTTTTTGCTATGTATGCACCACTCTGCATTTAATCATTAGTGATCGATCTCTGCTCCCCTCCACAGCATGTCTTTTTCCTGGTTCTCTCCCTCAGCCCCAACCAGTCCCAGCAGAAGACTGCCCCTCCCTGAGCCTGGTTCTGCTGGAGGTTTCTTCCTGTTAAAAGGGAGTTTTTCCTTCCCACTGTAGCCAAGTGCTTGCTCACAGGGGGTCGTTTTGACCGTTGGGGTTTTACATAATTATTGTATGGCCTTGCCTTACAATATAAAGCGCCTTGGGGCAACTGTTTGTTGTGATTTGGCGCTATATAAAAAAAAAATTGATTGATTGATTGAACAATTAAATAAGAGTAAAGATAATATGAGGGCAACATGGGGAATTATAAAAAGTGTGACTGAAAGTGATGGAGCGAAAGCAACTTTTCCAAATTACTTTGTCAAGGAAAATAAAGAGATTAATGATATAAAATAAGTTGTAAATTAGTTTAATGATTATTTTTCAAATGTGGGATCAAGTCTGGTGGGAAATAAACCAATAGTAGAAGATAAATTACATACACTTGTAAATGCGGTCAATAGTATTTTCCTGGACAATGTGGAAAAAGATAAAATAAGAAATACTGTAAAAAACTGTGTAAGCAAAAGATCAACTGACCATGAAGATTTAGACATGATGACTGTAAAAAGTATAATAGAAACTGTTATTGAACCATTTACTTATATTTGTAATCTGTCTCTGTCAGCAGGGATTTTTCCAGACGAAATGAAAATTGCCAAGGTAGTCCCATTATATAAAAATGGAGACAAACATCATTTTTCTAATTACAGGCCAGTGTTATTGTTTCCACAGTTTTCTAAAATTATGGAAAAGGTTTTTGTGACAAGATTGGATAAATTCATTGAGAAACATCATATTTTAAATAATGCTCAGTATAGATTCAGAACAAAACATTCGACAGCTATGGCAATTATGGAATTAATAGAGAAAATATCAACAGCAACAGAAAATAAGGATTATTTTGTAAGTATTTTTATTGACCTGAAAAAGGCTTTTGATGTTATTGACCACTCAAGATTGCTTCACAAGTTACAACAATATGGAATAAGAGGTATTGCACATCAGTGGGTAAAAAGCTACTTAGAAAACAGAAAACAGTTTGTTCAGATAAATAATATCAAATCAGAATTGTGTAACATTATTTATGGAGTACCACAAGGATCGGTACTTGGACCCAAACTGTTTATTTTGTATATTAATGATTTTGTGAATGTATCTAATGTGCTTGGCAGCATTTTATTTGCTGATGATACGTCGTTTTACTCTGGATCAGATAAACAGGAAGTAGCACAAGTGATAAATACAGAGTTGAAAAAAGTTAAACATTGGTTTGATATAAACAGATTGTCACTAAATATTAATAAGACAAATTTTATATTGTTTAATGACAGAGTGAAAAAAAATAATGTGTCATTACAAATAGATGGAATGGATATACAAAGGGTAAAAGAAATGAAATTTTTAGGAGTCATGATTGATGAAGATCTTACATGGAAGTCACACATAAATTACATAAAAGGGAAAATAGCAAAAGCCATTGCTGTTTTGCATAAAGTAAAATATTCATTAAATAGTTATGGTTTATTAATATTGTACAATTCATTGATTGTTCCATATTTAACTTACTGTGCAGAAATCTGGGGATCAACATATACAACTTATACACAACCTTTATTTATTCTGCAGAAAAGAGCTTCAAAAGTGATTAGTAACAGTGGTTTTAGAGATCCATCTAATTCATTGTTTATTAAGTACAGGGTACTTAAATTTCATGATTTAGTCGATTTGAAAATATTACAAACAATGTACCAAGCTAATAAAAATACTTTACCAACAAACATTCAAAATATGTTTGAAAAAAGAGTAAGTAGTTATAAACTGAAAGGAATAGAAGTCTTTAGAAAACCAAGATACAGAACCAGAGTAAAAGAACGGAGTATTGCAGTAAATGGTGTAAAATTATGGAACAATCTCAACAAAGAAATTAAAGAATTAAGGTCGCTTAAATTATTTAAAAAACGTATTAAACTAGATGTATTAAGTAAGTATGAAACTATGAAATAAGTCAGTGGGTTGTGAGAAAGCCAAAAAAGGTAATCTGTTAATAATGTTTAAAATGTTTTAAGTTTAAAATGTAACCTGTCAGAGATGTAATCTACTAAATAATGGTCATAATTATGAAATAAGTCAGTGGTATGTGACAAGTCAAAGAAATACAATCTGTTAAATAATGTCGAATAATGACGCTGGATATTGAAAGATTGTATTGTAAAAAGGGGCAGAAAATATAAGACTTGTTCTTCTCTCTGCTCCTTTTCATTCAGGTGATTTGTGATGCTTTATTTCTGCTTTTCTGTTTTTCTTTTAAATGAATGAAATAAATATTAAAGAAAGTTTTGTGTCATGTCTGTGATCTGCTTTTTTTCTACCAAATTAAACAACTGAATGAACATCCTCTGAGGCCGGTGATTCCATCATTATTGCTAGGGATTGTAGTACTACTATTATTCTGAACACTACTGTACAAATGTGGAGCTGAATTTAAATAAATGTAACGGCACAGTAAAAGCACAGAAAATGCAGCTTTATGGTGAAACTCTCTTGAAAACATTGATCATCGTCCATCGATTTCTATTTATGTCTGGTTGTCAAAGGCTAACCAAGATGGCAGCACTCTGGCAACAGTCAGCCAATGAGCGGATGAGCCTGGTCCTCCATCTAGTGAGTAAACAGAAATCGATGACACACACACACACACACACACACATACACGCAGCAGATGTGTCTCACCCTGCTCTCCAGCTCTGACGGGAACTTGGTCTGGAACCTGCAGGTGGTTCCCTCGCTGTAGTCCCTCTGGATGAAGACCTTGTTGGCCAGAGAGGCACTGGACCTCAACTCCTGCAGGTTGTGGAACTACACACAGAAGCAGACTCTGAGCCCACACATCCTGTCTGGTACCAGCAGACCCGAGACCACTTCACTGCAGCTCAAACACATCAATGAAGCAGAAAAACAGCTGCACCATGTGGATTGTTTATCAGGGGAGGTGATGGTCTGGTGGTTAAGCGTTGGACTTGAGACCAGAGGATCCTCAGTTCAAATCCCAGCCTGACTGGAAAAACATAAAGGGCCCATGGGCAAGGTCTTTAATCCCCTATTGCTCCCAGTGTGTAGTGAGCGCCTTGTATGGCAGCAGCCTGACATTGGGGTGAATGTGAGGCATAATTGTAAAGCACTTTGAGCATCTGATGCAGATGGAAAAGTGCTATATAAATGCAGTCCATTATTTTGATTGTTTATGATGACGCAAGTAATTGTGCATAAAGACATGACGTCATCCTGGTGCAGTCTCTGTCCACGGTACTGAATCAACAGACCAAAAAAACAACAGCTGAACAGAACCACTTACTGTCTTACTTACTGGCTTCCTGTCGATCCAACCCAGCCGTGCCCCCCCCCCCGCATCAAAATAAATGACGTCAGTGAGCCGCGTCCACATCAATTTACCCAGAGTGCACTTCTGCTTCCGTTATCCCGTCAAAATCAGTGTGTCATTTCATTTTGGTTCTGGTTCTGTCTTACCTCCGTGGCCATGATGCCATCGGGTTAGTGCGCGTGCTGAAATGTCTTTATGTGTCACGCGGACAGGACGGGGAAGAGGGGTGGGAGGAGCCAAACCGGAGGGCGGAGTCGGCGTCAGGTGACGTTAGTGGATTGGAGTGTGTTGTTTTTGGGTTAGACCCGGTGTGAACGTTTTAACCGGGTTACAAACGCTACCCCTCAGGGCCTGTGCTTACTTATAAAGTCATCTTTATAAGGAGTGATAAGAGTCTCGTTTATTGACATATTGGATTATAAATGCAAGAATAAACATATTTGGAACACGTTATATGAAAGGAGAAAATGACTCCAAGAAGGAAGATATCCTGGGACATCTTGTCATATTTTGTTCGGAGAAAAGCACGTTGTTACCATAGCAATTAAAGCAACAAGATAAGAGCTTTCACACACACATTATATATATATATATATATATATATATATATAAATCACAAATGCATCTCATATCATTTTTTTAGATACTAAAAATAAATGCAACTTCTGTAATGATGAATCTGATACAGTAATGCACTTACTCTATTATTGCATCCACTCTATTACATTTTGGACTAAATTAGAAAAAATAGATGTGTAAAATCAGACACCCTATTGTCATTTATGGTAAATCTGTTATTAAGAGAGAAGCATTGAATACATTATCAACCGTTCCATGTTTGGTAAATTCCATATTCATAAAGGCAGAGTATTGAAAAGCCCCCTCAGTTTACACAGACGTCTGGCTGAATTTAAACAATATATAAGCAGTATTAAACTTATAGACTCTCTTAAATGTCATAAAATTGTCAATCTGTATTAGGAACTTTTTAAAAATAATTCATGTTAAAGAATTCCTTTACTTTTGTCATTGTACAATTTACTGTATTTTTTGTCGTTTGTTTGCTAATGCATTTGTTGAAACAAAGCTTTGAAAAGAAAAAGGTTAGACCCAGTGTTCTGACGAAGCATCCGGCTGTGTTGAAATGTCAGGCTTTGGACTGACTCATAACCCTGATGTCAGGTTGGGGTTAGCAGGAGCAGAGGATGAGAGTCAGGATGAGACAATAACTTCATTGTGCTTCTGACTTTTCCACATTCTCTTGTTATCTTCTTCCTTGAATGTCCCAGTGTCTGTTCCTCACCGTGGTTGTCCTCAGGTGAGGAACATCGTCTGGGTCTTTTGATACCCCTATGTGGATGAAAAAAACTTTGAATTTGTTTACCGAGTTTATTGATGATAAATCCAAAATACTCTTATAACCTGAACAAATAATATTACGTACAGATTTTTAATTTCACGTTTGATTTGTTTAAATAGATTCTCAAAATAAGTTGTACCTTCATTTTGCATTTATTTACAGAGGATTATTTCCTCTGTTTCCTGAAGTTTAAACATCCTTCTCACACTGTTCAGTTCCATGAACCTCAATAAACGTGAGCTGGTGTCAAACTGGGATATGTGGACTTTGGATGGATTCATGTGTCATTTTGAAGTTGGACAAAAATGTAATTAATTAATGTCTGAACAGACAGATGAGCTCATCATCCCCTTGAACAGACCACAGAAAACTGGACATAAATATATGGTGTAAATAAATAAATGACTGCTCAGTGAAAAGTGAGGAACTTTCTGAACTGACGTCCAAACTAAAATAGAAAATTATTTCCTTGACATTTCTGATGATTTAAATGTACTCACTACTCACCTGACTGGAAGTGGACCTACAAGCAGGAGTGAGCCAGCAGCACCCAATTCTTGCGTGGAATTGCAATAATCCTCACAGATCATTTCATTTCCCAATCAGCAACTCTCAGGAAACGTTTGTTCAGTTAATAACACAGCAACTGACAGATATGGAACGCAGGCTCTTTGGCTGCTCAGATGATATCGTGGAGCTGCAAGCCGAGGTTTGAAATTGGAGAAAACTGTGGGGACTTTGCAGGAGAAATGTGTGGACATGGAGGGGTGTATGTGGAGGTCAAATATCTGCATATTGAATGTGGCCGAAGAATCCTTGTGTGTGTGTGTCTAGGTTACTCAGTGCTGAAGATGGATAAGGATGTTGATTGACAGATCACATCGCACTTTACAAGGTAAAAGAGCAGACGGCAAACCCAGAGCGATCATCGCTAAGCTGCACTACCTTCAAGATTGTGCTGACATCCTCCGCCAAGTACAAGAAGCTGGTCCACTCCGCTGCAACAGCTCACCCATCCTTATCTTTCCCAACTCCCCACCCAGCGTTGCCTGTGCCAGGTTGGCGTTTAATGACAGTAAGAAACTTCGAGGACAGTAGGGGGTGCACTACGGGCTTCTCTATTCCGCACGGCTGCGGATCACCCACAACGGTACAGAAGTCATTTTCTACAACCCAGCAGAAGCTATGAGGTATATCCAGGAGAACATCGTTTGAGGACAGACAAAATGAATGCTGGTAAAACTGCCCCATCAAATGCCTTTATTTTGTTTAGTGTATTACTACAGCATTATTGCTGAATTATATGATCGAAATGCATAACCCATTTAGGACCACGGAGCTCGTTCGTAGTATCTGTCTCTACTGTTTAGGCCTTAAAAGTCGTATTCCTGTTTGTTTTGTGACACACTCACCATAATATGAATTATCGTCATTTTTATTTATTATTTTTAAGTATTTTTTGTTCTTTCTTTAATATTACTATTTTCATACTGATAAAAGGACTTAACATTTTTAGATATATTCAACCTTTGTGCAGAGCCTTCTGTGAAGCTCGAGTTCTGATAAACATGCAAGGTGTAGATTTTGTTGTAAGGGCTTTCTTTATCACCATGTTCTTGGTGGTGACTTTTGGGGTTGGGAACCTGTTGCACCTAAACATATGTTACAACTGCCTGTTTTTTCTATGTCAGAGTGTAGATCATCTCCTGTAAGTTTTGATTTTGTAAATTTTACCAACATAAAAACAGTAACTTGTGGCTAGTCCATTGTTGAACTGGCAAATATTTGTTGGCGTGTGAAGAATGTGTTGTTTAATGCATCTAAAGTTGAAGCTGACCCAGCTGGGTGTTATATAATAGTAGAATAAATAACATGCCCGTGGTGCTAGCAAATATATAGGGTGTCCCCAAAAAATATACATTTAAAACACTCAGTTTGACCCTTAAATGCTACAAACTTAATCACTTGTTTCTTTTTTACTTGCAGAGACCCTGAAATTTATGTTGATGCCAAGCAAGACTCAGGAAAATGCCAAGATTAACCAAACTACAGCGAACAAAAATTGAGTTTTGGCACCAGACCAAGAGTGTCAAACAGGTGCAGCGACTTTATGCTAGACTGACAAAATGCAGGGCCAATATTGACATTGGTATGAAAAACCTTTCAGCTTTCTATCCAGCCATAAATTTATTTCCTAGACATATGCTTTGACCATTTTCTTTGCTGATAAAATGTTGCATATTTTTTGGGACACCTGACCATTTGTTTTTGACTGGACTTTTCTCTCGAATACCAAATATAGATACATACTGTTATGTGTCGGACGCAGCTCGGAGAACCGACCAGCGTTTGAAGGACCCAGTATGAAATAAGCAGAGCACGGTACAAAGGCTAACTGAATTTAATACATAACAGTGATAATATAACAACAAAAAGGTGCGGCCTGGCGTGGTGCGCTCCCAGCAGCGCTAACGGTCCGGAGCCAGAAGCTGTTTCGGACCCAAGGACCCCGCCGACACCCCCCAGGTGGCCGCAACAACCGAGTCTGTGAAAGAAGGAACCATTATGTGAGTCCACACTCTACACACAGAACACTTAAAGGTGTACAAACAGCAAACACTTCCTGGCTTGATTACTGATCAGCTTCCCAACCTGCAGGCATGGAACATCCAGTTCACAAAACTCCACCGCAGTGGAAGCTGATACATGACTAACAAACAGCTCAATATAATAAGGTGTGAGGGACACCACATTTACTGACTGTATAACTGTTAGTCACAAAATCTAACGTACCTCAGGAAGTGTGCTGACGAGCGTGAGACCTCACCCCCTCCTCTTTCACAGACTGTGCATCAAACCTGGACGTTCTCAGCATCCGCTGTTGATGAGATGGCTCCCGAGACGACGATCTCACCCGTCTGGTCACAAGGTCGAGTCTCTGGCAAATACACACTGTGCACTCCAGTCTTAAATGCCAACATGTTCCAATCCATCCAGATGCACCACAGCTGTGAGTCCTGACGAGTCGCAGGTGATCAGGGTGAGGTCCTGACAGCCTCAGCAACACAGCCACTCAGTCCCAAACGCACGCCACCTGGGAGGAAAACCAAAAGACAGAAACAAACCGGCAGCCAGGCCCCCCCAGCCATATAACAACATACCACCTCATTCTGAAAGGTGACATTATGTGTTATCACTGGCACTGGACCGAAGCTCACCAAAATCCATGAAGCCAACTCGGTCAACTCAAGTGGTTAACCAGCTTCTTAAAACCTATGGAATGAATGATGTCTGGAGATTCAGAAACCCTGGCCGCAGAAGTTGCTCCTTCTATTCACCAGTGCACAAAACATTCTCTCGAATGAACTACCTTTTTCTCAACAATAATCTACTTCCACTTGTTAGCAAATGTGAATATCTTTACTGATGACACTAAATATGGCAACTTTGTGTAATATGTACCGACCGTGGAGATTTAATACGCTTCTTCTGTCTGATACAGAGTTTACAAAATTTATTTAAAAAGAAATTAATGAATACTTAGTATCAGGTTTGAATGGCACAGCAGGCTGGACACTAGTGCAGGATGCAGAAACACAGCTCTGTAGTTTGTTCTAAACTAAAATGCAGATTCTGAAACAAAGGGCTCATCTTGGCACATTTCAGATGGCTCACATGGAATATGGGATGTATCTTCATGGATCTTGGAAGGCGAAGACGGACAGAAACAGGATTAATGATATTAGAAATGGGGAATGGGCCAGTGCACCTGGGAGTCATCTTTTTGGGAACCCCACGTAGTGACAGGTGACATGTTGACAGCCAGACCCGTTGTCCCGGAGGCGCCAAGGACCTCCTGCGATCCGTCGCTTTCCTGAAGCTTTCTGAAGTTCGCCGGGTCCGCTCTCAGGTTCGTCAACACCACATAATGAGTCCAAGGGCAGAGGGAACAGGTGATCACAGATCTGCAGGGGAAAACAGAGATGGTTTATGACCAAACACAACATGAAATTGGGAGAAACCAGAAGTTGAAGTGGGGAGACTGTTATGGGCAAGTTCAATCCACGGTAGTTGTGAAGACCAGGAGGATGGAAACTGTGAAGTTAGGATCCGGAGTCCTTTCTCTAATTCTTGATTGAGGCGTTCAGTTTGTCCATTCGCTTGGGGGTGATATCCTGAGGTAAGGCTGGATGTGAACCTGAGGAGAAGGCAGAACTCCCTCCAGAACTGCAAGACGAACTGCGGACCCCGGTCAGACACAATATCTTGTGGCAGACTGTGTAACCTGAAGACATGGGTAAGTAAAGCAACAGCGGTATCCTTAGCAGAAGGTAATTTAGGCAGGGGAACAAAATGAACCATTTTAGACAATATATCAATAACCGTCATAATTACAGAATAGCCCTTCAAGGGTCGCAATCCTGTTACAAAATCGACTGAAATGTGTGACCATGGCTGAACTGGAATAGGCAGAGGTAACAGAGCACCCGCAGGTGGATGTGTGGATGTTTTGTGCATAGCACAGATGGAACTAGCATTAACATATTTGGTAAGATCTGTTAACATTTGCGGCCACCAGAATCTTTGTTTAAGCAGGCGAAGATGAGGGATGAATTAAGCCAGCCGCGAGAGACTCCTGAATGTTTGTGTTCATTGCCACTCATTCGGGTGCAGGCAGAGAAAACAGCTCCCTGGGGGGGCACGAGAGAAGGTCAAAAGCACAATCGTACTTGCGGTGTGGAGGGAGAGACTTAGCCTTAGCTTTGCTGAAGACTTCAGCAAGAGCTGACTTGTTAACACTAGATGAGACTACAGGCTTGGTCAGGCAGGAATTTGTTTATTTTGTTCTCATTTGTTATATTATCTGTTGTGCTTTGGTGTCAGGTTTTATTACATTCTGTTTTATTTGTGGTTTGTTTTACCACTCTGTTTTCTTCGTCAGTCCAGTTCAGTTTTGTCTTGGTGTCTTCTCTCAGTTCCCATGTTCATGTCTGGTTTGCTATTGCATTATAGTCTGCCCCTGATGTCCATTTTAGCTCTGTTCTGCTTTTGCCATTTGTTTCCACTCCGCACCTGCCATCAGATCTTTGTTCCTCGTCTCACGCCCAGTTATTTATGTTCGCTTCACATCACTGCACCTGCCCCATGTCTGTCTCCCACCTTGTTTATGTCTGCTTTGTGTTTCCATTCACTCTCGCTCTTGCACCTGCTCCCGTGTCTTTGTCCACTGGGCTCACTCCCTTTAGTCACACTCTTGACTCCTGTTCACACATCTTTGTCTTTTCTTCTCTCCATCTTGTGTTCTCTTCCCTCACTGTCTTGCACAACATAGTGTCTTTGTTCATTAGCCGCGCCCCCTTTCTGGTTCCTTCCTCTCACATGCACCTTGTTAACACCACCTGTTCCTAATTAGTCCACATGTATTTAAACCCCACAGTTCTTCACTTCCTTGCCAGATTGTTGTCTTGTACACTTTCCAGCGCGATTTTGTCTTGCCGTGTTACGAATCCTGCTCTGTTGTCTTCGACCATGCTTCTTGCCTCATCCGGGATGTCGGTGTTAGTTCGTGCCTCTGAACCCTGCTCGTTTATCACTGCGTCTCAGCCTGACCCTTCTTGTATCACTGCGTCTCAGCCTGACCCTTCTTGTACCTCTGACGCGCTGACTGATTACATGTGTACCAAACCTGATGCTGGAATAAAGACCTTGATTACCTCCACACCTGAGCCTAGTCTGTATTGCGGGTCCAGCCACTCCTGGTGACGGCTCCCGCCTGCCCTGACAGCAGGTCCCTATGACTCTACCTTTCCCTGAGATCAATCTGGACTGGATTTGTGGCATTGTAACCAGGGCTGCCCCAGAATCACGGAGTGAGTCATCCTATCAAAAATATGGAAACTGATATCTTCAGAATGATTGTCTGGAATAGTCATATGCGCTGACTGAGTGCAGTACACTATCTTCCCCAAATCACTACCATCTAAAATATGTACCACCAGGGGGCGTGAAAGCCGGTACAATTTAAGATGGAGGGACCTAGCGAGAGAGGATAACATAATTCAATTCAATTTTATTTATATAGCGCCAAATCACAACAAACAGTTGCGGCAAGGCCATACAATAATTACGTAAAAACCCCAAAGGTCAAAACGACCCCCTGTGAGCAAGCACTTGGCGACAGTGGGAAGGAAAAACTCACTTTTAACAGGAAGAAACCTCCAGCAGAACCAGGCTCAGGGAGGGGCAGTCTTCTGCTGGGACAGGTTGGGGCTGAGGGAGAGAACCAGGAAAAAGACATGCTGTGGAGGGGAGCAGAGATCAATCACTAATGATTAAATGCAGAGTGGTGCATACAGAGCAAAAAGAGAAAGAAACACTCAGTGCATTATGGGAACCCCCCAGCAGTCTAAGTCTATAGCAGCATAACTAAGGGATGGTTCAAGGTCACCTGATCCAGCCCTAACTATAAGCTTTAGCAAAAATGAAAGTTTTAAGCCTAATCTTAAAAGTAGAGAGGGTGTCTGTCTCCCTGATCCGAATTGGGAGCTGGTTCCACAGGAGAGGAGCCTGAAAGCTGAAGGCTCTGCCTCCCATTCTACTCTTACAAACCCTAGGAACTACAAGTAAGCCTCGGGTCTGAGAGCGAAGCGCTCTATTGGGGTGATATGGTACTATGAGGTCCCTAAGATAAGAAGGGACCTGATTATTCAAAATCTTATAAGTAAGAAGGAGAATTTTAAATTCTATTCTAGAATTAACAGGAAGCCAATGAAGAGAGGCCAATATGGGTGAGATATGCTCTCTCCTTCTAGTCCCCGTCAGTACTCTAGCTGCAGCATTTTGAATTAACTGAAGGCTTTTCAGGGAACTTTTAGGACAACCTGATAATAATGAATTACAACAGTGCAGCCTAGAGGAAATAAATGCATGAATTAGTTTTTCAGCATCACTCTGAGACAAGACCTTTCTAATTTTAGAGATATTGCGTAAATGCAAAAAAGCAGTCTTACATATTTGTTTAATATGCGCTTTGAATGACATATCCTGATCAAAAATGACTCCAAGATTTCTCACAGTATTACTAGAGGTCAGGGTAATGCCATCCAGAGTAAGGATCTGGTTAGACACCATGTTTCTAAGATTTGTGGGGCCAAGTACAATAACTTCAGTTTTATCTGAGTTTAAAAGCAGGAAATTAGAGGTCATCCATGTCGTTATGTCTGTAAGACAATCCTGCAGTTTAGCTAATTGGTGTGTGTCCTCTGGCTTCATGGATAGATAAAGCTGGGTATCATGTTGTGTGGGCCGCTGAAGAGGAAGTACTGCTGGCCCACCACCACCAGAGGGCGCCCTGTCTGGAGTGCGGGCTCCAGACATCGGAGGGCGCTGCCGCCTCACAGGAGCAGCCAGGGTGACAGCTGTCACCCATCACCTGAGACAGCTGATATCAATCACCAGGGAGGTATATCAGCAGGACGGCATCTCCACCTCATTGCCGAGATATCGCTCTACTAAGGAGGTAACGAACTCAGCCAGTTGTGTTATTCAGAGAAGTAATACTTTGTTGCTTGTGCTTAGGTCAGCTGAAGACCGTATTGGACGTGGTTGGATAAGTACTCACATTCCAATCCTACAGTACTATTTTTGAATAGAGGTGGAGGTGGTGTTTCCACCCTGTGTGTTGCTGGGTGCGGCCGCACCCACACCTGACTGTTTTTGTTCCTTGCCAGCAGTACCGGATCCGACGAGCGGAGGCAGTGGCCACCTGGGAGTTCGGGACTTGGCGGCTCCAGTATTCCCGGGGCTCGGTGGCAGAGGAAATCGTGTGGTTCCGGTTCGACTCGGACAGACGTCTCCTATCGTCGAGCCTGCCCACACGACACCATTGGAATTCGGCTTACTGCTATAATTGTAATCTGTTGTGTTTGTTGTGCGTGTTCACAACAGTAAAGCTTTGTGATTTGACTTCCTCCATTGTCCGTTCATTTGCGCCCCCTGTTGTGGGTCCGTGTACCTACACTTTCACAACATATCATCTGCGTAACAATGAAAATTTAAGCAATGCCGTCTAATAATACTGCCTAAGGGAAGCATGTATAAAGTGAATAAAATTGGTCCTAGCACAGAACCTTGTGGAACTCCATAATTAACCTTAGTTTGTGAAGAAGATTCCCCATTTACATGAAGAAATTGTAATCTATTAGATAAATATGATTCAAACCACCGCAGCGCAGTGCCTTTAATACCTATGGCATGCTCTAATCTCTGTAATAAATTTTTATGGTCAACAGTATCAAAAGCAGCACTGAGGTCTAACAGAACAAGCACAGAGATGAGTCCACTGTCTGAGGCCATAAGAAGATCATTTGTAACCTTCACTAATGCTGTTTCTGTACTATGATGAATTCTAAAACCTGACTGAAACTCTTCAAATAGACCATTCCTCTGCAGATGATCAGTTAGCTGTTTTACAACTACCCTTTCAAGAATTTTTGAGAGAAAAGGAAGGTTGGAGATTGGCCTATAATTAGCTAAGATAGCTGGGTCAAGTGATGGCTTTTTAAGTAATGGTTTAATTACTGCCACCTTAAAAGCCTGTGGTACATAGCCAACTAATAAAGATAGATTGATCATATTTAAGATCGAAGCATTAAATAATGGTAGGGCTTCCTTGAGCAGCCTGGTAGGAATGGGGTCCAATAGACATGCTGATGGTTTGGATGAAGTAACTAATGAAAATAACTCAGACAGAACAATCTGAGAGAAAGAGTCTAACCAAATACCGGCATCACTGAAAGCAGCCAAAGATAACGATACGTCTTTGGGATGGTTATGAGTAATTTTTTCTCTAATAGTTAAAATTTTATTAGCAAAGAAAGTCATGAAGTCATTACTAGTTAAAGTTAAAGGAATACTCGGCTCAATAGAGCTCTGACTCTTTGTCAGCCTGGCTACAGTGCTGAAAAGAAACCTGGGGTTGTTCTTATTTTCTTCAATTAGTGATGAGTAGTAAGACGTCCTAGCTTTACGGAGGGCTTTTTTATAGAGCAACAGACTCTTTTTCCAGGCTAAGTGAAGATCTTCTAAATTAGTGAGACGCCATTTCCTCTCCAACGTACGGGTTATCTGCTTTACGCTGCGAGTTTGTGAGTTATACCACGGAGTCAGGCACTTCTGATTTAAAGCTCTCTTTTTCAGAGGAGCTACAGCATCCAAAGTTGTCTTCAATGAGGATGTAAAACTATTGACGAGATACTCTATCTCACTTACAGAGTTTAGGTAGCTACTCTGCACTGTGTTGGTATATGGCATTAGAGAACATAAAGAAGGAAACATATCCTTAAACCTAGTTACAGTGCTTTCTGAAAGACTTCTAGTGTAATGAAACTTATTCCCCACTGCTGGGTAGTCCATCAGAGTAAATGTAAATGTTATTAAGAAATGATCAGACAGAAGGGAGTTTTCAGGGAATACTGTTAAGTCTTCAATTTCCATACCATAAGTCAGAACAAGATCGAAGATATGATTAAAGTGGTGGGTGGACTCATTTACATTTTGAGCAAAGCCAATTGAGTCTAACAATAGATTAAATGCAGTGTTGAGGCTGTCATTCTCAGCATCTGTGTGGATGTTAAAATCGCCCACTATAATTATCTTATCTGAGCTAAGCACTAAGTCAGACAAAAGTTCTGAAAATTCACAGAGAAACTCACAGTAACGACCAGGAGGACGATAAATAATAAATAAAACTGGTTTTTGGGACTTCCAATTTGGATGGACAAGACTAAGAGTCAAGCTTTCAAATGAATTAAAGCTCTGTCTGGGTTTTTGATTAATTAATAAGCTGGAATGGAAGATTGCTGCTAATCCTCCGCCTCGGCCCGTGCTATGAGCGTTCTGGCAGTTAGTGTGACTCGGGGGTGTTGATTCATTTAACCTAACATATTCATCCTGCTGTAACCAGGTTTCTGTTAGGCAGAATAAATCAATATGTTGATCAATTATTATATCATTTACTAACAGGGACTTAGAAGAGAGAGACCTAATGTTTAATAGACCACATTTAACTGTTTTAGTCTGTGGTTCAGTTGAAGGTGCTATATTATTTTTTCTTTTTGAACTTTTATGCTTAAATAGATTTTTGCTGGTTATTGGTAGTCTGTGAGCAGGCACCGTCTCTACGGGGATGGGGTAATGAGGGGATGGCAGGGGGAGAGAAGCTGCAGAGAGGTGTGTAAGACTACAACTCTGCTTCCTGGTCCCAACCCTGGATAGTCACAGTTTGGAGGATTTAAGAAAATTGGCCAGATTTCTAGAAATGAGAGCTGCTCCATCCAAAGTGGGATGGATGCCGTCTCTCCTAACAAGACCAGGTTTTCCCCAGAAGCTTTGCCAATTATCTATGAAGCCCACCTCATTTTTTGGACACCACTCAGACAGCCAGCAATTCAAGGAGAACATGCGGCTAAACATGTCACTCCCGGTCCGATTGGGGAGGGGCCCAGAGAAAACTACAGAGTCCGACATTGTTTTTGCAAAGTTACACACCGATTCAATGTTAATTTTAGTGACCTCCGATTGGCGTAACCGGGTGTCATTACTGCCAACGTGAATTACAATCTTACCAAATTTACGCTTAGCCTTAGCCAGCAGTATCAAATTTCCTTCAATGTCGCCTGCTCGACTAAGATTATAGTCGGCTCCAGAATCAACAAACACAAGACAGAACAGCATGGTATTATCAGACTTAAATCCTGCTGTTAACATATTAAGAGAGGTGGAAAAGATTGTGCTCTGACTCACCCGCACTACCGCTCTCTGCCACACTGGGGCACCCCTGATCGAACAGAGTGTGATCAAATGATCTGATTGTCCACAGTAAAAACAAAGTCCTTCCACATGGCAGCGCTCCCGTTCCTTGTTGGAGAGATGTGCCCGTCCCACTTGCATTGGTTCCTCAGCAGCATAGGAGGAGGCGTGGTCCCCGGGACGGCTGGAGGCGGCCGATCGGTTGGACGAGGAAACGGCTCATGAAGGAGGATGGTGGCTGTCTCGGCGTGGACGGTCTGCGAGGTGACGATCGGTATGGATTGCCAGCATGATGAAATCATCAAGGCTTTCAGGCAGATCTACAGTGATCAGCTGACTCCGGATGCTATCCTCCAGGGCCTGGAAAAACACATTGTGGAGCGCCACGGGATTCCATTCACTCTTCGCGGCCAGAATCTGCAAGTCAATGGTGTAATCAGCCACCTGGCGATTGCCTTGCTTGAGCTTCATCAGCAAGTGCACTGCCTCGCGCCTAGGAGAGGTGTTTTGGAATACCTGCTGCAAAGAGTTGGTGAAGGCTGCGAGGGAGTAGCAAGATGGCGAATTGCGGCTCCACTCAGCTGTGGCCCACGCTGTCACCGGACTGGTCAGGTGAGTGATCACGAATGCCATCTTCGCCTTTTCAGATGGAAACATTGGTGACATTAATTCAAAATGTAACTCGCACTGAGTGATGAATGGTTTAACATTCCCTGACTCTCCGGAGAACTGCTCAGGCCGGGAGAGTCGATTGCAGACATCAGAGACAGGTACGCAAGCTGGCACGGCAGCTGACGGTCCCGGAAGTGGTGAGGTGTGGGAACCCTGTTGGTCATAGCTTGACGCTTCATGGTAGACAGTAGATGCTCCATCTGAGAGCTCACAGAGGCCATGAAGGAGTCCTGCAGCTTAGCAAGTTCACTGATAACAGAGTTCGGGGCGGCAAGCTGGTCCTCTTGTTGAGCTAGCTGCGGTGGCGTACCGCCCGCTGGAAAGTATGCGCATCTGCTGTGTCCATAGTTGGGCAGATCAATCTATCAGCTTTGACTGGCAAAACAGGCTGGACACAAAGGATGCAGAAACATCTCTGTAGTTTTAAGTCATTTACTTGAGACGTTAGTAGGGGCCGGTATACAGGCAGGCAGACCAAAATGAGCAACAGTACAAAAAACATCAGGCTTAGGCGTGGTCGAGGTACACAGGCAGGTGGTCAAAAAACCCAATGAAGCAAACGTAGCAAGGCAATAACACAAGAACAGAGCTGGAAGGAAAGCATAAGGCACAGCGCGCTCCCAGCCCCCATCGACAGGCTGACACCCCGCTGGAACAACCAGATCATTTCCAACGTGGAAGCTTTGTTGATCCGGGACCTCGTCTGACTTTCACAAAAAGGCAGAAGATGTGGACATCAGCACTTTTTCCGGCACACTCCACCGTTACAGGAGTTTTTTCATGGAAAGAAAAGCGGAGGGATGTGCCACGGCTCCGTTCATTACGCGGGACAAAACCACCTCCGTGTTGGTCTCTCAGACGGCTTTCAGGTGGATTTCAGATGGATTCCGGTTGCTTTCCAGTCGTGTGATTATCCGACTGTGATTGTGCATGAGCTGGACATGCCAAAACATGTCCCGTGAGGCTTCATCACGACGTTGCTTTGTGCCGAGCGGCTGCACCGCGACGCGCGGAACTCCTCCGCACGTCTGTCTTAATGTGCCGGAAAAGTGCTGATGTCCACGTCTTTTCACAATTCCTGTGCTAGTCAGACGACATACCGGATCAAGACAGCGCCCAGTTTAAAAATGAACGGCACATTTCACTGTTACAGGAGTTTTTGTCATGGAAAGAGAAGCTGCTCCACCGCGCGTTGACGTGCAGCCGCTCGGCGCAAAGCAACGCCGTGATGAAGCCTTCTAGGACATGTTCTGGCATGTCCAGCTCATGCACAATCACAATCGGATAGTCACACGACTGAAAAGCAACCGACAGCTGTCTGAAATCCACCTTTAAGCCGTCCTGTGAGACCAACACCGAGGTGGTTTTGTTCCGCGTAATGAACGGCTCCGTGGCGCATCCCTCCGCTTCTTTTTCCATGAAAAAAACTCCTGTAATGGTGGAATGTGCTGATAAAGTGCTGAATGTCCACATCTTCTGCCTTTTTGTGAAAGTCAGACGAGGTCCCGGTTCAACAAAGCTTTCACATTGGAAATGATCTGGCTGTTCCAGCGGGGTGTCAGCCTGTCGAGCAGTTGTGGGCCATCCTTAAAGCAGCAGTAACACCCCGTAATCTGTTTAATCCCCACAAAATCGTCCCTGAAAGCCATATTAATTTTTCGAACGGTGTCCACCTGGAGGTCTCTCACAGTTTCTGGAAAAAAATTGATGCAGCAAAGCTCCAAATCGTTCAGACATTTATTTGCAATAAAAAATAGACGAGAGAGGTGGACCAGTGCTCACACAAAGCCTGCTCACAGGCGAATGACGCAACCGACAGGCGTGAAAAAAACTCACGCATGCGCACGAGGGTTCAAGCTTGGCTGATGCAATCACACGCGATTCAAATCCATACGGTTTTTTAAAAAAATAATAAGGTCGGATACTTTTCTAACAGACCTCGTATTTACAAAAGCACATTTATATGTAAACACCAACACACACACACACACACACACACCACACACACACACACACACACACACACACACACACACACACACACACACACACACACACACACACACACACACACACACACACACACACACCTCACATTGTGTTGGTTTTTACATACAATGAATGAGTCAACCAATCAGTGTTAGCGGAGGCTCATTGACCCATAATCCCTTTGGCATCTGTCTGTGTTTGTTACAAACTTTAGAATTAGTGCATTATTTAAAATTAAAAGATGTGTTATATTTTAACTTTGTACAAATGACAGAATTGACATTAATGGAGTTATTCTATCTGGAATAATTTAATGATTTTAAATCAAAACCATAACTCAAAACTGCTTTATTTTCCAAGACCTCTGCCTCTGCATCATGGTTGTATTCAGTTAAGGAACAATGGCTTGTTTTGTGTGTGTGTAGAGTTGAGCTTCGCTGCTCCTCTCAACTGCTTCACTGGTGCAAGTTATGTAGTAAACAGGAGCTTCCAGCAGGGGGCAGGACACTAAAAGACAGAAGTGCTGACTCGTTTGGGTCTGTAGTCACCTTTGACACTACCAGAAGCGATCGTGGTGTCAAAACTCAAAATCAGCTTGTTAGTAGTTATAAGTGTGGAAGCAATACTGAAAGTTATCAGTTATCTGTAGCTTCCACTAAATTTTTGGGTGGT
The DNA here is from genome assembly GCF_902500255.1 of Thalassophryne amazonica. Classification (NCBI taxonomy): domain Eukaryota; kingdom Metazoa; phylum Chordata; class Actinopteri; order Batrachoidiformes; family Batrachoididae; genus Thalassophryne; species Thalassophryne amazonica. Next base: position 96,549,424 of record NC_047117.1, on the reverse strand, counting down.
TTATTGGTTTAGCTTTATTAAAGATAACTTTTCGGTTAGCTGATTAGCTGTTATCGAAGCTAACTTTTTGGCTAGCTATGCCCACCACTGTTAGCAGGTAACTAACAATATATCATAATGAGGTACTGTAGCTTTGACCCATTTGGCACGTTGAAACATATTTCTGAATCATATATTTTCCTAATTCTTTAAGCACCTTCCGTAATTTGGTGGATATGAATGGTGCATAAAACAATCAATTATAGATTATACATAACTACATTATTAAATAATTAAATAAGATTGTAAAAAAACGTTTTCTGATGTGCCAAATGGTGTAATTCTACAGTATTATATACTGTTTTATCTACTGCATTAGAGTGGAACCTAATTTTGAAACATCTGTGGGAAAAGTCAATTACTTGATATCCAAATTTTTATAATATCAATCAATCAACTTTTTTCTTATATAGCGCCAAATCACAACAAACAGTTGCCCCAAGGCGCTCCATATTGTAAGGCAAGGCCATACAATAATTATGAAAAACCCCAACGGTCAAAACGACCCCCTATGAGCAAGCACTTGGCAACAGTGGGAAGGAAAAACTCCCTTTTAACAGGAAGAAACCTCCAGCAGAACCAGGCTCAGGGAGGGGCAGTCTTCTGCTGAGACTGGTTGGGGCTGAGGGAAAAAACCAGGAAAAAGACATGCCGTGAAGGGGGGCAGAGATCGAAAACTAATGATTAAATGCAGAGTGATGCATACGGAGCAAAAAGAGAAAGAAACAGTGCATCATGGGAACCCCCCCACAATCTACGTCTAAAGCAGCATAACCAAGGGATGGTCCAGGGTCACCCGATCCAGCCCTAACTATAAGCCTTAGCGAAAGGAAAGTTTTAAGCCTAATCTTAAAAGTAGAGAGGGTATCTGTCTCCCTGATCTGAATTGGGAGCTGGTTCCACAGGAGAGGAGCCTGAAAGCTGAAGGCTCTGCCTCCCATTCTACTCTTACAAACCCTAGGAACTACAAGTAAGCCCGCAGTCTGAGAGCGAAGCGCTCTAATGGGGTAATATGGTACTACGAGGTCCCTAAGATAAGATGGGACCTGATTATTCAAAACCTTATAAGTAAGAAGAAGAATTTTAAATTCTATTCTAGAATTAATAGGAAGCCAATGAAGAGAGGCCAACACGGGTGAGATATGCTCTCTCCTGCTAGTCCCGTCAGTACTCTAGCTGCAGCATTCTGAACCAACTGAAGGCTTTTTAGGGAACTTTTAGGACAACCTGATAATAATGAATTACAATAGTCCAGCCTAGAGGAAATAAATGCATGAATTAGTTTTTCAGCATCACTCTGAGACAAGACCTTTCTGATTTTAGAGATATTGCGTAAATGCAAAAAGGCAGTCCTACATATTTGTTTAATATGCGCTTTGAATGACATATCCTGATCAAAAATGACTCCAAGATTTCTCACAGTATTACTAGAGATCAGGGAAATGCCATCCAGAGTAACGATCTGGTTAGACACCATGCTTCTAAGATTTGTGGGGCCAAGTACAATAACTTCAGTTTTATCTGAGTTTAAAATCAGGAAATTAGAGGTCATCCATGTCTTTATGTCTGTAAGACAATCCTGCAGCTTAGCTAACTGGTGTGTATCCTCTGGCTTCATGGATAGATAAAGCTGGGTATCATCTGCGTAACAATGAAAATTTAAGCAATACCGTCTAATAATACTGCCTAAGGGAAGCATGTATAAAGTGAATAAAATTGGTCCTAGCACAGAACCTTGTGGAACTCCAAAATTAACTTTAGTCTGTGAAGAAGATTCCCCATTTACATGAACAAACTGTAATCTATTAGACAAATATGATTCAAACCACCGCAGCGCAGTGCCTTTAATACCTATGACATGCTCTAATCTCTGTAATAAAATTTTATGGTCAACAGTATCAAAAGCAGCACTGAGGTCCAACAGAACAAGCACAGAGATAAGTCCACTGTCCGAAGCCATAAGAAGATCATTTGTAACCTTCACTAATGCTGTTTCTGTACTATGATGAATTCTAAAACCTGACTGAAACTCTTCAAATAGACCATTCCTCTGCAGGTGATCAGTTAGCTGTTTTACAACTACCCTCTCAAGAATCTTTGAGAGAAAAGGAAGGTTGGAAATTGGCCTATAATTAGCTAAGATAGCTGGGTCAAGTGATGGCTTTTTAAGTAATGGTTTAATTACTGCCACCTTAAAGGCCTGTGGTACATAACCAACTAACAAAGATAGATTGATCATATTTAAGATTGAAGCATTAAATAATGGTAGGACTTCCTTGAGCAGCCTGGCAGGAATGGGGTCCAATAAACATGCCGATGGTTTGGACGAAGCAACCAATGAAAATAACTCAGACAGAACAACCGGAGAGAAAGAGTCTAACCAAATACCGGCATCACTGAAAGCAGCCAAAGATAACGATACATCTTTGGGATGGTTATGAGTAATTTTTTCTCTAATAGTCAAAATTTTGTTAGCAAAGAAAGTCATGAAGTCATTACTAGTTAAAGTTAATGGAATACTCAGCTCAATAGAGCTCTGACTCTTTGTCAGCCTAGCTACAGTGCTGAAAAGAAACCTGAGGTTATTCTTATTTTCTTCAATTAGTGATGAGTAGAAAGATGTCCTAGCTTTACGGAGGGCTTTTTTATAGAGCAACAAACTCTTTTTCCAGGCTAAGTGAAGATCTTCTAAATTAGTGAGACGCCATTTCCTCTCCAATTTACGGGTTATCTGCTTTAAGCTACGAGTTTGTGAGTTATACCACGGAGTCAGACACTTCTGATTTAAAGCTCTCTTTTTCAGAGGAGCTACAGCATCCAAAGTTGTCTTCAAAGAGGATGTAAAACTATTGACGAGATACTCTAACTCCCTTACAGAGTTTAGGTAGCTACTCTGCTCTGTGTTGGTATATGACATTAGAGAACATAACGAAGGAATCATATCCTTAAACCTAGTTACAGCGCTTTCTGAAAGACTTCTAGTGTAATGAAACTTATTCCCCACTGCTGGGTAGTCCGTCAGAGTAAATGTAAATGTTATTAAAAAATGATCAGACAGAAGGGAGTTTTCAGGGAATACTGTTAAGTCTTCTATTTCCATACCATAAGTCAGAACAAGATCTAAGATATGATTAAAGTGGTGGGTGGACTCATTTACATTTTGAGCAAAGCCAATTGAGTCTAATAATAGATTAAATGCAGTGTTGAGGCTGTCATTCTCAGCATCTGTGTGGATATTAAAATCGCCCACTATAATTATCTTATCTGAGCTAAGCACTAAGTCAGACAAAAGGTCTGAAAATTCACAGAGAAACTCACAGTAACGACCAGGTGGACGATAGATAATAACAAATAAAACTGGTTTTTGGGACTTCCAATTTGGATGGACAAGACTAAGAGACAAGCTTTCAAATGAATTAAAGCTCTGTCTAGGTTTTTGATTAATTAATAAGCTGGAATGGAAGATTGCTGCTAATCCTCCGCCCCGGCCCGTGCTACGAGCATTCTGACAGTTAGTGTGACTCGGGGGTGTTGACTCATTTAAACTAACATATCATCCTGCTGTAACCAGGTTTCTGTAAGGCAGAATAAATCAATACGTTGATCAATTATTATATCATTTACCAACAGGGACTTAGAAGAGAGAGACCTAATGTTTAATAGACCACATTTAACTGTTTTAGTCTGTGGTGCAATTGAAGGTGCTATATTATTTTTTCTTTTTGAATTTTTATGCTTAAATAGATTTTTGCTGGTTATTGGTGGTCTGGGAGCAGGCACCGTCTCTACGGGGATGGGGCAACGAGGGGATGGCAGGGGGAGAGAAGCTGCAGAGAGGTGTATAAGACCACAGCTCTGCCTCCTGGTCCCAACGCTGGACAGTCACAGTTTGGAGGATCCAAGAAAATTGGCCAGATTTCTAGAAATGAGAGCTGCTCCATCTAAAGTGGGATGGATGCCGTCTCTCCTAACAAGACCAGGTTTTCCCCAGAAGCTTTGCCAATTATCAATGAAGCCCACCTCATTTTCTGGACACCAATCAGACAGCCAGCAATTCAAGGAGAACATGCGGCTAAACATGTCACTCCCGGTCCGATTGGGGAGGGGCCCAGAGAAAACAACAGAGTCCGACATTGTTTTTGCAAAGTTACACACCGATTTAATGTTAATTTTAGTGACCTCCGATTGGCGTAACCGGGTGTCATTACTGCCGACGTGAATTACAATCTTACCAAATTTACGCTTAGCCTTAGCCAGCAATTTCAAATGTCCTTCGATGTCGCCTGCTCTGGCCCCCGGAAGACAATTGACAATGGTTGCTGGTGTCGCTAACTTCACATTTCTCAAAACAGAGTCGCCAATAACCAGAGTTTGATCCTCGGCGAGTGTATCGTCGAGTGGGGAAAAACGGTTAGAGATGTGAACGGGTTGACGGTGTACACGGGGCCTCTGTTTAGGGCTACGCTTCCTCCTCACAGTCACCCAGTCAGCCTGCTTTCCCGACTGCCCGGGATCTGCCAGGGGGGAACTAGCGGCGGCTAAGCTACCTTGGTCCGCACCGACTACAGGGGCCTGGCTAGCTGTAGAATTTTCCACGGTGCGGAGCCGAGTCTCCAATTCGCCCAGCCTGGCCTCCAAAGCTACGAATAAGCTGCACTTATTACAAGTACCGTTACTGCTAAAGGAGGCCGAGGAATAACTAAACATTTCACACCCAGAGCAGAAAAGTACGGGAGAAACAGGAGAAAACGCCATGCTAAATCGGCTAAGAGCTAGTAGCTACGCAACCTAGCGGATTCCTAAAAACACACAAAGTGAATAATGTGTAAATAATTTAAAGGTGATTCAGCAGAAGGAGTGCCCCAATCAAGGCACCAAACAGGCCATGAAGCAGCACAGGCAACGCATGACAACAGCGAACGCACGACAACGGTGCTAAAATAAAATAAAAATCAACTAAACACGCTGTGGAGCAGCACAGATAACACACGACAACAGTGCTAAAAGAGAAAAAAAATAAATAAATAAAATAAAATAAAAAAAATAAAAAAAAATAAAAACGAAAGCGTTAGCAAGCTAGTTAGCTTGCCAACGCTGATGAAAGTTAGCTGATAAAAGTGCTCCGTCGTGATGTTTCGACCGTTAGAGGTCTTCCTTAGGCGTTGGAGCACAGTAAAAAAAAAAAAAAAAAAGTAAAAAGGTAAAAAAAGTAAAAAAGTCTTGAAAAAGACTGTTAATTCAAGTCCAAAGCAGCAGGTAGCAGTCTCTGTGTAAACAGTCCCAACAGAGAGCCAAAATTCTGATGCCAACACGTAAATCAACACGTAAACCAACACGTAAATCACACACAGGAACTCGCTCAGCTGAAGCAGAAGTCAAGCCAATCCTCATGTCCTCAATCCACATGAAATGCTCATGTCTTGAACATAGCCTACCTTGCACAGAACTGTGTAGGTGTAATATCAGGGTTAATGAATAAAAATAATGAATAATAATAAAAAAATCAACACTTGGATGTAAAAATGTCTATTTTACGAGGAATTGGTTATTGTAATAGAATTCTTTATAACAGGTTTCCACTGTATCATGTGCCATATCATCAGTTGTAAAGACTGAAATGATGGTTCTTGGTCCAGTGAGACATCGGCATCAATTTGACCAGTTAACACTCAGCCTCAGCTCGTGTGTCATACATCACACTGACAAAGTGAGGAACCTTGGGGTAATTTTTAATCCTTCGTTGTCTTTTGGCCTCCACATTAGAAATATTACTAGGACTGCTTTCTTCCACCTGCGAAATATAGCGAAGATTCGTCCCATCCTGTCTATGGTTGATGCTGAGACCCTGATCCATGCATTTATCTCTTCTAGATTGGACTACTGCAATGTTCTATTTTCTGGTTTACCACAGTCCAGCATTAGGGCTCTCCAATTGGTTCAAAATGCTGCACCCGGACTTTTGACACAAAGCAGAAAGTTTGACCACATTACTCCTATTTTGGCGTCTCTTCACTGGCTTCCTGTCCCAGTGAGATCAGATTTTAAGGTTCTGCTACTAGTCTATAAAACTGTTCATGGACTGGCACCTCCCTACCTAGCTGACCTAATTAAACCTTACGTACCGGCCCGGGCTTTACGTTCTCAGGGTGCAGGACTACTTTGTGTCCCTAGGGTGGATAAGAAGTCTGTGGGTCACAGAGCTTTCTCTTATCGTGCCCCTGTTCTGTGGAATGCTCTCCCTGCATCAATAAAACAGTCAGATTCTGTGGAGACTTTCAAGTCCAGACTTAAGACGCACTTATTTTCCCTTTCATATGGCTAGCATACTGGTACAGTTTGGTTTTACGCTTTTTACTCTTAATTAATTTATTAGTAATTGGAGCGGGTCGTGGCCTCAACTTTACCTAAATTCTGGGTCTTTTAGTGAAGTTTAGGGCTAGTGGCCGGCAATCACTTTAGTATTTCTCTGTTTTTCTTGTTGTTTAATGCTGACAAATTATACTGTATTTGTTGTCTTTCTGATGCCTGATTGTTTTTTCTCTGTTTAAGGTGCAGCTCCATCCAGAGATGGGAGTTGTATTCGTGTTGGCGATCCTCCTGTCCTGTGCACCAACAGCATTTCTTGTATATTCATCCGTGAATTGTTCTGTGAATTGTTCTGTAATTTATGTTTGTATCATGGCCCAAGCAGAGGATCACTCCTTTGAGTCTGGTCTGCTTGAGGTTTCTTCCTCAGAGGGAGTTTTTCCTTACCACTGTTGCTCTGGGGGTTGGTAAGGTTAGACCTTACCTGTGTGAAGCGCTTTGAGGCAACTCTGTTGTGATTTGGTGCTATATAAATGAAAATAAATTGAAATTGAAACTGAATTGAAATTGTAAAGTATCAACTGCACAATATTATATTTTACTCAGTGACAATAAATATTGCTGAGATAATAGGTATGTGTACAGATACTTGACAAGTGACACTTGTATGTTGAAAATTGAGAAAAGTCAACTTAAAAATTTGATATCAAGCGTGTTTTCTGTCCATTTTTTCTCATTAACCTGGACTACGACCAAAGGTATTTTAACCTTTGTGACAGAAAAGATTGCCATTTTAAACAAAATGTTTTGACACTACAGATTTCTTGCAGACATTTTGTCATTAATTAGACCACTGTTTGAACTTGATGAATTTCCCTCCCTGAAAATCTACAATCACCATAGTGGATTTTCTGAACTAATTTCCCCGCTAAGCTAATGGATTCCACAACCAGATTCATCATAAGCTCTACAGGGTCTCAAATCACCTGTTCTATGGCCTGCTGTAAAGTCCTAATGTTACCCTCCCTGTAGAGGGTCAGGATTGGATGTGGAGTGACCGGGTTAGAGTCAGGGTATGTGGAGTGACCAGGCCTGCAGTTCAGGCAGACTCACAGTCAAATCCACATGTATTTGGACAGTGATGCCAAATTTATGGCATGAAAATGAAATTATCAAAATATTTTTATTGCGCTGATTTTCAGTTTTCTCTGAAAAATAATAACACTAAGTTTCAGAATGACAGAGTGGGTTGTTTTTTTCAGTCTGTCCATTTTCACAGCTTCACAGTGAAGCAGATTTTTGTAATCTCTGGATTCTGGTGCATAAAGCAGCTGAGAGTCTATGACTCCCCCTGGACAGACACCAGTCCAACACAGGTTACTTCCCCAGATGAGACCGGTGTCGCAGACCAAATGGTCTGCCCCCAAAAATTGGTCTGCCTTTTTGTATCAGCGCATGCATCAAAGCAATCAAATGGATTAATGGGATCATTAACCATCAGATGACAAAGGTAAAACCAATGAAATCATTCTAAAGTCAGTTTTATGCAGAAACAAGGCTATTTTAAGCAGGAAATCTGGGAAATTCTGTGATGCATTGAGATGTCTGATGCACAGTGAATGCATGAGCTAGCAACTTATTTAGCCGCAGCACTCTGATCACTTCCGCAGCCTTTTATGATGAATTAATGCTGAATTTATGTGGAAATGATTGTTGCACAAAAGCTTCAGATATCAGTCGCTGAGATACAGTGGGGATAATAAGTATTTGACCCCCTGTCAGTTTTGCAGGTTTTCCCACCTACAGAGAATGGAGAGGTCTGTATTTTTTATCATAGGTTCACTTCAACTGTGAGAGACACAATCAAAAAAAAAAAAAAAAATCCAGAAAATCACATTGTATGAACGTTATAAACGTTTCCTGTAGATCTTGACCAAGTTTTCACACACTGCAGCAGGGATTTTGGTCCACTTCTCCAGGACCTTGAAATGCTTCTTACGGAGCCCCTCCTTAGTTGCCCTGGCTGTGTGTTTGGGCTCACTGTCATGCTGGAAGACCCAGCCATGACCCATCTTCAATGCTCTTACTGAGGGAAGGAGGTTGTTTGCCAAAATCTTGCAATACATGACCCCATCCATCCTCCCTTCAATACGGTGCAGTCGTCCTGTCCCCTTTGCAGAAGAGCACCCCTAGAGTATGATGTTTCCACCCCCATGCTTCACGGTTGGGATGGTTTTCTTGGGGTTGTTCTCATCCTCTAAACATGGTAAGTGGAGTTGATTCCAAAAAGCTCTATTTTGGTCTCATCTGACCACATGACCTTCTCCGGCTATGCAAGAACTGGGACATTTTCAGCTTCCAAGAATTGTGTACAGATCCTTGCAACATGGGGCCGTGCATTATCCTGCTGCAACATGAGGTGATGTTCTTGGATGTATGGCACAACAATGGGCCTCAGGATCTCGTCACGGTATCTCTGTGCATTCAAAATGCCATCAATAAAATGCACCTGTGTTCTTCGTCCATAACAGACGCCTGCCCATACCATAACCCCACCGCCACCATGGGCCACTCGATCCACAACATTGACATCAGAAAATCGCTCACCCACACGACCCCACACACGCTGTCTGCCATCTGCCCTGAACAGTGTGAACCGGGATTCATCCGTGAAGAGAACACCTCTCCAACGTGCCAAACGCCAACGAATGTGAGCATTTGCCCACTCAAGTCGGTTACGACGATGAACTGGAGTCAGGTCGAGACCCCGATGAGGACGATGAGCATGCAGATGAGCTTCCCTGAGACGGTTTCTGACAGTTTGTGCAGAAATTCTTTGGTTATGCAAACCGATTGTTTCAGCAGCTGTCCGAGTGGCTGGTCTCAGACGATCTTGGAGGTGAACATGCTGGATGTGGAGGTCCTGGGCTGGTGTGGTTACACGTGGTCTGCGGTTGTGAGGCTGGTTGGATGTACTGCCAAATTCTCTGAAACGCCTTTGGAGACGGCTTATGGTAGAGAAATGAACATTCAATACACGAGCAACAGCTCTGGTTGACATTCCTGCTGTCCTGCATGCCAATTGCACGCTCCCCTCAAATCTTGCGACATCTGTGGCATTGTGCTGTGTGATAAAACTGCACCTTTCAGAGTGGCCTTTTATTGTGGGCAGTCTAAGGCACACCTGTGCACTAATCATGGTGTCTAATCAGCATCTTGGTATGGCACACCTGTGAGGTGGGATGGATTATCTCAGCAAAGGAGAAGTGCTCACTATCACAGATTTAGACTGGTTTGTGAACAATATTTGAGGGAAATGGTGATATTGTGTATGTGGAAAAAGTTTTAGATCTTTGAGTTCATCTCATACAAAATGGGAGCAAAACCAAAAGTGTTGCGTTTATATTTTTGTTGAGTGTAATTACACACATCGAAACCAAATCTCTTTTAAATCATTTCAATTTGGTTTCAGAAAAAAATACTCAGAGACAGCTTGCTCCTACTTACTTGAAGAAATTAAAACAAATTTACATCATGGAGGTGTAGTGGGAACTGTGTTTCTGGACCTGCGAAAGGCTTTCGATACTGTTTCTCACAGTGTCTTAATAAGGAAATTATAAAAATTTTGAACTGTCTAATCAGACAATAAATTGGATTGAATCATACCTATGTGGCAGGAAACAATGTGTTCATGGGACAATGTGTGTAAATCACACATTGTCCCCTTTAAAAGACTGCACTATGGGAGTTCCACAGGGTTCCATTTTAGGGCCGCTGCTTTTTAGTTTGTACATTAATGATCTTCCATTGGTGTGTGACATTAACATCATTATGTATGCGGACGATACTGTCCTGTTTAGTCACGGAAAGAACATGACAGAAGTGGCCACAAAATTAACAGGAGAATTGAAAAAGGTTGCTGCTTGGCTACAAAATTGTTATCTCACACTAAATGTTGATAAAACGGTTGCAATGTACTTTACAAACAGACAAAAACCTTTAAATCAATCAGACATCCATATAAATGGGAAAAAAATTAAAAAATGTAAATAATTTTACCTACTTGGGCGTTACCCTTGACCCAACCTTGACTTTTAAAAATCATGTCAAGAAATTGTGTAATTCTTTAAAATTTAATCTGGCAAATTTTAGGTACATTCAAGGATCTCTTACTATTGAGGCATCTCATATGTATTTAAATTCTATGATTCTCTCACGCTTTCTGTATTGCGTGACTAGTTGGTCGCAGGCCAGTAAATCAGTCCTAAAGCCACTTGAATCAATGTTCAAAAGGGCAATAAAAATTCATGATAGGAAATCCAGACAATATCATCATTGTCTTATTCTTTTTAAGTATGATTTTCTAAATTTTGACAATCTAATAATACATGCAAATATCTGTCTACTCTTTAAAATCATCTACGATATGGCTGCTCCTCCCCTAAGGTTTGTCACATTGTGCTCTGAAAGAACAACTCGAGCTACAAGGGCGACCTCTAGAGGAGAGTGCAGCATCGCTAAATGTAGGACCTCATTGCCAAATCTGCCTTTTCTGTTGTTGTTACCTCTAGTCAGTGGAATATCTTACCAAACGACATAATGAAATGTACAACTTTTCCAATGTTTGCACAGCTGACAAAGAAATGGCTTTTATCAAAGCAACTTGTACCCACCACTGATGAATGTATGTGTATGAGAGCGTGTGCAAGTGAGAGCACAGAGTGCAGGCGTCTGAAAATATGATTTGTATATATATATATACACACACACACACACACACACACACACACACACACATATACAGTACATAAACGCAACACTTTTGGTTTCGCTCCCATTTTGTATGAGATGAACTCAAAGATGTAAAACTTTTTCCACATACACAATATCACCATTTCCCTCAAATATTGTTCACAAACCAGTCTAAATCTGTGATAGTGAGCACTTCTCCTTTGCTGAGATAATTCATCGTTGAGTTTTTATGAATGGTATATTTGAGGGGCGAGGTATGATATGTTTACAGTATGAGGGTGATTCTTAGACTACGGGCACTTTTATGTCCCTTGATCATATTTTATGAAAAAAAGAAAAAAGGGGAAATTTCACACTTTTATACACTCAACAAAAATATAAATGCAACACTTTTGGTTTTGCTCCCATTTTGTATGAGATGAACTCAAAAATCTAAAACTTTTTCCACATACACAATATCACCATTTCCCTCAAATATTGTTCACAAACCAGTCTAAATCTGTGATAGTGAGAACTTCTCCTTTGCTGAGATAATCCATCCCACCTCACAGGTGTGCCATACTAAGATGATGATTAGTGCACAGGTGTGCCTTAGACTGCCCACAATAAAAGGCCACTCTGAAAGGTGCAGTTTTGTTTTATTGGGGGGGGGGGATACCAGTCAGTATCTGGTGTGACCACCATTTGCCTCATGCAGTGCAACACATCTCCTTCACATAGAGTTGATCAGGTTGTCAATTGTGGCCTGTGGAATGTTGGTCCACTCCTCTTCAATGGCTGTACGAAGTTGCTGGATATTGGCAGGAACTGGTACACGCTGTCGTATACGCCGGTCCAGAGCATCCCAAACATGCTCAATGGGTGACATGTCCGGTGAGTATGCCGGCCCATGCAAGAACTGGGACATTTTCAGCTTCCAAGAATTGTATACAGATCCTTGCAACATGGGGCCGTGCATTATCCTGCTGCAACATGAGGTGATGTTCTTGGATGTATGGCACAACAATGGGCCTCAGGATCTCGTCACGGTATCTCTATGCATTCAAAATGCCATCAATACAACGCACCTGTGTTCTTTGTCCATAACAGACGCCTGCCCATACCATAACCCCACCGCCACCATGGGCCACTCGATCCACAACAATGACATCAGAAAACCGCTCAGCCACACGCCGCCACACACGCTGTCTGCCATCTGCCCAGAACAGTGTGAACCGGGATTCATCCGTGAAGAGAACACCTCTCCAACGTGCCAAACGCCAGCGAATGTGAGCATTTGCCCACTCAAGTCGGTTACGACGATGGAGTCAGGTGGAGACCCCGATGAGGACGATGAGCATGTAGATGAGCTTCCCTGAGACGGTTTCTGACAGTTTGTGCAGAAATTCTTTGGTTATGCAAACCGATTGTTTCAGCAGCTGTCCGAGTGGCTGGTCTCAGACGATCTTGGAGGTGAACATGCTGGATGTGGAGGTCCTGGGCTGGTGTGGTTACACGTGGTCTGCGGTTGTGAGGCTGGTTGGATGTACTGCCAAATTCTCTGAAACGTCTTTGGAGACGGCTTATGGTAGAGAAATGAACATTCAATACACGAGCAACAGCTCTGGTTGACATTCCTGCTGTCAGCATGCCAATTGCACGCTCCCTGCGACATCTGTGGCATTGTGCTGTGTGATAAAACTGCACCTTTCAGAGTGGCCTTTTATTGTGGACAGTCTAAGGCACACCTGTGCACTAATCACGGTGTCTAATCAGCATCTTGATATGGCACACCTGTGAGGTGGGATGGATTATCTCAGCAAAGGAGAAGTGCTCACTATCACAGATTTAGACTGGTTTGTGAACAATATTTGAGGGAAATGGTGATATTGTATATGTGGAAAAAGTTTTAGATCTTTGAGTTCATCTCATACAAAATGGGAGCAAAACCAAAAGTGTTGCGTTTATATTTTTGTTGAGTGTAGTTATCTTTACAATGAAAGTGTTTTAAGAAATTTGTCCTAGTAGTCTATGATGACTTTTTCACCTTTTTTCAGCATCATTATATGCAAATATTGCCGTTTTGTGCTTGTCCCACACCCAGACTTTTGATCTTCAATGATAAAAATTAATAGTAAACAACTGTTTTTTCTATTGTTTTAAAATATCTCTGAATAAAATATCAGTAAAATAATCAAAACATAATTGGGGTATTCAATGTCATACAACTGTTGTGATTTTTTTTTTTTTAAATGAAATGTAGTTGTCCCACACTATTGCCGTAATTTCCACCTGTCAAGAAAGATGACTTTAAGCTTGCTTTCAGCTTGTTTTCATCTTGGAATATAATACGTGCCATTGGATTAATACACACGTTGTTGGAATAAACTGAACAGTGTTTGGTACTTTCCTGGAGTAAGTGAGGTCATACCGGACTTTTCCATTGCAGATGGGGAGGCCCATGGAATGAACTCAGTGGTGAAGACGATGGAATATGTCTAAGATGATTTTAAAATGACAAAGTATGATCAAATTAAGTATTAATGTGTTAAAAGTAATATCTAAGAATGATTCCAACATAAGTATGATTAAATGAACTATTAATGTAATAACAGTAAGAGTTGATTAGAAAACGTATGTTACAAATAAGTAAAATGAATGATTATACGAGTTGTTTTTCATAAAGGGTGCAGTTACAGAAAAAGAGGAACTAAAGTTGTTTTTCATGGCAGTCAGAAGAAAGAGGAACTGAAAGAAGTTGTTTTTAGTGCAGAGGCAGAGAAAAAAGAAGAAGTTAGTGATGTCGCAAGCAAGGCCAGAAGAGCTGATGATAAAAACAACTGATCAAATAAGACATGATAGAATATGAAATTAATAATAAGGAATGAAAATGTTGTATATGATCATATGAATTGTTTTTATGTGAAAGAAGGTTGTAATGAAATGATTGAATATGATTGATGTGATTCTAAAAGACATGATTTAAAAAGAATGAATTCTCAGAAAAGCTGACGTGTTAACAGAAAAGAGGAACTGGAGCTAGTTACTGGCAGCCGAGACATAAGTTACGAGAAATAAGTTTCGCAGATGGCTTCCAGTAAAGGGAAGGAGTAGGGGGGAGGTTTTGAGTCACCATCATCCCCATGGTAACCAAGATCAACTCAACAACAACAAGAGCTTTCATATAAAAACTGTACAACAACAGGAAACGGGGTTATTCTTCCAGGGAGAGGTGCTGTTGCCACTTCTCCCCTGCTACGAGGAGATCACAAGACTTGACCATCTTGTGAGCTGCAATTGGAATCGAGGAGCGAGAGGATTGGAGACATAAGAGATTATTTGAGAGAGTTTTCAACTCCCACTCAGGCCGTCCAGTCACGGAGTAGCAGAGCATTGGAGAATAATCACTGGCCTTAAGTCTGAGTGGGGAAGTTTCAATGTTTTCTCTCTCATGGAACATCACATCGTACCAGAATGGATTAGATCAACTTTTGGTTGATTGAAGAAGGAATAACCTCTTATGTGGATTATTTCCTGAAGGATTACAACATCACAAGGATCGTGGTCAGCTAACAACTAAAAGCTGATGAAGAGGAGACCAAGTTCATCGAACTGGGGATTTTAACATCAAAAAACCTCCTTCCCTCACTCCTAGAAAAATTGTTAAGAAGTTAATCTAGTCCAGTCAGAGTAAGATCAGACAGCATTATTGAATCAGAAACAAAAATCTCTGCCAATTATTATTCTGATTATATTTGAATTACTGTTGTGAAATTATCATCATATAACCGATTTTGATTATGTTGTCAGCACTTAAATTTCCAAGCATGCAGTTAAAGTGTTAAGGCTCAGACATTGGATTTATTGATTCTTCTTAAGGTGTAAAAGTTAATGTTTTTTGGGTGTATACCATCAAAAAGTGCTCTAAAAGGTTAGTCTGGTTTTTAACAAAATTAATGCATCCTGGGGACTCGCTGTACGAGTCACTAAATTTAAAATCTAGCAACATTCCAAGAGCCCTGATCCATAAGAGGAGAGCTGTCGTTAACGGGCGTGGCCGGCTCGTATCCTGGTTCCAGAGGAGGCTATTCGACCAGGGTGCGAGATCAGCGTCAGTGGGGTGGATGTCCGGATGGAGGCAGTGAGCGGCTAGACGAATCTCCTCGCCACCAGCTTGAACAGCCTTTGTGCAGCCCTGCCGGGTAATACCCGTGGAGACACGAAGGTCGGACCCCAGAGACGGAGAGCTGGGTTTTATATAAAGCGGGATCTGACACGTGGCGCCCGAACAGGGACCTGACGAAGTGTAGTCGGGTCCGAGGAAGAATCCTGGCCAAAGGAGAGTCTTTTGCCATTGGATAGGTGGAAAGCCCCTGAGTGGGTCACCAAGGGAGACAGTGTTGTGGAGAGTGTCGGCTGATGGCCTGTATAGGTCCAGTAACGGCTTGAAACACATCTGTTTTCCAGAGAGGTGTGGAAGTTTGGAGGCGACCACCAGAAGGACGACGTAAAGACAACAGGAGTAAGCATCCCAGGGAGCTGGGATCAAGGACGAGAAGCAGAGGTGTCACTGCTGGATCGTCTGAACTGGGACGAGAAGCAGACGTGTCACTGCTGGATCGTCTGAACTGGGACGAGAAGCAGACGTGTCACTGCTGGATCGTCTGAACTGGGACGAGAAGCAGACGGAGATAGCCTGCTGGATCATCACGAAACGACGAGGAAGGGAAGCAGACGAGGGAGCCTGCTGGATCGGATCGTCAAAGAGAGCAGGTATGAGAGTATACCGTGCAAAATGGTGATCTACAAGAGAGAGTAGGATCATCAACCCGTGAGGTTCCTGAGGGGAGAAGCGGGGAAAGGAGCAGCTGATTTGGAGTTAACCTCTGGAATTAGCGCTGAATACCCAAGTAGTCTGTCACTCATCCCTGACTCAAGGCGCCAAGAGAGGCTTTGAGAGGCAGACGACTCAAGACGACAAGGACCATAACTGAAGTCAAGGAGACGACAGTGGTGGAATCGACAATCTCAGCAACCGAGAGAATAAAGAGAGGATAACCATTACGAAACAGTAAGGTTAGTGTTAAAAACAAGCAGTAAAAATATGGCTGAAGAAGAGTCAGGACCTGTAGCAACCCCTGGATCCGAACCAGACGAGGAAAAAGGAGTGAATATTCGGCCACACAGAGTGGTATTGTATGGACGAGGATATGATTTTTGGGCAGAAACAGTTCAAAAATATGTCAGAGATCAAAGTGTAGAAACTGATGAAGAAAGTTTCAAAGAAGCTATGGCAGGAACTATACACAAATTAGGGGTATACTATCCAGGTCAGCATAAAGAGGGGCAGATCCTGGCCATTTTGGAAAGCCCACCAGTCCCAAAAGACAAGACGGGGACCAGAGAGTGGCTTGAGTGGTGGTGCAAAATTCTCGAAGAAGGGTGGAAAAGAGGACAAATCACCACCTTAATAAGTCCTGAGAAAAGTTATGACCCCATAGTAAAAATGACAGCTGGGTTGTTGGGAGTAGAGACGGTCCTGGTTGATGTTAAGGCAAAATCAGCGTCCGTGTATGCCGACTTTAAGTCCATGGCAGAACGACTAAAAGGGGTAGGAAGAATGCTTAAGGAACAATATCCTATAATGGAAGACAGGGATGGAAGTCAGATCCTCGACACTGGAGATGAGAGTAAGATAGATTTCCAGGCCAAACCCGAACAAAGTGAAGATGAAAACGAGCCAGAGGAAAGTGAAGATGAATTGATATCCCCAGGAGGTCCTAATTCTGGGGTAAATGGTCAAGAATATAAAAGCTCTATACAAGCTTTGACCCGGTGTGGCAAAAATTGCCCTTAGGAAGTGTAAGAGAAACAACCTCAACAGTTAAAAAACACACAGAACGCTTAGTTGAACAGGATAAAAGACGAAGAAGCCTTCAGGGAGTATCTGGACAGATATTCCATCAATCGCCGGAATGTGGGCCTAGAAGCTTGGGACCGCTTAAATCTGAAGAATGTGCTGCCGGACCGAGTTACCATATTAAAGAGGAAGGCCGCTCGCAGGAGATCTTTAGAAAATCTAAAGCAAAAACCCACCATGTATATGTTGAATCTGACTACATGGAGGACTTGAACCCTATGCCCGAAGGAACCAAAAAGATGGTGACCCAAGATGGAGGACGGGCATATCATTATTTTGGCAGTCCTTGGGATATAGATGGAGATAGTCTAATTGTCTTCACAAATCCCAAACTGAAAATTGCCAACCGAAAATTCCGAGCAAAACTCAAGGAGAAGGCAGGCAAAGAATACCAAGAGGAGCTTAAAAACATAAAGGGGAGGAATCTGGAAGGAAAATCGATGGTGATAACAAGCGCACCACGAATGGATTATCATGCACTCATACATGTGCCCTTTGAAAGCTACCCAGGGAGAGAAAATTCAATTGAATACACAGAGAAAATGTTGAAAACTCTGGGAATAGCTATTGATTTGGCCAAAGAACGCCAACATCGGCGAGTGGTGATGTGTGGACGGACTACGATCTGGACATATGACATGGGAAGAGGCAGAAAAGGTTGCCATGGCAGCCGTGAACCTACACATGCGTACCCCAGGAGTATGGGGATCAATGAGAGAGATTGTGGTGGTCACTAGCAATGAGCAGGAGCAAGATCGAGTGAGAAGGGCACTTGAAGCGGTGAATTTAGGGCCAAATAGAGCAGGTCCAAAGAAGGGTGCAGTTGGAGCAAGTGGAGTGTCAACTAGTCCCCCGTTAGTGATGCAGCCCATTCCCATGGCGACAAGTGAGAAAAGATCAGCACATGCTGTGGGAGTGCAGCAGTTAAGGATTAAAACCCCACGACCAACATTAAAACAAGTTGCAAGTGGGCTCCAGACTATCATACACCCGACAGGCTCCCAATCACGGATGAAAGAGTCTTTCCAGGCTCCTCCACCAGATAATGGAGAAGAGGATCCTATATTCATTCCTTTACCAGTCGGAAATACTGAAGCAACTGGGGCACCCCGAAAGTCAGAACAAAACGGGGACCCACAACCACAAGACCTATGTCCTCCCCATGAATCTGATATGGATGAGGACCAGGAAAGAGAGTCTGAAGAGGAGATCAATCCACAAGACTCAGAAGAGGATGAACCGCTATCTGTGGTAGGGGAAAGAGAAGTCTCACGCCCAGAACTACGAACTGGACGTTACAGAGGACGAAAGAAAGAAGTTGGGGTGTATAATGTGCATGTAGCCTCTGAGAGAATTGCAAGAGATGTCAGAGTCAATCCAGTGGAGACCCGAGATAAGCGACAAACCTATGCTCCAGTAGTTGGACAAACTGGGTATGACATCCCAGAAGAGTGGATAGAGCGACAAGATGAAAAGAAAACTCTCGAGGTAACAGCTACTGTTGGAGAGTGGGCTAATATACTAATGTGGCCGTTCTATCCTACATTAACTGTCTGTAAAGAGTTAACAAATAACTTCAGAGTCTCCTATTTAGGCGTTGCCCATGATGTGATGTTGAGAAAACTAAAAACAGCAGCTTTACGCTGGTCACGGCAAGTGTTGAGAGAAACCAATGAAGAAAATCTGGATGATGAGGGAGAAACAATTCCACCATCGTCAGGATTACAAGTGAGCCTCCCAAATCAGAACTTTCCTGCTGGATCTAGAGAGCAAAGTCTGCCAGCAATTCAAGCGGACGGCAGGGAATTCCGTGAATTCAAGAAATTAAAGATGCTGGTGAGAGAGAAAGAACCAAATGAAGACCTAAAGGACTATTTGAAAGAAGTATGGCCTCTTATTGACAGAGCCTCTAACAGTGAAGAGGGTAAATCTATGTGGCTAGCCCAAGTTACCAGTCAACCCATCAGTCGGGGTGAACCAGCACGAAACCATTATACCAGGTTAGTGTTGGAAGATCCCAACGATGAAGATTCCCATATTGCTCGAGCTAAAGCTGGACTAGACAAAGGTCAAACATTGGTTCAAGTTTGGCATGGGCTGAAACAGACGATTTTGCCACAACGCTATGTTAGGGCACTGAGAGAGGTCACTAAAGGAAGAAGAGGAGAGATAACTTTTGTAAAAATGCCCATAGACGGCACTACAGTCCCACAAATGGATGCGGTGGTAAAGAGCTGGGATCTGGAGCAGCAGTTCTATGAAGAAAAGAGGAAGAAGGAGAGTACACCGAGATCAGGACAAAAACCGGGGGGAGTGGAGAAAAGAAATTCAGTGCCTAAACCACCATCTCCTCAGTCACATCAAACACCACAGAGGAATAATCAAAGACCTCCAGCTGGACAATGGAGCTCTCGCCCGAGAGGTCCACCACCTCCATCACCACAATCGCGACCTACACCTACACCTCGTAGTGGTGGCTATCTCCCTAAAGAGGAGTACGACAAATTAACTCCAGAACAAAGAAAAACCCTCCAGGAAGTCCGCCAAGCTACAGCGGCGGCTGGAGGGCAAAAGAAGTAATGGCTTCGGAGGCGGGGGTCACGCTAGACCATGCCTACTGGGAAGGGGACGATATCTACACTGATGTGGATGGAGAACTGTACCTGGTGGACACGGGAGCAGAGGTGTCCATGACCCGCAGAAACCTCGTTACCATAGGATACCTATTGATCCAGTATGCAAATGGGGCAACGGAGAGAACACCATTTGGAATATGGAAGGGGATAGTTTGGTTAAAAGGCCCCTTTAATTTGATATCAGTCAGGGATTTGAAAGAATTGCATCGGCCCAAAAGACTTCGAACTCTAATAAGACGACGAGTGAAAAAATTATAAGCAAGAGTTGTACGAATGGGTATAACTCCAATTGGAAAGAGTCCGGTAAGCTGGTACAAAGAAGTGGATGTACCGGCTGTCACAGAAGAAAAAATTGAAGAAAGTGATTTCTCTGAAGTAGGGAAAGAAAAATTGAGGGAAATTATCTCCAAAGCTAATGTAGCACGATTTAAAATGATTGTGGAGATTTGGGGACTAAACACATTCATGTCATCGAAGGAGGAGTACATCCACCGGTGCGACAACATCCCTTGAACCCTGGAGCGGTTGAGGAAATGGATAAAATAGTGAAAGAATTGGAAGCTTTGGGGATCATTCGAGTGGAATTAAATCCAATCACTAACAGCCCCATCCAAGCAGTTAAGAAGCCAGAGTCGGCAGGAGGAGGCTGGAGACCCGTAATCAACTTCAAGGCTCTCAATTGACGAACAATAGCCAATAGAGCGAGTTTGATAAATCCCCAAGGAGCACTGAAAACTCTCCAAATTAAGAAATACAAATCATGCATTGATCTGGCAAATGGATTCTTTTCCCTGCGATTAGCAAAACAGTCACAAGGGAAAACAGCATTCACACATAAAAGGAAAAGTTATGTGTGGCAACGACTCCCGCAGGGATACAGAAATTCACCAAATGTGTTCCAAGCAGCAGTAATGGAAATATTGAAAGATCTGGGAGTAACAGTCTACATCGATGATGTGTTTATCGCAGATGATGATGAAAATGAACACCTAATGCGGCTGCAAAAGGTGATACAGAAGCTCACAGAAGCAGGATTAAAACTCAACCTGAAGAAATGTCAGTTTGGACAATTCAAGGTTAATTATTTGGGATTCCAGGTATCATCAGACTTGGGACTCTCAGAAGGATACCAAGAAAAATTGAGTCAGATTAAACCACCTCAATCTGAGAATGACCTACAGAAAATATTGGGACTGTGTAACTATGTGAGAGATCACGTTCCACACTATCAGAAATACGCAAAGCCCCTTTATGCTCGTCTCAAGAAGAAACCTGATGGACAAGAGCAAAAGCAATGGATTTGGACAGCTACAGATCAGGATTGCTTGGAAAAGCTGAAGAAAGCCATTCAAGACGCAGTTAGGCTGGAGCCGTGTAGTCTGACTACTCGTCTGCTAGCCGAAATAAGCTGTGAAGAAGAGGATTCGATGGTAAAAGTGAGCAATGAAGGAGGGGGTATGGTAACATTGTGGAGCTATACTCTGTCTTCGATTGAGAGAAAATATCCACCGGAAGAAAAAGAACTGGCACTCCTGGCTAGATATTGGAGTGCGTTAAAAGAACTTGCACAAGGACAGGGGATAAAAGTTATCACTCAAAGCCAAGTCCACCGGTTCCTAAGAAAAGGAACAATTGAGAGTACTAAAGCCACCAATGCCAGATGGGGAAGGTGGGAGGACATCCTGCTAGACCCTGAGCTGGAAATTGGGCCAAACCAGTCGGCGACAAAAAAGTTACCGAAGGAGAGGCAACTCCCTTTGGAGCCATATGACTGGACTATGTACACTGATGGATCGAAGAAAGGTACAGACAATGTAGCTCATTGGGGCTATATTCTGAAGTATCAAGATAAGGAGAAATATCGTCGAAATGGTCAAACGCCGGGGAGTGCCCAAGCTGGAGAAGTTACAGCAATACTGGAAGGACTCTTGGAGTTAAACAAGAGGAAAGTAAAAAGGGCTAAAGTGGTTACAGACAGTCATTACTGCGCACAAGCCCTGAAAGAGGACTTATCCATTTGGGAAGAAAATGGATTCGAGGGAGCTAAGGGGAAGCCTGTAGCTCATATGGATTTGTGGAGAAAAATAGCCGAGTTGAGGCTAACAATGGACTTAGATGTGGTACATCAGAAAGCCCATGTAAAAGAAGGAGCACATTGGAGCGGGAACGAAGAAGTGGACCGCTATGTGCAGCTGAGAAAAGTCGTCGTTGTCGGGATCGAGAAGTGGGAACAGACGCCCAAGGGAAGGGTAGTTCCAAAAGAGTCCGTGAAAGAAGTGGTGCTGGCCGTACATGAAGCGCTTGGCCATGCAGGCACCATTCCCACATGGAAGGAGCTGGAGAAGCTGCAACTTTGGATTCCGAGAAACCAAGTCTGCCGAGTCCTCAAAGACTGTGAAGTATGTGGTCGATACAATGCAGGACGACGAGGACAAAGGGTGGATGGTTTCACCATAAAAAGTACTGTTCCATGGGGATCAGTATGCATGGATGTTGCCGGGCCCATGGGGGTGACCGGTAAGAAAGGAGAAAAGTATCTGTTGGTGCTTGTGGACTCTATGTCAGGCTATGTGACTGTTAAGCCTGTGAGAAAAGCCAACGGCAGCAGTGTGATCAGCATGTTGGATCAAGTGTGTTCAAATCTGGGGATACCTAAGGAGCTGAGAACGGACAATGGAACACATTTCTGTAATGCTCAGGTCGACCAGTGGTGCCAGAAAAATGGAGTAATGAGAATTTACTCGCCCCCATACACTCCACAAGCAAATGGAGTTGTGGAAAGGGCTATTGGACTGGTGAAAAACTGGATCGGAAAAAATGCTAACACGAAGGAATGGAGTACTAAGGCCCTGGAAATTGGACAGGCCCTGAATGACCGCCAACGTGCCGGCAGGCCCACCCCTTCGCAAGAACTGAACCAACGCCCATTTTCGACACCGGAAGTGGGGCGGAGTCAGACTGAAAGGGACAGAGAACCAGAACCAAAGATCCCATTCAAGGTTGGACAGAAGGTGTGGGTGAGAGCTCGAGATCACCCAACAAACACTGCTGTTAAACCTAAGTATGAGACCACAGATACAGTAGTGAAGATACTGGATAGTAACACAGTAGAGTTGAAGAGGAAAGGAATCCAAGGAGTGGAGCAGCTGAAGCCAACTCCTAACTAGACGAAACCAGGAGCTAAACATGGCCAAAAACACCCAAGATCTTCCACCCTTCGTCAGAATGGCCACTGTCAATGGGGTGGTTGCCTTAAGAAGAACAAGAGAAGGCCTCTGGGCAGGCAGAGCCCTGAGGATACTATATCATGCAAAGAAAGGATTTTTATCTCATGAAAAGGAGTTATTACAATGGAAAAAAGTTGAGAATCACTGTGTGATTTGCCGTGGAGAAGTACCGCTGACGGTCCAATGGTCGGGACCTGGAGTTAGAAAACCCCCAATTCCAAGTGGGGCAAAGTATGAGTTCAAGCAATTACTTCACAAGCCGGTGAAGGTTTTGGATGCACTTATATGTGGGTTATGCCTACTAACCCACTTGCCAAGAATGGTCTTTTACACCCAGTGGGACTTACGTGGAGACAATGTGGATATGCAGGTGTGTTCATGCTATTGGAATGGACGTGAGATCGAGTATTGCCTGGTGTGTAAAGCAAGAACTCATATGGGAAGACTACTGCATGTGGTAAAAGCAGATGGATGGCAAGTGAGAAGGTTCTTGGACCCCCTGAGGACCTTTCCTACCGATGAAACCTGCTGGGCTAATCCTGCAGCAACAACTGCACTTGATCAAGCTGAGGGGAATCAAGGCAGCGGTGACGTGAGTCCAACGGCCCCAAGTGTCTATTTGATGTTGGACACAGCTAGAGCAGGAGGAAGTGACCAAGCTGCAGGAAGTAGTGAACGAAAGCCGTCTTTGTTGCATGAAGCTATACAGCAAAGTTGGTCCCAGGGTCCAGAGTATGGGCAAACTTATGATCCTCCAATAGACGCAGTGCAAATTCCACTGGTGTTCAGAGTGTATAGAGATCCAGAGCGACCCAGGATATACAGACATGATGGAAGGACTGACCGATGATCAACAGCAAAAAGCCCAAGAAGAAGGATGGATCGGCCCTTGGGAATTGACAAGTTGGGCAAAATTGATAGAAGAAGTTCTAAAAAATCCAGAAGTTTTTGCCATAGGTATTAAAGGCACTGCGCTGCGGTGGTTTGAATCATATTTGTCTAATAGATTACAATTTGTTCATGTAAATGGGGAATCTTCTTCACAGACTAAAGTTAATTATGGAGTTCCACAAGGTTCTGTGCTAGGACCAATTTTATTTACTTTATACATGCTTCCCTTAGGCAGTATTATTAGACGGTATTGCTTAAATTTTCATTGTTACGCAGATGATACCCAGCTTTATCTATCCATGAAGCCAGAGGACACACACCAATTAGCTAAACTGCAGGATT
Source organism: Thalassophryne amazonica (assembly GCF_902500255.1). Lineage (NCBI taxonomy): Eukaryota > Metazoa > Chordata > Actinopteri > Batrachoidiformes > Batrachoididae > Thalassophryne > Thalassophryne amazonica. The sequence goes on along the minus strand of NC_047117.1, from coordinate 96,525,332 downwards.
GTCTTACAGACATAAAGACATGGATGACCTCTAATTTCCTGCTTTTAAACTCAGATAAAACTGAAGTTATTGTACTTGGCCCCACAAATCTTAGAAACATGGTGTCTAACCAGATCCTTACTCTGGATGGCATTACCCTGACCTCTAGTAATACTGTGAGAAATCTTGGAGTCATTTTTGATCAGGATATGTCATTCAAAGCGCATATTAAACAAATATGTAGGACTGCTTTTTTGCATTTACGCAATATCTCTAAAATCAGAAAGGTCTTGTCTCAGAGTGATGCTGAAAAACTAATTCATGCATTTATTTCCTCTAGGCTGGACTATTGTAATTCATTATTATCAGGTTGTCCTAAAAGTTCCCTAAAAAGCCTTCAGTTAATTCAAAATGCTGCAGCTAGAGTACTGACGGGGACTAGAAGGAGAGAGCATATCTCACCCATATTGGCCTCTCTTCATTGGCTTCCTGTTAATTCTAGAATAGAATTTAAAATTCTTCTTCTTACTTATAAGGTTTTGAATAATCAGGTCCCATCTTATCTTAGGGACCTCGTAGTACCATATCACCCCAATAGAGCGCTTCGCTCTCAGACTGCAGGCTTACTTGTAGTTCCTAGGGTTTGTAAGAGTAGAATGGGAGGCAGAGCCTTCAGCTTTCAGGCTCCTCTCCTGTGGAACCAGCTCCCAATTCAGATCAGGGAGACAGACACCCTCTCTACTTTTAAGATTAGGCTTAAAACTTTCCTTTTTGCTAAAGCTTATAGTTAGGGCTGGATCAGGTGACCCTGAACCATCCCTTAGTTATGCTGCTATAGACGTAGACTGCTGGGGGGTTCCCATGATGCACTGTTTCTTTCTCTTTTTGCTCTGTATGCACCACTCTGCATTTAATCATTAGTGATCGATCTCTGCTCCCCTCCACAGCATGTCTTTTTCTTGGTTCTCTCCCTCAGCCCCAATCAGTCCCAGCAGAAGACTGCCCCTCCCTGAGCCTGGTTCTGCTGGAGGTTTCTTCCTGTTAAAAGGGAGTTTTTCCTTCCCACTGTAGCCAAGTGCTTGCTCACAGGGGGTCGTTTTGACCGTTGGGGTTTTACATAATTATTGTATGGCCTTGCCTTACAATATAAAGCGCCTTGGGGCAACTGTTTGTTGTGATTTGGCGCTATATAAAAAAATTGATTGATTGATTGAAGTTTTACTGGAAGATGCAGAAGAGGTGCCACAAGAAAAAGGGGGCAGAGAAACCCTTATGTATTATTTTACCACTGGATTAGACGCCTGGGGAAATAAAGCAGCAAAACCAAAGAAGAAGTCAGCCGTGTACCACGTGACACCCGAAGAATGGGTGAGGAAGAGGAGGATACAATCTAGAGGGGGAGTGGCTAGCAGAGCGGACACTCCTAGTAGGCCGGACCAAACAATTAGGGTGCAGCTCACAGTGCTGATGGTGTTGGTTCCCTATGTGAGGGTTTATTCTGTCAGAGCACACATTGAACTCCTGGAGGAACAGCAGCAGTCAGACCAACCGACTCAAGGTGAGGAAAAATCAAGGAAGTCTCGGAATCGCTGGATGTTTCCCTCCATTTTCCGCGGAACAAGGAAGAAGTAAGAAGAAGCGGCTGGTTGTAAAATGTCGCAAGGACCAAGTGTAAATAGAATACCCATTATTAATAATCGAGGAAGATTTGGACCCTACATACAACATGTCCTCGTTGCTGAGAAACTATACTTAAATTGGCCAGAAAAAGACTTTGAAGAAGAAAACTGGGAACTAGCATCTAGAGGATATTTTGTCTCAAGCTATGAATATAAAAGAGATGCCGAATTAACAGAGACAACAGGACAAAGAATACTTTCTGACCGAGTGCTGAGCGATGCAAGTCTGCGGTATTGGTACATGAACGGATGCCGAAAAATGTCCCAATCGATTCCAAGTTGTCCAGATACATACCCATGGATATTAAATGTGGTTTACCTACAATTCAAAGACCTAAGATTCACACTGAGATGGGGGATTAATTACGTTGAGCCACTCCAAGGAATCTACGTTGAAATATACCTTAACCAGTGCTTGATTTGGATGACGAGCCCCAACATGAAACATCAATTGAACAGACGACTGCAAGACCCAGGATATCCCGTATTAGATAACCAGACATTAAATTTGAGAATTATTGAACAACCTTTGGACTGTATGGGCCTCCTACCCCCAACCGTACCACCAATTTTTGAAAATCAAAACTTCATCTTCCTCTACAAAAGAGGGGTCTGGAACTGTAGTCAGGCAATGAAGATTCAGCTTCAAATTGAGCCTAAGGATCAAGAAGACAAGCCTATAGTTCCCCTTTATCTGGCCCTATCACAATCCAGGTATTCTGGATACCGGTTTTGGCAGCATTGGCAAGATCTATGGGACTATGTACCCCCAAATCAAGTACAGAGGATCCCTGAGGGACCCCTCCCTAAACCTGATAGAGTGATTGTTACGATGTGGAAGTGGGCGTGGAAAGGAATGGATTCAGAACTTAAGCACCCATCTCCCATCTACACTCATCTCTTTAAGAGACAACGACTGTTCCCTATGGTGGTGTATCTTGGCAGGAAGAGAAGGAGACCGATGGCGGAGTAACAACTCACTCTGAATCATGCTGCGGACCTTTAAATTGGATGAAAATAATGTAAATAGTCTACGTTCCGGGCCGAAAGGACTTACACCATATTTGGAATTACCCTACAAGAAAATATGTTTAAGCTGGCCGCAAAAGGATTACAAAGAAAAAGGATGGTTGCTGGGAGCAGGAGGATACTTTGTAGATAATGACTCATATAGCAGAACTGCTGACCTTACAGCGCCTGGAATATACACCCCTCTAGAACCTATCGTGGACAAAGTTGGACAACACTGGAATTGCCCCGGGGTCGGATGGAAGTTTTACCCAATACCCCGGTGTCCAAACATATACCCCTGCATCTTAAATGCGGTGTATATACAGAAAAGGGGCTACAGATTTAAAATAAGATGGGGACCTAATTATGTTGATCCATTACAAGGAATGTATGTGGATATTTGGCTCGGATCTTTCCAGATTTGGACCAGTAGTCCCTACATGTTTAAAAGACTTCAGAAAAAAGAGGCACAATCAACTTTTTATTTGATTGAGAACCAAACTTTGCCAATATGCACGACAGTACAGTATCTTGACATCGAAAAAGGTGGGAGTGTTCTGCCTATTAGAAGTGGATGGCGAACCAGAGTACTAGTGGGGCTTTGGCAACCCCCAAAGGCTATACTGATACGACTTGGCATAAAGTCGGGAAGAGGATTATTTCGAAGATCAACTCCTCTGTACTCTGTGATAGCACAGTATCTCTACAATGGAGCGGCATATTGGAACGCCTATGAGGACATCTTGCACCTACGTAGAGAATTGAATCCTGCATCTTCACAGTGTTTCTTCACACCCCAGGGACCACCGCCTGAAATGAAGGAGGTGACAGTTGTCACTTGGCAATGGGCGTGGCGAGGACTGGATATTAGACTCCCATGGCCATCTCCCTTGTTAAACATTCTTCTCCAGCAACGAGCATCAAGTGCCCCTGGTGAGAGCACGAGACAAACAACAGCACCTAAGATCATCTATCTCCGAGATGGGAGAACCGCAGGAAGACAACGTGATCACCACGCAACCTCGAAGGATCAACGACAGACCAAGAAAGAGAAAGAGAATCTGGCATAGAAATGCCACTACTGCAACAACCTCGAGGGCAGGAGCCGCTGCCACAAGTACCAAGTGAATTCTACTACGAAAATGTTGGAATAAGGCAGCAGCAACAGCAGCAACAAAGCTGGCCGTGGAAGAAAAAGTGCCTCCAATGTTGGAGTTGGATGGCCAGACTTACAGCATTATTAGTTGGCATTGCTGTACTTCTAGCTATCGTGTACCATTATGGTAGTACGCCCTGGACCTTAACCCATATCAGGGTCCAGTACGCAACAACTAAAACTTTTCAACAGACATGTTGGGGAGTTGAATCAAGAAACACCTACATGATATGGGACCAGAATTCTACAGAGAAATGAGCAAGGATGAAGAACCTAACCCAGCACATGCAAAAGAACAAGTGGCTGCAATACTTGAACGACAGTGGGGAATTTCCAACCGTCACTACCAATCACAACCTGACCACCGGAGCAGAGATCCTTCAAAACCTGCAAGTGAGGGAGAAAGAGATTATCGTGGCGACCATCTTACGGTTAAAGCAAAAAGAGTGAAGAGAAGTAGGCTGCACTTGGATAAGACCTGAACCTGGCGAGCCAGCCTGGTATTGCTCATGGGGATGCAGAGTACTACTGGGCTTTCGAGCAGGATATTGGGAAAAAGAAGCTGTTTTTCCAGCATTACCAAGACATGATGTTTGCAGAATGATAATGCCTACCTGGAAACATTGGGGAAATTACAACCTCATCTGTGACAACACCCGCAGCAGAGTGCCGAAAGTGGATACTACATCTACAATAATCCCTCCGTTGAACAACGCTACCGACATGGGAGCAGGAATATCATACTCCAAACCAACCGTCATCTCACCAGTAGGATTAGTGAGATCCACAAAGATATCACCAACACAGAGAGGAATTAAATTACTCCCTGCATCGCCAACACAAGATACCCAACGAGTATTAGAACCGAAAGTTAAAAGTATTGATAATGAGGCTAGAAATAGATGGAAGAAGATTAATGATTATTGTGTAAAAGAAAAAGTAGCAAAATTAGATAGATGTTATTGGAATCGACCTATTGGATGTAAATCTCAAAATTACATGGTGCTTACACCAGTTACTGATTTGATAGACAGGATTACTTGGAAACAAATAGAAGAGGCAAAACATGATGAATGGCTTAACGACACCTTTCCGTGGGTCTGGAGCGTTCCACTGATACATTTTGAGGGGAATTTTCCAAAGGGATACATGTGGACTGGGCAGAGTTTGCAGGGTCCACATAAAGCAAAATTCTATGTGCAAAAACTACCAAAACCTAATGAGCTAAGGTCAGTACCTCAGGATGATCAATGCGTGGCGCATAAAATCTATGTAAGCCTACATGAGACAGAATATCATAGTAGTTTGGCTGAAGGTTCTGGTAAATCCCCCGATGTCCCATAGACGAAATTAAGACAGGGAATTGGCTAAAATGGGTATATAACTGTACAAAGTTGTTACAGATTCCGACCATTAAGGGGACCCTTCAAGCATGGCAGGAAGGGGTTAAGCGTAGTGAGGACGTTACCTGGTGGGGAATGGAGAAATTTGAAATTGAAGATTGGGTATTCCCGTTTAGATCAAAGTAATAATTATTGGGTTAAATATCAATACATCGCCACGGTCTACTCCAGAGATAGAGCTACTTGGTCTAGTTTACTCTGGAGACCAAATCCTTATGTTACGCCACGGCCATGGAAAATGATTTGTAATAAGCTTAATACTACATGCACAATAAGCCTTACCCGCCAAAATTGGAGAAATGTTCCTGGCTGGGAGGAATATTGTGATGCTTACTATGACGGCAAGTACGACACTTATGGCCATCAAACAGTTTGGGAGAAGAACAGTGCAGGCGAATGGATAAGAGCTTTTCCACCCAACATTGGATGTGCAAAGGCTGTCCTGGGACATGGAATGTCGAAAAGGAGGCAGATCCTAGGCCACATAGTGCCATTTGTTGGAGATGCATTGATAATGCTTGAAGAAGGATATGCTTTCAAGAAAAGTCTGTGTGAAGGACAAGAAATTGTCGGTTACAAATGGTTGGGACCCAATCGGATTTACAATAATGGTACATGTGAATCGCCTGCAGAACACTGGATAAGCTGTGGAAGAGGAAGAAGTCGGCATGAATGTTCTTGGTGGGAAATAATGCAAATAATCGCTGGAGGAGTCATCACCACTTTTGCTGCAGAGACTGGAGAAGTCATCAAAGAAGGTCTCGAGGTAGTGACTGGTTGGATTGGACATTTGTTTGGATATCTTTGGCCCTATCTGTTAATCATAATAGGACTTATTATTGCTGCAGTAATTGGATATGTTTTGATAAAAGGAAGTTTCGCAGCCACCCTGCGCATGTGTGGGAGGAGCACACAACGCAGCGATATGGAGCCCCTCCTCCGTTAGGGGAGGAGCGATGGAGCCTACAAAGCTCGACGCCGAGACACGCCCTGTTCATTCTGCCTTGGGGGAGCAAAGGAAGAAGAAGCATCTACATAGCAGCACACCAACTTAAAGAGATAAGTAAAAAGAATAAGAGAGTACAATGTCCAACAATACTGGCGGCATAAATGACACCATCTTCAAAGTGAGTAGAGTGGAGTTTATTGCACTACTGTTAATATGGCTGCTATACTGCTGTGTCGGCCGTTGGGACTTACGACAACCACTGCGAATAGTAACGCTACTACATGGATGTGTCAGATTGGCGATCATCAATCTGCACTACGGTCAGAGTGACTTAGGGTTGTCTTTATTCATCACTCATGTCCTCAGTCGCTTTAATCTCCAGTTTGACTGTAGGGGAATATGGCAGTACACATCGATTACAATTTGGATGGTGATAGATATGACAGCAATCTTTTACGCCCCGGCAGTGATAGCTGACATTGTGTGCGAAGCTGTGATGGCCCTGACCCTACTGGCGTACATAGCTACGTTAACTGGAGCTGTACAACGTAAGAAACCCTGGCTCTACAAACTTGGACTTATCATAATTTGGGCCTTAGGATGGGGAATATTATCATCCTTATACTGGCTGTCCATGGTTAGTCAACTACTCCTGCTGTTATGGTTTACGACCTATGATGCTTGCTTCCCGCGTACAGCTTCTTCAGCTACTACGGGAATGGTAACGTCATCACCGTCCCACTCTCCTACGGTGATCATGAGGCAGCTCTGGCGTGCATCTGAATAATCCCAATGAACTCTTTTGCTTGCTTGCAATATAATAGTTAAAACACTAATGTTTCCTCTTACACTGTAGGGGGATATAAGATGTATTCATTGTCAAGCCACCCTGGAACAAGTGATCTACTTCTGGGAGGTAACACCGACTCTGTGGTGCCCGACGTGTTATAGCAACAACTTCGCTGTTCAAGTGGCACGAGGAATAATGGGACGGAAGGATACACCTTTTGTGCCCCAGGTACCAACAGCAACATACCTGAAAATTGAGGCTGAGGCAACCGTGATTTGGCATTCTCTTCTGGTTGATCAAATACGAGCTGACACTATAGTGTCTTCAGAAGGATATACGTATTGCCCCGTGTTTTCCAAAATGTGGATGTACCCTACTGGAATAAGATTCTCCACAGCTCATCTTGCCGATGGCCGGATCGTGGCCATTGGTCCTTCATTACCACCAGCTCCAAGTTCATCTCCACAGCACACTGTGGAGGTTGGAGTGCAGACCGAGGATATGAACTGGTGTTTGGAGGCCCTCACGCAGGTGTTCCTGGAAGAACACCTTCAACAGCCCGAGCCTGAGGATATTCACGCTGAAGCTTCACCTCAACCGAAGGATACATCACCACGACCATCTACACCAGATGCACCGTGTTATACACCTGTGACCCCCGCTTCACCATGTGCACCATCGTTCCCTGACGGATTATCATCTCAGGAATATGAGGCGACATCATCTCCATCGGAATTACCATCACAAGCATCGCAACTGGAGGAGCAGCCTTCTGACGGCGACAGCAATCTACAGATGGGCGGAGAGGAGTACGTGGTGCTGGATGAGTGTCGTTCAACTCCAGCTCCTCCTGTTCTGTCACCGATGGTGGATGAGAAAGAAGTGCTCACCCTTAACCCTGTCGACGACGACAGGGATGTTTTTATGGAAGTATAAAGAGATCATCAGAGCTTCAAGTCATGGAGGGGGTGTCAAGAAAGATGACTTTAAGCTTGCTTTCAGCTTGTTTTCATCTTGGAATATAATACGTGCCATTGGATTAATACACACGTTGTTGGAATAAACTGAACAGTGTTTGGTACTTTCCTGGAGTAAGTGAGGTCATACCGGACTTTTCCATTGCAGATGGGGAGGCCCATGGAATGAACTCAGTGGTGAAGACGATGGAATATGTCTAAGATGATTTTAAAATGACAAAGTATGATCAAATGAAGTATTAATGTGTTAAAAGTAATATCTAAGAATGATTCCAACATAACAAGTATGATTAAATGAACTATTAATGTAATAACAGTAAGAGTTGATTAGAAAACGTATGTTACAAATAAGTAAAATGAATGATTATGAGTTGTTTTTCATAAAGGGTGCAGTTACAGAAAAAGAGGAACTAAAGTTGTTTTTCATGGCAGTCAGAAGAAAGAGGAACTGAAAGAAGTTGTTTTTAGTGCAGAGGCAGAGAAAAAAGAAGTTAGTGATGTCGCAAGCAAGAAGAGCTGATGATAAAAACAACTGATCAAATAATTAAGACATGATGGAATATGAAATTAATAATAAGGAATGAAAATGTTGTATATGATCATATGAATTGTTTTTATGTGAAAGAAGGTTGTAATGAAATGATTGAATATGACTGATGTGATTCTAAAAGACATGATTTAAAAAGAATGAATTCTCAGAAAAGCTGACGTGTTAACAGAAAAGAGGAACTGGAGCTAGTTACTGGCAGCCGAGACATAAGTTACGAGAAATAAGTTCCGCAGATGGCTTCCAGTAAAGGGAAGGAGTAGGGGGGAGGTTTTGAGTCACCATCATCCCCATGGTAACCAAGATCAACTCAACAACAACAAGAACTTTCGTATAAAAACTGTACAACAGGAAACGGGGTTATTCTTCCAGGGAGAGGTGCTGTTGCCACTTCTCCCCTGCTACGAGGAGATCACAAGACTTGACCATCTTGTGAGCTGCAATTGGAATCGAGGAGCGAGAGGACTGGAGACATAAGAGATTATTTGAGAGAGTTTTCAACTCCCACTCAGGCCGTCCAGTCACGGAGTAGCAGAGCATTGGAGAATAATCACTGGCCTTAAGTCTGAGTGGGGAAGTTTCAACGTTTTCTCTCTCATGGAACATCACATCGTACCAGAATGGATTAGATCAACTTTTGGTTGATTGAAGAAGGAATAACCTCTTATGTGGATTTATTTCCTGAAGGATATAAACTCTTATGTGGATTATTTCCTGAAGGATTACAACATCACAAGGATCGTGGTCAGCTAACAACTAAAAGCTGATGAAGAGGAGACCAAGTTCATCGAACTGGGGATTTTAACATCAAAAAACCTCCTTCCCTCACTCCTAGAAAAATTGTTAAGAAGTTAATCCAGTCCAGTCAGAGTAAGATCAGACAGCATTATTGAATCAGAAACAAAAATCTCTGCCAATTATTATTCTGATTATATTTGAATTACTGTTGTGAAATTATCATCATATAACCGATTTTGATTATGTTGTCAGCACTTGCAAAACCTGCAATAAATTTCCAAGCATGCAGTTAAAGTGTTAAGGCTCGGACATTGGATTTATTGATTCATCTTAAGGTGTAAAAGTTAATGTTTTTTGGGTGTATACCATCAAAAAGTGCTCTAAAAGGTTAGTCTGATTTTTAACGAAATTAATGCATCCTGGGGACTCGCTGTACGAGTCACTAAATTTAAAATCTAGCAACATTCCAAGAGCCCTGATCCATAAGAGGAGAGCTGCCGTTAACGGGCGTGGCCGGCTCGTATCCTGGTTCCAGAGGAGGCTATTCGACCAGGGTGCGAGATCAGCGTCAGCGGGGTGGACGTCCGGATGGAGGCAGTGAGCGGCTAGACGAATCTCCTCGCCACCAGCTTGAACAGCCTTCGTGCAGCCCTGCCGGGTAATACCCGTGGAGACACGAAGGTCGGACCCCAGAGACGGAGAGCTGGGTTTTATATAAAGCGGGATCTGACACACCACAACAATAATGTCCCTTTAAAAAGTTTGTATGAAAGATTGTTTGGTAGTTTCTATGGAGATAAACAGTAACATCAGAGCACATGTATATAGCGCCAAATCACAACAAACAGTTGCCCCAAGGTGCTTTATATTGTAAGGCAATGGTGTGGTGGAAATTACATTTACAAGGCCAATAGTGCCCGTAGTTAAAGAATCACCCATGAATAGTCTTTGTGCTAAATGGATTTTCTTTTCACTTACAAACTCTGACCTGTCCAGGGACTACAGGTGGAAATTAGTATTTTTGCTATAACCTGGCACAATGCATCGTTCCTGTTTTTTAGGTCAATGTATTATTGTGCACTGTCCCTGAGAAATAAAATCATACCATACCAATCTGTGAATCGTGTCATGAACTGCGTCATCGGGGGGGGGCTGATTTTTAGGGAGACCGTTTCGTCGGCGACACCGGCCTCCATTTACAGCTGGGTGGACTGAGACCATATAGATTAAGTGTGTTGTCCAAGGACACAGACAGGTATGAGTGGGATTCAAACCCAGGTTTACATATTGGCAGGACAGCTCCTGATCCACTCAGCTACCTGCTCTACTATTTCTCTAAGATTTCTTTGGCAACAGTAAATGTACACGAAGCACAATAAAGAAAAACATAAATTTCCATTCTAGTCCTCAAAAACAGGGAACCAGATCAAACCTCTGCTTTCACTTCTTTGGAAGATCATTCTTCTCTGTTCCGCTCTGAAGCTGTAGAACTGGTGATGTTTGTCCAATCAGAGCATTAGAAGCCTGTAACCTCTCCAGAGGTGGCTTGGTGGCTTCTTGCACAGTCACCGTTTTTGAGAACTGCCTCCTTGAGACAGATTAGTAGCGTGCCGTTCTCGTGTTCATCCTCCGACTTTGTCAAATGAAAATGGTCCGTTTATAAAATGTCTGTCATTCCAAAATGGACCTGAGGGTGTGCAGACGCTGCTCAGCTTGTGCAAAGACCCCGCGCCGCCTGCAACAAACACATTAACCTGACCGCCATCTTTATTATGATTCAAACATAAATTACTGAGCAATAAATACAGAGCAGATAAAACACATTATGTACAGTTAGAATTAAATCAACAGTTTACAATCATCTCTGCCTGAATCACGGCTCAGCACACCGACCCAGCCGGGTCCACTTCCATCCACTTGGAGCCACAGCTTTTGTGAGCAAAGTATCAGCTGAGCCAACTGGCCAATCAAAAGTCTGTGAGCTCATCACGTGACAGTTTACCGCCTGACCAGTATGACAAGATTAACTAATAGAACATGTAGTCCCAGCAGGGGGCACACTAACACCTTTTAAAATCCTCACATGACATTTAAAGAAATAGACGGGCCCTCAGAGTGCGGGGGGGGGGGGGGGGGGGGGGGGCTGGTTTACACTAAGTTTAGTAAACACTGGATGCCAACACTGTTTACATGTTCAGATCAGTGTTGGTACAAACTGTTTACATCCTGTGTTTATCACTGTTTACTAAACGACCACAGTCAGTGAGGGGGTTAGTGATCCTTTCATCTCTTCTCTGACACTCTTTGATCATGATTACTGACCTCTGATCCCGATTCTTGTTCCTGATCAACGATCTTTGGGCTTTGTCAAGAAGATCATGTTTCTATTGTCATCCATTTGTCTGACTTTGAGCCTCTAACCAATGTAATCAGGATAAAAGATCAAAGACAGAATCTGGATCACAGCAATCAGGACCAAAGCTCCTTCTACACCTGATTGGTGGTGTATGGCTTTCCCTGGCACTTGATTGGCTGAGCTCACCTGACTGAGTTAAGCAGTTGTGGGTGGAACATGGACAGAGGAGGGTCCCAGAGGACTATGAACAAGAACCACTTTCTCAGTAGAGCTTCAGCACTTTGGCCGGGTGTATCCGCCCACCCTCTAGGTCCAGTTCTTGATTGCGAGTGGAGTCAGGGACTGCAGAATATGATCAAGAGGGTTTGTGTGCACTGATACGAGTGAGGAGCTCCAACAGTCGACGATCATCTCACTGCACCTTGCTGAGACACAAATGACAGACGGCACACACAAACACCGTCTCCCTCTGGGCCTCTGGAGCTGAACACACACAAAATAACCAATAAATAAAACTATACTGACAGGGAGATCATGTGATGAGAGTAAGTAAAGGCCGGTGTCGCAGACTGAATGGTCCGCACCTAAAAATTGGTCCGCTCTGCCTCCACTGCGCATACATCATTTCGGAGCTCAGCCACTCCTCTGAGACAGACTCTCTTCACCCAAAGTGATCAAATAGATTAATGTGATTATTAAACATCAGAGGACAAAGTAAAACCTCTTAAATCATTCTAAAGTCTACGGTTCTGTTGCTGTTAGATCTCAGTGCTGCATTTGATACCGTGGTTCATCATATTTTACATGACTGGCTGGAAAATCATTTTGGGATTACTGGGAGTGCCCTTGCATGGCTGACATCATACTTGACCAGTCATTCTCACTGTGTTTTGTACAGTAACACTACCTCTAACCCTAGTGACATGAAATTCGGGGTTCCCAAGGGATCCATTTTAGGCGCCTTGCTTTTCTCCCTTTATGTAGCACCCTTTGGGCATATACTGCAGCGTTTTGGGATTACTTTTCATTGCTATGCTGATGATACTCAATTGTACATACCGATAACTTCTGGTGATCTCATTCACATAAAATCGTTAGAAGTTTGCCTTTTATCAGTGAGAAGCTGGATGTCTTGAAACGTCTTACTTTTAAACTCTGACAAGACTGAAATGATGGTTCTTGGTCCAGTGAGACATCGGCATCAATTTGACCAGCTGGCGCTTAGCTTAAGTTTGTGTGTTATACATCATCACACTGACAAAGTGAGGAACCTTGGGGTAATTTTTGATCCTACATTGTCCTTTGACCTCCACATTAGAAATATTACTCTGTTGTGATTTGGCGCTATATAAATATATAAAATATAGCGAAGATTCGTCCCATCCTGTCTATGGCTGATGCTGAGACTCATACATGCATTCATCTCTTCCAGATTGGATTATTTTCCTATTATAGTGCAGCAGAATGTTGAGAGCGGAAATGGTGATAAAAGCATCAAATTCAGCAGAAATACTCCTCAGACAATCCTCTTTTGAAAAAAAAACAATTGGCCACTTGAATTTTCAGTTGGCGTTCAGGTAGAGTTCAACTGAAGAATTACACAGGAGTCAAAATTAAAAGATCCTCCAATCATATTGAAACCTATGCCATATTACTTGCCTGATCATAAAGATTACAAAAAGGTATAGTTTGGAAGGTCTGTAACTGAATTCTATGGAGTTATGGGATAAAAACAGCAAGAATGGTGACAAAGGTCAGTGTCGGTTTGAACAGGGGTCAAAAGTTAAAGTTGCTCCAATTTTGGTAAAAAGTGATGCAAATTACTAGTTAACACAGTTTTAAAAAGGAATAGTTTGGACCATGTATCATCCTTACTTATCACGTTACGGGGTAACATATGACACATGTCATAGAATCCAATAGACATAGACCTTGTTTGACCTTTACTTTGGACACCAATTTCAACATTGTCAACACTATTCCATTTATTAATCCTATTAGCTCAACCAATAATTTGCATCACTTTTCACCAAAATTGGAGTAACTTGAACTTTTAACCCCCGTACAAAATGAAAATGACCTTTGTCACCATTCTTGCTGTTTTTATCCTGTAACTCCATAGAATTCAGTCACAGATAGTCCAAACCATACCTTATTGGAATCTTTATGATCTGGCAAATAATGTGGAATATTTTTCAATATGACTGGACCATCTTTTAATTTTGACCTCTGTTTAATTCGTCAATTGACGCCTACCTGACCACCGATTGAAAAGTCAAGTGGCCAATCAGTTTTTTCAAAAGAGGAGCGTCGAAGGAGTATTTCTGCAAAATTTGATGCTTTTATCATCATTTGCATGATTGTTTCAGTTATCTGCTGCACTATTAGCCTATTTTCTGGTTTACTGCAGTCCAGCATTAGGGGTCTGCAATTAGTTTAAAATGCTGCTGCCAGACATTTGACAGGAGGCAGAAGGTTTGACCACATTACACCTGTTTTGGCGTCCCTTCACTGTCTTCCTGTCTCTTTGAGGTCAGATTTTAAGGTTACTGGCCTATAAAATTGTTCATGGACTGACACCTCCCTACCTGGCTGACATGGTTAAGTCCTACGTACCGGCTCGGGCCTTGCGCTTGCAGGGAGCAGGACTGCTGTGTGTTCCTAGGGTGAATAAAAAAGTGTATGGGTCAGAGCCTTTTCCTATCGTGCCCCAGCTCTGTGGAACGATCTCCCTGCATGGATATGGCTGCTGGAGTCTGTGGAGATTTTTAAGTCCAGATTAAAGATTCATCTTTTTACTGTTTTATCATTATTATTTGCGTGTTTTATTCTTTTTATTTTTCCTGTTTTTATTCTTTTATTGTGGTTTTTGAATCTTTTGATTCATGTTGTTCTTGTGTTGTGAGAAGCGCCTTGAGGTGACCACGCTGTGAGTTGGCACTATCCAAATTAATAAAATTTGAATTTGAAAGTCAGTTTAAAGCAGAAACAAGGCGATAATCTGTGATGCTCTGAAATGATGGAGGCCCAGTGAACACAACAGCTAGCAGCTCATGTAGCTGTGGCGCTCTGATCACTTCCTCTGTCTTTTATTCTGAAATAATGCTGAATTTATGTGGAAATGATTGCTGTATAAAAGCTTCAGATATCTGTCACCGAGATCACAGATGATGACTGGAGGCAGTTTGAAGCAGAAACGAGGTGATAATCGGTGAACCGCAGCTAATGACGCATGCACAGTGAAGGGAGGGCGGACCAATTTTAGGGAGGGCCATTCGGTCGCCGACACTGGTCTTGCCGTTCTCACCTGTTGCTCCCATGCACGACCTGAGCACCTTGAAGGAGCAGCAGCGTGAACAGAAGCTGTTACCACAGTTACTGCAGCTCCGCTGCAACAAACAACAGCACACAGAGCGTCATCATTCAGCCTCACAGACCCGCTGCCGTCTCAAAACACAGCCAATCGACACACTCACCCTCTTCTTCAGCACGGAGAACACTGCGTTACAGCTGCTACAGCTTCCTTTGGAAGGAACCAGCAGAAAAATGAAGAAAAACATTCAAGCGTGAGTCCAGCTGAGGTCATCAAGCAGACGCTCGCTCACCTGTGCTGGCCACCGGGTAGCGTTTACGCAGTTTCTCCGTCAGCTTGGACACCTTGCTGCGAATCGGCTCATTGCGACTTAGGAGACCATTTTCAGAGATGGTGTCATACTCTGGCGTGCCGAGCAGTACGTCGTCATCGTCCTGAAGAAGAAGAAGAACCAGCAGAAGAAAAAAGACCATTAATGAAGCCAGAGTGACGAACAAAGGTCTAGATGTGAAATACAGATGCACGGACATGTGCACATGGCGTACATCTGAACTACATCACAAGAACACAAAAGATTGAGAGATTTTGTTTGCCATTTGCATTTAGACTCAATAAGAATCAGGATCAAATAGGGAAAACAAAAAATGAATAACATGCATTCAAAATCCAACATAAAAATACAGTGAGATGAGACAGAACATGACAGCACATGTAAAATGAGGCCTGAGACACTGACACGGTAAAAACATGCCGTCAGACGCCATGACGGTTTCTCTCTCACATTTACGGCCGCGCACAACTTCGGCCTGTATTCACGTAGATCTGTTTCTTCCCATCTTGTTTTTTAAGGAAACAACATTGTTGCGTTTACAAAACCGAGCAGGGTGGAACCCCGCCTCCTCTCAGTGCATGCTGGAATACCAGTACCCCACATGACCCCTTAGGGGATAAGCACAAAGTAATGGATTTATATTCATGAAAAATGTCTTTTACACCTTTCCTCAAATTATAAAGGTGTGTTTGCTTTTCTGTATAAACACACATAACATCTGTCTGTTATTAACATGGAGTGAAAACGGCTGAAACACAGAGCGACGGCTGCAAGCCCTCACCCCACCTCTGGAACCATGATGATGACTGACAGGCACAACATCATTTACGAGGTCTTTTAGAAAAGTATCGGACCTTTTTATTATTTGCAATAACCTTATGGATTTGAATCACATGTGACTGCATCAGCCAAGCTTGAACCTTTGTGCGCATGCGTGAGTTTTTCCTGCCTGTCGGTTGCGTCATTTCCTTGTAAGCAGCCTTTGTGTGAGGACGGGTGCTGTGCGCTCCACAGATATTTATTGCGAGGAAAATGGCCGAACGCTTGGAGTAACGCTATTGCATCAAATTCTGCCAGAAACTTGGCGATAGCCAGGTGAAAATGATTCGGAAAATTCAGACGGCTTTCGGAGATGAAGCTATGAGCATGGATTAAGGAGTGGTACAACCGGTTTAAAGACGGACGCACAACCGTGGAGAGCACGCCGCGCTTCGGTCGGCCTTCAACATGCCGAAATGACGAGATCATTTCCAAAGTGCACGCTGTGGTTATGTGGGACCGTCGTGTGACGGTCTGAGAAATTGCGGAAGAGGTGGACATTAGTACTTTTTCGGCACATTCCATCGTGACAGAAGATTTGGGCATGAAATGAGTGGCAGCGAAATTTGTGCCAAAGTTGCTGATGGTGGAGCAAAAGCAACGTCGTGTTGAAGTCTCACAGGACATGCTGGACTCCATACAAAGTGATCCCAGCTTTATGGACACCATAATCACCGGTGATGAGTCCTGGGTGTATGGGTATGATCCGGAAACCAAATTCCAGTCATCACAATGGAAGCATTCCACGTCGCCACATCCGAAGAAGGCGCGCCAAGTGCACAGCAACATCAAGATCATGCTGGGTTTTTTTTACTCCCGTGGTGTGGTACACCACGAGTAGGCAAGACTCCGGTGGTTCAACAGGCGCCTTACTCTCCTGACATGGCCCCTTGCGACTTCTGGCTGTTCCCAAAACTTAAAAGACCATTAAAAGGAACGCAATTTGAGACAAGAGAGGACATTATGGCTGCAACGACGGCGGAGCTGCACTCCATTCCAAAAGAGGCTTTTTTGGAATGCTTCCAACAGTGGCGACACCGCTGGGAGAAGTGTGTGGAGTCCCAAGGAGACTACTTCAAGGGTGATTAGGTTTCCAACGCTCCAGGTAAGCCAGTTTTTTTTCCCCAGCCAAAGGTCCGATACTTTTCTAACAGACCTCGTATCATGTTTTTACAAACTTTAATGCATTTTTCAGTTTTTAGGGAAAAAAAAGGATATTTGAACATGATTTTTTTTCTTTGTGAGTTTTTCTTCAGAGACGACAACCTAAGACACATTGTTAAAACCTGTTTAAATCTGTACTGTAACAGGTTTGGAATAAATGTAACACTTACAAATGCCAACCAACCAACTTTATTTATCAACCAACCACTTTAAAACAGCCATAATGGACCAAAGTGCAGTACAGAGAATAAAAATCATCATAAAAGACATAATTCACATACAACTCTAGACAAAATACAACTAAAATAATTCAAAGCCATAAAAACATGAGTAAAAATAACAACCATACGACAAAAACAATCACATAAAATCAAATAAATGAATGAAGTAAATGTCTTACTAAGTGTCAAAGATCAAGGAGAAGAGAGAGCTTTAAGAGCAGACAGAGATGAGGTCTTTCTAATTTGCTGAGGTAGGTTGGTACATAATTTTGGTGCTGCAACAGCGAATGTTCGGCCTCCTCTGAGCTTCCGTTTAGTTTTCGGCACACTCAGGAGCAGCTGCTCAGCTGAGCTGGGAGAGCGGGTGGGTTTATAAGGGTGTAGGAGCTCAGAGAGGTATGGTGGGACAAGTGCATTCAGGGATTAAAAAAAAAAGAATTTTAAAATGAATCTTAAACTGTATGGGCAGCCAGTGGAGTGAGGCTGAAATGGGGCAAATGTGGTTGTATTTACATGTGCCAGGAGAGACGGGCGATGGAGGATGCACTAACCCCCACATACAGTGAATTACAATAATCCAGCTGAGTAGGAACAAAGACATGTATGTCTCAAAGTGTTGACTGGCTTTATTTTGACCAGCTGCCTCAAATGGAAAAGCTTGATTTGACAACCACTCTGATATGACTGTCAAATTTCAGATCAGCATCCACTTTAACCCCATATCCTGGGCCAGGGAACCCAGATTTAACAGAGGTCCCAGTGGAGCCACCAAAAACCATCACGTCTGTTTTCCTATCATTAAAATTTAAAAAATTCAAAGCCATCCAGGCTTTTATGTCATCAAGACACTTGACTAACGAAGTGACAGAGTGCACATCATTTTTCTTAAGAGGCACATACATCTGATGGTCATCTGCAGTGGAAAGGAATACTATGCTTCATAATTATAAAACCAAGTGGGAGGATATAGAGATAAAAAAGGAGAAGGCCTAAAACAGAGCCTTGCGGGACCCCACATGAGAAAGGAGCAAAGGAGGACACAGAGTTGCCAAGGCCGACAAAGAATGTTTGGTCTGCCAAGTATGACCTGAACCACTCCAGCGCTATGCCCCTGATCCCCACCCACTGCTCCAAGCTAGAGATCAGGATTTCATGCTCCAATACAATTTAACTCCTCCAAAAACTTGAAATCATTTCTCTGAAACTACGAAGAACATTTTTTTTAAAGTCATGTTGCCTGCAGAGCTTCTGTGGAGTTCATGTTGATTTTCACAAAGCATTTGACTTGGGTGGTCCACCCTCTATCTTAGAATCTGTGGGGTAGAGGTGGACTCCGACTATTCTCCAGTAAATTCTGGTATTCTTCAAAGATGTATTCTGGCTCCTACACTGTTCAGTATGTGCATAGATTGGATGCTGGGTCAGATTGTGGAAACCAGCAAATTGGGTGCATTTGTTGGCGAGGAATGTTTTGCTGACCTGGACATTATGGACGATGCCTTGACCTGTGTGGTGTCAGTGGATAGCCTAATTGCAGCCCTTGAGATGCGGAGTGAGAAATCAGAGTGTCTGGGTTTGTGATGGTCATGGATCCAGACGAAAATCCAGGCTTAATGGTGAATTCCTGGATTTGTCCTAGAGAAGTGTATCTGTATGTGGTGACAGTGTTGAACTTGTAGAGCCATTCACTGACCTCAGCAGTGGTATTCATGTCTCTGGGTCCTCAGCTTTTGAGATCCAGAGATGCCTGGAAAGAGCTCATGGAATCATGAGGTCAAAGGTCAGAAGTGTTTGGTGATGCTGATAATTTTGCAGGAGAACAAATGCCTGAGTCTTTAAGGTCCTGGAGCTTTCTGTCTGGGTGTCAGACTTGGACTCTAACCACTGACCTAAGGTGAGGACTGGATGTCTTTGGTACCAGGTCTCTGGGGAGGATCCTTGTTTCTCTGGACATGATCCAGCACACAGGTGCCTCGGTGTTGAGGACCCCAGCAGCTGGAGAGGACAAAGACACACCCACATTTCACCTGGCTGCAGCAAATAGATGGTTGCTTTGGAGAGGTGGGGATGGGGTGTAGTGGACGGAATGCGACCTGTTGTGACAATCTTACCACTGTCCTGGAATACATGCTACATAGAAAATTTAATTTTCTATGTGGCATGTATTCATGTATAATATTAAATTTTGGGGGCCTGGAATGCTTTTCATCTTGTACTCTGACCATTTAATTCCTGACACATTTGGTTCACAGGCTGTACTGGTGACAATCTCTGAGCAGGCCAGTGCGAGTGGGATCCAGTGTGGTGTCACAGCAAATTCAGCAGGACAGATTCATATAGTTTGACCTATCCCAGAGAAGCTCTGGGCGTGGAACATGCTTTGGTTTATCAAGAAGTTACAGTTATCTCACTTAGATACCCATAAAGCACCCATAAAGTGCCATATGACCACACAGGAACCCACTGACTTGAAGAAGCAAAGCAAGAGCACCAATCAAACAGGGGACATGTCTTTTCTCAACAGAGGAGGGCGATACTCACCTGCAAGGCAACAGTATGTTCCTGAGGGCAGTAGAAAAAGGAACAAATGAAACACAAACACATTGAAACAGACTTTCCAAGTTTCAAAGCCCACATTTAAACCCCTTAAATAAGTCTGGACAAATAACTGACAAAACACAATACAGAACGAAAGAAATTTTGTCATCATGAATGCAGCACAAAATACCCACAAAGCCTTTAATTGTCAGGATTGGGCTTTGTTTGCTGTGCTTCTTGTCTTGGTTTGTTGGTTGTTATGTTTAGTCTCTTGTTGGGGTTTTTCTGTTGGGTCTGTCTGTCCCTTTCTCTCTCATCTGTCTCTGCTGAATCTTGGTGGTGGGCGTTTCTCTCTCCCTCTGGTCACGCCCTCCTTCTGGTTCGTTCCACGCACACCTGCTCCTAATCAACACCTCATCACCTGTTTGTATTTAAGCTCCTCTGTTCCTCTTGTCATTTGCCAGATTGATGCGCCTAGTGCCTTCTCTCCAGCTCTGTTTGTATTCTCGACCTGCTTGCCTCTTGTGTGTTCTGACTACCTGCCTGTATCCTTGACCACGCCTTTGCCTGATGTTTTTGATTTTGATATTCTTGTTGGACTGCTTTACTGTGTACCGGACCCCGTTTACTGTTTCAGTAAACAACTTTTACCTACAGAGCTTGTTGTCAGAGTCCTGCATTTGCATCCAGCCGAACCAGTTATCCAGACCTGATAGATCAATCTGGCCAACAATGGACACAACTGACTTGACACCTTTCCAGCTTGCGGTACACCACCATAGTAAGCAGCTTGCCCAGCAAGAGGATCGGCTCAGCACTGACCTCGGTGAGCTCGCTCAGCGACAGGATGCCTTCATGTCCTCGGTGAGTTCGCAACTTAACCAGCTCCTGTCTAAGTTTGAGATTCAGGCCAGCCCAGACCCGGCAAAGGGCAACACCAGCTCTCTCTCGTCGCCTCTGTGGCTTCCGTACCAGAGTCCACCATTTGTAACCAGCTTTCCCACCAGGAATGCTTCTCCGGAGAGAAGGGTGACATCATGCCCTTCATCACGCAATGTAAGTTACACTATGAACTTATGCCCAGATTGTTTCCGTCAGACAAGATGAAGATAGCATAAATGATCTCTGACCTGTCCGGCTGGACTGCGGCGTGGGCTACTGCGGCGTGGAGCTGTCAGTCGCCATCTTGCTCCTCCCTCCGAGCATTCACCACAGCACTGCAGCAGGTATTCCAACACACATCACCGGGATGCGAGGCGGCACGCTCCCTGCTGAGGCTTAAGCAGGGCACTCGTCGTGTGGCTGACTATGCAGTGGACGTCCGCATTGTTGCCACCAAGAGCGAGTGGAATCCAGCAGTACTGCAGGATGTCTTTTTCCAGGGATTGGCTGCAGAGGTTCAAGATCAACTAATAGCCACCGAGTTACCTGAAGATCTGGATGAGTTGATCGCCCTTGCAATCCGGACTGACCGTTGCCTGGCCGAACGTCCTCGCCGGGAGCCGCGTCATCAGCCCCGGGACACCTTCTTTTCGCACTCAAGTTTGACCTCTGTCCATTCCAGTAGGCACGACGTCAACGTCATGGCCGCATGCACCTGACTGAGGAGGAATGCCAACGGAGACGGGACGACAAACTTTGTTTTTACTGTGGACGGTCTGGTCATTTCATTTCTTGTTGTCCAGTCAGGGGTGCCTCCGCTAATTCCCGAGTCTCCATACGGGTGAGTCACAGTTCAGTTTGTCTCTCAGGATCTCAGAATGTGATCACTGCTAAATTGGAATTTGATCATGAAATGGAAGTGGTGCGTGAATTTGTGGACTCTGGCTCTGATGCTAATTTGATGCTATTCTCTCTCGCCAGGTCCCTGCACCTTAAATTGTTTCGCCTCTCACGACCCCTGGTGGTCAGGGTGGCGGACGGCCACGAGCTTGGCCAAATCACTTACAGAACTCAGTCAGTCCATCTCACTATCAATGAGAACCATGTAGAAACAATCAGTTTCTTTGTTCTCGACAAGATGACTCACTCCGTAATTCTGGGGCATCCATGGCTGCAACTGCAATGTCCAAGTTTCCGTTGGACTAATGGTACAATTACGGGGTGGGGTTCTTCGTGTGCTGGAAAGTGTCTAACCAACCCCATGCCACAGTCTTCGTCCGTGACTCCAGATTTAACTGGGGTTCCAGTTTGTTATCATGATTTAGCTGCTGTCATTAGCAAGGTTAAAGCTAAATCACGCTTATGATTGTGTCATTGATTTACTACCAGGGGCCAGTCTCCCAAGGGGGAAGTTATATTCTTTGTCCGCACCTGAACGCACAGCCATGCAGGAGTACATCCGGGAGTCGCTAGACGTGGGGTTAATTTGACCATCATCATTTCAAACCGGGGCGGGGTTTTTCTTTGTGGAGAGGAAGAATAAGACGCTCCGCCCCTGCACCGATTATCAGGGTTTAAATGACATTACTGTCAAGAGCTGCTACCCCTTGCCGTTAATGTCTTCTGCATTTGAGTCACTAGAGGGTGCCAAGGTATTTACCAAATTAGATCTTCGTAACGCCTATCATCTGGTTAGAATCAGACAGGGGATGAGTGGAAGACAGCTTTTAACATTCCTACTGGGCATTACGAATATCTGGTTATGCCATTTGGGCTGACCAATGCGCCGGCTGTCTTCCAGAGCCTCGTTAACGATGTACTGCCTGGAATACCTAAACAAGTTCGTATTTGTATATCTAGATGACATCTTGATCTTCTCTCCCATCCTTGATACTCACACAGCTCATGTCCTAGGGTTTGTAAGAGTAGAATGGGAGGCAGAGCCTTCAGCTTTCAGGCTCCTCTCCTGTGGAACCAGCTCCCAATTCAGATCAGGGAGACAGACACCCTCTCTACTTTTAAGATTAGGCTTAAAACTTTCCTTTTTGCTAAAGCTTATAGTTAGGGCTGGATCAGGTGACCCTGAACCATCCCTTAGTTATGCTGCTATAGACGTAGACTGCTGGGGGGTTCCCATGATGCACTGTTTCTTTCTCTTTTTGCTCTGTATGCACCACTCTGCATTTAATCATTAGTGATCGATCTCTGCTCCCCTCCACAGCATGTCATTTTCCTGGTTCTCTCCCTCAGCCCCAACCAGTCCCAGCAGAAGACTGCCCCTCCTTGAGCCTGGTTCTGCTGGAGGTTTCTTCCTGTTAAAAGGGAGTTTTTCCTTCCCACTGTAGCCAAGTGCTTGCTCACAGGGGGTCGTTTTGACCGTTGGGGTTTTATATAATTATTGTATGGCCTTGCCTTACAATATAAAGCACCTTGGGGCAACTGTTTGTTGTGATTTGGCGCTATATAAAAAAAAAAATTGATTGATTGACTGATTGATGTCTGGTCCATATTACAAACACTCCTTCAAAATGAGTTGTATGTCAAGGCAGAAAAGTGTGAATTTCGTAAGTCTACGGTGTCGTTTTTGGGGTTCGTAATTTTGGAGGGGAGAGTTCAGATGGACCCCGACAAGGTTGCCGCAGTACGTGAGTGAGCGGTGCCCAGTAGTTGCAAGGATGTTCAGAGATTCTTGGGTTTTGCTAACTTTTATCGTAAATTTATCCAAAACTTTAGTTCAGTAGCTGCCCCACTTTACAACGTGACCTCATCATTACGGACGCTCAAGTGGACTCCGGAATGTGACGAGGCCTTTAGGGTCCTAAGGAAATGGTTTACTGAAGCCCCCGTGCTACTCCTTCCTGACCCAGCTCGGCAGTTCGTGGTGGAAGTCGATGCTTCAGATACTGGGTTTGGAGCAATCCTGTCTCAGATGTGCGCCACTGACAGACGCATCTGTGTGCCTTTTTGTCCTGCAAATTGTCAGCCGTGGAGTGCAATTATAGCATCGGCGACCGGGAACTACTAGCAGTCAAGGTGGCCTTGGAGGAGTGGCAACACTGGCTCAAGTGGGCACAGATGCAATTCCTAATTTACACAGATCATAAGAATCTAGCTTATTTACAGTCAGCTAAACGTTTGAATGCCCGTCAGACTCGTTGGGCCATATTTTTTAGTAATTTCGACTTCGTCATTACTTACCGGCCTGGATCGAAGAATGGCAAACCTGATGCATTATCCAAGCAGTACGATGACTCAGACGCTCCTGCTGATCCGTATAACATTTTACTGGCTTCTTGCTTTGTCTCCACCATTACGTGGGAGATTGAGTCTCGGGTTAGGGCTGCACTTGTAACTGAATCAATTCCTGCAGACTGTCCTACCGGGAAGTTGTTCTTTCCGGGATCCCTTAGGGGGGATGTAATTGAGTGGGGACATAGTAATCAATTTTCCTGCCATCCGGCTATTGAGAAGACCTTGTTCGTCCTCCAACAGCAATTTTGTTGGCTGCATATGATTAAGGATGTCACTGAATTTGTGAATGCCTGTCAGGTCTGTACCATGCACAAGTCTTCAACACGCCCTCCTACTGTTTCTTTGTTGCCATTGTCTATTCCAAGACAGCCATGGACACACATTTCTTTGGACTTCATCACCGGCCTCCCTCCTTCCATGGGTCATACGGTAATATTGACTGTTGTAGATTGTCTGTCCAAGATGTGTCATTTTATACCACTGCCTAAACTGCCTTCTGCCAAGGAGTTGGTGGAGGTTATGTTGACTAATGTTTTTCGTTTGCATGGTTTTCCGCAGGACATCGTCTCCGACCGGGGTCCACAGTTCGTTTCGGGTTTCTGGAGGGAATTTTGCCGTCTGCTTGGGGCCACCTCCAGCGTAACATCCGGATACCATCCTCAGATTAACGGTCAGACCGAACGTTTTAACCAAGAGCTAGAAAAGAATCTTAGAATCCTATGTTCACAACACCCATCCACCTGGTTGTCACGGTTATCATGGATCGAGTTAGCACACAATAGTCTTCCGTCTGCCTCCTCTGGTTGTGTACCCGCCATTTACCTCTCCATGGGATTTCGCGTAAGTTGTCTCCTAGGTTCGTTGGCCCGTTTCCCATCACTAAAGTCGTTAATCCTGTTTCTGTTCGGCTCCAGTTACTCAGCTCCATGTGCATTCACCCTACTTTTCATGTCAGTCATGTTAAGCCATTTAGATCTAGTCCGTTGTGCCCTCCAGCCATTCCCCCGCCTGCCCAATGGGTGGACGGGGGGCCTATGTTTTCTGTCCGTCGGCTGCTCGCTTCACGCGGTCGGGGCGTGCAGTATTTGGTTGACTGGGAGGGTTACGGTCCCGAGGAGCATTGTGGGTCCCCTCCATTTTATTTTGGACCCTGGTCTCATTCGTGATTTTCATTCAGCTAATCCTGCTGCTGGGCCATCTGGAGTCAGCCCTTGATGGGGGGGGTACTGTCAGGATTGGGCTTTGTTTGCTGTGCTTCTTGTCTTGGTTTGTTAGTTCTGTTCTGTTTAGTCTCTTGTTGGGGTTTATCTGTTGGGTCTGTCTGTTATCTAGACCTGATAATTATGGAAAAAGTTGAGCAAAAACAGACTTTGGGCCATGATGATGATGAAAAAATAAAGAGTAATGGGGCTTTGTTTACCTCAACGGCATCCTTAAAGTCATCATCAGGTTCTGCCTCCTCAGCTTCCTCAACACTCCCTGGTGACAGGTCCTGTCGTCATGTACACAAAACACATCAGTGAGAAGCAGCACATGGTTCAGTCTGTGTTCAGTAGCTGCCTCACCTCCACACTGGTTGGTGTGGGAGTCTGGTCCAACAAGATGCTGTGTTCTTCACACTCCATCTCTGTGGACTGGGAATGCCTTACATGGAACACCTGTCTAAATTCCAACACAACTGACACCACAGGAGAAACAACATCAACACTTTTTAAACTTTGACGCATGCACAAAGTTCAAAGTTTACCTTAGACCATGTGACCATGTGTACGTTTGTCCATCAGTGACTCATTCTTATAATGTAAATAAATAAAAAAAACACAAAGGGGAGTACACCTTTAAGCTGATGGTGTAGTTGTTTCACAGCAGCTTGTAGACTATCTTACTGAGAATAATCTCTTTGAGCCACTGCAGTCTGCTTTTAGAAATTATTATTCCACAGAGACGGCTCTCACTAAAGTGGTGAATGATCTTCTGCTTACAATGGATTCAGATACCACTACGGTTCTGGTGCTGTTAGATCTCAGTGCTGCATTTGATACAGTGGATCATCATATTCTACTTGATAGGCTGGAAAATCATTTTGGGATTACTGGGAGTGCCCTTGTGTGGTTGATATCATACCTGACCAGTCGTTCTCACTGTGTTTTGTACAATAGCACTACCTCTAACCTTGGTGATATGAAATATGGGGTCCTACAGGGGTCCGTCTTGGGCCCCCCCTGGTTTTCTCACTTTATATAGCACCTCTTGGGCAGATACAGTGGTGTTTTGAATTACCTTTCACTGCTAAGCTGATGATACTCAGTTGTACATGCGGATAACTGCTGGTGTGTCACATATTCTTTATAAAGTATATGAACTTTTGCATTCTGGTGGGCGATATAAAGTTCCTCAATGTAAGTTGAACCATTTTAAAAAGTCATTTGTGCCTACATCTATCAAACTTCTGAATGAGATTGTGTAAAGGGGCAGGAACTGTGTGATGGCTCCATGGCACTTATGGTTATGGGATGTGTGCAACAGGGGTGGGGGAGGATTGTCTGTTATACTGTTAGTTTGTTGTGTGTTATATTTATATTTATGCTGTGTGTTTATATTGGGTGTGTTTTTTATTGTTTTTATTGTGCACTGTATGCAACACAAGTCCAAGACGAATTTCCCTTTGGGACAATAAAATACGAGGTTATGTCAATAAAGTATAGGTCCTTTTTATTTTTTTCAAAAACTATATGGATTTCATTCATATGTTTTTACGTCAGACATGCTTGAACCCTCGTGCGCATGCATGCGTTTTTCCACGCCTGTCGGTGATGTCATTCGCCTGTGAGCACTCCTTGTGGGAGGAGTCGTCCAGCACCTCGTCAGAATTCCTTTGTCTGAGAAGTTGCTGAGAGACTGCCGCTTTGTTTGATCAAAATTTTTTCTAAACCTGTGAGACACATCAAAGTGGACACGGTTCGAAAAATTAAGCTGGTTTTCAGTGAAATTTTTAACGGCTGATGAGAGATTTTGAGGTGATACTGTCGCTTTAAGGACTTCCCACGGTGCGAGACGTCGCGCAGCACTCTCAGGCGCCATTGTCAGCCTGTTTCAAGCTGAAAACCTCCACATTTCAGGCTCTATTGAACCAGGACGTCGTGAGAGAACAGAGAAGTTTCAGAAGAAGTCGGTTTCAGCATTTTATCCGGATATTCCACTGTTAAAGGAGATTTTTTTTAATGAAAGACGTGCGGGCGGATTGCAGCGTCGGCTCGCAGCCGCCGCGACGCTCCGCCACAGGAAAAACACCTCTGTTGGAAGCCTTAAGGACAAGTTGGAACATGTCCAGCTGTTAAACAATTTCTCATATACTCACTCCACTGAAAGCCATCAAAAGCCGCCTGGATTTTACAAATGGTTATCAACACGGAGGTGTTTTTCCTGTGCCGCCGCACCGCGCCGGCTGCGCCCTGACGCACGGACCCGTTCGCACGTCTTTCATTAAAAAAATCTCCTTTAACAGTGGAATATCTGGATAAAATGCTGAAACCGACTTCTTCTGAAACTTCTCTGTTCTCTCACGACGTCCTGGATCAATAGAGCCTGAAATGTGGAGGTTTTCAGCTTGACACAGGCTGATGACGGCGCCTGGGAGCGCTGCACGACGTCTCGCACCGTGGGAAGTCCTTAAAGCGACAGTATCACCTCAAAATCTCTCATCAGCCGTTAAAAATTTCACTGAAAACCAGCTTAATTTTTTAAACCGTGTCCACTTCGATGTGTCTCACAGGTTTAGAAAAAATTTTGATCAAACAAAGCGCCAGTCTCTCAGCAACTTCTCAGACAAAGGAATTCTGAGGAGGGGCTGGACGACTCCTCCCACAAGGAGTGCTCACAGGCGGATGACGTCACCGACAGGCGTGGAAAAACTCACGCATGCGCACGAGGGTTCAAGCATGTCTGACATAAAAACATATGAATGAAATCCATATAGTTTTTGAAAAAAATAAAAAGGACGTATACTTTATTGACACCCCTCGTATATCATATAGGATCATCATCTCACCCACATAAAATCCTTAGAAGATTGCCTTGCATCAGTGAGAAGTTGAATGTCTAGCAACTTCCTACTTTTAAACTCTGATAAGACTGAAATGATGGTTCTTGATCCAGTGAGACATCGGCATCAATTTGACCAGTTAATGCTCAGCCTAGACTCGTGTGTCATACATCACACTGATAAAGTGAGGAACCTTGGGGTAATTTTTGATCCTATGTTGTCCTTTGACCTCCACATTAGAGATATTACGAGGACTGATTTCTTCCACCTGCGAAATAATGAAGATTTGTCCCATCCTGTCTATGGCTGATTCTCAGACCCTGATTCATGCGTTTGTCTCTTCTAGATAGGACAATTGCAATGTTCTATTTTCTGGTTTGCCGCAGTCCAACATTAGGGGTCTCCAGTTGGTTCAAAATGCTGCTTCCAGACTTTAGACACGAAGCAGAAAGACTTAAGATGCATCTATTCTCCCTCTCATATGACTGCATACTGGCATAGCACGGTACTATGTTTCCTATCCCTTTAAAGTCATTTTACTGGAAATGGAACAGGTCTCTGCCTCAACTTTATCTAAATTCTGGGTGTGTTAGTGAAGCTTAGGGCTAGTGGCCGGCAATCACCTTAGTAATTTCTGTTTTTCTGTTAATTTACTGCTGATGAATTATACCTTAGGTGTAATTTTTGCCGGCTGACTGATTCTGCTCTTTTTCTCTCTGTCCGAGGTACAAACGACATTGTGTACAATTGCAGGATTGACAGATCCAAACCACAAGGGGCTGGACTAATCATGAGATACAAGGCCTGAGGCAAGCGTTGCAAGCTACATTCTGAGTTCAGGGGTGACCCTGTTGCAGGAACAAGCCCACTGACGGCGTGAGGAATGCTGGATGACCCCTGCCTGTAGTGCTGATGCCTGGGTGGACTTCTCATCATCTTTATATTATTATATGTTGTTTGATTTCCTGATTTCCATTTCTTCAGCTTTGTAAAATTTTGCAAAACTCTGTAATTGTTAGACTGGCCTAAACAGTGAGTCATCCCTTTGAGTCTGGTCTGTTTGAGGTTTCTTCCTCAATATCATCATCAGAAGTTTTTCCTCACCACTGTCGCCTGTGTGCTCGCTCTGGGGGTTGATAAGGTTAGACCTTACCTGTGTGAAGCACCATGAGGCAGCTTTTGATGTGATTTGGCACTATATAAATGAAATGAAATGAAATTAAAATGGTGATGAATGCAGTCATCAAACAACCATGAAATATGGCATGAAAGAATGTAATTATAGAAGATGGAGATCCCAAAGACTATAAAATGGCTAATGGTACTAAAAAGCAAAAGTGTGTCAGAACAAGCTTGACAAAACAAGAGGATCTGTCCATAAAATGCCCTTTTATTAGCATTAATTCCAATAAAAGTATTACAAAAGAAGAAGTCTTCATGGTTTTTCATAAACATGTCCAAAAAGGAGATTATTTTATAATCAAGGTCATTGCTTCTCAGATCATCATGTCATCAGTCAGTTCTCCACAGCCACAACTTTCTGTGCATGCTCAGTGCTTCTGTAATGAAGAGACATCAGCCATGGATTCTGAGGAATTTTCAGAGAGGTAAATGCCTATAACGTCCTCAGAGAATCCTGTGAAGGCATAAGGAAAGGATCTATGGAGATTTTTAAATCTGTAACTGTTGATAGAACAGTCAGAACAAGGAGCTCTTCCATCAGGTGCATGAATCATCCCTGCTTTGGAGTCTGCTCTGAGGTTGAGAACAGCAGAAGTAAAATGTTAGCTGCTTAACCTTACCACCATGGCTGCCGTGCACTGAATGTTTACAGGTTGGTTCCAGAGGAGGGGCTGGGTCAAACAGAATGTCACTGAGAACACCAATGAGACCCAGCCTCTCATCGGCACTTGACCTGACAACAACAAGGTCTGAAGTCTAGTTTTAAAAACCTCAATGGAACTCAACTGCTTAATTTCATTTGGTGAAGCAGTCCACATTGTTGATACACAATGCTCCATCACCCACAGTTTTTGCTTTATCCCCAAGGACAAAATATAGTCTGCGGCCCTGCGATCAAAGGACATGAACATGGACATAGAGCTGAGCCGTATAAGACGGCATGGAGTCATTCATTATATTCAGTCAACAGCAGAACTTTAAAAGTGACTCTCAGGTGAAGTCAACACAAACCAGCACTGGGCTCGTGATGAAATTCAACAATTCCAGTCAAAATATAAGTGGCCTTTTTTCAATCATCTGCAGGCATTTCATCTTCCTGCCTGATAACTAAGGCTGGGTATCGAGTCAAATTTCAAGAATCGATTTGATTCTGATTCTTAAGATTCAGAGTCGATTATTTCGATTTGATCTGATATTGATTTAGGATAGTGTTATTAAAACCATTTTGTTACCTGATTGTCTTGTTATGCAACATATTAATACTAGTATTATATTGACATTTGACAGCAAATTAATGAAGTATTGGTAGTTAATAACGAAGGCTATAAGACTGGTGACTTGGACCAATCCCCCTCCCAGAATGACAGAGTAGTATTTTCATTTTACAAACATGCTGTAGGGCAGAATTACTGAACAGATCCAGAGCAGCCAAAAGAAGGCGCCAGAGGTCTCAACACCTGGTTCATTGCTCCTGCTGACACACATTTCTACACTCTTCCATGTTTTGGCCTGATGCCTCATTTCTTTTGGCTTTAAAGTAAAGCTGTAACAAAGATTAAAACTATGGCTTTACTTCATAAAATCTGGCCCTCAAAATGCAGGCAACAGTGTTTCAGAGGGTTATGAATTTAATAATTTTGCAGGGAAGAATACCCCCAGTCTCCCCTACTCATGCCTGCAGTGCTCTCTGCGTGGCACACTGCATGGCATGTTGCAGCAGAACTTTTTTCCTGCAGCAAGAGAACGCGTAGTTCTTTTGCAGCATGCCGCACAGGGCACGCTGGGGAAAAAGAGAATGTTTTCCTCCTGCAGGAGCACTGGGGGAAAAGTTCTCCCACAGTGCCCACTGCACGTCCACACCAGGAACCTTCGTGCAATGTCACACGGAAAAGGCACGTTATGGGCAAATAAAATACAGTGTGAAATGGCGGATGATTCTCTTGAATCTCTTGATTCTTTAAATGGCTTTGACAGAGGTTGATGAATAAATTCATTTTAATTTATTTTCATTTATATAGCACCAAATCACAACAAAGTTGCCTCAAGTCGCTTCACACAAGTAAGGTCTAACCTTGCGAACCCCCAGAACAAGAACACAGGCGACAGTGGTAAGGAAAAACTCCCTCTGAAGATTTGAGGAAGAAACCTCAAGCAGACCAGACTCAAAGGGGCGACTCTCTGCTTGGGCCATGATACAGACACACTTGACAATATGAATATACAGGAAATGTTGGGAGTCCATGCAGGTACACAGAACAGGATGCTTGCAGAAGAAGACACCACACCCATTTCTGGATGGAGCCACACGTCAAACAGAGAGAAAAAACAATCAGGCATCAGAAAGACAACAAATACAATATAATTTGTCAGCATTAAGCAACAAGAAAAACAGAAGAAATACTAAGGTGATTGCCGGCCACTAGCCCTAAGCTTCACTAAAAGACCCAGACTTTAGATAAAGTTGGGGCAGCGGCATGCTCAGTTTACGAATAAAATGAATTAAAAAAGTTAAAAAGCATAGAAACATACTATGCCAGTATGCTAGCCATATAAAAGGGAAAATAAGCGCGTCTTTAGTCTCCACAGAATCTGACTTTTATTGACGCAGGGAGATCATTCCACAGAACAGGGGCACGATAAGAGAAAGCTCTGTGACCCGCAGACTTCTTATTCACCTTAGGGACACAAAGTAGTCCTGCACCGTGAGAACGCAGAGCCCGGGTCGGTACGTAGGGTTTAATTAGGTCAGCTAGGTAGGGAGGTGCCAGTCCATGAACAATTTTATAGGCTAGTAGCAGAACCTTAAAATCTGTTCTCACAGGGACAGGAAGCCAGTGAAGAGACGCCAAAATGGGTGTAATGTGGTCAAACTTATTGCTTCGTGTCAAAAGTGTGGCTGCAGCATTTTGTACCAATTGGAGAGTCCTAATGCTAGACTGCAGTAAACCAGAAAATAAAACATTGCAGTAGTCCAATCTAGAAGAGATAAATGCATGGATCAGGGTCTCAGCATCAACCATAGACAGGATGGGACGAATCTTTACTATATTTCGCAGGTGGAAGAAAGCAGTCCTCGTAATATCTCTAATGTGGAGGTAAAAGGACAACATAGGATCAAAAATTACTCCAAGCTTCCTCACTTTGTCAGTGTGATGTATGGCACACGAGCCTAGGTTAAGCGTTAACTGTTCAAATTGATGCAGATGCATCACTGGACCAAGAACCATCATTTCGGTCTTAACAGAGTTTAAAGGTAGGAAATTGCTAGACAGCCAACTTCTCACTGATGCAAGGCAATCTTCTAAGGAGTGGATGTGGACGAGATTACCAGCAGTTATCGGCATGTATAACTGAGTATCATCAGCATAGCAGTAAAAGGTAAAACCCAAAACACCTCAATATGTGCCCAAGGCGTGCTATATAAAGGGAAAAAAGTAGAGAACCTAAGACGGACCCCTGTGGAATCCCAAATTTCATGTCACTAAGGTTAGAGGTAGTGGTACTGTACTGTGTGCCCCAGTTTGAGGTCAAGAGCGCTCTGGAGCAGGTTTTCATCCAAGAGGTCTCTGTACATTGCTGCATTCATTTTTACCTCAATCCCGACTAGTCTCCCAGTTCCTGCTATTGAAAAACATCCCCACAGCATGAAAGCTGCCACCACCATGCTTCACTGTAGGGATGGTGCCTGGTTCCCAAACATGGCAATTTATTCAATTCAATTTTTTTCATTTATATAGCGCCAAGTACTTCAAATTTCAAGTCACTGAGGTTAGAGGTAGTGTTATTGTGCAAAATGCAGTGTGAACGACTGGTCAGGTATGATGTCAACGATGCAAGGGCACTCCCAGTAATCCCAAAATGATTTTCCAGCCTGTCAAGTAGAATATGATGATCCACAGTATCAAACACAGCACTGAGATCTAACAGCAACAGAACCGTAGTGGTGTCTGAATCCATTGTAAGCAGAAGATCATTCACTGCTTTAGTGAGAGCCGTCTCTGTGGAATGATAATTTCTAAAAGCAGACTGCAGTGGCTCAAAAAGATTATACTCAGTAAAGTAGTCCGCAAGCTGCCGTGAAACTACCTTTTCAAGAATTTTAGAGCAAAATGATAGATTTGATATCGGCCAATAGTTTTTCAATACACTAGGATCAAGATTAGGTTTCTTAAGTAATGGTTTAATCACTGAAGATTTGAAACATTTATGAACAGATCCAGAAGTTAAAGAAAGATTAATAATTTCCAGCACAGTCGGCCCAAGAGTGGGCCACAGGTCCTTGAACAGTTTTGTTGGTACAGGATCAAATAAAAGGTTGTGGTTTTAGAAGACGCTACGATTTTCATCAGCACGGTGTAGTGGCTGGGTTAAGGCATGTTGGGATATGTTTAACCTAATGTCTTCTATTTTCTTCTCAAAGTAATACAAGAAATCTTGTGCTGTAAAAGGAGAGTGAACTACAGGTGGTATAACAGGTGGTCCATGAATAAGTGTTGCCACCGTGTTAAACAACAGACGCTGGCTCACAGATCTGGCAACTTGCTTCCGACGGACTGTTTGCTGTTGTGACGCTCTTCTGATCTTTACACGATTGTATACGTTTTTTATTTTTAGTTTTGAAGTGTATCTACCCTGAATCTTATTTAACTACAGTCCTGTTCTGAATCGCTAGCAGTTAGCTTTCGCTAGTGGTTAGCTTTCGCTAGCGGTTAGCTTTTGCTAGCAGTTAGCTTTTGCTAGCAGTTAGCTTTTACTAGCTTTTGCTAGCGGTTAGCTTGCGTTAGCTAGGTCGACCCCCTTCCTGGCCGTTACTTTTTTTTTACTGTTTTTTACCAGTCTAATACTTCTGTTAATTTTTCAGTGGAACTGCTGTAAATTTTAGATCATTATTTTACACCTGTGTAAATCTTAGGAGTGGCTAGCATTTTCGCAAGTGGTTAGCTTGCATTAGCTAGGTGGACACCTCCCCAGTTTCTTTAATACTTCTGTTAGTTTTTCAGTGTAACTGATGTGAATTTTAGGTCATTACATTACTCTTATGTTAATTTTAGGAGTGGTTTACTCTTATGAGTTTTTTTAACGACTGTTCCTATTAGTCTAATACTTCTGTTACATTTTCATTGTAACTTTTAGGTCATTAATTTACTCCTGTGTGAACCTTAGGAGTGGTTAGCATATTCATTAGTCGTTAGCTTGCACTTGCTTGGCTATACTCTTTAATTTTATGGTGCACAAAGTACACGACTTTACACTTTACGTAAATCCTGTGCGATGCTGGAAGATAGGGTGGCTCTTTTAGAGAGCCGTCTCTGTAAGTTAGAACACCTTCTCAGCTCAGGGGAGTTAGATGTTATGGGCACTCCAGACGAGGTTAGTGTTGAGCCAGCTAGCGTACCCATTAGCATCAGCATAGAAACAGCGGCTGTGGAGGACAGTTTTCGTACTGTGGGTAGGCGGAGGAAGCCACGTACGGCTTGGTGCCCGGTTGTGGCACCCCGATCACACTCGCCACTGCGAACTGTGAATCGGTTCTCCCCCTTGGATATGCCTGTTGTGAGTTCTTTGAGCCCACGGGTGACTTCCACTCCCATCTCCAGGCTGAAACACCGGGCTTTAGTGATAGGGCATTTTATCACTTGCAAAGTCAGGTTACAGTCGCCAGCTGACATTAACTGTATTCCTGGGGCCAGAGCTCCCAACATTGCTTCCCATCTTAGGATGCTGATGCTGGAGAAGGGTAGACACACTCAGGAACATGGCACGAGATACAGTCACATAGTTATTCACATCGGCGCCAATGATGTCAGGATGAAGCACTCAGAGATCACAAAAATGGACATAGAGAGGACTTGTGACCTTGCCAGAAAGTGTCAGCATTGATTAATAGTCACTGGTCCCCTCCCCTCCTGGTTATGATGAGGCATTCAGCAGGCTGACATCACTGAATAGGTGGCTGGTGCAATTTTGTCGACAGCAAGGCTTTAGTTTTATTGATAACTGGCCTTCCTTCTGGGGCTGCCGTGGCTTACTGATGCCGGACGGCCTTCACCCTACTGGGGAAGGTGCTGCCACCTTGTCTGCAAACATAGATAGAGCTCTACAGAAAGGGTAACATTAGGAATGCCAAAACTCGTAAGCAATTTGAATTTTGAAATTTATCGAACACTCATCGTGGATGCTTAATCCTTTCACTAAGACCTCTTCAAACTACATAGATAAAAAACATAAAATACTACTTACGGCAATCGGCTGCACTAGTCAAAATCATATCCACTAAATAATTTCTTTCTTCAATTTGATCGCTTTGTCTAAGTGCAAAATAATACAGATCGAGCCACATTAAAACACGTTCAATGATTGGTTATCACATCAAGCTAGACCAATGAAAAATCGTGTTATTAAACAAAGAACAGGGTATATTTCGAGGCTCTTATTAAACACAGAACCGGTATATTTCCTGGCGCTAAAGGTCATTCGCAGACCATCCCCTCAAACTCTGTCATAATTGTGTTATAAACCAGACACCAATTGTTTTATTATACATCTGTGTAATTAATAAAATTATCTTGGACGATTCGTTCGCCCGCGCACACACGTGAAAAAAAACAAAAAACAAAAAAAACAAAAACACCAGCAGCTGCTGCACTTCCTCGCTTTCTCCCCTCAAACTCTGTCATAATTGTGTTAAATAAAAGACAAAAGGGACATAAGTCCTGCTCTCGGGCTGACTGCCACAGACAGACATCTCCACGTCACTACATATCCAGTCCCTGATTGGTCATTGTGGCGCGACAAGACGAAAAAGTTCAGATTTTTCAACTTGGGGAGGGTGACGCGACACAATATCGTGCCACAAACGCGCCAATCACTCAACATCACTTCATTCACGTCGCTTAATTCGCGTCGCTTGAACTTTTGTGGTGCCACAACGCGTCCTTCCATAGAGATTACATGGCAACCTGCCGCCTCCGCTGCATTATATCCTGATCCAAAAGCCAGAAAACCTGCTCAGGCCGGAAAAATACCAGGCCTGAAAGCACAACCTGTTTATTTGATCCTATACCAACAAAACTGTTTAAGGACCTGTGGCCCACTCTTGGGCCGACTGTGCTGGAAATGATTAATCTTTCTTTAACTTCTGGATCTGTTCCTAAATGTTTCAAATCTGCAGTGATTAAACCATTACTTAAGAAACCTAATCTTGACCCTAGTGTATTGAAAAACTATCGGCCGATATCAAATCTATCATTTTTCTCTAAAATTCTGGAAAAAGTGGTGTCACGGCAACTCGTAGACTATCTTACTGAGAATAATCTCTTTGAGCCACTATAGTCTGCTTTTAGAAAATATCATTCCACAGAGACGGCTCTCACTAAAGTGGTGAATGATCCTCTGCTTACAATGGTTTCAGACACCACTACGGTTCTGGTGCTGTTAGATCTCAGTGCTGTATTTGATACAGTGGATCATCATATTCTACTCGACAGGCTGGAGAATAATTTTGGGATTACTGGGAGTGCCCTTGCATGGTTGACGTCATACCTTACCAGTCATTCACACTGTGTTTTTGTACAGTAACATAACTGCTGGTAATCTTGTTCACATAAAATCCTTAGAAGACTGCCTTGCATCAGTGACAAGCTGCATGTCTAGCAACTTCCTACTTTTAAACTCTGATAAGACTGAAATGATGGTTCTTCAGGGTTCTAGCTAGGATAAAATTTTAGCGCAGTGGTAATGTCGAGGGAGTGAAGCGACCGGGGGTGGGGTGTGGGGTGTGGAAGGGGGGAAGCTTTTGAAAATTCAAGGTAAAAATTGGCCATTCTAGGGGTACAACGGAACGGAGGATGATTCTTGTTTCTCGACTGCAAGACAAGAGTCCCAGTTAGTGACTTTAATCCACAGAAAAGTGACTCATGATATTTTAATGGCTTTCAGAGGGGTTAAGAAGCGGACTTACCGCTTCTGAAGAGCAGCAAATCAAAGAGCCACGAGCCATTGAATCGAAGCATTGCTTCAATTCACGATTCAAACTGGAGTCGTGCTGCAGAAACGGTTGATTACAGACGCTGTATTAAAAATCAGAACGGTCCAAAATAAGCGTAACGGTCCAGAATTATAGCGTAATGGGCCGTAACGCAAGTTTGCGCTAGCAAGAACCCTGGTTCTTGGTCCAGTGAGACATCGGCATCAATTTGACCAGTTAACACTCAGCCTAGCCTCGTGTGTCATACATCACACTGAAAGTGAGGAACCTTGGGGTAATTTTTGATCCTTCGTTGTCCTTTGACCTCCACATTAGAAATATTACTAGGACGGCTTTCTTTCACCTGCGAAATATAGCAAAGATTCGTCCCATCCTGTCTATGGCTGATGCTGAGACCCTGATCCATACATTTGTCTCTTCTAGATTGGACTACTGCAATGTTCTATTTTCTGGTTTACCGCAGTCCAGCATTAGGGGTCTCCAATTGGTTCAAAATGCTGCAGCCAGACTTTTGACACAAAGCAGAAAGTACAACCATTTTACACCCATTTTGGCATCTCTTCACTGGCTTCCTGTCCCAGTGAGATCAGATTTTAAGGTTCTGCTACAAGTGGCAGAGAGAGGGAAGAAAAGAGGAGAGGGGGCTCGCCATTTATTTGAGTGAGAGATGGTGCAGCGGAGCTCATGTTCATGTGAAGGATCAGATCTGCTCCTCGGACATGGAGCTACTCGCTGTGAGCATGAGGGCGTACTATCTCCCATGGGAGTCTGGAAGTGTGATTACACTCTGCGCGTATATTCCGCCCTCTGCAGATGCCACCGCTGCCTGCGAGCGAATCCACATTATAGTCACGTGGCTGCAGTCACACCCCTGCGCCCTCCTCCTCATCACAGGGGACTTTAACCATGCCCCCCTCTACACCACCCTCCCCATGTTCACCCAGTATGTCACGTGTAAAACCAGGGACAACAGAATACTGGACCGTTTTTACGCTAATGTGGAGGACGCTTACACGTCCCTCCCCCTCCCCCCGCTTGGATCACAACCTCGTTTACCTGCTTCCCCAGTACACACCCAGGGTGAGAAGAGAGCCAGTGTGGAAAAGGACAGTGAAACTCCGGACTGAAGAGGCCACTGAGAGGCTGAGGGACTGTTTCAGAACCACAGACTGGAGCATGTTTCAAAACCCTTATGGTGAAGACAGCAACGGCCTGACCCAGTGTGTCACTGACTACATGAACTTCTGTGTGGAGAGCACTGTGTCCACCCGGAGGGTACGGTGCTTTCCCAACAACCACCCCTGGGTGACCCCCAAGCTGAAGGTCCTGATGAACCAGAAGAAATGGGCTTTCAACTCGGGAGACAGAGAGGAGCAGCGTAGAGTCCAACAGGAACTCCAGTGGAAGATCCGTGTAGCCAAGGAGGAGTATGGTAGGAAGATGGAGGAGCAGCTGGCCCAACATCAGGGACGTGTGGAGATGCCTCAAGACCACCTCCGGATTTGGGCAGGGTGCCAGCAGGACTGCAGATGGAGACCCTTGGTTTGCAGAGGAGCTAAACAGCTACTTTAACCGTTTTGGCTCCTCCACACCTGCCCCCCGCCTGCTCCCGGCCCCCCACATGTCTCCAGCAGCCAGCCCTCCAGTCCCTCTGACCCCTCACCTTCTTCACGTTGGTCACCTCCACTGCACCCCGGACTTTGTCCCTCCTCCCCCCGGACTGTATTCAGCACCAGCCCACCTCAGCTCACACCTCAGCTCCCCCCTCCCCCCCCTCACTGTAACTCCAACCGAGGTGAGAGGTCAGCTTCTGCGGCTGAAGCAGAGGAAAGCAGCAGGACCTGATGGGATCTTCCCGAGGCTGCTCAGGACCTGTGCAGATGAGCTCTGTGAGGTCCTCAGCCACATCTTCAACAAGAGCCTCAACCTGGTTGGTGGTCCCCACCCTGTGGAAGACCTCCTGTGTGGTCGCAGTTCCCAAAACACCGCACGCCAAGGAACCAGCCCACTACAGACCAGTTGCACTGACCTCCCACCTCATAAAGACCATAGAACAGCTTGTCTTGTCTCACCTCCGCACCGTGGTGAGCGACACCCTGGACCCAATGCAGTTCGCCTACAGGCCCAACATCGGGGTAGATGACGCTGTCATCTACCTACTGCAGCGAGTGCTCACCCACCTGGAGACCGGCGGGAACGCTGTGAGAGTAATTTTCTTTGATTTCTCCAGCGCTTTCAACACCATCAGGCCGGCGCTGCTGCGGGGGAAGCTGGAGGACGCAGGTGTGGATGGACATCTCGCCGCCTGGACCATCGACTACCTCACTGACCGCCCACAGTATGTGCGGCTGCGCGGCTGTTAGTCTGAGGTGGTAAGGTGCAGCACTGGGGTCCCCCAGGGAACAGTCCTCTCGCCTTTCCTTTTCACCCTCTACACCTCGGACTTCACCTACAACATGGACAGCTGCCATCTCCAGAAGTTCTCTGATGACTCCGCCATTGTGGGTCGTGTGTCTGAGGGGCATGAGCTGGAGTACCGTTCAGTCATCACAGACTTTGTGGACTGGTGTGAGCGCAACCACTTGTGTCTCAACACCAGTAAGACGAAGGAGATGGTGATCGACTTCAGGAGGAAACCACCACCTCACCCACCGGTGAACATTCAGGGGGAGGACATAAAGACTGTGGACAGTCTCAAATCCCTGGTTGTTCACCTCAACAGCAAACTGGACTGGACTCACAACACTGACGCCCTGTCCAAAAAAGGTCAGAGTCACCTCCACCTCCTGAGGAGACTGAGATCCTTTAGAGTGAGCAGACCTCTGCTTAAGACCTTCTACAACTCTGTTGTAGCCTCTGTTCTCCTCTATGCTGTCGTCTGTTGGGCTCCGGGCAGCACCGAGCAGGAGAGAAAGAGACTGAATAAACTGGTCAGGAAGACCAGCTCTGTCCTGGGCTGTCCTCTGGACTCTCTGGAGGAGGTGGCTGAGAGGAGGGTGTTAACCAAGCTCAAATCCATCATGCACAACTCCTCTCACCCTCTGCACCGGACTGTAGTGGAGCTGAGCAGCTCGTTCAGTGACAGACTGAGGCACCCTCAGTGCAAGAAGGAACGATACCGCAGGTCGTTCCTCCCTGCTGCTGTCAGACTGTACAATAACACTGTGAAATAACCACATGCAATAATATGTCCACAAATCACAAATCACGTGCAATAACAACTCGTTTACAAATCCCTGCACTAATGTCACCTTATCACATCTAAACTCCACTTCACATATTGCAAAGAAGATGCTATTTTTTTTTCAATTCCAATCATGTTTTTATATATATATATATATATATATATATATATTCTATTTCTACCTCATTTTCTTATTTTACTGTATTGTTACAAGTATTATTATTGCTTATCTTTGCACACGCTGTTTGATGCACATTTTCCTCTACTTGCACCCATCTTGTGTGTTTTTTAAGAGCTGACATAACGTGAATTTCTCCATTGTGAGATCAATAAAGTCTTACCTTATCTCAATCATGTTGAGTGTAGTTTTGAGTGCTGAGTTTAAACTAACCACAAGAGTCTCTCCTGATTGAGCATTCTACAAACCTGAAGCTAAGATATCAGGCAGTCTAGTTCCAAGTTCAGTTATAGTTGAGGAGTTGATGTTGAGCAGTTGAAGAACTGCACTGTTCTCGCTGTCTCAAAAAAGTCAACAACATTATAAAGGACACCTCACACCCTGGTCACTCCCTGTTTGAACTGTCAGGCAGATGGTACAGATCAATCAAAACAAGGACAAACGGATTCAGAGACAGCTTTTACTCCACAGTAATAACCACACTTACTAAAGCTGCTAGTACAACTAAGGGATTGTGCAATTAATGTTGACTGTTTGGTTGAGTGTTTACTGTTTGGTTGAGTGTTTACTGGTTTTACAATTTTATATATATATATATATATGCTTTTATAGTTTTAGAGTCTTGTAGTTTTATATGACCTGAATGTTGTTGCATATTGCACTGAGTGGTCTAGCATATTTTTTATTTAATTGTACATGTTACAATGACAATAAATTCTATTCTATTCTATGAGTTGCCGTGATGATAAATAAGGTTGTTGTTCCAATAAACATGGCAGCAAAACTGTAAACCTATTTGGTGAGTGATCAGAGACCACTGATGCAAGAGGCAAGATGCCAATATTTGTGACAGCAATACCACGTGCGAGAACCAAATCCAGGGTATTTCCACTAATGTGCTTCGAGTCCTGAATACATTACTGGAATCCTAATCATATCTGTCTTATCAACTGACCTAATGGCTCAATATAAAAGGCAAAAAGGAGGGGTGAAATTGGGCATCCCTGTCTCGTGCCCCGCTCCAGGGGGAAGTAGTCAGAGAGGTCCCCGTTGATCTTTATATGAGCCCTTGTCTTATCGTAGAGGGATGAATTTGTGTAATGAAATTGTTTTTAAAGCCTAATTTTTCCAGCACTTTATACAACCCCAATGAAGTTGTGACGTTGTGTAAAACGTAAATAAAAACAGAATACAATGATTTTTCAAATCCTCTTCAACCTACATTCAATTGAATACACCACAAAAACAAGATATTTAATGTTCAAACTGATAAACTTTATTGTTTTTGTGCAAATATTTGCTCATTTTGAAATGGATGCCTGCAACACGTTTCCAAAAAGCTGGGACAGTGGTATGTTTCCCACTGTGTTACATCACTTTTCCTTCTAACAACACTCAATAAGCGTTTGGGAACTGAGGACACTAATTGTTGAAGCTTTGTAGGTGGAATTCTTTCCCATTCTTGCTTGATGAACAACTTCAGTTGTTCAACAGTCCGGGGTCTCCGTTGTCGCATTTTGCGCTTCATAATGCGCCACATATTTTCAATGGGCGACAGGTCTGGACTGCAGGCAGGCCAGTCTAGTACCTGCACTCTTTTACTACGAAGCCATGCTGTTGGAACACGTGCAGAATGTGGCTTGGCATTGTCTTGCTGAAATAAGCAGGGACGTCCCTGAAAAAGACGTTGCTTGGATGGCAGCATGTGTTGCTCCAAAACCTGAATGTACCTTTCAGCATTGATGGTGCCATCACAGATGTGTAAGTTGTCCATGGGCACCAACACACCCCGATGCCATCACAGATGCTGGCTTTTGAACTTTGCGCTGGGAACAATCTGGATGGTCTTTTTCCTCTTTTGTTCAGAGGACACGATGTCCATGATTTCCAAAAACAATTTGAAATGTGGACTCATCAGACCACAGCACACTTGTCCACTTTACGTCTGTCCATTTCAAATGAGCTCGGGCCCAGAGAAGGCGGCGGCGTTTCTGGATGTTGTTGATGTTTGGCTTTTCACTTTGCATGTTAGAGTTTTAACTTGCACTTGTAGATGTAGCGACGAACTGTGTTAACTGACAATGGTTTTCTGAAGTGTTCCTGAGCCCATGCGGTAAGATCCTTTACACAATGATGTTGGCTTTTAAATGCAGTGCCGCCTGAGGGATCGAAGGTCACGGGCTTTCAATGTTGGTTTTCGGCCATGCTGCTTACGTGTAGAAAGTTATCCAGATTCTCTGAATATTCTGATTATATTATGGACTG
The DNA here is from genome assembly GCF_902500255.1 of Thalassophryne amazonica. Lineage (NCBI taxonomy): Eukaryota > Metazoa > Chordata > Actinopteri > Batrachoidiformes > Batrachoididae > Thalassophryne > Thalassophryne amazonica. The sequence goes on along the minus strand of NC_047117.1, from coordinate 96,482,389 downwards.
TAGATGATGGAATCCCTAAACTCCTTGCAACTGAATACTGAGAAACATTGGCCTTAAACTGTTGGACTATTTTTTTCACGGAGTTGTTCACAAAGTGGTGATCCTCACTCCATCTTTGCTTGTAAATGGCTGAGTCTTTTGGGGATGCTCCTTTTATACCCAATCATGACACTCACTTGTTTCCATTTAGGTGTTCTTTGAACATTCATCAACTTTCCCAGTCTTTTGTTGCCCCGTCCCAGCTTTTTTTGAGATGTGTTGCAGGCATCCATTTCAAAATGAGCAAATATTTGCACAAAAACAATAAAGTTTATCAGTGTGAACATTAAATATCTTGTCTTTGTGGTGTATTCAATTGAATATAGGTTGAAGAGGATTTGCAAATCATTGTATTCTGTTTTATTTACATTTTACACAATGTCCCAACTTCATTGGCACTGGGGTTGTATAAGAATATCCAACTGACTGAATCGAACGCATTCTCGGCGTCTAATCCAGCAATTATGGCTTTGGTTTTGTCCTATTTATTTGTTCTATAACATGTAAGGAACATCTGATATTATCTAACATCTGTCTTTGCTGGATAAAACCACACTGATCTAAATGTATCAATTTGGATAAGATTTTTTTCGAGTCTTCGAGCCACTATTGCCGTAAATAATTTAAAATCTAGGTTGACGACACTAATGGGATGATAGCTGCTACAGTCCTGTCTGTCTTTGCCCTCTTTAGGTATAACCGAAATAACTGCATCCTTCCAGGATGGAGGGATTTTCCCATTTTGAATGATCCAATGAAAAGGCTTTATTAAGATAGGAGACAGTTCTTTAAAAGATTTGTATCACTCTGTGGTATACCCATCGGAGCCTGGAGACTTTCCCACTTTTAATTTGGAAATGGCAAAATATATTTAATTGTTACTGGTTGAATGATTTTTTTTCATTTTGTAAATTTCATAACTTTGGTAGGTTTAGAGGTTTTAAAAAATCCTTCGTGTCTCATTAGATGCTAAAGGTTGGGAGTATAATCTATATACTCGGTGTGGAGGTCCCATTTTTTTTGTCCTCAAAGTTCTGTGGATCTGCTCATCTCACACATCATGTCTTTGCTCTTGATCTTCCCATACCCTCTGTAGTTACGGACGCACATCATGTCTCTTTCACAAACCCCCTTAATTGCCCACATTTTGCCATTAATTAGAACCACTGATCTATGATATACCGCACTGTTACTGCTGCAAATGTCTTTTACTGCCACCTGGTGTTGTGATAGATAGATCAATTTTATTGACAACTTCATAACATAATCAGAAAAAAATTAAAAGTTACATCCATTTGCATTACACTACAGAGTCAGCCATTTCATAATCATTAGGACTTAAAAAAAGATTAAGTTGAACCTTCTTAAATAAGGGCTCAGTATGTTTGTCATAGCTGCTACTTCAAAATGCTTTGAAAGCTTTCTTTTGGAAGCTAATACGTTGTCTCAGTATACTGCTGCACACTTTCCCGGGTCAGTCACTCATGATTAGTACACTCTTTCTTCACTGTACAAAGGACGGGTACTTTGCTAATTCTTTATAAAACAGTCCAAAACTCTTGAATTTTTTCGAGTTTAGTTTCAACTCTTAGTGTGTAGATGTTTTAGTTTTTTAGTTTATATATCGTGCTTTCCATTCTTTGCTTGCATCGTTTCCATGCTAATAACCTGGTTGATTTGCTACCAATTTCATAATATTTTTGTTTCAAGAAAATGTATTTTTTCTGGGTATCCTGAGTGTTAATATTATCAATTTCACTTCTAATCCTTTTAATTTCCTCTTTTACTTTCAAATTATTTTTACTGCTATCCATCTGTTGTAATTGTTTTAGTTTTTCTTGAAGATCAACTTCAATTTTTTTCAAGTGTGAAGTCATTGAAATGACCATCCATCTCATTACGGCTTTCAGAGCGCCCTATAACACAATCAGACACATCACTTGTGTCCTTCAATTTAAGGTAATCCTTCATATCTTCCTTTAATTTTTCCTTTATTCTGGAATCATTCAAAATATTTGAGTTTAGTTTCCACAACGTTTTTCTAACATTTTTTTCTAAATTAACAGACAGTGTAATGGGACTGTGGTCCAAAAAGTCAACTGTCTTAATTCTGCATTATTTTACTCTGAAACCATCATTATTAAACATATAAAAATAATCCAATCTTCAATAGACACCATGTGGGCACGAACAGTGTGTGTAGTCCATGCTTTTAGGCTGTAATTCTCTCCAAACATCAATAACCCCTAGTTCTATCAATAATGAGTTTATTTTTTAATCAGTGTCGTTCCACAATTGCATGTCCCTGATACATCCAGTTTAGAATTTAATCTTATGTTGAAGTCTCCTCCGGAAATTACCACCCCTGAGGAGTTCACCATTAAATCAACTATTCATTTGTTGTGGGTCCAATCACTTCCAGGTGGAATCTATTATTAATTATAAGTGATATTTGCAGCCCCTCTACTATTCCCGTACTTTCTATAAGTCTTCCTGATATATGTTCATAATTTAGAGCATTTGAGATCAATATGGGGACTCCCCTCCGGTGCCCCAATTTATGGGAAGAGTAGAATACTGATTTAAAGTCCTGTCTTTTTAATTTTGCATGCTTATGTTGACTCAAATGAGTTTCCTGTAGAAAGGCAACCTGCACCTTTTCTCATTTTAATTTGGTCAAGATCATGCTCCTCTTGATAGGGTTCAAAACTCCTTTCCCATTGAAAGAGACTATTTCAACCAGTTCTCCTTGCATATGCACATGTAATGAAAGTAACTTCGGATTCCTGTAGGCATTCCCTTAAGAACAATTCAAAAAGAACAGAGAGAACAAACCTCTTGAACAGTGAAAAGTCCAAATTCTAACTTCCTACCCTATGGTCCATCTACTGACCGGTTTCTAGTTTGAGGGATAGCCTCTGCACATCCAGTGTGCAGGAGGGCCCTCCACCATGTTATCTGCCATGTTTTCAGTATATCGTCCCTTCCTCCGACCAAAATCTTCATGGTTCTCTTTGTTACAGTGGCTTGCAAAAGTATTCAGCCCCTTGGTATTTCACACATTTTAATTTGTTTATGACATTTCAAATACAAAAAGTAAATCAGGCTTCTCAATATAAAAATTTCTAAAAATATCTTCCTTAAACTCAAACTGAAAGTAAATCTCTATAAGTTGACATAAATTAATTAAACATATACAAGCCAAGATGATGGGTTGCATAAGTAATGGGCCCCTTTGGTATAATACCTGTAAATTTAATGGGCAGTTTTCTTCAGACAAGTCAGGGGATGGATACATGAACATTTTCAAGTCACTGAATATGTCTTGAACTTTATTTACATCAATTATGTAGAAATACAAACAGTATGACACTCTGTGGTAAATCTGTGTGCAGTAGACAGTTCTCAAAAACTGAGTGACTGTGCAAGAAGGAGAAGAGTGAGGAAAGCCACCAAGACACCCAGACAACCCAGAAGGAGTTATAGGCTTCTGTGGCTGTGATTGGAGAAATTGTGCACAATGCAAGTTTTGGATTTTACATCCCCAGTTATACAGCTTCATGATGAAGTGGAGCAGAGGAGGATTTTCTTAAAAAGAAGACCTGAAAGTTCACCTACAATTTGCTAGAAGGTACATCTGAATGCAAGCCTGGATTTGATGTTTTAGTGAAAGAAGACCCTCCTCTATAGGGAGGTTATGGTCTCGTGGTTAAGGCGTTGGGCTTAAGACCAGAAGATCCTCTGTTCAAATCCCAGCCTGACTGGAAAATCACTAAGGGCCCTTGGGCAAGGTCTTTAATGTGTAGTGAGTACCTTGTATGGCAGCACCCTGACATCAGGGTGAATGTGAGGCATTATTGTAAAGTGCTTTGAGATGGAAAAGCACTTGCAGGCTGCCAGGCTCCTTGCTGGATCTTCTCCCACAGCATTGCTGGTTATTCAATCACTTCAACTGGGAGTCTGCAGTTCACCATATCCGTGGTCGCCGCCTCCACTGTGTCATATGTTACCTGACCTTCTTCATAGTGACCTCTCAACCGAGGCAGGTACAGAGTCTAAAAACCTTATGCTATTATCTTTCAGAACTCTCCGCACCTTAGCGTATGCTTCCATTTGCACAAAATCATAGAATCAATCAATCAATCAATCAACATTTATTTATAAAGCGCTTTACAGCACCAACTGGTGTCCAAAGTGCTTAACATTAAAAACACAAATTTACAAAAATAAAACACATATAAAATAAAATTTTAAAACAACACATAAAAAAGAACATAAAAAAAAACAGAACATGTCACCTCCCCACTAAGTGTTAAAAGCCAGTTTAAATAAATAAGTCTTTAACTTAGATTTAAAAAGTGCTAGGTCAGGAATAGTACGTAACTCAAGAGGTAGCTCATTCCACAGTCTGGGTTCAGCTACCGCGAAAGCATGATCACCCCAGCGTTTATATCTTGACCTTGGAACATCTAAGTAAAGCTGGCCAGATGCCCTTAATGTCCTACTGTAGGTGCGCAAAGTTAAAATTTCAGACAAGTAGGGAGGTGCAAGGCCATAAATAGCTTTAAAAACAAACATTAAAATTTTAAAATCAATTCTAAAACGAACTGGAAGCCAGTGGAGTGAGTACAGGACGGGCGTAATATGCTCACATCTAAAAGTGTTTGTCAAAAGACGAGCAGCAGCATTCTGCACCAACTGGAGACGTGTAAGAGACGAATGATTAATGCCCGAATAAAGTGCATTACAATAATCAAGTCTGGAGCTGATGAAAGCATGAATGGCCGTCTCAAGATCACGTCTACTGAGAAAGTGCTTTGTTTTAGCCAAAAGGCAAAGTTGGAAAAAACTAGCTTTGACAACAGAATTTATCTGTTGATCAAACCTCAAACAGCTGTCAAATATCACTCCCAAATTCTTGACAGCTGGTTATACATAGTTAGCCAAAGCACCAAAATTTGGTGTTACCACATTTGGTATGCCAGAGCTCTCAAACACCATGATCTCAGTTTTACCATCATTCAGGTAAAGGAAGTTTTGGGACAGCCACTGCTTTACATCACAAATACAATTAAATAATGATGACAAAGCATCACTCTCATTAGTCCTCACAGGCAAATAGATTTGCAGATCATCTGCATAACAATGAAAGGACAGGTTGTGCTGGGTTATAATTGACCCCAATGGCAGAATGTACAAAGAAAATAGAATCGGCCCAAGGACAGAACCCTGCGGCACACCACAGCACAGAGAAGCAGTTGATGAGAAGATGTCCCCAATCATGACAGAAAAGCTCCTTTCAGCCAAATATGATCTAAACCACTTAAGTGCAGTACCATGAATGCCAATAAAATGTTCCAACCAGGAAACAAGTACTGTGTGATCCACAGTATCAAAGGCTGCTGTGAGGTCCAACAGAACCAGAACAGCGGGATTCCCTGCATCCACCGACAAAGTGATGTCATTATGAACTTTTAAAAGTGCTGCTGTGTTGTGATCTAAACCCAGATTGGAATTTTTCAAGGATGAGATTGTCTTCTAAAAATGATTGTAACTGTAAAAAGAAACCTTAGATAGAAATGGCAGATGAGACACAGGTCTAAAATTGGATAAAACTGATGAGTCCAGGTGAGGTTTTTTAAGAAGAGGTCGAACCACAGCATGTTTAAAAGCAGCTGGAACAGACCCTGATCTAAGACAAGCATTAATAAAAGTTAGGAGACCCGCCCCAACAGTATTAAAAACCTCCTTCAGCACCTTAGCTGGAACAATCTGAAGGACAACTTGTAGATTTTATGTGTTTGACAACATCAGCGAGAGATGCAAAAGAAATGGGCTCAAACTGTTCGAGCACAGCAGAATGTGCACGAGGAGCAGACAACTCAACATTACAGTTCTGATCAGCGTTCTGTCTGACTGATGAAACCTTATCAATAAAAAACTGAAGAAACTCCTCACAGGTTGTGGTTGTAGCATCCATCAAAACAGAGGTGTGTGGATTTACAACTGAGTTTATAGTCTGAAATAACACACTGGGACGATGACAACTGCTCGAAATAATATGAGACAGATATTGTGCTTTTGCCTCCTTCACAGCCTTCTGATAGTCAGTCAGACTGTCCCTCAGAAAACCCAGAGACACCTGTAGCTTGTCCTTTTTCCATTTTCTCTCCGCCCGTCTGCAGCGTTGCCTGAGGGCATGGGTCGTGGCATTTAACCAGGGGTCAGATTTTGATTTCCTGGATTTGCAGCGCATCGGTGCAACAGAGTCCAAAATTACTGTGCATGTAGAGTGGAAAGAAGAGAGGATGTTATCTGGGAGTAATAGAGAAACCAGTCCATTCATGGCATAAAACTGAGAGTCCACGAAGGCAGCAGCAAAGTCCCCCGCTGTCGAGGAGGTAACCAAACGGCGGCGAGAGACAGGAACAAGTGGCTTACTAGCAGATGGAGGAGCAATAAATTCAAAAATAACAGGAAAGTGATCTGAAATAGCAGCGTCTGATATGTCCTTAAGTGAAACTGAGAACCCAAAAGAAATAACCAGGTCCAAGGTGTGTCCAAGATTATGTGTTGGTCCATCCACAACTTGTGTTAGACCAAAAGAGTTCAGGAGGCTTTTAAAATCATCAGCCAGCTGATTAGAAGGACAACAGATATGAATATTAAAATCACCACAGACCAAAAATTTGTCATATTTTGGGATAAACTCCAGAAACTCAGAAAACCCCTGAATAAAATCCTTATTAAATTTTGGTGGACGGTAAACAACAGCACAGAGCACAGGACAGTCGAACTCCATCACAAACAACTGAAGTTCAAAAGTGGAGTTGACATTAGAAGATAAAAATCGGCATTTAAAACTGTCTTTAAAAACCGTGGCCACACCGCCGCCTTGACCTGATGCTCACGTGGAGGTGAAAAACGAGCAGCCGGGGGGGAGGAGCTCAGAAAAGGCGCTATTTTCACCTGGTTTCAACCAGGTCTCCATTAACAGGAGAAAGTCCAGATCACGACTGGAGAAAAAGTCATTCAAAATGAAAGTCTTACTTGTGAGTGACTTTGTGTTGACGAGCGCCACACGGACTGAGCGCACGTCAGTCTGCTGGGAGACACGACTGAGCGGGCGCAGGTTCTCCTGCACGCAGCCACGACTGCAGCTCCTCACAGGACGGCGACGCAGAAGTGGAGACCAGGCACCCCGGACAACCAGCCGGAGCCACCGATAGCAAAAAGTCAGGGAATGCCGCACGTCGTAGCCGTCATATGGTGTGAAGAATCCGGCTATGAATTGTTGTGGAGCATGTTTGCAGGAAACAGCCAGGCACACTCTGAGCCGAACACGGACTCCTCCTCTCTTCCCACGTCCTCTGCGACGCAGACGCTGAGGCAACACGTCAAGCAGCCGGCGTAGAAAGTCTGGTACGGATGCTAAGACAGGCGGCAGGGGCAGCCGCGTCCCTGGCCGTCCGCCCAAGCCAGGAACAGTGAAATTCTCCAGCGAAGCCCGAACGCTGATAAGAGTCTGGCGATCATACACCAGGAGCGGTGACACATTCCATGCAACAAAGTGTAAAAACAATAAAAACGACACTAAAACAAGCGAGTGCCGACGGCAGGCCACATACAACGGCGCCATCTTTTTAAAAGAGAAGCTTAGTCGTCATCCAGACTTATCTTGTAGCCATCCAGCATGAAGCCTTTTTTCTGCCATGCCAACCGGATTGCTACTTCTGTCGTACGAAAACTCTGAAATTTGACAAGAACTGATCATGGGTGACTTCCGGTGGAGTGGGGGTCCGACATGGCTGTGTAGTGTAAGTGCTGTGGAGCCGCTCGCCTTCCTCCCCCTTAAAAATTATGACGGATATACTCTAAACACTGAAAATATTTGCCGGGGGAAGCACAGCTTTATTTTACTATGCAACAAGTCCAGAAAACTTTTACGCAGTACAGTTTAAAGAGCCTCGCACGACAGATGGAGGGAAACACAGAGGACAACATGGCGGCTACTCCAAAACCATCCCAGACGGACACCGCAACCGAGATAACAACCATAACAACCGTTGCTACAGAATATCACTTCTAATATGCGCGGATTAAAACCCAGTATGGATGCAGTTCAGGCAGGGGTGGATAACCTGGGAGCTCGGGTGACAGAAGCTGAGGCTCGAATATCAGATCTGTAAGATCAGAATCAGAACCTGGATGCCACAGTCGGCAGGGGGACCAAAACCATCAAGAGATTCAAAGTTTTTATTGTCATATGCACAGTAAAGAAACATGTTCCCCTGTGCAATGAAATTCTTACTTTGCTGCCCACACTGGATGTCCATATATATATATATATATATATATATATATATATAAAATAACTAAGTATAAATAAAATATCTAAATATAAGTAGAAAAAAAAGAAATAACATAAAATAAGCATGCTGGTAAGAATAGAATATAACAAGCAATGTAATAAAATGTAATGTAATAAGAAATGTACACTATAAGAAGGGAAATATAAAATATGCTTGTGTAAAGGCCTACATGATATGTACACGATAGTGAATGTTGCACACTGATGCACTGTTTTGTGCAACATTCAGCAGTAAATGGTTTCGTGCAATTGAGCCAATGGATTCAAGTTAGCAGGTATTGTAGTGGAATAGAACAAAGTGTCCGTAATATAGTAAAGTGTCCAGTAGAAAATAAAGTAAAATGAAATCAAATCAATTTTATCTATATAGCGCCAAATCACAACAAACAGTTGCCCAAAGGCGCTTTATATTGTAAGGCAAGGCCATACAATAATTACAGAAAAACCCCAACGGTCAAAATGACCCCGTGAGCAAGCACTTGGCGACAGTGGGAAGGAAAACTCCCTTTTAACAGGAAGAAACCTCCAGCAGAACCAGGCTCAGGGAGGGGCAGTCTTCTGCTGGGACTGGTTGGGGCTGAGGGGAGAGAATCAGGAAAAAGACATGCTGTGGAAGAGAGCAGAGATCAATCACTAATGATTAAATGCAGAGTGGTGCATACAGAGCAAAAAGAGAAAGAAACACTCAGTGCATCATGGGAACCCCCCAGCAGTCTAAGTCTATAGCAGCATAACTAAGGGATGGTTCAGGGTCACCTGATCCAGCCCTAACTATAAGCTTTAGCAAAAAGGAAAGTTTTAAGCTTAATCTTAAAAGTAGAGAGGGTGTCTGTCTCCCTGATCTGAATTGGGAGCTGGTTCCACAGGAGAGGAGCCTGAAAGCAAAAAAAAAGCAGTCCTACATATTTGCTTAATATGCGCATTGAAGGACATATCCTGATCAAAAATGACTCTCACGGTATTACTGGAGGTCAGGGTAATGCCATCCAGAGTAAGGATCTGGTTAGACACCATGTTTCTAAGATTTGTGGGGCCAAGTACAATAACTTCAGTTTTATCTGAATTTAAAAGCAGGAAAATAGAGGTCATCCATGTCTTTATGTCTGTAAGACAATCCTGCAGTTTAGCTAATTGGTGTGTGTCCTCTGGCTTCATGGATAGATAAAGCTGGGTATCATCTGCGTAACAATGAAAATTTAAGCAATGCTTTCTAATAATACTGCCTAAGGGAGGCATGTATAAAGTGAATAAAATTGGTCCTAGCACAGAACCTTGTGGAACTCCATAATTAACCTTAGTCTGTGAAGAAGATTCCCCATTTACATGAACAAATTGTAATCTATTAGATAAATATGATTCAAACCACTGCAGCACAGTGCCTTTAATACCTATGGCATGCTCTAATCTCTGTAATACAATTTTATGGTCAACAGTATCAAAAGCAGCACTGAGGTCTAACAGAACAAGCACAGAGATGAGTCCACTGTCTGAGGCCATAAGAAGATCATTTGTAACCTTCACTAATGCTGTTTCTGTACTATGATGAATTCTAAAACCTGACTGAAACTCTTCAAATAGACCATTCCTCTGCAGATGATCAGTTAGCTGTTTTACAACTACCCTTTCAAGAATTTTTGAGAGAAAAGAAAGGTTGGAGATTGGCCTATAATTAGCTAAGATAGCTGGGTCAAGTGATGGCTTTTTAAGTAATGGTTTAATTACTGCCACCTTGAAAGCCTGTGGTACATAGCCAACTAATAAAAATAGATTGATCATATTTAAGATCGAAGCATTAACTAATGGTAGGGCTTCCTTGAGCAGCCTGGTAGGAATGGGGTCTAATAGACATGTTGATGGTTTGGAGGAAGTAACTAATGAAAATAACTCAGACATAACAATCAGAGCGAAAGAGTCTAACCAAATACCAGCATTACTGAAGACAGCTGAACACAAGATATGTCTTTGGGATGGTTATGAATAATTTTTTTTCTAATAGTTAAAATTTTATTTGCAAAGAAAGTCATGAAGTCATTACTAGTTAAAGTTAAAGGAATACTCGGCTCAATAGAGCTCTGACTCTTTGTCAGCCTGGCTACAGTGCTGAAATGAAAACTGGGGTTGTTCTTATTTTCTTCAATTAGTGATGAATAGTAAGATGTCCTAGCTTTACGGAGGGCTTTTTTATAGAGCAACAGACTCTTTTTCCAGGCTAAATGAAGATCTTCTAAATTACTGAGATGCGAAGTTAAGCATTTCTGATTTAAGGCTCTCTTTTTCAGAGGAGCTACAGCATCCAAAGTTGTGCTCAATGAGGATGTAAAGCTATTGACGAGATAATCTATCTCACTCACAGAGCATAGGTAGCTACTCTGCACTGTGTTGGTATATGGCATTGAACATAACAAAGAAGGAATCATATCCTTAAACCTAGTTACAGCGCTTTCAGAAAGACTTCTACTGTAATGAAACTTATTCCCCACTGCTGGGTCGTCCATTAAAGTAAATGTAAATGCCATCCATCCATCCATTTTCCTCCACTTTATCCGGAGTCGGGTCGCAGGGGTAGCAGCTCAAGCAAAGCCGCCCAGACCTCCCGATCCACACACACCTCCCCCAGCTCCTCCGGGGGGAACCCCAAGGCGTTCCCAAGCCAGCTGAGAGATGTAGTCCCTCCAGCTTGTCCTGGGTCTTCCCCGGGGCCTCCTCCCAATGGGACGTGCCCGGAACACCTCTCCAGCGAGGCATCCAGGGGGCATCCGGAAAAAATGCCCAAGCCACCTCAACTGACCTTCGACGTGGAGGAGCAGCGGCTCGACTCTGAGCTCCTTCCGAGTGACCGAGCTCCTCACCCTATCTCTAAGGGAGCACCAAGCCACCCTGCGGATGAAACTCATCTTGGCCACTTGTACTCGCGATCTCGTTCTTTCGGTCATGAGCCAAATCTCATGACCATAGGTGAGTATCGGAACGTAGATCAATCGGTAAATCAAGAGCTTTGCCCCCTACTCAACTCTCTCTTCACCACGACGGTCCGATACAGCGACCGCATCACTGCAGATGCTGCACCGATCCGTCTATCGATCTCACGCTCCATCCGTCCCTCACTCGTGAACAAGACCCCGAGATATTTAAATTCCTCCACTTGAGGCAAGGACACTCCACCGACCTGAAGAGGGCAAAGCACCCTTTTCTGGTCTAGAACCATGGCCTCGGATTTGGAGGTGACGCTTCACGCTCGGCTGCAAACTGCCCCAGTGCACGCTGAAGGTCCTGATTTGACGAAGCCAACAGAATCACATCGTCCGCAAACAGCAGAGACGAGATTCTGTGGTTCCCAAACCAGACCCCTTCTACACCCTGGCTGCGCCTAGAAATTCTGTCCATAAAAATAATGAACAGAACCGGTGACAAAGGGCAGCCCTGACGGAGGCCAATGTGCACTGGAAACAGGTTTGACTTACTACCGGCAATGCGAACCAAGCTCCTGCTGCGGTCGTACAGGGACCGGATAGCCTTTAGCAAAGGACCCCGGACCCCGTACTCCCGGAGCACTCCCCACAGGGTGCCCCGAGGGACACTGTCGAACGCCTTCTACAGATCCACAAAACACATGTGGACTGGTTGGGCGAACTCCCATGAACCCTCGACCACCCGATGGAGCGTGTAGAGCTGGTCCAGTGTGCCGCGACCAGGACGAAAACCACACTGCTCCTCCTGAATCCGAGGTTCGACCATCGGTCAAATTCTCCTCTCCAGTACTCTGGAATAGACCTTACCGAGGAGGCTGAGGAGTGTGATCCCCCTATAGTTGGAACACACCCTCTGGTCCCCCTTCTTAAACAGAGGGACCACCACCCCGGTCTGCCAATCCAGAGGCACTGTCCCCGATCGCCACGCGATGTTGCAGAGGCGTGTCAGCCAAGACAGTCCCACAATATCCAGAGACTTAAGGTACTCAGGACGGATTTCATCCACCCCAGGAGCCTTGCCACCGAGGAGCTTTCTAACCACCTCAGTGACTTCAGCCTGGGTAATGGATGAGTCCGCCTCTGAGTCCCCAGTCTCTGCTTCCTCTTCGGAAGACATGACAATGGGATTGAGGAGATCCTCGAAGTACTCCTTCCACCTCCCAACAACATCCCCAGTCAGGGTCAACAGCTCCCCACCAGCACTGTTTACGGTGTGGGTGGGGAGCTGCTTCCGCCTCCTGAGGCGTCGGACGGTTTGCCAGAATCTCTTCGAGGCCGACCGATAGTCCTCCTCCATGGCCTCCCTGAACTCCTCCCAGACCCTAGTTTTTGCCTCTGCGACCGCACGGGCTGTGGCACGCTTGGCCTGCCGGTACCTGTCAGCTGCCTCTGGGGTCGCACCTACCAACAGAGATAAGTAGGACTCCTTCAGCTTGACGGCATCCCTTACTTCCGGTGTCCACCACCGGGTTCAGGTATTGCCGCCGCGACAGGCACCAGAGACCTTGTGACCATAGCTACGAGTGGCCGCATCGACAATGGAGGCGGAGAACATGGTCCACTCGGACTCCATGTCTCCAACCTCCCCCGGGATCTGGGAGAAGCTCTCCCGGAGGTGGGAGTTGAAGACCTCGCTGACAGAGGGTTCCGCCAGTCGTTCACAGCAGACCCTCATGATACGTTTGGGCCTGCCAGGTCTGACCGGCTTCCTCCCCTCCCAGCGGATCCAACTCACCACCAGGTGGTGATCGATCGACAGCTCTGCCCCTCTCTTCACTCGAGTGTCCGAGACACGTGGCCGAAGGTCAGATGATACGACTACAAAGTCGATCATTGACCTCCGGCTCAGGGTGCCCTGGTGCCACGTGCACTTATGGACACCCTTGTGCTCGAACATGGTGTTTGTGATGGACAAACTGTGACTAGCACAGAAGTCCAACAACTGAACACCACTCGGGTTCAGATCGGGGAGGCTGTGCTTCCCGATCACCCCCCTCCAGGTCTCACTGTCGCCGCCCACGTGGGTGTTGAAATCCCCCAGGAGAACAATGGAGTCCCCAGTTGGAGCGCTATCTAGTACCCCTCCCAGGGACTCCAGGAAGATCGGGTACTCTGCAGTGCTGCTCGGCCAATAGGCCGAGACAACGGTGAGAGACCTGTCCCCGAGCCGAAGGCGTAGGGACGCGACCCTCTCGTTCACCGGAGTGAACTCCAACACATGGTGACTGAGCTGGGGAGCAATAAGCAATGCGACCCCAACTCTCCGCCTCTCCCCGTGGGCAACGCCAGAAAAATGAAGCGTCCAGCCCCTCTCCAGGAGTTGGGTACCAGAGCCCAAGCTGTGCGTGGAGGTGAGCCCGACTATCTCTAGTCGGTATCTCTCAACCACCAGCACAAGCTCAGGCTCCTTCCCCCCCAGCGACGTGACATTCCACATCCCAACAGCCAGGGGCTGTGAGCATGGACCGGGCTGCCGGGCCACCTGCCCTCAACCGCCACCCAATCCTCTCTGCACCCGACCCCCATGGCCCCCTCTGCAGGTGGTGAACCCACAGGAGGGCGGGCCCACGTCGCTCTTTCGGGCTGAGCACGGCCTGGCCACATGGGCTAAGGCCCGAGCACCAGGCGCTCACACGCGAGCCCCAAGGCCAGGCCTGGCTCCAGGGTGGGGCCCCGGCTCCGCCATACTGGGCAACGTCTCGGTCCTTGATTTTTTACTGGTCATGGAGGTTCTGAACTGCCCTTAGTCTGACCCGTCACCTTGGACCTGTTTGCCTTGGGAGACCCTATAGTGAGCACAAAGCCCCCGACAACAGCTCCTAGGATCATCCAGGTATGCAAACTCCCCCACCACGATAAGATGGCAGCTAGAGGGGGAGGTAAATGTAAATGTTATTAAGAAATTATCAGACAACAGGGGGTTTTCAGGGAATACTGTTAAGTCTTCAATTTCTATGCCATATGTCAGAACAAGATCTAAAGTGCGGTTAAAATAGAGGGTGGGCTCATTTACATTTTGAGCGAAGCCAACTGAGTCTAATAATAGATTAAATGCAGTGTTGAGGCTGTCATTCTCAGCATCTATGTGGATGTTAAAATCACCCACTATAATTATCTTATCTGAGCTAAGCACTAAGTCAGACAAATGGTCTGAAAATTCACAGAGAAACTCACAGTAATGACCAGGTGGACGATAGATAATAAATAAAACTGGTTTTTGAGACTTCCAAGTTGGATGGACAAGACTAAGAGTCAAGCTTTCAAATGAATTAAAGCTCTGTCTGGGTCTTTGATTAATTAATAAGCTGGAGTGGAACATTGCTGCTAATGTGACTCGGGGGTGTTGACTCATTTAAACTAACATATTCATCAAAGTGACGAGTGATGGGGGCTCTGTCCTTAAGGGGGGGGGGGGGGGTGTTCAGCTGTTTAACAGTCTAATGGCTGTGGGAAAGAAGGAGGTCTTGAACCTGGTGGTTCTGCATCTCACAGTCCTGAACCTGCGGCCTGAGGGGAGGAGTGTGAATAGTCCATGTTGGGGGTGAGTGGGGTCTTTGATGATGGAGACAGCTCTCCTGTGGACTCTGCGGTGGTAGATGCTCTGCATAGAGGGTTGTGGGGTCCTGGTGATCTTAGACGCAGTCCTTATTCTCTGCAGGCGTTTGCGGTCCCACACAGTAGAGCTGCCGTACCACACAGTGATGCAAGTGGTCAGACTGACTCAATGATGCAGCTGTAGAAGTTACTGAGGATCTTGGGTGCCAACCCAAATTTCCTTAGCCTCCTCAGGAAATACAGCCGCTGCTGAGCCTTCTTCACCACCTGTGTAGTACTGAATGTCCAGGTGAGGTCATTGCTGATGTTGACCCCCAGGTACTTGAAGTTCCTCACCCTCCCCACCTCAAGACCTTGGATGAACACCGGCTGGTGAGGCCTCCTCTCCTTCCTCATGTCCACTATCATCTCCTTGGTCTTGTCTGTGTTGAGGGTGAGGTTGCTACTGTCCTTTTGAATTGGAGAAAGAAATTAAGGATCTTGAAAAAAATGTATGCATCCCAACTAGACCCAGTAGTTTTTACCCAGTTGAATAAAGTGAAATTTGAACTAAATTCCACACTGCAGAAAAAGGCTGAATTTTCATTATTCCAATGTAGACAGAAGTATTACGAGCAAGGAGAAGCAGCAGAGAGATTTTTAGCCCAAAGATTAAAACAGTGGCTTAATTGCACCTGAATAACCTCTGTGGAGAATGAAAATGGGACAGTAGTGACAGGCAGAGGAGAAATTAGCAAATTATTTAAGATATTCTATCAAAAAATTGTACAATTCATAGGGTGGGATAGAACAAGAGGAAATAGGTTTTTGCCCCAAGTGGATCTACCAACCCTATCTTAGGAAGAACAAAAGGAGACTGGGGGAGATATTACACTGGAAGAGGTTCAGCAAGCTGTAAAGAAGATGAGCTCTGGGAAAGCTCCTGGAAACAATGAGCTGCCAACAGATTTCTATAAAGAATCTGTGGAGCTACTAGCACCGAGGCTAGTGATAGTTTTTTAAGATGCAATTAAGAGGGGTAACATGCCAGAGAGTATGCAATCTGCGGTAATAACATTGATACATCAGAAAGGCAAAAATCCACAGCAGTGTGGAAATTATCGTCCAGTATCTCTTATAAATGTAGATGCTAAAATACTGTCCAAGATATTAGCCAGGAGGCTGGAGGTGCATCAACCCAACCTAATTCATCCGGGTCAGGTAGGGTTTATTAAAGGTAGGTCTTCAGGGCAATTCTATGGTAAAAGAATTACAATCTGAGCTAATCTGTCATGGTTAGATGCCATATGTGCAGATTTTGCTGCTGTTGTAATTCCGTTACCATAGAATTGCCCTTCAGCAGATAATGTACGTAGACTATTACATTTAATCTGGCAGGCGAGGAATCGCACTGAACCCATAGTTGCTTTCTCTTTAGATGTGGAGAAAGCTTTTGATAGAGTGGACTTACTTGTTCAGAACACTAAACAGGCTTGGATTAGGCCCCTCCTTTATAAATTCGGTTAGACTTCTATATCATAATCCCAAGGCCTCGGTGTTGACAAACGTGAACTTGTCCTCCTGTTTCTCCTTATACCGGGGTACAAGGCACGGCTGTCCCCTGAGCCCTCTTCTTTTTGCACTTGCATTGGAGCCCATAGCGGCGGCCATCAGGAAGAATTCAGTTATTAAGGGTATTTTAGCTGGAAAGTTGGAACACAAACTATTTCTATATGCGGATGATATTTTGTTAGAGACAGCTGTTCCTCAAATTTTGTCTTTAATTGATACTTTCTCTCTTCTTTCAGGCTATAAAATAAATTGGGGAAAATCAGAGGCAATGCCACTGTCTAGACTATGCCCAAGACAGAACTGGCAGTTCAATTAGCTCCCTTCAGGTTTGGTGTACTTGGGGATAAAACTTAACACCAGGTTTAAAAGACATTATGACAGAAAATTTACTTCCCCCGATGAAAATTGAGAACACTTGACAAAATTGGGCTAAATTAGGATTATCTCTGTTGGGTAGAATAAATTTCGTGAAAATGATGATTATCCCACAAATTAATTATATTTTGCACCTACTACCCATAAGTCTCCCATCCCCTTTACTTAAAAAATTCAACGTAGCAGTAGATTTTTTTATGCAGTGGAGGGGGCAAAAGACCTTGTTTAAACAGAAATAAGATGAGAGCTGCTATTGAAGATGGAGGCCTTAATCTACCAAGAATAGATTGGTATCATTATGTCTTTTTCTCTTAATCAGTTGGCTAAAATAGACATCACAGAAGCCCAGGTCCTGAGCTGGGTTCTGATTGAAAAGGAACTTACGGAGCCTATTCCATTGCAGGCTTTTATGTCTCAAACTGGATGTGAAATTCCGTCTCGTAATCTGTTGTTGTCATTCGCCAAAGAAATCAGAAACAGTCACCCCTTTGGCATAACAAAAAGTTGAAAGTGGGGAAAAAAAACTCTGTATTGGAAATCATGGGCTGTAGCAGGGATTATTTATGTTGGAGATGTTTTTGAGGGTGACAACTTAATGTCCTTTCAACAACTGGCAGCTAAATACAAACTCCCTAAACAGGACTTTTGGAAATATTTGTAGTTACGAAGCTGTATATTACAACAAAAACAAAAACTTCCCCCGTTTACTCAATCCCGAGTTACAAAAACTAATGCAGGTTAATCGGGGGGTAAAGGTGGGGCATCTAAATATTATAGTTTCATGAGAAAATCTCAGCCACCTAAAGTTGAGGCTCTTAAGAGAGCCTGGGAGATGGATCTAGGGGGCGAGATCACTATGGAGAAGTGAGAAGAAATTACTAGATCTTGGCATAAGATACCAAGCAAGACACAGATTCGCTTAATTATGTACAAAATCATATACAGAATGTATTGGACCCCCAGTAAGATGGCAAGGCTAAAACTCTGATTGGGAGTTATGCTGGAGATGTGAGGAAACACCTGAACTGAAATAACACAGAACCTTTGGGAAAAGCTAATACTACTTATCAACAAAGTTCTTGCGATAGATATATCTCAGAGCCCCGCCTTGTGTATTCTGGGTTTGATAACAAGTGAGATGAGGTGATCCTGTCAGCAGACCCGATGGTGTAAGTTGGCCCTCAAGGCGGGGTGCAGGATCACTGTCAGACACTGGAAATCAAAAAATGTTATTCCAGTCAATGAACGGTTAGAGGAAATGACCAAAATGGCCAACTATGAATGGCTGATTTTTAGGCTGAATGATCGAGAGGAGGTGTTTTTGAAATTATGGGGCCCCGACTTGAACCACTTACAAAATGGGTGATGGGTGAAATATAGCAGACTGATTTTCAAGTGAATCACAAAACATTCAGACTGTAAAAGGTCTTGGTTGTGAAGTGGAGGAGGGTGGTGACTGTGGGAGCAGAGGAATTGGAAACATTATCCCAGGACTCGTGGTATATACATCTCTCCCACCCCCCACCCCCGCTTTTTGTCTTCTCTCTTTCTTGTTGTTAACCATTTGTTGTAGTTGTAGTGGGCTTGTTCTTGTCCCAACTCATGTATGTGTTGTTTCAAAGTTCATAAAGCAATAAAAAGTGAATTCCAAAAAAAGAACTGATCTTGGGTTATCTCCGAGTGGGGGCTTTGGTGCGAGTGCTCTGTGGGCTCTATCTGTAGATCCGTCATGAGGGGAATGTGGAGATTTTCTTTGAGCACATTTTCAATGAAGGTTATCACTGCCTTCGGACTCACTTTCTTCTGTTTGGGTATGCTATAATTCCTAATGTTTTCTCTCCTCTACCTGTGCTCTTGGTCTGTTAATTTCTCCTGTAGTTGTTCTTGGAGTTTTAGCATTCCTATCATCACTTCTTCCATGTCTTGTAGCCTTGTCTCAGTCCCCACGATTCTCTTTTCCACCTCATCAAGTCTGGAATGTGTTTTTGCAAATTCTCCCTTTATGTCTTGTCTGAACTCTCTTAGATGTTTTAGTATCGTACTATTTGTCACATCTTCTTCTCCATCAGTCTCATTTTCCTCATGGCTAGACTCGGTAGTGCTAGCATTAGCTTATTCGTCATGCGATCCGTCAGTGGTTACAGACATTCTCACTTTTGATTTCTTTTTAGATTACAAAGGCATCTCCTCCCCTTTCTAGGCAGCTTTGCAAATTCTTTTAGTCAGTATTACTTTGACTTTACGGGGCAGTTTTTTTCTTTTGGTCAAGAGGACACGCTGTAAGCTGCCATCCCTCGGTAACCCGGAAGCGGAACCGTTCCATCTGAGACATTTTACTTTCTCAGAGAAAGCAAAAGGTGCACTTTGACTTACAAGCTGAACTCACCTCTGCAGAAATCTGTGTTCCACAGGAAGATGGCACTGTTGAGCCCAGCAAGGACACATCCCACAGGAGCAACGTAGAGCAGACATAGCACCATGAGCATCCCGCCATAGAACCTGGGATGAAGACATCAGTTACAAATGACTCCTGGAGCATGCAGCTGTCAGACACACACTTATTAATGTGCACACCTGGACGATGTGGCATGATCGTCCCAGTAGAGGACTTTGTAGACAGCGTCCGCTGACATGCAGGCAGATGACAACATGCTGTCCAGATGCTTCAGCCTGGAGACACCAAACAACATATGTGCAACAAAACCACATTTACTCCTGAAAATCAAACATGACCACAGATATGAACATAGACACTCATTAGATAAAGTCTTTATCTAAGTAGAATGTCTGCATAACCCCATAACCCAGTGTGTCTGTCTCTATAAAATATATATACACACACTACCTCCAGAAAGTATTTACAGCACTTCACTTTTTCCACATTTTGTTGTTACAGCCTTATTCCAAAATGGATGAAATTCATTTTTCCTCTCTTTTACTCACAGCACTCCATAATGACATGATTTTTTTATTATTATTATTTTTGCAAATTTATTAAAGATAAAAACCTAAGAAACCACTTGTACATAAATATTCACAGCTTTTGTTCAATACTTTGTTGATGCTCCTTTGGCAGCAATTCCAGCCTCAAGTCTTCTTGAATATGATGCCACAAGCTTGGTGCACCTATCTTTGGGCAGTTTGGTCCATTCCTCTTTGCAGCACCTCTCAAGCTCCATCAGGTTGGATGTGGAGCGTCGGTGCACAGACATTTTCAGATCTCTCCAGAGATGTTCAATCAGATTCAGGTCTGGGCTCTGGCTGGACCACTCAAGGACATTCACAGAGTTGTCCTGAAGACACCCCTTTGATATCTTGGCTGTGTGTTTAGGGTCATTGTCCCACTGAAAGATGAACTGTCGCCCCAGTCTGAAGTCAAAAGCGCTCTGGAACAAGTTTTCATCCAGGATGTCTCTGTACATTGCTGCATTCATCTTTGCCTCAATCCTGACTAGTCTCCCAGTTCCTGCTGCTGAAAAACACCCCCACAGCACACACTCTCCATTGCTCCATTACTCATCATATTTGGTGTGGTATCACCTTATCATATCACACTCGTCATTTTTAAATTTGTTTTAAATAAATTTGCAAAAATCAAAAAAAAAAAATTTTTTATACATTGTCATTATGGGGTATTGCATGTAGAAATTTGAGGGGGGAAAAAATAATTGCATCAATTTAACATAAAAAATGGTGAAAAAGTGCAACGCTGTGTATACTTTCTAGATGCACTGTGTGTGTGTGTGTGTGTGTGTGTGTGTGTGTGTGTGTGTGTGTGTGTGTGTGTGTGTGTGTGTGTATATATATACACTCAACAAAAATATAAACGCAACACTTTTGGTTTTGCTCCCATTTTGTATGAGATGAACTCAAATATCTAAAACTTTTTCCACATACACAATATCACCATTTCCCTCAAATATTGTTCACAAACCAGTCTAAATCTGTGATAGTGAGCACTTCTCCTTTGCTGAGATAATCCATCCCACCTCACAGGTGTGCCATATCAAGATGCTGATTAGACACCATGATTAGTGCACAGGTGTGCCTTAGACTGCCCACAATAAAAGGCCACTCTGAAAGCTGCAGTTTTGTTTTATTGGGGGGGATACCAGTCAGTATCTGGTGTGACCACCATTTGCCTCATGCAGTGCAACACATCTCCTTCGCATAGAGTTGATCAGGTTGCCAATTGTGGCCTGTGGAATGTTGGTCCACTCCTCTTCAATGGCTGTGCGAAGTTGCTGGATATTGGCAAGAACTGGTACACGCTGTCATATACGCCGGTCCAGAGCATCCCAAACATGCTCAATGGGTGACATGTCCGGTGAGTATGCCGGCCATGCAAGAACTGGGACATTTTCAGCTTCCAAGAATTGTGTACAGATCCTTGCAACATGGGGCCGTGCATTATCCTGCTGCAACATGAGGTGATGTTCTTGGATGTATGGCACAACAATGGGCCTCAGGATCTCGTCACGGTATCTCTGTGCATTCAAAATGCCATCAATAAAATGCACCTGTGTTCTTCGTCCATAACAGACGCCTGCCCATACCATAACCCCACCGCCACCATAGGCCACTCGATCCACAACACTGACATCAGAAAACCGCTCACCCACACGACGCCACACACGCTGTCTGCCATCTGCCCTGAACCAGGATTCATCCGTGAAGAGAACACCTCTCCAACGTGCCAAACGCCAGCGAATGTGAGCATTTGCCCACTAAAGTCAGTTATGACGATGAACTGGAGTCAGGTCGAGACCTCGATGAGGACGACGAGCATGCAGATGAGCTTTCCTGAGACGGTTTCTGACAGTTTGTGCAGAAATTCTTTGGTTATGCAAACCGATTGTTTCAGCAGCTGTCCGAGTGGCTGGTCTCAGACGATCTTGGAGGTGAACATGCTGGATGTGGAGGTCCTGGGCTGGTGTGGTTACACGTGGTCTGCGGTTGTGAGGCTGGTTGGATGTACTGCCAAATTCTCTGAAACGCCTTTGGAGACGGCTTATGGTAGAGAAATGAACATTCAATACACGAGCAACAGCTCTGGTTGACATTCCTGCTGTCAGCATGCCAATTGCACGCTCCCTCAAATCTTGCGACATCTGTGGCATTGTGCTGTGTGATAAAACTGCACCTTTCAGAGTGGCCTTTTATTGTGGGCAGTCTAAGGCACACCTGTGCACTAATCATGGTGTCTAATCAGCATCTTGATATGGCACACCTGTGAGGTGGGATGGATTATCTCAGCAAAGGAGAAGTGCTCACTATCACAGATTTAGACTGGTTTGTGAACAATATTTGAGGGAAATGGTGATATTGCGTATGTGGAAAAAGTTTTAGATCTTTGAGTTCATCTCATACAAAATGGGAGCAAAAACAAAAGTGTTGCGTTTATATTTTTGTTGTGTGTCTATATATATATATAGGGAGGTTGTGTTCCTCAAGCTTGGGTCCTCTACCAGAGGCCCAAGTTTGAGGGTTCGACGCTGTATCGTAGCTGTTCCTAGGACTGCACTCTTCTGGACAGAGACCTCTGATGTTGTGCCTGGAATCTGCTGGAGCCACTCTTCCAGTCTGGGGGTTACAGTTCTGAGTAGGGATGCACCAATCCACAATTTTTCACTTCCGATCCAATCCCGATACCTGAATTTGGATATCTGCCGATACTGATACTTTTCCAATCTAATACCAGAGCTCTGTTTGCTTTCATATTATTTTTATCATTACTGTTGATTTTATATGAGGCTTTTCTTAAAAAGAGACCTGAAAGTTCAGCTACAATTTACAATGTGTATCTAAGATGAAAGCCTGGATTTAATGTTTTGGTGAAAGAATTAAGTACTTTTCTTATAGCCTTAGTTTTATAGACTAAAAAGAGAAAAGACAGCTCTCTCTCTGTCTTTGTCTCTTTCACAATTTAAAATTTCAATGGGGCTTTATTGACATGGGAAACATTTTTACATTGTCAAAGCAAGTGTAACATAAAAATTATAACCCCAATTCCAATGAAGTTGGGACGCTGTGTAAAATGTAAATAAAAACAGAATACAATTATTTGCAAATCCTATTCAACCTATATTCAACTGAATACACCACAAAGACAAGATATTTAATGTTCAAACTGATAAACTTTATTGTTTGTGTGCAAATATTTGCTCATTTTTAAATGGATGCCTGCAACACATTTAAAAAAAAGTTGGGATGGGGCAACAAATGACTGGGAAAGTTGATGAATGCTCAAAGAACACCTAATTGGAAACAGGTGAGTGTCATGATTGGGTATAAAAGGAGCATCCCCAAAAGGCTCAGCCATTTACAAACAAAGATGGGGTGATGATCACCACTTTGTCAACAACTGCATGTAAAAATAGTCAAACAGTTTAAGAACAATGTTTGTCAACGTTCAATTGCAAAGAATTTAGGGATTCCATCACCTACAGTCCATAATATAATCAGAAGATTCAGAGAATCTGGAGAACTTTCTACACGTAAGCGGCAAGGCCAAAAACCAACAATGAATGCCTGTAACCTTCGATCCCTCAGGGGGCACTGCATTAAAAACCAACATCATTGTGTAAAGGATCTTACTGCGTGGGCTCAGGAAAACTTCAGAAAACCATTGTCAGTTAACACAGTTCGTTGCTACATCTACAAGTGCAAGTTAAAACTCTACCATGCAAAGTGAAAGTCATACATCAACAACATCCAGAAATGCCGCCGGACAGACGTAAAATGGAAAAGTGTGCTGTGGTCTGATGAGTCCACATTTCAAATTGTTTTTGGAAATCATGGACATTGTGTCAATCAATCAATCAATCAATTTTTTTTTTATATAGCACCAAATCACAACAAACAGTTGCCCCAAGGCGCCTTATATTGTAAGGCAAGGCCATACAATAATTATGTAAAACCCCAACGGTCAAAACGACCCCCTGTGAGCAAGCACTTGGCTACAGTGGGAAGGAAAAACTCCCTTTTAACAGGAAGAAACCTCCAGCAGAACCAGGCTCAGGGAGGGGCAGTCTTCTGCTGGGACTGGTTGGGGCTAAGGGAGAGAACCAGGAAAAAGACATGCTGTGGAGGGGAGCAGAGATCGATCACTAATGATTAAATGCAGAGTGGTGCATACAGAGCAAAAAGAGAAAGAAACAGTGCATCATGGGAACCCCCCAGCAGTCTAAGTCTATAGCAGCATAACTAAGGGATGGTTCAGGGTCACCTGATCCAGCCCTAACTATAAGCTTTAGCAAAAAGGAAAGTTTTAAGCCTAATCTTAAAAGTAGAGAGGGTGTCTGTCTCCCTGATCTGAATTGGGAGCTGGTTCCACAGGAGAGGAGCCTGAAAGCTGAAGGCTCTGCCTCCCATTCTACTCTTACAAACCCTAGGAACTACAAGTAAGCCTGCAGTCTGACAGCGAAGCGCTCTATTGGGGTGATATGGTACTACGAGGTCCCTAAGATAAGATGGGACCTGATTATTCAAAACCTTATAAGAAGAAGAATTTTAAATTCTATTCTAGAATTAACAGGAAGCCAATGAAGAGAGGCCAATATGGGTGAGATATGCTCTCTCCTTCTAGTCCCCGTTAGTACTCTAGCTGCAGCATTTTGAATTAACTGAAGGCTTTTTAGGGAACTTTTAGGACAACCTGATAATAATGAATTACAATAGTCCAGCCTAGAGGAAATAAATGCATGAATTAGTTTTTCAGCATCACTCTGAGACAAGACCTTTCTAATTTTAGAGATATTGCGTAATGCAAAAAAGCAGTCCTACATATCCTCCGGACAAAAGAGTTAGAAGACCATCCTGATTGTTTCCAGGGCAAAGTTCAAAAGCCAGCATCTGTGATGGTATGGGGGTGTGTTAGAGCCCATGGTGTGGACAACATACACATTTGTGATGGTATGGGGGCGTGTTAGTGCCCATGGCATGGACAACGTACACATCTGTGATGGTATGGGGGTGTGTTAGTGCCCATGGCATGAACAACGTACACATTTGTGATGGTATGGGGGTGTGTTAGTGCCCATGGCATGAACAACATACACATTTGTGATGGTATGGGGGTGTGTTAGTGCCCATGGTATGTACAACATACACATTTGTGATGGTATGGGGGTGTGTTAGTGCCCATGGCATGGACAACATACACATTTGTGATGGTATGGGGGCGTGTTTGTGCCCATGGCATGGACATACATTAGATCTTATTCTTTCTTTTGGCCTCAATGTTCAAGTCAAGGAGATATGTGACTGTCAGATCTCGGATTATCTGCCGATTTTATTCAACTTAGCTCTTCCAGGCTCAGTGGAAAAATGGGACCTTTCTGTGCGCACAAAGCGCGCGTTAAACTCACAGTCTGTGGAGCAATTTACGAGTGTGTTTCTGGCCACTGTGCCCTCCTCACTTCGTGACCCGAGTGCTTTGAACTGTGAGGAGCTTCTTATTTTATTTATTTCTGTCTGCACAGAAGCGCTAGACTCTGTTGCGCCACATGTGACCAAGCGCTCCAGGTCTGCGTCGGAGCCGTGGCACAATGAGACTACTCGTGCGCGCAGACGCGAATGCAGGCGCGCAGAGCGTAAATGGAAGAAGGACCATTTGCATGTTTCCCTGGGAATATTTCGAGACTGTCTTGTGGATTACCAAGAAGCTGTTAAGTCAGCAAAAGCCCAGTTTGTGTCAAATTTTATTGCAAATAACACTCACAGGCCTCAGGTCCTTTTTAATGTACTGAATCGTCTGATTAACCCAGAATCTAAATCTGGTCTTGTGCTGTCTGACTCACTGTATGACAGCTTTTTGTCATTCTTTGTTGAAAAAGTGTCACAAATCAGGGCTTGGATCTCAGTGTCTCACTCTAATGATTTTAATTTAAACACTGAGTGCACTTCGGCCTTTGCTGAGTTTCAGCCTCCAACTTTAACTGAATTGCTCAAAGTGGTTCAGCAATTAAGACCTTCCAATTGTCTTTTTGATTCTGTTCCCGCACGATTTTTAAAAAGTGTTATTTCTGTCCTTGGGCCATACATTTTAAATGTTATGAATAGTTCTCTTTTATCTGGTTGTGTTCCAGGAGTTTTAAAACATGCTGTAGTTCAGCCTCTCCTCAAAAAGCCCACCTTGGATCCTAATATTCTTGCCAATCATAGGCCCATTTCAAAGTTTCCATTTTTAGCTAAAATCCTTGAGAAAATTTGTCTACGATCAGTTTCAGTCTCATTTGGATTCTAATGACATTTTTGAAAAATTCCAGTCTGGCTTCAAATCACTTCATAGTACTGAAACAGCACTGTTGAAGGTTTTTAATGATCTCCTTTTAATTGTTGACTCTGGTTGCTCTGGGATTTTAGTTTTGCTGGATTTGACAGCAGCCTTTGACACGGTTGATCACTGTATTTTACTGTCCCGTCTGGAGTATTATGCAGGTTTTAAAGGCACAGCACTGGAGTGGTTTATATCTTATCTTAGAGACCGTAGTTTCTCTGTGCACCTTGGGCCACACCAGTCCAGCTCAGCACCCTTAAATTATGGTGTTCCACAAGGCTCTGTTTTGGGTCCTGCTCTTTTTTCACTGTATATGCTGCCATTTGGCACCATATTCAGAAAATACAACTTGGCCTTTCATTTTTATGCTGATGACCTGCAAATCTATCTGCCACTTAAGCTCCCATCAAATTCTCTGACTATTTTGGTAAATTGTCTGCAGGAAGTGAAAACTTGGTTGGCTCAAAACTTTCTAATTCTCAATGAGAATAAAACTGAAATAGTTAGCTTTGGCCCTGCATGGTCATCTGGTTCATGTGATGTGCTTGGTCCTTTGTCTTACTGTGTGCATGATTCTGTCAGAAATTTGGGGGTCATTTTTGACAGCTCCTTCAAAATGGACAAGCAAATTAATTCTGTGGTAAAGGCCAGTTTCTTCCAACTCAGAATCTTGAGAAAAGTGAAGGCTTACCTCCCAGCGTGTGATTTTGAGCAAGTTATTCATTTGTTTATAACATCTCGTTTAGATTATTGTAACTCACTCTATTGTGGACTGGACCAGTTATCTCTAAAGCATCTGCAGCAGGTTCAGAACGCTGCTGCACGACTGCTCACGGGGATGAGGAAACGAGAGCATATCACCCCTGTGTTAGCCTCGCTCCATTGGCTCCCAGTCACATTCAGGATTGATTTTAAGATCCTGCTGCTTGTTTTCAAGTGTTTAAATGGTTTGGCTCCCGAATACCTCTCTGAGCTTTTGACTCCTTATGTTCCGGTCAGATCAGTGAGGTCAGAAAGCCAGCTTTTATTAAATGTGCCCAGATCTCGATTAAAAACTCGAGGTGATCGGGCTTTTTCGGTGGCTGCGCCTAAACTTTGGACAGTTTGCCTTTGCACATCAGAACTGCTCCATCTCTAAAGTCTTTTAAATCTGTTCTTAAGACTCATTTTTATGCTTTGGCTTTTAATACAATTTAAGCTGTGTGTGTCTGGTTTTATGTGTTTTTGTATATTTTGGAATTTTAATGCTCTGTTTTTTTTGTGGTATGGTTTTTGATATTGTTTTTACTGTGAAGCACTTTGGGCAGCTGCTGTTGTTGTAAATGTGCTATATAAATAAAATTGACATTGACAACATACACATCTGTGATGGTATGGGGGTGTGTTAGTGCCCATGGCATGGACAACGTACACATCTGTGATGGTATGGGGGTGTATTAGTGCCCATAGCATGGACAACGTACACATCTGTGATGGTATGGGGGTGTGTTAGTGCCCATGGCATGGACAACGTACACATCTGTGATGGTATGGGGGTCTGTTTGTGCCCATGGCATGGATAACTTATACATCTGTGATGGCATGGGAGTGTGTTAGTGCCCATGGCATGGACAACTTACACATCTGTGATGTTACCATCAATGCTGAAAGGTACATCCAGGTTTTGGAGCAACACATGCTGCCATCCAAGCAACGTCTTTTTCAGGGACGTCCCTGCTTATTTCAGCAAGACAATGCCAAGCCACATTCTGCACGTGTTACAACAGCGTGGCTTCGTAGTAAAAGAGTGCGGGTACTAGACTGGCCTGCCTGCAGTCCAGACCTGTCGCCTATTGAAAATGTGTGGCACTTTATGAAGCGCAAAATACGACAACGGAGACCCCGGACTGTTGAACAACTGAAGTCGTACATCAAGCAAGAATGGGAAAGAATTCCACCTACAAAGCTTCAACAATTAGTGTCCTCAGTTCCCAAACGCTTATTGAGTGTTGTTAGAAGGAAAGGTGATGTAACACAGTGGGAAACATACCACTGTCCCAGCTTTTTAGAAACATGTTGCAGGCATCCATTTCAAAATGAGCAAATATTTGCACAAAAACAATAAAGTGTATCAGTTTGAACATTAAATATCTTGTCTTTGTGGTGTATTAAATTGAATATAGATTGAAGAGGATTTGAAAAATCATTGTATTTTGTTTTATTTACATTTTACACAACGTTCCAACTTCATCGGAATTGGGGTTGTAAATGAAGTTCTCTCTCTCCCTCTCCTTCTCTCTTTCTCTCTCCCTCCGGCGCTCTCTCTTTCTCTGTTTTTGTGCTGTGCAAACTTCGAACTTTTTGGAAACACGAAGTCTTTCAACTGTAAATTCAACCATAAATTTCTAAATATATCATCAGCGACGCTCACGCGCAGGACGTTAATGGAGATTTTTTTCCCTTTCAGCGGACAAAATTTCTGTTCGGCTTGTGGCTAAGTTTTCAGCACACATTTTCGTGCTCGACAAACAGACAATTTGAACCAGAGAGCCGGGCGGAAATTTGCCACTACCCACAGCTAGAACACTGTGGAAGAGAGCTCTCTCAAACAGCTCAGCTTCAGAAACCTCCCCTCCTCCCGCTCGGCAGCAAACACAGCAGAGAGAAAACAGCAGCAGCTGAGAGGATTCACAGTGGCTCCTCACGTATCGGAAAACATCGCAGTTTGGATCGGTATTTTATGATACTTGAATTATGTCCATATCGGTAGCCGATCCCGATACCTGATCGGTCGCAATCTTAGCTCCAAGTGCTCCCATTACCACTGGGACCACTTTGGACTTTACATTCCACATCTGCTCCAGTTGCTCCTTCAGCCCTTGGAACTTCTCAACTTTTTTCGTGCTCCTTCTCTCTGATGTTGCTGTCAGCTGGGATTGCCACATCAATCACAACTGTGGGCTTCTTTCCCTTGTCAACCACCGCTGTGTCTGCTTGGTTGGACAGCAGCTGCTTGTCTGTCTGAAACTTGAAGTCCCACAGGACCTTAGCCCGGTCATTACCAACCGCATATGGTGGCGTCTTCCATCGGGACTTGGGGACTTCTAATCCGTATGTGACACAGATGTTCCTGTACACAATTCATGACACTTGGTTGTGCCTCTCAGCGTATGCTGTCCCAGCTTGCATCTTGCTACTACGTGGTGGACTGTCTCTGGGGCACATTTGCACAGTCTGCAACTTGGATCCAGTCGGCTCTGGCAGACTCCTGCCTCTATGGATCTGGTGCTTAGGGGTTGGTCTTGTGCTGCCACGATCAGAGCCTTTGTGCTGTCCTTTGGACCGACCTTTGCGAGCCACTGGTAGGTCTTCTTGATGTCAGCCACTTCCTCTATCTCTTAATGGTATATCTCATGAAGGGGCTTGGTCTTCCATGATATCTCCTC
This sequence comes from Thalassophryne amazonica, assembly GCF_902500255.1. NCBI lineage: Eukaryota > Metazoa > Chordata > Actinopteri > Batrachoidiformes > Batrachoididae > Thalassophryne > Thalassophryne amazonica. The sequence continues at coordinate 96,452,824 of NC_047117.1, read as the reverse complement.
CTTCCTTATCACCATCTGTCTTCAGCTGCCTGAGGCATTCTTGTAGCAGCTGATCTTGGGAGTCCATCTTACTGATGTATTCATGGATGCTCCTTGTCTCATCCTGGATTGTGGCTCTGACACTCACTAATCCTCACCCTCCCTCACTGCATTGCTCACAGAGTCTCAGGGTACTAGACTTTGGGTGGAAACCTCAGTGTATTGTGAGGGGTTTTTGTCTTGACATCAGTGTCATCTATCTCCTCCTGTGACCAACTTATTATCCCAGCTGGGTATCAAATGACAGGTAGGGCGTATGTATTGATGGCTCGGATTGAGATATACTTTACTGATCTCACAGTGGAGAAATTATCTTTACACTCCAGTTACCTCAGACAGCAAATAGTCCACAATTATTACTTGTTTACTGTAATAATGGCACACATCAGAATTAAAGGCAGCACATACACATTTGACATTGTTTATGTGCACTAAATTTGAAGAAGTTGTTATCCAAATTGAGGCAAGTGGGTAATGGTCACGCAGCAAACCTGAGATGCGTCACTGTGAGCTTGGGGGGAGGAATGGGGACCAGCTGCAGCTAAAACTGCACCGCCCCCACAGAAGGGGGAAAGAGTGACGTGAGCAGAAGCCGGAGTGGGGGGTGTCTGATGGGGGGTAGGAGGGAGTGGGGGGAGGGAGTGGAGCATGCTTCATTCCTATGAAAACAGTTTGTCTTTGTGAGTTGAGATAAGAAACAGCCAAATGTTCACCAGGCCAAAGACCTTCCTCTAGAGGGAAACAGTCGGGCAATTTGTCCTTCAGCCTTGATAAGCCTGCAGTGTTATGGTTTGAGCAGTGAAAAACACTTTTTACAGTTCCACTTGAGCAACCAAATCCCAATTATGAATTAAGAATATTCCCAATTATGAATTAAGAATATTCACCGTCCTCCGAAATCTTCAACTTCATTGGCTTTGGCTCAGTGGTGACAGGCTTTCTGCTGTGTGGAGCGGGCATAGCGCTGGTTTACCGGAAACTCAAGAAGGTTGAAGCAGCTATAATTGGCCCGTCCAGGCTGCCCCACATGACTGATTCGATTGGAAGGGCAGTGTCAGCTCAATCTGCAGGTGTTAACCGCGCGTTGGATACCATCTTCGGTAAGATAGCGGCGCTGGAAAACCGCTTTGACCGTCAGTAAGACCGCATCCTTTCTACATTCAGATGTATTGAGAGCCACTCTGTTCTCAGACTGTGGAATCTTTCAGGCATCTGCTAATCTGGATATTTATTTGGCTTCCCAAAAACACAGCTGCACTTCAAGGCCGCTGCGATAAAAACCTCCTGAAGGAAGGACAACACTTAAGCCTCGCTCCCCAGTCTCTCCCTCCCTCAGCTTCTCCAGCTCTGACGTTGACTGTGGACAGTGAACTGTTCAAGGCTGAGCCCCTCCTCCTTCCAGATGGATGAACAAGGCCGTTGACGGCGCCTAAAGGCTGCCTCCGGGTGTTCTGATAAACTGAACTTTCAAATCTCAGCTGTCGTCTTTCGTCTCCCGTCTGTGTGTGTGATCATTGTTTTTTGTGCTGATGGGTTTTTTTTTCCCCTGCATTGCTGCTGTGTAATGCAGCAGCTATGAAGGGTTTTTCTATCCCATGTTTTTACCTTGTGTGTGCTTTTATATGTGTTCATGTACCGGGCCGGCTCATGTGTGTTGTGTGTGTTGTCTGTAAAGAGCCGGTCATGGTTTGCTCAGCCCTGCTGTTGATCTAGGCAGGGAAGTACATCTGGAGCTGGTCCCCGGGCGCCTAAAGGCGACTTCTGCTCCTAACTGGCAATTAGGATGGGTTAAATGCAGTAGACACATTTCATTGTGCAAGGAACATGTTCCTATGTGCATAGGACAATAAAATTCTATTGAATCATTGAATCCTTTGAATCCTTCAACTGCAAGACACACATCTGCTCCAAGATGTCATCCAATTTGCGTCTGAGTTCAAGAGTCATCGCAGTCTGAGAATGCACTGTCTTGCCAACCTCGTTAATCATGATGGACAAGCAATGGGCTGTGGTTCTTGATGCCGCCGTCTTGCCAATTTTCCGGTAGATCAGGGCAGCACATAAGTGAGAAAGTACCAGCCCTGCTACCATAAGACCAAAAATGAATAAATCCTCGACGTCCTCAACGGAGAAAGGCGCCAAGCATGCAATACGCCAAGACCCACAGGAGTCAAGAACATAGCCTGCAGGATACGTTCCATCTGGGCAGGTTGGATCCCCCAGTTCTGACCTTCTTGTAGAAAAAATGGTGTCAATAGCGTTCAGAGACCAGCTGATCAATTCCATGGTTAATCCAATAGTAGTCCAATAGATCCAGTATCCAATATAATTTGAGGAATTCACAGTCTGGTGACGTAGGGACTTGAAGGTTAAAGCAGAGAGCAGAGTTAAGGGAGAGTGGAGGAGATGGGACCGCCCTCGTCGGACTGGCTTCTCAGCTTTGAGCTGGCTTCTCAGCATCTGTCTTACCTTCTGGAGATATTTGGCTGTGGTTGACCTTCTTGCATCTTCATCATGGTTCTCTCTGGCTTGTGGAATTCCCAAGTACTTGGAGCTCTCCTGTATGTCCACTATCCAGCCTTTTTGACAACTCCACCACCTCAGTCCAGATCACCTTCCCTCTCTTTGCCACCATTCCACCACACTTACCAAATGCAAATGACATCCCAATATCCTCACTGTAGATCCTAGAAAGGTGGATCAGTAAGTCAGTGTCTCGCTCAGTCTTGGCATACAGCTTGATGTCATCCATGTACAGGAGGTGGCTGATGGTTACTCCACTCCTGAATAGATATCTGTAGCTGCTCTTTGTCATGAGTTGGCTGAGGGGATTGAGGCCTATGCAGAACAGCAGAAGGGACAATGCATCACCTTGGTATATTCCGCACTTGATAGTAATTTGTGTGATTGCCTTGAAGTTCGCCTCCAGTGACATCTTCCACAGTCCCACCGAGTTCCTGATTTATATTATATTATATTATATATACGTATATATATATATTTGTGTGTGTGTGTGTGTGCCAATAATCCACAGAACCCCACATAACACAGCATTAACACTACATAACGCATATAAACACACATAACACAGCATACATGACAACATAATCCACATACCCTGTATATAAAACTGCACAATCCCCATAACCAAATGTAACACTACATAATTCACACAACCCCACATAATCCCTCTGCAATGTCTGTCTTACAGGTTTTTGACTTCCATCATTGCCTCCTGTTTGGTCAGATGCACTGTTTGCAGGTCTCTGCGGTGTACCGCGTGATAACGTCTTTTCACCAGCTCAGCTTCTGAGGCTCCACCCCCACACCTGTCCTGCAGGTAACCCAGAGCAGCAGGTAGCAATACTGCCACAAGACCCATGGAGAACCAACCCACTGGTCCCAGAAAGGCAGACAGAACAACAGGTTAATCAAAGAATTCAGTGATCATGGTGGACATCACTGAAGGCTTATGTCATCCTACCACCATTAATAGTGCAGAAGAAGACATTGATGAAGACACAAGCAGTCAGAGACCATAGCGGCATCTTCCATCTGAAAGATAAAAAACAATTACATAAAAATAAAGGATTATTTAATCTGCTTCTCAAAGAGAGAAAAAAAAAAGACAGAAAGACACCTGAGCAGGAAGCAGATCAGCTCCACTGCATCTATCACTGGTTCCAGAAACAGCGCCATCCTCTTATAGGACACAACCATGTTGAGAAGGTCGAAGTTTGGAGGTGATCGTGGGCTCCCTAACTCGGAGGCATCTGGGGATCCAGTAGTCTCTTTTGAAAATGGCTGCACCAAATCTCCACGGTCTTCTGGACCCAGCACTGATTCCTGGGTTGGACCAGTGCTGTGCATCATCATCATGTCTGTCCAGCAAGAGGAAGATAAGATTAGGCAGAGCTCCACAGAAGAAGTAACAGCAAATAAGTTCTAATCAGTACAGGAAAGACAGCTTCTCGAATCCAAACTGAAGGAAAACTGAAATTACATTTTAAGTATATTTACTAAAGATTTCAGGGAAAACAGTTTCAAGTCATTTTTTTTCCATATCTCAAGAACAGAATCAAGTTTGTTTGGGAAGAAACCATTCAAACCCTGTTCCATAAGATGATGCAATACATGTAAAAACCTTTTTTTTTTTTTTTTTTTTTTGCCAAAAGTCAATTAAAATACACACAAACACACACTGAACCCTAGTTTCTCCACGGATTCTGCAACATGAAGCACAGAGGAGTCTGCGACTCCCCCTGGAGGGGAAGCCAGTCCAACACACATTCTAAGAGATTTCTGACGCCCGCCAATCCGGATCCAGAATTCAGTGGTAGGTTGTAGTGGGATCAAGAGGCATTGAAAAGTCCAACGGCAGACTGGGAACAAAGGATCTCCTGAACCTCCGAGTCCTGCAGCGCGGTAAGATGAACCGTCCATCTGACCAAAACTCTGTGAGAGGCCGAGCCTCGCTGTGAGAGGCCGAGCCATATTGTTCATTCTAACTCGGAGCTGGCTCCATGTTTGCCCCCTCCACCTCAGTTTTCAGTCAGTCTCCTGCGTGGCACCGAACTGGCCTTTTTTGCCCGCTTGTCCAGGCGCCTGTTTCCAACATACTGCAGCATAAAACAGGGCACTCGCTACCACAGTCTGTTGGAAGATGAACAGACATCAGAAGATTTAAGTCTCCTTAGGAAGAAGAGGCAGCTCTGCCCCTTCTTCAGTGTTCACAGACCAGTCCAGCTTATTGTTCAGAACTGCACCCAAATATCTGTATTTCTGGACAACTTCACCACTTGGTGGTGTTCAGAAGCTCCAATCACTGAAGACTTCCACAAGGTCCCTGTATTCCACCTTCTGTTCACTTCGCACACGTGCCACCACAGCTCTATCATCTGAAAACTTCTGAATGTGACAGGACTCAGATCGTTTTAAGGTCAGATGTGTTTTTTTTTTTCAAGATGGCGCTGCCGATGCAGCTGCCTGTTATTTCAGCTCTGCCCCCCTTTTCCTACTTTCGCTATTTTTAATACTTTTTAATAGTGCTTATTTGCGCCTGCGCAATCTTGGCATTATCTTGGATAAAGGGATGTCTCTGGAACATCATACGAAACAGTTAGTTAGAAATTGTTTTTTCCAGATCCGGAATATCTCTAAACTTCGAAAAATGGTGTCTTTTGAAGAGTTAGAGATGATTGTACATGCTTTTATATCTTCGCGACTGGATTACTGTAACAGCCTGTTCACGTGTCTTAATAAGAAAGAACTGGCTCATTTGCAGGTTGTGCAAAACTCCGCTGCACGGCTTCTGACCTGCACCCACAGGAGAGCCCATATTAGCCCAATACTCAAGTATTGGCTCCCTGTCTCGTTTAGGACAAATTATAAAATCCTGGTGCTTACATTTAGAGCTCTGCATGGGCAGGCTCCAGAATACATCAAGGAACTGATCCAACCGTATGTGTCCACCAGGGGCCTGAGGTCCTCCAACCTGAACCTGCTGATGGTTCCCCGTACCTGTTTTAAAACTCGAGGGGACAGATCTTTTAATGCCGTGGCGCTGCGCCTTTGGAATGAGCTTCCCTGCTCCCTTCGCTCGATAGACTGTCGATGTTTTTAAAAAGCAACTTGACTCACCTTTTTAAAATTGCATTTTAGCTTGATTTTCTTTTAAATGTTTGTATGTGTTATTTTGTATTTATTGATTTTATCATGTGAAGCACTTTGTAACCCTGGTCTGTGAAAAGTGCTATATAAATAAAGTTTACTTACTTATTTGTCTTTAATTGCAGTGGGTGGTACCCTGTGAAGTATGCACGTGGGAAACCCACTTTTGTAACTCTTGTGATTAGTTTTATGCTCCTTTTGGCACTATTTGAGGCAGCGCTGGGAAATCCCTTTGTCAGCGACCCAGGACGTCCCATTGTTTACAGCCGGGATCAGCTGCTTGGACTAAGAGACTCTATGTACAGTGGGCCGGGTCCCCGCTATGCTGAGCACCAGGATATACCTGCAGACATACGGAGGAGACGGACAGGCTGCAGGGGTGGACGGACGAAGCAGAGAAGGACTCATATTCCGTCTGTGGTCATGGGGAATGTAAGATCTCTCCGCAACAAGACCAAGGAGGTAGCAGCGCTAACCCGTTTCCAGAGGCTGTATAAGGGCTGCAGTCTCATGTGCTTCACAGAGTCGTGGTTGGATGAACATGTACCGGACTCTTATTAACATGGACGGCTTTACACTCATCCAGGAGACAGGACAGGACGTTGGCAGAGAGCAGAAAAAAAAGAGGAGGAGGGCTCGCCATTTATATGAGAGAGATGGTGCAGCGCAGCTCATGTTCACGTGAAAGATCAGATCTGCTCCTCGGACGTGGAGCTACTTGCGGTGAGCATGAGGCCGTACTATCTCCCATGGGAGTTTGGAAGTGTGATTACGCTCTGCGCGTATATTCCTTCCCCTGCAGACGCCGCCGCTGCCTGCGAGCGGATCCACAGTATAGTCACACGGCTGCAGACACAACACCCCCGCGCCCTCCTCCTCATCACTGTGGACTTTAACCACGCCTCCCTCTCCGCCACCCTCCCCACGTTCACCCAGTATGTCACATGTAAAACCAGAGACAAGAGAATACTGGACCTTTTTTACGCTAATGTGGAGGACACTTACACCTCCACCCTCTCCCCCTGCTGGGACGCTCGGATCAAAATCTCGTCTATCTGCTCCCCCAATACACACCCAGGGTGAGAAGAGAGCCAGTGCAGAAAAGGTCAGTGAAACTCTGGACTGAAGAGGCCACTGAGAGGCTGAGGGACTGTTTCAGAACCACAGACTGCAGCATGTTTCAAAACTTTCACGGTAAAGACATCAACGGCCTGACCCAGTGTGTCACTGACTACATGAACTTCTGTGTGGAGAGCACTGTGCCCACCCGGAGGGTACGGTGCTTTCCCAACAACCACCCTGGGTGACCCTCGAGCTGAAGGTCCTGATGAACCAGAAGAAGAGGGCTTTCAACTCGGGAGACAGAGAGGAGCAGCGTAGAGCCCAACAGGAGCTCCAGTGGAAGATCTGTGACGCCAAGAAGGAGTATGGAAGGAAGATGGAGGAGCAGCTGGCCCAGAACAACGTCAGGGATGTGTGGAGATGCCTCAAGACCGCCTCCGGATTTGGGTAGGGTGCCAGCAGGACTGCAGAGGGAGATTCTCAGTTTGCAGAGGAGCTAAACAGCTACTTTAACCGTTTTGGCTCCTCCATACCTGCTCCCCTGCCTGCTCCCGGCTCTCCACACGTCTCCAGCAGCCAGCCCTCCAGTCCCTCTGAGCCCCCACCTTCTTCCCCCCTGGACTTTGTCCCTCCTCTCCCTGGACTGTATTCAGCACCAGACCACCTCAGCTCCCCCCTCCCTCCCACCTCACTCTAACTCCGACCAAGGTGAGAGGTCAGCTCCTGCGGCTGAAGCAGAGGAAAGCAGCAGGACCTGATGGGATCTTCCTGAAGCTGCTGAGGACCTGTGCAGATGAGCTCTGTGAGGTCCTCAGCCACATCTTCAACAAGAGCCTCAGCCTGGGGGAGGTCCCCACCCTGTGGAAGACCTCCTGTGTGGTCCTGGTTCCCAAAACACTGCACGCCAAGGAACCGGCCCACTACAGACCAATTGCCCTGACCTCCCACCTCATGAAGACCATGGAACGGCTCATCCTGTCTCACCTTCGCACCGTGGTGAGCAACATCCTGGACCCACTGCAGTTCGCCTACAGGCCCAACATTGGGGTAGATGATGCTGTCATCTACTTACTGCTACGAGTGCTCACCCACCTGGAGACCGACGGGAGCGCTGTGAGAGTCATGTTCTTTGATTTCTCCAGCGCTTTCAACACCATCAGACCGGTGCTGCTGCGAGGGAAGCTGGAGGACGCAGGTGTGGATGGACATCTTGCCGCCTGGACCATCAATTACCTCACTGACCGCCCGCAGTACATGCAGCTGTGAGGCTGTCAGTCTGAGGTGGTAAGGTGCAGTACCGGGGCCCCCCAGGGCACCGTCCTCTCGCCTTTCCTCTTCATCCTCTACACGTCGGACTTCACCTACAACACAGACAGCTGCCATCTCCAGAAATTCTCTGGTGACTCCACCATTGTGGGTCGTGTGTCTGAGGAAAACGAGCTGGAGTACCGTTCAGTCATCACAGACTTTGTGGACTGGTGTGAGCGCAACCACTTGTGTCTCAACACCAGTAAGACGAAGGAGATGGTGATCGACTTCAGGAGGAAACCACCACCTCACCCACCGGTGAACATTCAGGGGGAGGACATAAAGACTGTGGACAGTTTCAAATACCTCGGTGTTTTCCTCAACAACAAACTGGACTGGACTCACAACACTGACGCCCTATACAAAAAAGGACAGCATCGCCTCCACCTCCTGAGGACACTGAGATCCTTTGGAGTGAGCAGGCCTCTGCTTAAGACCTTCTATGACTCTGTTGTAGCCTCTGCTCTCCTCTATGCTGCAGGAAGTCCAGCTCTGTCCTGGGCTGTCCTCTAGACTCTCTGGAGGAGGTGGCTGAGAGGAGCAGCTCGTTCAGTGACAGACTGAGGCACCCTCAGTGCAAGAAGGAACGATACTGCAGGTCGTTCCTCCCTGCTGCTGTCAGACTGTACAATAACAGTGTGAAATAACCACATGCAATAATATGTCCACAAATCAAATCAATTTTATTTATATAGCGCCAAATCACAACAAACAGTTGCCCCAAGGCGCTTTATATTGTAAGGCAAGGCCATACAATAATTACGGAAAAACCCCAACGGTCAAAACGACCCCCTGTGAGCAAGCACTTGGCGACAGTGGGAAGGAAAAACTCCCTTTTAACAGGAAGAAACCTCCAGCAGAACCAGGCTCAGGGAGGGGCAGTCTTCTGCTGGGACTGGTTGGGGCTGAGGAAGAGAACCAGGAAAAAGACATGCTGTGAAGGGGAGCAGAGATCGATCACTAATGATTAAATGCAGAGTGGTGCATACAGAGCAAAAAGAGAAAGAAACACTCAGTGCATCATGGGAACCCCCCAGCAGTCTAAGTCTATAGCAGCATAACTAAGGGATGGCTCAGAGTCACGTGATCCAGCCCTAACTATAAGCTCCTTCTAGTCCCTGTCAGTACTCTAGCTGCAGCATTTTGAATTAACTGAAAGCTTTTCAGGGAACTTTTAGGACAACCTGATAATAATGAATTACAATAGTTCAGCCTAGAGGAAATAAATGCATGAATAAGTTTTTCAGCATCACTCTGAGACAAGACCTTTCTAATTTTAGAGATATTGCGCAAATGAAAAAAGCAGTCCTACATATTTGTTTAATATGCGCATTGAAGGACATGACCTGATCACAAATGACTCCAAGATTTCTCACAGTATTACTAGAGGTCAGGGTAATGCCATCCAGAGTAAGGATCTGGTTAGACACCATGTTTCTAAGATTTGTGGGGCCAAGTACAATAACTTCAGTTTTATCTGAGTTTAAAAGCAGAAAATTAGAGGTCATCCATGTCTTTATGTCTGTAAGACAATCCTGCAGTTTAGCTAATTGGTGTGTGTCCTCTGGCTTCATGGATAGATAAAGCTGGGTATCATCTGCGTAACAATGAAAATTTAAGCAATGCCGTCTAATAATACTGCCTAAGGGAAACATGTATAAAGTGAATAAAATTGGTCCTAGCACAGAACCTTGTGGAACTCCATAATTAACCTTAGTCTGTGAAGAAGATTCCCCATTTACATGAACAAATTGTAATCTATTAGATAAATATGATTCAAACCACTGCAGTGCAGTGCCTTTAATACCTATGGCATGCTCTAATCTCTGTAATAAAATTTTATGGTCAACAGTATCAAAAGCAGCACTGAGGTCTAACAGAACAAGCACAGAGATGAGTCCACTGTCTGAGGCCATAAGAAGATCATTTGTAACCTTCACTAATGCTGTTTCTGTACTATGATGAATTCTAAAACCTGACTGAAACTCTTCAAATAGACCATTCCTCTGCAGATGATCAGTTAGCTGTTTTACAACTACCCTTTCAAGAATTTCTGAGAGAAAAGGAAGGCTGGAGATTGGCCTATAATTAGCTAAGATAGCTGGGTCAAGTGATGGCTTTTTAAGTAATGGTTTAATTACTGCCACCTTAAAAGCCTGTGGTACATAGCCAACTAATAAAGATAGATTGATCATATTTAAGATCGAAGCATTAATTAATGGTAGGGCTTCCTTGAGCAGCCTGGTAGGAATGGGGTCTAATAGACATGATGATGGTTTGGAGGAAGTAACTAATGAAAATAACTCAGAACAATCGGAGAGAAAGAGTCTAACCAAATACCGGCAGCACTGAAAGCAGCCAAAGATAACGATACGTCTTTGGGATGGTTATGAGTAATTTTTTCTCTAATAGTTAAAATTTTATTAGCAAAGAAAGTCATGAAGTCATTACTAGTTAAAGTTAAAGGAATACTCGGCTCAATAGAGCTCTGACTCTTTGTCAGCCTGGCTACAGTGCTGAAAAGAAACCTGGGGTTGTTCTTATTTTCTTCAATTAGTGATGAGTAGTAAGATGTCCTAGCTTTACGGAGGGCTTTTTTATAGAGCAACAGACTCTTTTTCCAGGCTAAGTGAAGATCTTCTAAATTAGTGAGACGCCATTTCCTCTCCAACTTACGGGTTATCTGCTTTAAGCTGCGAGTTTGTGAGTTATACCATGGAGTCAGGCACTTCTGATTTAAAGCTCTCTTTTTCAGAGGAGCTACAGCATCCAAAGTTGTCTTCAATGAGGATGTAAAACTATTGACGAGATACTCCATCTCACTTACAGAATTTAGGTAGCTACTCTGCCCTGTGTTGGTATATAGCATTAGAGAACATAAAGAAGGAATCATATCCTTAAAGCTAGTTACAGCGCTTTCTGAAAGACTTCTAGTGTAATGAAACTTATTCCCCACTGCTGGGTAGTCCATCAGAGTAAATGTAAATGTTATTAAGAAATGATCAGACAGAAGGGAGTTTTCAGGGAATACTGTTAAGTCTTCAATTTCCATACCATAAGTCAGAACAAGATCTAAGATATGATTAAAGTGGTGGGTGGACTCATTTACATTTTGAGCAAAGCCAATTGAGTCTAATAATAGATTAAATGCAGTGTTGAGGCTGTCATTCTCAGCATCTGTGTGGATGTTAAAATCGCCCACTATAATTATCTTATCTGAGCTAAGCACTAAGTCAGACAAAAGGTCTGAAAATTCACAGAGAAACTCACAGTAATGACCAGGTGGATGATAGATAATAAATAAAACTGGTTTTTGGGACTTCCAATTTGGATGGACAAGACTAAGAGTCAAGCTTTCAGAGATCTAATGTTTAATAGACCACATTTAACTGTTTTAGTCTGTGGTGCAGTTGAAGGTGTTATATTATTTTTTCTTTTTGAATTTTTATGCTTAAATAGATTTTTACTGGTTATTGGTGGTCTGGGAGCAGGCACCGTCTCTACGGGGATGGGGTAATGAGGGGATGGCAGGGGGAGAGAAGCTGCAGAGAGGTGTGTAAGACTACAACTCTGCTTCCTGGTCCCAACCCAGGATAGTCACGGTTTGGAGGATTTAAGAAAATTGGCCAGATGTCTAGAAATGAGAGCTGCTCCATCCAAAGTGGGATGGATGCCGTCTCTCCTAACAAGACCAGGTTTTCCCCAGAAGCTTTGCCAATTATCTATGAAGCCCACCTCATTTTTTGGACACCACTCAGACAGCCAGCAATTCAAGGAGAACATGCGGCTAAACGTGTCACTCCCGGTCCAATTGGGGAGGGGCCCAGAGAAAACTACAGAGTCCGACATTGTTTTTGCAAAGTTACACACGGATTCAATGTTAATTTTAGTGACCTCCGATTGGCGTAACCGGGTGTCATTACTGCCGACGTGAATTACAATCTTACCACATTTACGCTTAGCCTTAGCCAGCAGTATCAAATTTCCTTCAATGTCACCTGCTCTGGCCCCCGGAAGACAATTGACTATGGTTGCTGGTGTCGCTAACTTCACATTTCTCAAAACAGAGTCGCCAATAACCAGAGTTTGATCCTCGGCGGGTGTGTCGCCAAGTGGGGAAAAACGGTTAGAAATGTGAACGGGTTGGCGGTGTACACGGGGCTTCTGTTTAGGGCTACGCTTCCTCCTCACAGTCACCCAGTCGGCCTGCTTTCCCGGCTGCTCGGGATCTGCTGGAAGGGAACTAACGGCGTCTAAGCTACCTTGGTCCGCACCGACTACAGGGGCCTGGCTAGCTGTAGGATTTTCCACGGTGCGGAGCTGAGTTTCCAATTCGCCCAGCCTGGCCTCCAGAGCTACTAACAAGCTACACTTATTACAAGTATCGTTACTGCTAAAGGAGGCCGAGGAATAACTAAACATTTCACACCCAGAGCAGAAAAGTGGGGGAGAGACAGGAGAAGCCGCCATGCTAAATCGGCTAAGAGCTAGTAGCTGCGCTAAGCTAGCGGATTCCTAAAAACACGCAAAGTAAATAATGTGTAAATAATTTAGAGGTGATTCAGCAGAGGGAGTGCTTTAGTTAAGGCACGTAAAGATTACACTGTGAAACAAATTGTTATCTAGGTAACTAGATCAATCTAACTGCGCAGATTAAACAGCTAACAGATACAGCAAAACACCGCTGTTCTCCGGAACAGGAAGTGATACAATACCGCAGTGAGAGCCAACCACCAGTAGAGGCAAGCCAATATGTCCACAAATCACGTGCAATATTATTAATATGTCCATAAATCATGTGCAATAACAACTCATTTACAAATCCCTGCACTAATGTCACCTTGCTACATCTAAATTCTACTTCACATATTGTAAATAAGATGGTCCTATCTATTTTTCAATCCCAATCATGTTTATATATATATATATATATATATACACATATATATATATATATATATATATATATATACACATATATATATATATATATATATATATATATATATACACACATATATATATATACACACACACACACACACACACTATTTCTTCCTCATTTTCTTATTTTATTGTACTGTTACAAGTATTATTATTATTATTATTGCTTATCCTTGCACATGTTGTTTGATGAACATTTTCTTGCACCCATCTTGGGTTTTTTTTTTTTTTTAAGAGCTGAAGTAACGTGAATTTCTCCTCTGTGACATCAATAAAGTCTTATCTTATCTTATAGTGGGAACAGGAATGGAGCAGAAATAGTGGGGCCCCTGTGGGTCCCATGGTACTCTCCAATGTGTCTGAAACACCAGACCCCAAACTCACAAAATGTGGTCTTGATGTGAGATAGTAAATAAGCCAAGAACTTAAGTTCAATCTTCTCTCTCAGCAAGTAGGCATGAACCTGGTACAGCACACAGACCACAGCGTCCTGCACGCCCATATGTTCCTGGTATGCAAACTGAAGAGAATCTAATTCCTGTGTTACCTTATGTAATGCAGGAGAAGCCTTTCCAGGGATTTCATAATGTGTGATGTCAATGCTACTGGCCTGTTGTCTTTTATCTCCACTGGACGCCTGATTTTGGGCATTGGTACAAGACGAGATGTTTTCCAACTCACCAGGACTCTCTCCATCTGCAGACTCAGATTCAAGAGCCTCTGTAGAGGTTCGGCTAATTGAGCTGCAGTCCAACATTCTTGAACATACCCCATCTGAACCCACTGCTTTCCCTGAACGCAGCCTTTTGAGCTCTGCCCTCACCTCATCTGTTGTCAAAGACAAGGGGGTTAGCAGAAGCTGGCCAGGTGCACAGGGGATGTCTGAGGAGGTGGGGGGGGGGGGGGTGGCTGAGGCTGTCCCAGACGAAGCAGGACTAACTCCAGCTGCCATATCAAACCTCTTAAAAACCTGCTTAAAGTCACTGGCTTTATCCACATTCCCTATATAAATGAAAATAAACTGAAATGAAATTGAAATCCCCCTCCGTAGCCCAGCTTTTCCTTATGGCCAGGAATGTTCCTCATCCCTTTCCACACTTAATTTATGTTATTCTGCCGCAGGTTTCTTTTCATCTGATTTTTATAATTCAGCTTCGCCTGCTTTAATCTCCTCCTCACTTTATGTTGCACAGATCTCATCTCCTTGTCTTCATCCTTAAAGGCTTGCTTTTTCTGATTCAGTAGCTAACTTCTTGACGTCACTAGTTATCCATGGTTTATTATGGGAAAAGCAGCACACAGTATTTACAGGTGGTTAATGGCCATGTCATTTCCCTCTGACTCCAACAGCACGTCCCACTCTGCATGCAAAACGCTCCCTCAGACCAGAGGGTCACCCCTTTGAGTCTGACCTGCTTGAGGTTTCTTCCTCAAATCATCAGAGGGAGTTTTTTCTTACCACCGTCGCCTATGTGCTTGCTCTAAGGGTTGGTAAGGTTAGACCTTACTTGTGTGAAGCACCTTGAGGCAACTTTTTGTGATTTGGTGCTATATAGATGAAATGAATGAAAGGAGCGAGGTGCAGCAGGATGTGGGCTGTAAAAAAACAAACTGTGATCTGATCTACCAAGTGGTGGTAGAGGCATAGCCCTGTAAGCCTCCTGAACATTTGCACAAAACAGATCTAACACCTTATCCTGTCGTGTGGAACAGTCCACATACTGCACAAACCCAGGCAGAAGGGAGCTGAGAGTGACAGGATTAAAATCCCACACCTCTGCCATAAGTGCCTCTGGATGCTCAGTCTGAAGTCCAGCGACAGTCCCATGGATGATGTCACACTTACTGCTGGTGCAAAGTAAGCAGTAATGGCGATCACGTGTGAGAACTCGCTCGGCATATAATATGGTCTCGGACCGACAGCCAGCAGTTCTATATCCTGTGTCGAGAGTTCCACCATCTGGTCTGTTGTTGACATACAGAATCAGTGTCTCCCCCCGGTTACTCTTTTTACTCGCTGCTGCATCTGTGTCAGCTCGCACAGCCAAGAAGCCAGGTGCATCTGCGTGAGTCCGGCATGTTGTTATTTAGCCAGGTCTCAATGAAACACATCAGCCTACACTCCCGGTACTGTCGCTGGTTGCTCACAAGTACCTCTGACTCATGACACTTATTGGGCAGTGAGTTAACATTCCTCGTCAGGACCGAAGGTTGCATCTCCACTTCCTAGCCCTTAGGTTAACCCTTGCGCTGCATCCGCAGTACGGCGGGTGTGATGAAACACCGACAGGAGCCAGTAGGAGGCCTAAAATCAATAGTTACCTAAATTTCAGATAGAACTTTGAGTATATATACACCGCAAAGACTGATAAACAAGGCATGGAAGCCAGTTCCAAAATGCCACAACGATGATAGTGGGCAGAAAAAATTATTGATCTATCCTAAAGTTACAAAAGCTTTCAGTAAGTTATTAATGTCAAACTGTAGGTCCTGTGCATCACAGATCTTCAACTGCTTTTCCGGGATCAGGTCATGAGGGCAAGAGCTCCAGCAGGGGACCCCAGACTTCCCTTTCCCAGGCCACATTGACAACCTCCAACTGGAGGATCCCGAGGCGTTCCCAGGCCAGTGTGGAGATATAATCTCTCCACCTAGTCCTGGGTCTTCCCCGGGGTCTCTTCCCAGATGGATGTGCCTGGAACACCTCCCTAGGGAGGCCCCAAACCACAGCAGCTGGCTCCTTTCAACGTGAAAGAGCAGCGACTCTACTCCGAGCCCCTCACGAATGACTGAGCTTCTCACTTTATCTCTAAGGCCCTGTGCTTCTACAAATAATACATCATCTCTTAACTGTTTAAGACATGAAGGGAGAGGTCATTATTCATTGGAGGGGGTGGGAATTGTGGACTGGTTTCAAATCATGACATTTGGGGGGGAATTGATTTCACAGAATTTAAGGGTGGGGGGTGATTTCAAATCTGGAGAAATTTTAGTTGAAGCCCCTCCAGAATTCACCAGATACAAGCTTTCAAAGTCTAAAAAAAAAAAATGTTCTATTGGAGTATATTGTTTCAAACATCAGATTTTGGGCAGATGTAAGAGAGGGTAACACTGAGCTTCGGAGGGGGGTGGGGGGTGCTGATTATGATTTGTTCCGACTGGGGGCCTTGGATTTTAACGCACAGCATTTTTGGGGGGTTGCATTCCAATTCAATGGTCTTCGGCAAGAAGGCCTTTTGCACCACTTATCTTGCGACTCTTATTTTTAAACCTTTTTTAACGTTTCTGCTTAAATCTCACAAGTATTTGTTGTCCACAAATATAATATACATCTACGTGTACAAGCAGAAAAAAAATATTCAAATCAAACCGTGATTTATAAATAAAAAGTACATTGCATTTCAAATTATTTCATATTGGAATTATAAAATGAGTAATTAAAAAGTCTGTTTTCTCAAAGAAATATAATGCAGCACTTTGTAATAAACAAATACCAAATTATCTCACATGTGCTTCAGCTGTGCATCAAAATGATCTAAATCTAACATTCAAATAAACTGTGAACATTTTTCTCATGGAAAAGATGCTACATCTTCTATTGTACCTGAGCCACATGATAGAAATACTTTTTTATGCAGTCTTTATCAGAAAGATTATAATCTGAAATTCCCCTTAACCCTAACGCCTGACAGGAACTAACATGTATGATTTACAAACATTTTTGACCGTTAAACTTTATTCACTTTACCAGCAAAAAAATGTTAGCGGACTGAAAGTTAGCGGAACTAAATTTAGCAGAAGCTAATTGGTCTGCTGATGGTTTTCAAAGTTAGCTGAAAAGCTAATCCACTAATGAAAAAGTTAGCTTCACGGATTAGCGGTTAGCAGAACTGTGCCCACCACTGTGTGTGTGTATATATATATATATATATATATAAAAACACACTAGCTGAGTTACCCATTCTACGCACAGGTAATAGAGAAGAATTTTATCCATGTCACTGTATATATCATGTGAAGTTAGTTAAGGTGTAGTAAGATGCATTGCATTGTGTACATGTTATCATTAATTTCCATAAAGCAATTTGTGACATTCATGAGACTCAAGTGAATGACGACACAAAAGTTGATTGCAATTAAAGTGCACCCTAGCCAGCCGCTACTATGTAGCAAGTAAAGTGTGATGCTGCTATTTGACCTGAGTACAATGTGAACTGTGAAAATAAGGGCTCCAGTGAGCTGATCGTGATCTAATAGATAAGGCTGACTGTGTGTGTGTGTGTGTGTGTGTGTGTGTGTGTGTGTGTGTGTGTGTGTGTGTGTGTGTGTGTGTGTGTGTGTGTGTGTGTGTGTTTGCACACGTATGCTTTCAACCTAAGGGCCCCAGTGACCTCAATGTCAATTTAATTAGCTTATAATGTGCCAAATCACAGCAAAACCCATCTCAAGGTGCCTTACATAAAACAATTCAACATAAAATTTAAATAAATAATTAAAAATGAATTTAAAAAAATTTCAAATACATAATTAAAAACAGAAGTAAAAGAATAAAACAGATAAAAAATAAAAACTATTCATAAGAAAGAGGGGAAAAAAAATAGGTTTTCAGTCTTGACTTAAAAATGTCCACGGACTCAGACTGCCTCACGGTCGCAGGAAGACTGTTCCACAGACCGGGTGCACGATGCAAAAAGGCTCTCTGACCTGCTGACTTCTTCTTCACCCTGGGAACACAGAGAAGTCCCGCATCCTGTGACCGCAAATCCCAGACCGGCATGTAAAATTCCACCAGCTCAGCCAGATAAGATGGTGCCAGTCCATGAACAAACTTATAAGTCAATAACAAAACCTTAAAATCTGCTCTCACAGAGACAAGGAGCCAGTGCAAAGATGCCAAAATGGGTGTGATATGTTCAGACCTTCTACTACGTGTCAAAAATATGGCGGTAGCGTTCTGAACCAGCTGAAGACCCCTGACGCTGGACTGCGGTAACCCTGAAAATAGAACATTACGGACTTCCGGGTCAGGGTTGAACATGGCGACATCATAGGAAAGCAGCTCCCCGATAAAAGCTGAGAAAATGCCCCATATGCACAAAACCTGAGATAAATGCAGAGGACTTGAAGATAATACTTGAAGATAATTTGGGAACACCAAACTACGCAGAGACGAAGACCACAAGCAAGTTAAGCTAACGTCGGAGCTAACGCTAACGGGGGAGCTACCACCTGAGAAAGAGCAAGTACCGGAGAAAATGTCAGATTTGGACGTGATTTTGCGGGAGATAAGAGAGTTCAGACGTGAGACAACAGAGGGTCTTACCGGCATCAGGGAAGACCTTAAACTGACGAATGGCAGGACTGACGAAGCGGAAAAAAGAAGTGGGGACACGTGTATTAAGCATTGAGGAAGTAACATGTGAGCTCATCAAACTTCACAGAAAGCTGGAGGAGAGACAAATCGATCAAGAAGGGAGGGCGCATGGAGTCAAAGAAGGGGCTGAAAATGGAGCAGAGTCAATGAGTGCTTTTGTGGAGCAGCTATTGAGAGAAAAGCTTGACCTGCCGCTCACATATCAGCTCAGTGTGGAGAGAGCCCACAGATCGCTGGGACCCCGCCCACCCAATGACGCACCACCAAGATCGATAGTAGTGAAATTTTCAAGCCACAAGTGCAAAGAGGACATCATCAAAAAGGCTTGGGAGAAGAAAGGTTTTCTCTTAGAAGGACAAAGAGTGTATGTTGATCACGATGACACACCTGAAGTGATGAAGAAAAGAAAGGAATATGCAGAGGCAAAGAGAGTTTTAAGAGAGAATAAAATCAGGTTCCAGACACCCTTTCCGGCAAAGTTTCATGTTTTCTACGAGGGAGAAACTCACTTGTACAACTCCGCAGCAGAGGCGACCAAAGACATGGTGAACAGAGGTTTTTCGGTACACGTTGTCAAACCAGCAGAAGACCGAATGGAGAAGATTCAGCGACGAATGTGGCACTCATTTCACAGAGCAGGCAGCCAGGACCAGACTCATTCCTCCGTACAGGGATACAAGGAGAAGCAACAGGCTTTTAGAAGAACAACAGAGGTACTCCAAGAATAAGCCTAAACAATCTCAGGTAACCAATTTTACTTCTTTGAGACTACTCAGGGAATTGATTTCTTTAAGATGAGACTGAAGGACAGGGTCGAAAAAGGTCACGAGGGCCCCCTACTAGCCAGGGGCTATCCCTCAGAGCTGGTTTTTAGCTTGGAAAGGGTTAAAGACTATATAACCTCAGGTTTGGAAGTCATCTGTGTTCTTTTTGATTTTCGTTCTACTGTTGGTTCACAAAGTATGTTTGTTTGTTGTAGCATATGGGGTGGAAATACAGATAATACACAATATTCTAAGGTAAATGACATCACAAAGTAATCTATTGAAAGTAGCCTCTTATAACGTTAATGGGCTGCGTAGCCCAATCAAAAGGAGCAAAGTAATAAATAAAATGGAAAAAAGAGGGAGCGGGAGTACTTTTCTTACAGGAGACCCATCTGACAGACAAAGAACATGAAAAGCTAAAGAGGAATGGGTACAATCAGGAGTTTTCATCATCTTATAAATCAAGCCATAGAAGAGGGGTCTCTGTACTGATTTTAAACAAAATTAGTTTTGACATGGCTAAGGTGATTAAAGACAAAGAGGGCTGGTATATTTTAGTGATTGGCAGATTGGAGGGTGAACTGGTGTCTTAACCAGAGGCTTAACCCACAACTGGACTCATCAGGGAAAGCAGAGAAGAAAAATAGTATAGGCAAAAATATCAGAAAAATTATATCACAACTGGGAATTTTGGGTATTTGGAGGGAACTTAACCCCTCTATCAGAGATTATACCTATTTCTCGGCGCCACACTCTATGTACTCTAGGATTGATTATTTTTTAATATATGCCAGGGATCGGTATAAAATAAAAAGCTGTGATTTTGGAGTGAGGGACTTCTCTGATCACTGTCCAGTATATATAAAGATAACCATGGAAAGAGAAGTGAAAAAACAATTTGGAGACTGAACTCAAGCCTGCTTATCAGTCAAATGAAAGATGAAATTGAAAAAGAGATTGGTGAATATGTTGAACAAAATGATAATGGAGAAGTATCTCCGTCAATATTGTGGGATGCATGCTAAGCGGTTATGAGAGGGAAATTGATAGCTAGATCTGCATATAGGAAAAAAATTAAACAGGAAAGACTTAAAACTTAACAAACTGATTTGAAAAGACTGGAGAAAGAACATAAAAAGTCAAATGATAGGAAGATATTGGCTGAAATCAAAAAGAAAAAAGCAGAGATCAATGACATTTTGATGCAAGAAATCCAGGAAAAAATTATATACACAAAACAGAGGTATTATGAGGCTGCGAGTAAGTGTGCAAAATTACAGGCATATAGGCTTAAAAAGCAGCAAACATTGGGAAGCATTTATAAAATACAAGACCCACAAACTAATTCTGTGGTGTACAAGACGGATCAAATTCATAAATGTTTTGAATCTTATTATGATAGACTGTATTCCCAGGCACATAATAACAATGAATCCCAAACTGATGTTTTCTTAAATGGCCTAGATCTACCACAAATAACAGAAGAACAAAATAACTCATTGATATCAGAAATAACAATGCAAGAAATAAATGCAGAAATTTCTAAACTCAAAAACAATAAAAGCCCAGGGGCTGACAGATATATATCAGAATGGTATAAAACTTTTAGAAAAACCTTGACCCCTTTATTACATAGGACTTTTAATTGGATAATAAAAGGAGGCGCTATTCCTGATTCTTGGAGGGAAGCAATCATTACCGTAATTGCAAAAGAAAGCAAGGATGCAACAGATTGTTCTAGCTATAGACCGATAAGTGTACTTAATATTGACTATAGACTATTCACAGCTATTCTAGCAAGGCGTACTGAAAAAATTCTACCAGATATTCTAAGTTTAGACCAAACAGGATTTATAAAGTGTAGACAAACTCATGACAGTATTCGCAGAACACTGCATATTATGCAACATATCACTGAAAACAAGGTACAAGCATTAATAATGGGAATGGACGCAGAAAAGGCATTCGACTCAGTAAGGTGGGAATTCCTATTTAGAGTAATGAAGACGTTTAACTTTCATGAAAATTGTATTAGGACCATCCAGATGTTATACACAAATCCCATCGCAAGGGTTAAGGTCAATGGAAGTTTGTCTAATATTATCAAATTAGAAAGAGGTTGCCGTCAGGGCTGTTCGGTAAGCCCTGCTTACAGGTGAATGACGCAACCGACAGGCGTGAAAAAACTCATGCATGCGCACGAGGGTTCAAGCTTGGCTGATGCAATTACACGTGATTCAAATCCATATCGTTTTTGAAAAAAATAAAAGGTCCGATACTTTTCTAACAGACCTCGTATATATATATATATATATATATATATATATATATATATATATATATATATATATGTGTGTGTGTATATCAGCTGATAGTAGTTGTCACCCTGTTTTTCTAGTTGCTGTTACGTGACATTTACAGTGGTCATGTCATTAATTTCCATTTCACATCTGACAGAAAAATATAAAACATTCCAACTAACAAAAGCATATGACACCAAACTGACATCATGTGCTTACAAGAGTCTAAATTCAGATTTTTAAAGCCAAGTTTGTTTGGCATCTCATACAGTCACTTGCTCAGTTCCCTGCTGTAGTTTTTGTGCCGGTGTTTCTCGTAATCAGCGCGAATAAGCTAATACTTGGTACCAATGGAAAGACTGATGTTTTGTCTACAAACAACCACAAGCTCGACCGGATCCAGCCGTCCTTGTGATCAGCAGAGGAATCAAAACATCTCGGTGTCTGCGGTGTGCGCGCTTTTTCTCATTCCTGCAAGTTTTAAAGTAACGATCTCTAAAATGTTGCAAAGGTGAGTTAGCCATTCAGTGTTTTTGTTTCTAGAGTGGGAAAATACTTACTTATTTGGGTAGAAAATGTCAGTGTGTTATGTCTTGCTGTTTATCTCTGACGTGAAAATGTGCCGGTTGTGGATCACTGAAGCAGCAGCCTCGTGTCTGTACTTGTGATCCATGTGGACTTTGGGGCTCATCTCAACATCACGAATGGACATGAATGTGGGGGCTTTTACTTTTTAACTCGGGAGAAATCTCACCTCCACACTTTATTTTTTGCTCGTAAAAACGTGTAACGGCGCCTTTCAAAACGAAGTAAATTCTCATTTAATAAGTATGATTTCTTGATCCAGAACCGGGCAAAAGTGATCCATTTCTGGAAAATGTTTGTACCACACATAATGTGGCTTCACACTCCACCCAGACTTTTTCAGCTAAATAGCATCCAAATACACAATACAACAATACACAATAAAGGACATTCAGTTGTATTATGGCTCCGTATAGCAGGACTTTAAAAAAAGGTGATCCGGAACTGGACAACCGTCTGTATTTAGTATCAGACGGGCTTTATTCTACTAAAAGTACTAAAACCAATAAATCTGTCTTGGTATTTTATATTTTTGTCCGTCTAACGCTGACGTTTGAAATGTTTTGACCTAACACTGTCCTGCCGGAAAGACGGTTTGTGTTAACGCTAATTTCTTTTGTCACAAAATAAAGACGTTTTTATCGACAAAACAGAGATGAAATAAGACGAGTTGACTTTGAAACGTTTCCGCACTCACCGACGCTTCCGCTCAAGCTAAAGGCGGCTCGGACTACCAACAAAGAACCAGCCGGTCCGGTCGGTACCGGCCCAGTCTGCCGTCCGGAATCAGCATGACGTCACAGCTGACACAAACGAGGCTAACCGTGCTAGCTAAAGCAAACTGCGCAAAAACTCTGGATCACTCAACCAAGACAACCGTGGACCGCCATCTTGCTACTCCCTTCGTATATCATAAAAGGGCGAGTTAAAATTCAGTTTATTTTGCTCCATTAGCTCAAATGCTCAGCATTAAACTAAGCCGTCCAACATAGCTGGTCTCACTACTGTCTTGTAAACTTTCTCCTTCACTCTTGCTGATATTCTTCGGTCACAAATCCCTCCTGCCACCTTTCTCCACCCACTCCACCCTGCCTGCACTCTCTTCTTCACCTCTCTACCACACTCTCCATTACTTTGAACAGTTGACCCCAAATATTTAAACTCATCTACTTTCACCACTTACTCCTTGTAACCACACTGATTCCACTGGGCTCCCTCCCACCGACACACATGTCCTCTGTCTGACTTTTATTCCCCTGCTCTCCAGAGCATATCTCCACCTTTCCAGGCTAGACTCACTACAGAACACAATGGGCCTCATTCACGAACCGTTCTTGAGAACATATTTGTTCCTAAGTCTTTACAAAGATTGTCTCATTCATGAATGTTTTTCTATCCGGGAAGCACATCCTATGAACACTTGGGAGTACTCTTACGTACATTTCAGTGCCGACATGTCACATTAGTTGCGTTGTCTCCTTATGTGAAGGTCATTAAAATACAATATTGGACATGACAATAACCTACTTAACGCACTTGTACGATATCTCCAGGTACTTACTGCGCAGAGAGAACATACCGGGAGCAGAGGGTAGCAAGTAACGGTAATTGGACTGCATTTATATAGCACTTTTCCATCTGCAGCAGAAGCTCGAACCACTTTACAATGATACCTCACATTCACCCATTCACACACTGATGCCAGGGTGCTGCCATACACTACACACCAGAGCAACTAAGGGAATAAGGACCTTGCCCAAGGGCCCATAGTGATTCTCCAGTCTGGTTGGGGTTTGAACCGAGGTTCCTCTGGTCTGAAGCCCAACGTTTAACCACTAGACCATCACCTCCCCAAGTGTATCACTGTTTGTTCATTGTTAGTGCCACCGTCTCTAATCTGTCCAACATAGCTGGTCTCACTACTGTCTTGTAAACTTTCCCCTTCACTCTTGCTGATATTCTTCGGTCACAAATCACTCCTGCCACCTTTCTCCACCCACTCCACCCTGCCTGCACTCTCTTCTTCACCTCTTTACTACACTCTCCATTACTTTGAACAGTTGACCCCAAATATTTAAACTCATCTACTTTCACCACTTCTACTCCTTGTAACTGCACTGTTCCACTGGGCTCCCTCTCATTCACAGACATGTACTCAGTCTTGCTTCTACTGACTTTCATTCCCCTTCTCTCCAAAGCATATCTCCCCCTCTCCAGACTAGACTCAACTTGCTCTGTACTCTCACTACAGATCACAATGTCATCTGCAAACATCATAGTCCATGGGGACTCCTGTCTGATCTCATCCGTCAACCTGTCCATCACCACTGCAAACAAGAAAGGACTCAGAGCTGATCCTTGGAGTAATCCCACCTCCACCTTGAATGAGTCTGTCATTCCGACTGCGCATCTCACCGCTGTCACACTATTCTTGTACATGTCCTGCACTACCCTAACATACTTCTCTGCCACTCCAGACTTCCTCATACAATACCACAGCTCTTCTCTTGGCACCCTATCATAAGCTTTTTCTAAGTCCACAAACACACAATGTAACTCTTTCTGGCCTTCTCTGTATTTCTCCAACAGTATTCTCAGAGCAAACATTGCATCTGTAGTGCTCTTTCTCGTTATGAAACCATATTGCTGCTCACAGATCTTCACCTGTTTTCTAAGCCTAGCTTCTACTACTCTTTCCCATAACTTCATGCTGTGGCTGATCAGCTTTATGCCTCTGTAGTTACTGCAGCTCTGCACATCACCCTTGTTCTTGAAAATAGGAACCAGCACACTTCGTCTCCACTCCTCAGGCATCCTCTCACTTTCCAAGATTTTATTAAACAATCTGGTTAGAAACTCTACTGCCATCTCTCCTAGACATTTCCATGCCTCCACTGGAATGTCATCTGGACCAGCTGCCTTTCCACTCTTCATCCTCTTCATAGCAGACCTCACTTCTTCCTTCTAATCTCTTGTACTTCCTGATTTACTCTCACCACATCATCCAGCCTTTTCTCTCGCTCATTTTCTTTATTCATCAGCTCTTCAAAATATTCCCTCCACCTTCTCAGCACACACTCCTCATTTGTCAGCACATTACCATGTGCATCTTTTACCACCCTAACCTGCTGCACATCCTTTACAGCTTTGTCCCTTTGTCTGGCCAATCGATACAAGTCCTTTTCTTCTTCCTTACTATTCAACTTCTTGTACAGCTCGCAATATGCCTTTTCCTTTGCTTTTGCCACTTCTCTTTTCACCTTACGCCGCATCTCCTTGTACTCCTGTCTACTTTCTTCATCTCTCCGACTATCCCAAAACATTTTCACCAACCTCTTTCTCCTTATGCTTTCCTGGACCTCTTCATTCCACCACCAAGTCTCCTTGTCTTCCTTCCACTGTCCAGATGTCATACCCAGTACTGTCCTAGCTGTCTCCCTCACCACATCTGCAGTACTTTTCCAGTTGTCCAAAATTGCTTCCCCTCCAACCAGTGCTTCTCTCACCCACTCGCTAAATTTCACACAACAGTCTTCCTCCTTCAGCTTCCACCATCTGATCCTTTGTTGAGCTCTCACTCTCTTCTTCTCTACCTCTAAAGTCATCCTACAAACAACCATCCTATGCTGTCTAACGACACTCTCTCCTGCTACCACCTTACAGTCTGTGATTTATTTTAGCTTGCATCTCCTATAAAGAATGTAGTCCACCTGTGTGCACCTTCCTCCACTCTTATACACTCAACAAAAATATAAACACAACACTTTTGGTTTTGCTCCCATTTTGTATGAGATGAACTCAAAGATCTAAAACTTTTTCCACATACACAATATCACCATTTCCCTCAAATATTGTTCACAAACCAGTCTAAATCTGTGATAGTGAGCACTTCTCCTTTGCTGAGATAATCCATCCCACCTCACAGGTGTGCCATACCAAGATGCTGATTAGACACCATGATTAGTGCACAGGTGTGCCTTAGACTGCCCACAATAAAAGGCCACTCTGAAAGCTGCAGTTTTATCACACAGCACAATGCCACAGATGTCGCAAGATTTGAGGGAGCGTGCAATTGGCATGCTGACAGCAGGAATGTCAACCAGAGCTGTTGCTCGTGTATTGAATGTTCATTTCTCTACCATGAGCCATCTCCAAAGGCGTTTCAGAGAATTTGGCAGTACATCCAACCAGCCTCACAACCGCAGACCACATGTAACCACACCAGCCCAGGACCTCCACATCCAGCATGTTCACCTCCAAGATCGTCTGAGACCAGCCACTCGGACAGCTGCTGAAACAATCGGTTTGCATAACCAAAGAATTTCTGCACAAACTGTCAGAAACCGTCTCAGGGAAGCTCATCTGCATGCTCGTGGTCCTCATCGGGGTCTCGACCTGACTCCAGTTCGTCGTCGTAACCGACTTGAGTGGGCAAATGCTCACATTCGCTGGTGTTTGGCACGTTGGAGAGGTGTTCTCTTCACGGATGATGCGAAGGAGATGTGTTGCACTGCATGAGGCATATGGTGGTCACACCAGATACTGACTGGTATCCCCCCCCAAATAAAACAAAACTGCACCTTTCAGAGTGGCCTTTTATTGTGGGCAGTCTAAGGCACACCTGTGCACTAATCATGGTGTCTAATCAGCATCTTCGTATGGCACACCTGTGAGGTGGGATGGATTATCTCAGCAAAGGAGAAGTGCTCACTATCACAGATTTTGACTGGTTTGTGAACAATATTTGAGGGAAATGGTGATATTGTGTATGTGGAAGAAGTTTTAGATCTTTGAGTTCATCTCATACAAAATGGGAGCAAAACCAAAAGTGTTGCGTTTATATTTTTGTTGAGTATATGTTACCCTGTGCTCCTCCCTTTTCTTAAAGTAGGTATTCACCCCAGCCATTTCCATTCTTTTTGCAAAATTAACTACCATCTGTCCTTCCCCATTCCTATCCTTGACACCATATCTACCCATTACTTCCTCATCACCTCTGTTCCCTTCACCAACATGCCCGTTGAAGTCTGCTCCTATCACCACTCTTTCGTCCTTGGGCACACTCTCCACCACCTCATCTAACTCACTCCATTGGAATCGCTACCTCTGGGCCCAGGTCTGTATGATTTAGATTTTCCCATAGCCTAAATGAGAATGCAGTCTCACCGATGATGGCACTGATGTGCTGGTCCAACTCTCTTGGCACCCAGTCATAAGCTTTTCTTTCTTTCTTTTCTTCTGATCCGATCCCGATACCTGAATTTGGATATCTGCCGATACCAATACTTTTCTGATCTGATACCAAAGCTCTTTGTGCTTTAATATTGTTATTATCATGATTGTTGATTTTATATAGGATATTTTGTATTCCCACTTATGCAGCTTCATGATTAAATGTTTAGAGGAGGATTTTCTTAAAACCAAGACCTGAAAGTTCAGTTACAATTTGCCAGAAGGTACGAGGTCTGTGAGAAAAGTATCGTACCTTTTTATTTTTTTCAAAAACGATATGGATTTGAATCATGTGTGATTACATCAGCCAACCTTGAACCCTCGTGTGCATGCATGAATTTTTTTCACGCCTGTCGGTTGCGTCATTCGCCTGTGGGCAGGCTTTGAGTGAGCACTGGTCCACCCCTCCCGTCGGAATTCCTTTGTCTGAGAACTTGCTAAGAGACTGCCGCTTTGCTTGATCAAAATTTTTTCAGAAACTGTGAGACACATCCAAGTGGACACCATTCGAGAAATTCATATGGTTTTCAGTGAAAATTTGAATGGCTGATGAGAGATTATGGAGTGTTACTATCGCTTTAAGGACAGCCCACGGTGTGCAGTGCCCCGAGCCGCCATCGTCAGCCTGTTTCGAGCTGAAAACTTCCAAATTTAAGCCTCTGTTGACCCAGGACGTCATGAGAGAGCAGAGAAGTTTCAGAAGAGGTCAGGATCAGCAGTTTATCCGGACATTCCACTGTTAAACGAGATTTTGTAATGAAAGACATGCGGACAGATTCGCGCGTCGGCACGCAGCCGCTCATCGCGCGTCGGCACAGAGAAACACCTCTGTATTGGAAACCATTCAAAAGATTCAGGCGGCTTTCGATGGCTTTCAGTCGAGTGAGTATCCGAGAAATTGTTTAACAGCTGGGCATGTTCGAACTTGTCCGGTAAGGCTTCCAACGGAGGTGTTTTCCTGTGGCACCGCGTCATGAGCAGCTGAGTGCTGACGCGCGAATCCGTCCGCACGTCTTTCATTACAAAATTTCCTTTAACAGTGGAATGTCCGGATAAACTGCTGATCCCAACCTCTTCTGAAACTTCTCAGCTCTCTCACGACGTCCTGCATCAAAAGAGCCTTAAATTTGGAAGTTTTCAGCTTGAAACAGGCTGACAATGGCGGCTCGGGGCGCGGCGCGCCATCCGGCGCCATGGGCTGTCCTTAAAGCGATAGTAACACTCCTTAATCTCTCATCAGCCGTTAAAATTTTCACCGAAAACCATATGAATTTCTCAAATGGTGTCCACTTGGATGTGTCTCACAGTTTCTGAAAAAATTTTGATCAAGCAAAGCAGCAGTCTCTCAGCAAGTAGTCAGACAAAGGAATTCCGACGGGAGGGGTGGACCAGTACTCACTCAAAGCCTGCCCACAGGTGAATGACGCAACCGACAGGCGTGAAAAAACTCACATGTGCATGAGGGTTCAAGGTTGGCTGATGTAATCGCACGTGATTCAAATCCATATAGTTTTTGAAAAAAAATAAAAAGGTCCGATACTTTTCTCACAGACCTCGTACTTCTAAGATGGAAGCCTAGATTAGATGTTTTGGTGAAAGAATTAAGAATTTAGAGAAAAGACCGCACTCTGTCTCTCGTTGCTTCTCAATTTCAATGGAACTTTACTGACACAGGAAACACATGGTTACATTGTCAAAGCAAGTGTTCCAGTAAAAATTTAAAAAATCAGTCCTCTCTCCCTCTGTGTCTCTGTCAGTTCAGTTTCAATTGAAACATATGTTTACATTGTCAAAGCAAGTGTTGGAGCAAAAAAAGAGAGAAAAAGTCCTCTCGCTCTCTCTCTCCCTTGCTCTCTCTGTCTCTCTCTTGCTCGTTGTTTTCTTGCTGAGCAAACATGACGCCTTTCAACTACAAAATAAACTGTAAATTTTGGTGCCCCCCCCCCATTCAGCAGAGAGAAAGGGAATCTCTGTTCAGCTGTCCTCCTCAGCTGTGCTCTGAGCTGCTGTTAAAGCATTTCGCAGCCTCAGGACATTCAAGCAGCTGATTTTTCAGGAACAATTCAGTTCATTTTTCGGAAAATCTGTGCTTGGTGGCACAGACTATTTGAACCCAAGAGCTAGGCCGAAATTTGCCGTTACCAGTGGCTTAAAACTCTTGGTTGCAGTGCATGGAAGAAACAGCTCAGCTTCAGCTCAGAAACCTCCCCCTCCTCTCCTCCCGTTCAGCAGTAAACCGAGCAGCGAGCAGGCAGAACAAGAGAAGTTTCACAGATGTGGTTTCTCTCCAGTATTGGAAAATCCCACGGGTTAGATTGGGAAATTCCGATCTGCTGATCCGGGATTGGATCGGACCCAACCTTAATCAGCTCCTCAAAATATTTACTCCACCTTCTCAACAAACTCTCCTCACTTGTCAGCACATTACCATCTGCATCTTTTATCACCCTAACCTGCTACAGATCGTTTCAAGTTCTGTCCCTTTGTCTGGCCAATCAAATCCTTTCTCCTTTTAATGTTCAACTTGCTAAATGCACTTTCCTTAAGCCCTGATCCCACCAAATAATGAAGGATGAATAATGAGCCATGCAGCATTTTTTATTTATTTATATTTTTTTGCTACGAGAGGATTTATATAACTATTGTGGGAAAATGGTGTCTCTGAGAGGCTCTTAGAGGCATTATCTTGAGTTAACAAGGCTCATCTCTGAGCATGGTGCTAATTTCAAGATTTTCAAAATTTAGCAAGAACAGCGTGGGGCAGTTTGTGTATGAGTGACTACGAGGACTAATCAATCAATCAATCAATCAATTTTTTTATATAGCGCCAAATCACAACAAACAGTTGCCCCAAGGCGCTTTATATTGTAAGGCAAGGCCATACAATAATTATGTAAAACCCCAACGGTCAAAACGACCCCCTGTGAGCAAGCACTTGGCTACAGTGGGAAGGAAAAAATCCCTTTTAACAGGAAGAAACCTCCAGCAGAACCAGGCTCAGGGAGGGGCAGTCTTCTGCTGGGACTGGTTGGGGCTGAGAGAGAGAAATAGGAAAAAGACATGCTGTGGAGGGGAGCAGAGATCAATCACTAATGATTAAATGCAGAGTGGTGCATACAGAGCAAAAAGAGAAAGAAACAGTGCATCATGGGAACCCCCCAGCAGTCTACGTCTATAGCAGCATAACTAAGGGATGGTTCAGGGTCACCTGATCCAGCCCTAACTATAAGCTTTAGCAAAAAGGAAAGTTTTAAGCCTAATCTTAAAAGTAGAGAGGGTGTCTGTCTCCCTGATCTGAATTGGGAGCTGGTTCCACAGGAGAGGAGCCTGAAAGCTGAAGGCTCTGCCTCCCATTCTACTCTTACAAACCCTAGGAACTACAAGTAAGCCTGCAGTCTGAGAGTGAAGCGCTCTATTGGGATGATATGGTACTACGAGGTCCCTAAGATAAGATGGGACCTGATTATTCAAAACCTTATAAGTAAGAAGAAGAATTTTAAATTCTATTCTAGAATTAACAGGAAGCCAATGAAGAGAGGCCAATATGGGTGAGATATGCTCTCTCCTTCTAGTCCCCGTCAGTACTCTAGCTGCAGCATTTTGAATTAACTGAAGGCTTTTTAGGGAACTTTTAGGACAACCTGATAATAATGAATTACAATAGTCCAGCCTAGAGGAAATAAATGCATGAATTAGTTTTTCAGCATCACTCTGAGACAAGACCTTTCTGATTTTAGAGATATTGCGTAAATGCAAAAAAGCAGTCCTACATATTTGTTTAATATGCGCTTTGAATGACATATCCTGATCAAAAATGACTCCAAGATTTCTCACAGTATTACTAGAGGTCAGGGTAATGCCATCCAGAGTAAGGATCTGGTTAGACACCATGTTTCTAAGATTTGTGGGGCCAAGTACAATAACTTCAGTTTTTATCTGAGTTTAAAAGCAGGAAATTAGAGGTCATCCATGTCTTTATGTCTGTAAGACAATCCTGCAGTTTAGCTAATTGGTGTGTGTCCTCTGGCTTCATGGATAGATAAAGCTGGGTATCATCTGCGTAACAATGACAATTTAAGCAATACCGTCTAATAATACTGCCTAAGGGAAGCATGTATAAAGTGAATAAAATTGGTCCTAGCACAGAACCTTGTGGAACTCCATAATTAACTTTAGTCTGTGAAGAAGATTCCCCATTTACATGAACAAATTGTAATCTATTAGACAAATATGATTCAAACCACCGCAGCACAGTGCCTTTAATACCTATGGCATGCTCTAATCTCTGTAATAAAATTTTATGGTCAACAGTATCAAAAGCAGCACTGAGGTCTAACAGAACAAGCACAGAGATGAGTCCACTGTCTGAGGCCATAAGAAGATCATTTGTAACCTTCACTAATGCTGTTTCTGTACTATGATGAATTCTAAAACCTGACTGAAACTCTTCAAATAGACCATTCCTCTGCAGATGATCAGTTAGCTGTTTTACAACTACCCTTTCAAGACTTTTTGAGAGAAAAGGAAGGTTGGAGATTGGCCTATAATTAGCTAAGATAGCTGGGTCAAGTGATGGCTTTTTAAGTAATGGTTTAATTACTGCCACCTTAAAAGCCTGTGGTACATAGCCAACTAACAAAGATAGATTGATCATATTTAAGATCGAAGCATTAAATAATGGTAGGGCTTCCTTGAGCAGCCTGGTAGGAATGGGGTCTAATAAACATGTTGATGGTTTGGATGAAGTAACTAATGAAAATAACTCAGACAGAACAATCGGAGAGAAAGAGTCTAACCAAATACTGGCATCACTGAAAGCAGCCAAAGATAACGATACGTCTTTGGGATGGTTATGAGTAATTTTTTCTCTAATAGTTAAAATTTTGTTAGCAAAGAAAGTCATGAAGTCATTACTAGTTAAAGTTAATGGAATACTCAGCTCAATAGAGCTCTGACTCTTTGTCAGCCTGGCTACAGTGCTGAAAAGAAACCTGGGGTTGTTCTTATTTTCTTCAATTAGTGATGAGTAGAAAGATGTCCTAGCTTTACGGAGGGCTTTTTTATAGAGCAACAGACTCTTTTTCCAGCCTAAGTGAAGATCTTCTAAATTAGTGAGACGCCATTTCCTCTCCAACTTACGGGTTATCTGCTTTAAGCTACGAGTTTGTGAGTTATACCACGGAGTCAGACACTTCTGATTTAAAGCTCTCTTTTTCAGAGGAGCTACAGCATCCAAAGTTGTCTTCAATGAGGATGTAAAACTATTGACGAGATACTCTATCTCACTTACAGAGTTTAGGTAGCTACTCTGCACTGTGTTGGTATATGGCATTAGAGAACATAAAGAAGGAATCATATCCTTAAACCTAGTTACAGCGCTTTCTGAAAGACTTCTAGTGTAATGAAACTTATTCCCCACTGCTGGGTAGTCCATCAGAGTAAATGTAAATGTTATTAAGAAATGATCAGACAGAAGGGAGTTTTCAGGGAATACTGTTAAGTCTTCTATTTCCATACCATAAGTCAGAACAAGATCTAAGATATGATTAAAGTGGTGGGTGGACTCATTTACTTTTTGAGCAAAGCCAATAGAGTCTAATAATAGATTAAATGCAGTGTTGAGGCTGTCATTCTCAGCATCTGTGTGGATGTTAAAATCGCCCACTATAATTATCTTATCTGAGCTAAGCACTAAGTCAGACAAAAGGTCTGAAAATTCACAGAGAAACTCATAGTAACGACCAGGTAGACGATAGATAATAACAAATAAAACTGGTTTTTGGGACTTCCAATTTGGATGGACAAGACTAAGAGACAAGCTTTCAAATGAATTAAAGCTCTGTCTGGGTTTTTGATTAATTAATAAGCTGGAATGGAAGATTGCTGCTAATCCTCCGCCCCGGCCCGTGCTACGAGCATTCTGACAGTTAGTGTGACTCGGGGGTGTTGACTCATTTAAACTAACATATTCATCCTGCTGTAACCAGGTTTCTGTAAGGCAGAATAAATCAATATGTTGATCAATTATTATATCATTTACCAACAGGGACTTAGAAGAGAGAGACCTAATGTTTAATAAACCACATTTAACTGTTTTAGTCTGTGGTGCAGTTGAAGGTGCTATATTATTTTTTCTTTTTGAATTTTTATGCTTAAATAGATTTTTGCTGGTTATTGGTAGTCTGGGAGCAGGCACCATCTCTACGGGGATGGGGTAATGAGGGGATGGCAGGGGGAGAGAAGCTGCAGAGAGGTGTGTAAGACTACAACTCTGCTTCCTGGTCCCAACCCTGGATAGTCACGGTTTGGAGGATTTAAGAAAATTGGCCAGATTTCTAGAAATGAGAGCTGCTCCATCCAAAGTGGGATGGATGCCGTCTCTCCTAACAAGACCAGGTTTTCCCCAGAAGCTTTGCCAATTATCTATGAAGCCCACCTCATTTTTTGGACACCACTCAGACAGCCAGCAATTCAAGGAGAACATGCGGCTAAACATGTCACTCCCAATCTGATTGGGGAGGGGCCCAGAGAAAACTACAGAGTCCGACATTGTTTTTGCAATGTTACACACCGATTTAATGTTAATTTTAGTGACCTCCGATTGGCGTAACCGGGTGTCATTACTGCCGACGTGAATTACAATCTTACCAAATTTACGCTTAGCCTTAGCCAGCAGTTTCAAATTTCCTTCAATGTCGCCTGCTCTGGCCCCCGGAAGACAATTCAATCAATCAATCAACTTTTTTCTTATATAGCGCCAAATCACAACAAACAGTTGCCCCAAGGCGCTCCATATTGTAAGGCAAGGCCATACAATAATTATGAAAAACCCCAACGGTCAAAACGACCCCCTATGAGCAAGCACTTGGCAACAGTGGGAAGGAAAAACTCCCTTTTAACAGGAAGAAACCTCCAGCAGAACCAGGCTCAGGGAGGGGCAGTCTTCTGCTGAGACTGGTTGGGGCTGAGGGAAAAAACCAGGAAAAAGACATGCCGTGAAGGGGGGCAGAGATCGATCACTAATGATTAAATGCAGAGTGATGCATACGGAGCAAAAAGAGAAAGAAACAGTGCATCATGGGAACCCCCCACAATCTACGTCTAAAGCAGCATAACCAAGGGATGGTCCAGTGTCACCCGATCCAGCCCTAACTATAAGCCTTAGCGAAAAGGAAAGTTTTAAGCCTAATCTTAAAAGTAGAGAGGGTATCTGTCTCCCTGATCTGAATTGGGAGCTGGTTCCACAGGAGAGGAGCCTGAAAGCTGAAGGCTCTGCCTCCCATTCTACTCTTACAAACCCTAGGAACTACAAGTAAGCCCGCAGTCTGAGAGCGAAGCGCTCTAATGGGGTAATATGGTACTACGAGGTCCCTAAGATAAGATGGGACCTGATTATTCAAAACCTTATAAGTAAGAAGAAGAATTTTAAATTATATTCTAGAATTAACAGGAAGCCAATGAAGAGAGGCCAACACGGGTGAGATATGCTCTCTCCTGCTAGTCCCCGTCAGTACTCTAGTTGCAGCATTCTGAACCAACTGAAGGCTTTTTAGGGAACTTTTAGGACAACCTGATAATAATGAATTACAATAGTCCAGCCTAGAGGAAATAAATGCATGAATTAGTTTTTCAGCATCACTCTGAGACAAGACCTTTCTGATTTTAGAGATATTGCGTAAATGCAAAAAGGCAGTCCTACATATTTGTTTAATATGCGCTTTGAATGACATATCCTGATCAAAAATGACTCCAAGATTTCTCACAGTATTACTAGAGATCAGGGAAATGCCATCCAGAGTAAGGATCTGGTTAGACACCATGCTTCTAAGATTTGTGGGGCCAAGTACAATAACTTCAGTTTTATCTGAGTTTAAAAGCAGGAAATTAGAGGTCATCCATGTCTTTATGTCTGTAAGACAATCCTGCAGCTTAGCTAACTGGTGTGTATCCTCTGGCTTCATGGATAGATAAAGCTGGGTATCATCTGCGTAACAATGAAAATTTAAGCAATACCGTCTAATAATACTGCCTAAGGGAAGCATGTATAAAGTGAATAAAATTGGTCCTAGCACAGAACCTTGTGGAACTCCATAATTAACTTTAGTCTGTGAAGAAGATTCCCCATTTACATGAACAAACTGTAATCTATTAGACAAATATGATTCAAACCACCGCAGCGCAGTGCCTTTAATACCTATGACATGCTCTAATCTCTGTAATAAAATTTTATGGTCAACAGTATCAAAAGCAGCACTGAGGTCCAACAGAACAAGCACAGAGATAAGTCCACTGTCCGAAGCCATAAGAAGATCATTTGTAACCTTCACTAATGCTGTTTCTGTACTATGATGAATTCTAAAACCTGACTGAAACTCTTCAAATAGACCATTCCTCTGCAGGTGATCAGTTAGCTGTTTTACAACTACCCTCTCAAGAATCTTTGAGAGAAAAGGAAGGTTGGAAATTGGCCTATAATTAGCTAAGATAGCTGGGTCAAGTGATGGCTTTTTAAGTAATGGTTTAATTACTGCCACCTTAAAGGCCTGTGGTACATAACCAACTAACAAAGATAGATTGATCATATTTAAGATTGAAGCATTAAATAATGGTAGGACTTCCTTGAGCAGCCTGGCAGGAATGGGGTCCAATAAACATGCCGATGGTTTGGACGAAGCAACCAATGAAAATAACTCAGACAGAACAACCGGAGAGAAAGAGTCTAACCAAATACCGGCATCACTGAAAGCAGCCAAAGATAACGATACATCTTTGGGATGGTTATGAGTAATTTTTCTCTAATAGTCAAAATTTTGTTAGCAAAGAAAGTCATGAAGTCATTACTAGTTAAAGTTAATGGAATACTCAGCTCAATAGAGCTCTGACTCTTTGTCAGCCTAGCTACAGTGCTGAAAAGAAACCTGAGGTTATTCTTATTTTCTTCAATTAGTGATGAGTAGAAAGATGTCCTAGCTTTACGGAGGGCTTTTTTATAGAGCAACAAACTCTTTTTCCAGGCTAAGTGAAGATCTTCTAAATTAGTGAGACGCCATTTCCTCTCCAATTTACGGGTTATCTGCTTTAAGCTACGAGTTTCTGAGTTATACCACGGAGTCAGACACTTCTGATTTAAAGCTCTCTTTTTCAGAGGAGCTACAGCATCCAAAGTTGTCTTCAAAGAGGATGTAAAACTATTGACGAGATACTCTAACTCCCTTACAGAGTTTAGGTAGCTACTCTGCTCTGTGTTGGTATATGACATTAGAGAACATAAAGAAGGAATCATATCCTTAAACCTAGTTACAGCGCTTTCTGAAAGACTTCTAGTGTAATGAAACTTATTCCCCACTGCTGGGTAGTCCGTCAGAGTAAATGTAAATGTTATTAAAAAATGATCAGACAGAAGGGAGTTTTCAGGGAATACTGTTAAGTCTTCTATTTCCATACCATAAGTCAGAACAAGATCTAAGATATGATTAAAGTGGTGGGTGGACTCATTTACTTTTTGAGCAAAGCCGATAGAGTCTAATAATAGATTAAATGCAGTGTTGAGGCTGTCATTCTCAGCATCTGTGTGGATATTAAAATCGCCCACTATAATTATCTTATCTGAGCTAAGCACTAAGTCAGACAAAAGGTCTGAAAATTCACAGAGAAACTCACAGTAACGACCAGGTGGACGATAGATAATAACAAATAAAACTGGTTTTTGGGACTTCCAATTTGGATGGACAAGACTAAGAGACAAGCTTTCAAATGAATTAAAGCTCTGTCTAGGTTTTTGATTAATTAATAAGCTGGAATGGAAGATTGCTGCTAATCCTCCGCCACGGCCCGTGCTACGAGCATTCTGACAGTTAGTGTGACTCGGGGGTGTTGACTCATTTAAACTAACATATTCATCCTGCTGTAACCAGGTTTCTGTTAGGCAGAATAAATCAATACGTTGATCAATTATTATATCATTTACCAACAGGGACTTAGAAGAGAGAGACCTAATGTTTAATAGACCACATTTAACTGTTTTAGTCTGTGGTGCAATTGAAGGTGCTATATTATTTTTTCTTTTTGAATTTTTATGCTTAAATAGATTTTTGCTGGTTATTGGTGGTCTGGGAGCAGGCACCGTCTCTACGGGATTGGGCAACGAGGGGATAGCAGGGGGAGAGAAGCTGCAGAGAGGTGTATAAGACCACAGCTCTGCCTCCTGGTCCCAACGCTGGACAGTCACAGTTTGGAGGATCCAAGAAAATTGGCCAGATTTCTAGAAATGAGAGCTGCTCCATCTAAAGTGGGATGGATGCCGTCTCTCCTAACAAGACCAGGTTTTCCCCAGAAGCTTTGCCAATTATCTATGAAGCCCACCTCATTTTTTGGACACCACTCAGACAGCCAGCAATTCAAGGAGAACATGCGGCTAAACATGTCACTCCCGGTCTGATTGGGTAGGGGCCCAGAGAAAACAACAGAGTCCGACATTGTTTTTGCAAAATTACACACCGATTTAATGTTAATTTTAGTGACCTCCGATTGGCGTAACCGAGTGTCATTACTGCCGACGTGAATTACAATCTTACCAAATTTACGCTTAGCCTTAGCCAGCAATTTCAAAATGTCCTTCGATGTCGCCTGCTCTGGCCCCCGGAAGACAATTGACAATGGTTGCTGGTGTCGCTAACTTCACATTTCTCAAAACAGAGTCGCCAATAACCAGAGTTTGATCCTCGGCGAGTGTATCGTCGAGTGGGGAAAA
Organism: Thalassophryne amazonica; assembly: GCF_902500255.1. Taxonomy (NCBI): domain Eukaryota; kingdom Metazoa; phylum Chordata; class Actinopteri; order Batrachoidiformes; family Batrachoididae; genus Thalassophryne; species Thalassophryne amazonica. The sequence goes on along the minus strand of NC_047117.1, from coordinate 96,414,793 downwards.
ACGGTTAGAGATGTGAACGGGTTGACGGTGTACACGGGGCTTCTGTTTAGGGCTACGCTTCCTCCTCACAGTCACCCAGTCAGCCTGCTTTCCCGACTGCCCGGGATCTGCCAGGGGGGAACTAGCGGCGGCTAAGCTACCTTGGTCCGCACCGACTACAGGGGCCTGGCTAGCTGTAGAATTTTCCACGGTGCGGAGCCGAGTCTCCAATTCGCCCAGCCTGGCCTCCAAAGCTACGAATAAGCTGCACTTATTACAAGTACCGTTACTGCTAAAGGAGGCCAAGGAACAACTAAACATTTCACACCCAGAGCAGAAAAGTGCGGGAGAAACAGGAGAAGCCGCCATGCTAAATCGGCTAAGAGCTAGTAGCTACGCAACCTAGCGGATTCCTAAAAACACACAAAGTGAATAATGTGTAAATAATTTAGAGGTGATTCAGCAGAAGGAGTGCCCCAATCAAGGCACCAAACAGGCCATGAAGCAGCACAGGCAACGCACGACAACAGCGAACGCACGACAACGGTGCTAAAATAAAATAAAAATCAACTAAACACGCTGTGGAGCAGCACAGATAACGCACGACAACAGTGCTAAAAAAGAGAAAAAAAAAATAAAAATAAAAATAAAAAAAAATAAAAAAAATAAAAACGAAAGCGTTAGCAAGCTAGTTAGCTTGCCAACGCTGATGAAAGTTAGCTGATAAAAGTGCTCCGTCGCGATGTTTCGACCGTTAGAGGTCTTCCTTAGGCGTTGGAGCACAGTAAAAAAGTTAAAAAAAAAGTAAAAAGGTAAAAAAGTAAAAACGTCTTGAAAAAGACTGTTAATTCAAGTCCAAAGCAGCAGGTAGCAGTCTCAGTGTAAACAGTCCCAACAGAGAGCCAAAATTCTCTATGATTGACTATACAATTGTCACACAAAGTGAATAATGTGTAAATAATTTAGAGGTGATTCAGCAGAAGGAGTGCTTTAGTTAAGGCACGTAAAGATTACACTGGGAAACAAATCGTAATCTAGATAACTAGATCAATCTAACTGCGCAGATTAAACAGCTAACAGATACAGAAAACACCGCTGTGCTCCGGAACAGGAAGTGATACAATACCGCAGTGAGAGCCAACCACCAGTAGAGGCAAGCATAGAGGATAGAGGCATGTGTGTGTTGAGGACAAGGCTGTTAAAAACCCATTTTCTGAGCACCTGGCATCTACAAGGACCTGAGAGGCTGTTTTTGGAGCGGCTGCCTAATCCCACCTGTTCTGTGCACCAGACGCTGTATATAAAATAATTATTTTGTAGCGGATTCAACATTTTCTGGCAAACCTTGGATGCTGAACACACCTCTAATCATTTCTGGAATCACAGAGGACTCTTTCATCTGGACACTTTTTTCTCCTCTCCTGCTCAATGAGGAATGTATGTTGGAACAGCTTAAAGGTAACTGTTTTGTTTTTATAGGTTGGTAAAACAGTTGCATGTTCTTTCCAATAGCTGTAAAAGTATGTCTATGATAGATTTAATATTTTGTTAATGGATCAGATGAGCACCGCTTTGTGTGCACACTGACAATAAGTGATGCGCAAAACGAGCATTTAGGCACAACACCAGCTTGCAAAAGAGTGATTTTGCAGTCAACAACGGACGAACACAAAGATAAAAGTTGGATCACTGTGTCAAAGTTGCTGTGTGTTAAAGCCATGGAAGAAATACTGCCATTGAAGCCACGAGAAGGAGTGCAGAGCTGTCCAGGAACACAGCACAAGAGTGCGCAAAAGAGTGATTTTGCAGACATACCACAAAGTTAAAAGATGTACAGTATCATGGTGACTGTAAAGATTTTTTTAAAGAGCTGGGTGAAGGCACAGAATGGCTGTATTTGTCTCAGGAACTTAGGTGAACCGCAAGCTGGTGCACACCAGCCAGTGTCGTACCAAAGTAGTTGTCCCTGTCAGAATTTGTATCCACGAGCGTTCACTCACTCAGTGCAGCATCTTTTTTTTGGACTGCGTTTAAAAAATGTGACAACATCTTGAATGGATGCTGTGAATTGAAAAACCACACTTTAAAGGGACCAAGTGTTGGAGGGCTGGAGGTTTGGACCAAACCCATGACTAAACATGCACCAACGTTGCATTACATGGATCATATGCGGTGACACAAGCCACTCGAGGCTGGGCGGGGCTCAAATGACAGGTCGGCCATGGCTCACTAGAGGCACATGTGAGGTACCTAGAGGCAGTGGATATGCGACGGCTTAAAACATGGATCATTCTTCAAATAATTGCTGACACACCCATGTGTGGCTCATTATTCATGGTTTATTTGGTGAGACAGAGGCCTTAGCTTTTAACACTTCTTTTTCACCTTACACCAGATCTCTTTGTTCTTTCTTCATACAAGTATCTCCAACTATCTCAGTTCTTTTTCACCAACCTTTCTCCTCAGACTTTACTGAACATTTTCATTCCACTGCCAAGTCTCCTCGTCTTCCTTCTGCTGTCCAGATGTCCCACCCAGTACCTTCCTGTCTGTCTCCTCACCACATCTTCAGTACTTTTCCAGTTGTTCAAAACCACTTCCCCTCCATCCAGTGTCTCACCGCCCTGAAGTTTACACAGCAGTCTTCTTCCTTCAGTTTCCACCATCTGATCCTTTGTTGAATTCTCACTCTCTTCTTCTTCTTTACCTCTAAAGTCATCCTACAAACCACCATCCTGTTCTGTCTCGCTACACTCTCTCCTGCCACCACCTTAGTCTCCAATTTCTTTGAGCTTGCATCTCCTACACAGAATGTAGTCCACCTGTGTGCACCTTCCTCCACTCTGTCACCCTCTGCTCCTCCCTTTTCTTAAAGTATGTGTTCCGCACAGCTATTTCCATCCTTTTTGCAAAATCAGCTATGCTGCTAACCCTAACCGTAGGTGTGTTGCCATGTCGGATGCCAGTTTGTATGCCATTCGAGCTAGCAGTCACACCACCGTACAAATATTCCCCAGTTCGACAGTAGTGTGCCCGTTCTCTACATGCTGGTCTCCCAGTTTGGTGTATTTCCCCAAGTGCCACACAAATGCTGTCTGAGGAATTTGAATGCAGCACAAATGTCATTCGACGTCAATCTGAACATAAAGGGGGAGGGGAGTTGATGGGCTAGTGGTTAAGTGTTGGGTTTGAGACCAGAGGATCCTCGGTTCAAATCCCAGCCTGAGCTGAAAATCAAGTAGGGCCCTTGGGCAAGGTCTTTAATCCCCTAGTTGCACCTGGTGTGTAGTGAGTACCTTGTACGACAGCAGCCTCACATCGCTGTGAATGTGAGGCATCACTTTGTAAAGCGCTTTGACCGTCTGATGCAGATGGAAAAGTGCGATATAAATGCAGTCCATTTACCATTTAATTTGTACAGCATTGATGCAAGTAGACCTGCAGTTGATCTGCATTTGAAATGACATTAGAATGTCCATTCCTACCTCCATCACTGTTCGGCTGTTTTCCAGTACGAGTGACATGAATGTGCCGACTGCTGTAGGAATGCTGTGCGAGGCGTTTGCGTGCAGTTCGCATGCAACACGAACGTTGTTTGAATGCCAATTCGTACAATCTGTGCTCTAGTGTGACGGGGATAAATTTCAGCTGGGTATGATGTTCATCTGCTTGTTTGGAGATTCCCCAAATCCTCAGGATGTCCAGCAGAGCAGCTGGTCAACTCAACAAAATGTTGTAAAATTCAACACAGGCTGAAAAGAAGCCCTGCTGCTATTCTGCTGTTCCAACCACTGAATCAAATCCCAATTTTTATTTATTCATTTATTTTTTACATTTATGGTTGATTTTTTTTAAAACTAAATATATCATCATCTGACAGTTGGATCATTGAACTGATCTGCTGCAGCGCCCGTGCTGAACCTGTTCCAGTTCTCCAGGGGTGCTGCTGCAGCTGGATACTCACTCGGCTATTTAAGGGACAGTACATTTAATCACTGTTTGAGCCGATCTGCTCTGTGTCAGTCTGATAAGAGTCATCAGGAGAGGACATGTCTCGCTGATCCCCACATGTCAGTCACACAAAGTGTCGGGGATCCCCCAAGTACACCCTTATGATGAAACGAACTGCTCAACTGATTGTTGAGATATCGTGCTAACAAGCGAAAACAGACAGATGGACATGCTGATCGTAATCATAGGGAGAGGAAACAATATTAGAAATGTCCAAAGAGCGATTTTTGCTTAGTTTCCTGGAGAACATAATAAGGGTATGGTCTGAAAGACCAGTTAATATATTATAAATTTTGTTTATTCTGTTTTGTTGGTAAATAAAAGATCAATTCTAGATTGTGAAGTGTTAGACACTCTAGTAGGTTTTTCAGTAAGTTGTGTTAAATTGTGAAAACCCATAATTTGTTTGAGGCTCTTCCTATTTTGAAGGTCATCCCAATTTATGTTGAAGTCACCTACAATTATTATCTCTTTATTAGAGTCATGTGAGTTCAGCAAGCGTTTTAACTGGTCATAGAAGTCTGCCTTAGCAGAGGGTGGGCGACGGAGGCAGATCAGAGAGAAGGACGCTTCATTAGAAAGAGTGATTTCAGTACCGACACACTCAAAATTAAATGTGTGAGACCAAGTAATCTTTCATGCAAGGTTATTCTTTACAAAAAGTAATACCCCTCCTCCTTTCCCCTTCAGCCTGTCTCTTCTGAAGACATTGTAACCTGGTATAGATACAAGGACTTCAGGACATGACTTTTTTTTAACCATGACTCAGATATGGCTAAACAGTCAAGGTTTGACTCAAGCAAGATGTGTTCCAGTTGTTCACGTTTGTTACACAGACTTCTGATGTTTAAGTGTCCGCACAGGAGTCCCTTAGGTTTACATTTGGGATCTCAGACTGTCTTGGCTTGATTCAGAGTTTGAAACAGTTTTGTACACCGATACTTTTTTAAAATAGGATTTCTAGGTTTTACCTTGGGTTGGTTAGAAGATATCCCAGTCAGCGCAGATGGTACCTGTAGTCTCTGGGCTGCTAAGCTGCTTGCCGTAGGCGTGACCCTGATGAGAACCACAGATGCTGTTTGCCTCCTGGCTGCCGGTGGTATCACCGTTAGCTTCCCAGCTGATGGTGCCTCCATCTGGCCTCGGGCCAATACCGGTGGCGCCCCCGCTACCCTGCCGGAAAACACTGGTGGTGCCAGTGGCCTCGGAGCTGCTGGGCTGGTCGCAGTGGGCGCGACCCCGCTGAGGGGCGCTGGTTGTCGTGGCTGCTTGGGTAAAGCTGGTAGTACCTGTGGCCTCGGAGCTGCAGGACCAGCCGCTGCATGGTGGTGGTATCTGCGCCGGCCTCCCAGCTAGCGCTGATGATACCTCTGTTAGCTTACCCGCTAGCATTGGTGGTCTGCTAAGGACCGCAGTCACCATCTGCCCACCGTGAAACGCTGGTAGCACCTGCTGCTGTGAGGCTGCTGGGCTGGTCACCAACTGGTCGTTTGCGGTGAGGGCTGTAGTTGGTGCTAGCCATTTTGTTCGATCCACTACAGGAAAGACCAACGCTTGAAACACCAGAGGAGGAAGGTGGAGTAAGGCTAGCACGTTACTGGCATAGTTGTTTGGTTGTTGTCCAACTAACGGAACTGTTTGTTGGACACCTGCAGTTGAACAACTGGTTGGCAGTGAGGTAAAAGCTGGTCCCAGGCATGGATGGATATCTCCAGACAGAAGCAGGCACAGAGAGATTATTGTAAGAATCTTCTTTACCTTTCTGTGCAAGCAGCTGCAATGAGCGGCATTCTGGAGTTCCGTGGATTACTGTTATATGGCTGGGGGGGGCCTGGCTGCCGGTTTGTTTGTCTGTTTGTTTTCCTCCCAGGTGGCGTGCATTTGGGACTGAGTGGCTGTGTTGCTGAGGCTGTCAGGACCTCACCCTGATCACCTGCGACTCGTCAGGACTCACAGCTGAGGTGCATCTGGATGGATTGGAGCATGTTGGCATTTAAGACTGGAGTGCACAGTGTGTATTTGCCAGAGACTCGACCTTGTGACCAGACGGGTGAGATCGTCGTCTCGGGAGCCATCTCATCAGCAGCGGATGCTGAGAAACGTCCAGGTTTGATGCACGGTCTGTGAAAGAGGAGGGGGTGAGGTCTCACGCTCGTCAGCACACTTCCTGAGGTACGTTGGATTTTGTGACTAACAGTTATACAGTCAGTTAATGTGGTGTCCCTCACACCTTATTGTATTGAGCTGTATGTTAGTCATGTATCAGCTTCCACTGCGGTGGAGTTTTGTGAACGGGATGTTCCATGCCTGCAGGTTGGAAGCTGATCAGTAATCAAGCCAGGAAGTGTTTGCTGTTTGTACACCTTTAAGTGTTCTGTGTGTAGAGTGTGGACTCACATAATGGTTCCTTCTTTCACAGACTCGGTTGTTGCGGCCACCTGGGGGGTGTCGGCGGGGTCCCTGGGTCCGAAACAGCTTCTGGCTCCGGACCGTTAGCGCTGCTGGGAGCGCACCACGCCAGACCGCACCTTTTTGTATTATCACTGTTATGTATTAAATTCAGTTAGCCTTTGTACCGTGCTCTGCTTATTTCATACTGGGTCCTTCAAACGCTGGTCGGTTCTCCGAGCTGCGTCCGACACATAACAGATTACTGCCTGTCCAAAACCAAGGTGTTTCATTTCAGGCCGGTCTGATAGAATGTATGGGTTGGGAAAGGTTTCCATCCATACTCCAACGAGTGCTCTCCAAGTCGGAATGAAGTGCAATCGTGTTAGAAAAACCAAAACTATGGTAATCATAACAAATCTGCGAATTGTTCTTACTGACACAATCCGCATAGGGAGAGTGGGGTGATTTGTGCCGCGGGTAAGTTGTGCCAGCACCTGTTTCTCGGGAACCATATAAGGAATTGGTCATGTGACCACTCATTTTTGAAGAGTCAGACATTTTACTCATCCTGTAAAGAAGGGAGCATCATTGCATGAGATGTAAGCATATTTAAGTGCAAAAACTGTTTTTTGTCCTTCAAAGTAAAATTTCTATGATCAAGGTTTTTTTTATTGTTGTATCTGAACAGTTATAGACAAGTTTAAAAACATTTCACACATGTTGCAGTGCTTTGGTAAGCTACACTTTGAGTCTATATAGCTAGCATGATGTTAGCTTAAATCTGCTGGATCATGCATTTTTTCCAAAATGGTGGGGTTAGGGTTAGGGTGGGGTTAGGGTTAGGGTGGGTTAGGGTGGGTTAGGGTTAGGGTGGGGTTAGGGTGGGGTTAGGGTTAGGGTGGGGTTAGGGTGGGGTTAGGGTGGGGTTAGGGTGATTTGTGCCAAAAGGTCTGAGTTAAGTTGTGCCAGTGGCAAAACTCACCCCCACTTATGAACATTTTAAACATTTTTTTTTTTTTTTTGTAATTTTACATTGTTTTCTTATATTTAATCACTAAAACTGTGTGACATTCCTATTTTTAGGGTAAAAACAGAAATAAACCATCATGCCACAAAATTATAAGAGGAAGACAGACAGAGCTTCCACGCCTCTAGAGGTCATGGACAGAGCAGTGCAAGAGGTGGAGAAAGGGGAGCACATTCGTCAGGTGGCAAGGCAGATGAACATATGCAGGATGACATTAAAACAATACATGGAGAAGAAAAAGATAGATGGAGAAGAAATAAGGCCAGGATATAAAAGAACTGGATTTGCCAATCAAGTCTTTAACAAACATATGGAGAAAGAGCTGGCAGAACATATAAAGGCCCTCGCAGTGATGTTTCATGGTCTAAGTCCCATTAAATGCCGTGAACTGACTTTTGAGTATGCACGAAGAAATGACTTCAATATCCCTGCCAGCTGGATCAAAGAGGAAAACGCAGGTTTGTTTAAGTGTGCATTTATTAAGAAAAAGTAATAGGGACCATTAATAATTATTTCCCAAGGAAATGCTTATTATTATAGCTTCAACTTATGTAAATCTTAATGTAAACTGCAATGGCTCAATAATGGAAAAATTAAGAGATATTATAATAATGCTAAAAAACATAATCTTTTATAGGACGTGATTGGTTTGCGGCCTTTAAAGCATGCTACCAGTTATCATTATCTGGTGGTTGGCTCTCACTGCGGTATTGTATCACTTCCTGTTCCGGAGCACAGCGGTGTTTTGCTGTATCTGTTAGCTGTTTAATCTGCGCAGTTAGATTGATCTAGTTAACTAGATAACGATTTGTTTCACAGTGTAATCTTTACGTGCCTTAACTAAAGCACTCCCTCTGCTGAATCACCTCTAAATTATTTACACATTATTCACTTTGTGTGTTTTTAGGAATCCGCTAGCTTAGCGCAGCTACTAGCTCTTAGCCGGTTTAGCATGGCGGCTTCTCCTATCTCTCCCGCACTTTTCTGCTCTGGGTGTGAAATGTTTAGTTATTCCTCGGCCTCCTTTAGCAGTAATGGTACTTGTAATAAGTGTAGCTTATTCGTAGCTTTGGAGGCCAGGCTGGGCGAATTGGAGACTCGGCTCCGCACCGTGGAAAATTCTACAGCTAGCCAGGCCCCTGTAGTCAGTGCAGACCAAGGTAGCTTAGCCGCCGTTAGTTCCCTTCCAGCAGATCCCGAGCAGCCAGGAAAGCAGGCCGACTCGGTGACTGTGAGGAGGAAGCGTAGCCCTAAACAGAAGCCCCGTGTACACCGCCAACCCGTTCACATTTCTAACCGTTTTTCCCAACTCGGCGACACACCCGCCGAGGATCAAACTCTGGTTATTGGCAACTCTGTTTTGAGAAATGTGACGTTAGCGACACCAGCAACCATAGTCAATTGTCTTCCGGAGGCCAGAGCAGGCGACATTGAAGGAAATTTGAAACTGCTGGCTAAGGCTAAAGGTAAATTTGGTAAGATTGTAATTCACGTCGGCAGTAATGACACCCGGTTACGCCAATCGGAGGTCACTAAAATTAACATTGAATCGGTGTGTAACTTTGCAAAAACAATGTCGGACTCTGTAGTTTTCTCTGGGCCCCTCCCCAATTGGACCGGGAGTGACATGTTTAGCCACATGTTCTCCTTGAATTGCTGGCTGTCTGAGTGGTGTCCAAAAAATGAGGTGGGCTTCATAGATAATTGGCAAAGCTTCTGGGGAAAACCTGGTCGTTAGGAGAGACGGCATCCATCCCACTTTGGATGGAGCAGCTCTCATTTCTAGAAACCTGGCCAATTTTATTAAACCCTCCAAATCGTGACTATCCAGGTTTGGGACCAGGAAGCAGAGTTGTAGTCTTACACACCTCTCTGCAGCTTCTCTCCCCCTGCCACCCCCTCATTACCCCATCCCCGTAGAGACGGTGCCTGCTCCCAGACCACCAATAACCAGTAAAAATCTATTTAAGCATAAAAATTCAAAAAGAAAAAGTAATATAGCACCTTCAACTGCACCACAGACTAAAACAGTTAAATGTGGTCTATTAAACATTAGGTCTCTCTCTTCTAAGTCCATGTTAGTAAATGATATAATAATTGATCAACATATTGATTTATTCTGCCTTACAGAAACCTGGTTACAGCAGGATGAATATGTTAGTTTAAATGAGTCAACACCCCCGAGTCACACTAACTGCCAGAATGCTCGTAGCACGGGCCGAGGCGAAGGATTAGCAGCAATCTTCCACTCCATCTTATTAATTAATCAAAGACCCAGACAGAGCTTTAATTCATTTGAAAGCTTGACTCTTAGTCTTGTCCATCCAAATTGGAAGTCCCAAAAACCAGTTTTATTTGTTATTATCTATCGTCCACCTGGTCGTTACTGTGAGTTTCTCTGTGAATTTTCAGAACTTTTGTCTGACTTAGTGCTTAGCTCAGATAAGATAATTATAGTGCGCGATTTTAACATCCACACAGATGCTGAGAATGACAGCCTCAACACTGCATTTAATCTATTATTAGACTCTATTGGCTTTGCTCAAAATGTAAATGAGTCCACCCACCACTTTAATCATATCTTAGATCTTGTTCTGACTTATGGTATGGAAATTGAAGACTTAACAGTATTCCCTGAAAACTCCCTTCTGTCTGATCATTTCTTAATAACATTTACATTTACGCTGATGGACTACCCAGCAGTGGGGAATAAGTTTCATTACACTAGAAGTCTTTCAGAAAGCGCTGTAACTAGGTTTAAGGATATGATTCCTTCTTTATGTTCTCTAATGCCATATACCAACACAGTGCAGAGTAGCTACCTAAACTCTGTAAGTGAGATAGAGTATCTCGTCAATAGTTTTATATCCTCATTGAAGACAACTTTGGATGCTGTAGCTCCTCTGAAAAAGACAGCCTTAAATCAGAAGTGCCTGACTCCGTGGTATAACTCACAAACTCGCAGCTTAAAGCAAATAACCCGTAAGTTGAAGAGGAAATGGCGTCTCACTAATTTAGAAGATCTTCACTTAGCCTGGAAAAAGAGTCTGTTGTTCTATAAAAAAGCCCTCCGTAAAGCTAGGACATCTTACTACTCATCACTAATTGAAGAAAATAAGAACAACCCCAGGTTTCTTTTCAGCACTGTAGCCAGGCTGACAAAGAGTCAGAGCTCTATTGAGCCGAGTATTCCTTTAACTTTAACTAATAATGACTTCATGACTTTCTTTGCTAATAAAATTTTAACTATTAGAGAAAAAATTACTCATAACCATCCCAAAGACGTATCGTTATCTTTGGCTGCTTTCAGTGATGCCGGTATTTGGTTAGACTCTTTCTCTCCGATTGCTCTGAGTTACTTTTCATTAGTTACTTCCTCCAAACCATCAACATGTCTATTAGACCCCATTCCTGCCAGGCTGCTCAAGGAAGCCCTACCATTAATTAATGCTTCGATCTTAAATATGATCAATCTATCTTTGTTAGTTGGCTATGTACCACAGGCTTTTAAGGTGGCAGTAATTAAACCATTACTTAAAAAGCAATCACTTGACTCAGCTATCTTAGCTAATTATAGGCCAATCTCCAACCTTCCTTTTCTCTCAGAAATTCTTGAAAGGGTAGTTGTAAAACAGCTAACTGATCATCTGCAGAGGAATGGTCTATTTGAAGAGTTTCAGTCAGGTTTTAGAATTCATCATAGTACAGAAACAGCATTAGTGAAGGTTACAAATGATCTTCTTATGGCCTCAGACAGTGGACTCATCTCTGTGCTTGTTCTGTTAGACCTCAGTGCTGCTTTTGATACTGTTGACCATAAAATTTTATTACAGAGATTAGAGCATGCCATAGGTATTAAAGGCACTGCGCTGCGGTGGTTTGAATCATATTTATCTAATAGATTACAATTTGTTCATGTAAATGGGGAATCTTCTTCACAGACTAAGGTTAATTATGGAGTTCCACAAGGTTCTGTCCTAGGACCAATTTTATTCACTTTATACATGTTTCCTTTAGGCAGTATTATTAGACGGCATTGCTTAAATTTTCATTGTTACGCAGATGATACCCAGCTTTATCTATCCATGAAGCCAGAGGACACACACCAATTAGCTAAACTGCAGGATTGTCTTACAGACATAAAGACATGGATGACCTCTAATTTCCTGCTTTTAAACTCAGATAAAACTGAAGTTATTGTACTTGGCCCCACAAATCTTAGAAACATGGTGTCTAACCAGATCCTTACTCTGGATGGCATTACCCTGACCTCTAGTAATACTGTGAGAAATCTTGGAGTCATTTTTGATCAGGATATGTCCTTCAATGCGCATATTAAGCAAATATGTAGGACTGCTTTTTTGCATTTGCGCAATATCTCTAAAATTAGAAAGGTCTTGTCTCAGAGTGATGCTGAAAAACTAATTCATGCATTTATTTCCTCTAGGCTGGACTATTGTAATTCGTTATTATCAGGTTGTCCTAAAAGTTCCCTGAAAAGCCTTCAGTTAATTCAACATGCTGCAGCTAGAGTACTGACGGGGACTAGAAGGAGAGAGCATATGTCACCCATATTGGCTTCTTTTCATTGGCTTCCTGTTAATTCTAGAATAGAATTTAAAATTCTTCTTACTTATAAGGTTTTGAATAATCAGGTCCCATCTTATCTTAGGGACCTCATAGTACCATATCACCCCAATAGAGCGCTTCGCTCTCAGACTGCAGGCTTACTTGTAGTTCCTAGGGTTTGTAAGAGTAGAATGGGAGGCAGAGCCTTCAGCTTTCAGGCTCCTCTCCTGTGGAACCAGCTCCCAATTCAGATCAGGGAGACAGACACCCTCTCTACTTTTAAGATTAGGCTTAAAACTTTCCTTTTTGCTAAAGCTTATAGTTAGGGCTGGATCAGGTGACCCTGAACCATCCCTTAGTTATGCTGCTATAGACGTAGACTGCTGGGGGGTTCCCATGATGCACTGAGTGTTTCTTTCTCTTTTTGCTCTGTATGCACCACTCTGCATTTAATCATTAGTGATTGATCTCTGCTCCCCTCCACAGCATGTCTTTTTCCTGGTTCTCTCCCTCAGCCCCAACCAGTCCCAGCAGAAGACTGCCCCTCCCTGAGCCTGGTTCTGCTGGAGGTTTCTTCCTGTTAAAAGGGAGTTTTTCCTTCCCACTGTTGCCAAGTGCTTGCTCACAGGGGGTCGTTTTGACTGTTGGGGTTTTTCCGTAATTATTGTATGGCTTTTGCCTTATAATATAAAGCGCCTTGGGGCGACTGTTGTGATTTGGCGCTATATAAATAAAATTGATTTGATTTGATCATGCCGCACTCCTGAAGCAACCTCTCTTGGTAGAGCTACTGCCTTTAATAGGCATAATGTGGGGGGAGTTCTTTGATAACCTCTCTAAAGTGATGGACAGGTAATAATCATGGCTCACACTGTCATTCACACTCACTCACACTCTATGACAATTCAGATGTCCAGAATGATGATGATAATGATGGTGACAAGGATGTGTCTGCTGGGGACTTTATTGTAAACTTTGCAGGCAAAACCAAATCCTACAACTATGTTGGATTGGTTGAGAAGGCTGATGGTGCTGACATCAGAGCAAAGTTCCTAAGAAGAAGTAAGAGGTCTGTGGATGGAAAGCCCATCTTCACTTTCAAAGAAAATGATGGAGTTATCCCTAGAGAGGATGTGTGTAGGAAACTACCCACACCACAAAAACTTGGTGGTACAGCCAGAAGGGAGCAGAAATTTATATTCCCTTGTAGCATTGACAAGTGGGATGTGATGTAGTAGGCCAGATCTGTGAAGAGTTCTTCATTTTAATTTTATTTTGTTCTTATGCATTCATGTGGCTCTAGGCCTTGGAAATGTTTTCATTTTGAACTCAACCTTGTTCTGAAGTGTTGGGCCTTGTTCAAGAAAATATTGAGAAATATTGTTAAAATAACTTTAAATAAACCTTAAATGAGCAAGCTTGTATTGCATTTGTCTAGCTTTTACAGCTAGCATTACAATTTCTGTTATTAAAATATACAGTTTTACTTAAATAATTAATGGCACAATTTACCCCAATGTATGCTCTCCAAAGGCACAACTTACCCTGTACCGGGGGCAATTTGTGCCACAAGACCACTTTTTTTTCAGAAAGCTGTATTTCTTCAATACTTGACTTCAGTTCCAAAGTCATTGTTCCCAGGGTTGCAGCACATCCTGAAATATATTTACATAATTAAGTTGGAGGCGTTACTCGCATGGCCTCGCTTTAAAGTAACTTTAAGTAAAAACTCTCTTCAAGTCCGAACCAGCTAATATTGAATTTATGTGGAAATGATTGTTGTACTAAAGCTTCAGATATCTGTCACTGAGAGAGATGATGACTGGAGGCAGTGTGAAGCAGAAACGAGGTGATAACTGTTGAACCGCAGCTGCTGACACATGCGCAGTGAAGGCGTTGTGGACCGATTTTTAGGGAGGACTGTTCACTTGGCAACACTGGACGTCAAACATTCTAGAGAACATTTAAATGTCTTTATCAGGACACTTTATATTGAAATGAATTCTTCAGAAAAGAACCACATTTAATGACCGATCACGAGTGGCTTCCGTGACCATAAGCAAGGCACCAAACCCTAACCGGTTAAACCCTGATGCACTGTGGTGCCACCCAAAAACCAACACATTTGTCTTATTTTTTGTGAGGGGAGAGAAAGTCCTCTGCCAATAACGTTAGACATTTTAATTATAATCTGTCATTAAATATTACAGTTTATACAGTGTCGTGTCACAATACTCTCATCAGTTCAGTACAGCAATAGTTATTTTACTGTTATTTAGCTCCACCCCTTCTGCTACAAACTCAACAGAAAGCAGCACATCCAAGACAAAAGGGGACAACAGTCCAAAGACATCTTACAGAACATTTTCAACGCTCTCCTTCACAGGAAGATTAAAGTTTAATCATCTTCTTCGGCATGAAGAAGTCTTCATCCTCTGGCTTGCTAACAGTGTCCAAAGGCAGCACAGCGTCTACTCCCACCTGCCTCTACCACCAGGTGAAGAAGGGTCGTCTGCTCTGGAAGCTCTGGGTGTAGGACTCGCTGTTGGCTCTCTGCGGCGCCCTGGCTGTCTCTACGATGACCGGGGGCATCTGGACCAGCTGCAGAGGCGTCTTACCATCCTTCAGCGCTTGGCACAAGTTCAGGATCTTAGCATGCAAACAGAGATATGCTGTCATCATTTGTCTCCGAGGAGTCCAGCTTCAGTCTCGAACTGGTTTCACATGAGAAACAGACTCCGCCCACTGATGAGACTGATTCACATTGTTTGTAGTGGAGGGGTGGAGTCAGGAATGAAATCTCTGACAACTTTGTGGAACCAGTTTGAGATCCTTAAAGCAGTTGGACATGCTGACCATACACACCTGTCCCCTCATGACAGCGACTTGTTTGCAGAACTGTCCTCTGTCAAAGCCGGGGTCTTTCTGTGGGTCACAGCACAAACACACTTGTTACACCGTGGCACCTCCCCTTTTGAGTCTGCACATCGTGCTGGGACTCTGTTCTCACCTTGAACAGCTCGTAGAGGTCTTCCTCTAGGTCTTTGATGAAATTAGGGTCTGACAGTTTAGGTACAACTAGTTCCTGTATCTCCAGGGAGAAAGGAACTTTGGCCTGAGAAAGCCACGCCCAGTAGAATGGGTCTGCATGATTAGTCAAAGAAAAGCTTAGTTAACATGTACATTAAAACAAAACAAGTTATTCAAACATTCACAGAAAGGTGGCGTTACGTCAGTCAGTCAAGATTACAATTCACATTGATGTGTGAATTCCTGAGGGGGGGAACCTGTCATAACTGGAACTCCAACCATAAACCACTTGTACAGCTGCTGATCTTTAGACACAAGAGCATTTCTATATTACAGAACATCTGCTGGAGTTCAACTGATGACCAGGAGCCTCATGTACAAAAACCTGTGTGGACTTCCTGTTGAAAACACGGCGTACACCAAAACCCAGAAACTGCGTAGGCAGGGATCCAAGCACATTTTGTTTGTACATCCCAATCAACATGGAGGTCACGGATAAGCGTTGGGCTCGAGACCAGAGGATCCTTGGTTCAAATCCCAGCTTGACTGGAAAATCACTAAGGGCACTTGGGCAAGGTCCCCTAGTTGCTCCTGGTGTGTAGTGAGTGCCTTGCATAGCAGCACCCTGACACATGTGAATGTGAGGCATTATTTGGAAAGCACTTTG
Source organism: Thalassophryne amazonica (assembly GCF_902500255.1). Classification (NCBI taxonomy): domain Eukaryota; kingdom Metazoa; phylum Chordata; class Actinopteri; order Batrachoidiformes; family Batrachoididae; genus Thalassophryne; species Thalassophryne amazonica. The sequence goes on along the minus strand of NC_047117.1, from coordinate 96,399,119 downwards.
AGGTTCTGATGCAGATGGAAAAGTGCGATATAAATGCAGTCCATTTAAATGAGTACATGTGCACACGCACCAAACTCCTCCCTGCCCACGCCTCCATCTACAGATGCAAATTTATTCAAATAGTTTGGTTGTGTCATGCTAACGGTACCATAAGTGTGGAGTGTCGTGTGTTTGATGACATCTGTGTTGTCTGGTTTGCTGCATGTATAAATTAAAGAACTTTCAGAGACAATGTGCAAAAATAGTGGTTAGGTGAACGCAATGTAAAACAAAAATGAAATAAGTGTGTCTGTGTGTGTAAGTGCTGAGCTCACAGCAGTGCGCACACTGAAGTAAAAATATATTAGGCGCATGGCAGCTGACAGTGTGTGACATTAACATTACACACACTTTTACTTACAACACCCAGTTTATACAGTGTCGTGTCACCCCTTTGAGTCTGGTCTGCTTGAGGTTTCTTCCTCAGAGGGAGTTTTTCCTTACCACTGTTGCTCTGGGGGTTGGTAAGGTTAGACCTTACCTGTGTGAAGCGCTTTGAGGCAAATCTGTTGTGATTTGGTGCTATATAAATGAAAATAAATTGAAATTGAACACAGTCAGGCGCTTGTTAAGAAGCTCTGCAGCTCCAGTTCCACCATCAAGACAAAAATAAATAAATAATAAACAAACAACATATTTGGATGCGCACATGCCCAAACTGTTAGGAACAATTACACAAACTATTTAACCACCAAGCAGCAACCCATCGTGCGCTGTGGCAGCCTCCAGCCTGATGCACATTTGCACATCACATATGATTTGAACATTGATGGAATAAAAATGTTTCCCATTAACAAACAGATTCATCATGTAACGGTGCCTTTATAGCAACATGTGTGCAGTCAGTAGCTCAGATTACATTTGGAAAACTGGCTTTCGATGCAAAGTGAACTTTACTGTTGGAATGTGATGTACCTGGGTGACGTTCGGATGACTGCGTTCCACACAGCTGGTGGCTTGGCTCAAGGTTGACTGGCACACTCCTGAACGATCAGCCAACTCCCGCTGGAATGCCCCTGTTGCCAGGAAGCCCAGCGTGGTCAGCACCTGTGTGGGCTATGAGCCAATTACTGTCATTTGAAAGTAAATCCTCGTATTCCCCGAGTACACGCTCACGTCGGATTGCACCATTTGCAAGGTCCTCTAACAACGATACGCAACCACTGTTGGCACCATTTTATGCATCACTTTGTGCATGTTTTTATATCCACCCATATATCTGCAAACACGTGGGTGTGTTAAATGTTCATCAGTGTGTCTCTAATGTGCACGTCACTCTGATGACTTCATGTTTTCACACTATTGACGGTTCCCAGCATCACCTCTAGGTGTCGGCAGAGGAACAATAGCTGTAGAAATGTGCGCACGTCAGCCAGGATCTGTGTGTGATGCATCGCACATTTCCACGCTCATTTCACTTTTGACACATCTGAACGTGAGCGTAGAGACGGACGGACGCCATGTTTTTGTGCGTACACAGGCTTTGTACATGAGGCTCCAGGACACGGAATGGGGTCAGTGCCTGAGGAACAGGAAGTGAGTATTTACAGGCTCTCCAGGAGTCCGGGTGTTTGAGGGGGAAGGCCAGACCGTTGTCAATGGCTGCCAGCTTGATGATGGGATCTTTGACCAAAACCCAGTCTGTGTCCTGCAGAAAGGGGGGGCATGGACACTAGGTTACTGGTGCAGTACAAATATGTGTTCACACCAGGACTACAAAGGAATGATCATCACCCTGTTCCCAGAAGAGTCCATGGGACAGTCATACTTCAGGAGCCAGTTGTCATTTCCCCTGTCTACAAAAACAAATCACATATTCAAATTCAAAGCAAGCCACCCCGAAGCACACCCACTGACGCACGTGCTTTGTTCGATATGCCAACCTGTGTTCCTGATGATGTAATCGAGGATTACAAGCCGCTCAAACTGCAGCTGGAGTTGGCGATTAGTATTCTCAGGCAAAGGCTCCGCTTCAAACCTCCGCAGCCAGAAGTCAGCATCCTTGTATCCGTCGACAAAAAGCTGGAAAGAGCCGACCTGATGGGAACACCAACAGACAGAGCTCAGGAAGTACAGCAACACCCCAAGCACTGGTTTTCAGCTCCACGCTATGAAATACACTCAGATCCGGTAAGCCAGCTCCACCAGCTGCTCAACTCATTTGGCTTCTGTTTTCAAAGGCAAACTACAGACTATAGCTACCAACCGTCAACTGCTAACTACGTATATCTCGGACTGTAGACTTCGCTAAACTCCAGCAGCCAGTGCATGAAACATTTTGTGTTTGTGACAGATTCTGTGACTCATTTGAGAGGATTCATTCATCACTGGTTGCTCACAATGAAGAACGTCCCATGAACGAAGCCGCAGTCAATCACTGATTTGCTAATGTGACAGTGCCTCAGCGCCTTTCCACTGCAGCAAAAAAAAAAAACAGAAATACTGTCAATTAGGGAATTACCCTTTGGGGCTGATGATTTACTGACGTTAATGCTGGATTTTATGGTCGCAAATTAAGTTTTACTGGTGGCGCATTAGCAAAACATCAGACATATCAGGATTATTCCCATTGTAATCCAATTCCATCTTTTGCATAGTTTATTTTACTGTAAGTAATTTGGATGGCGAAGCTTACCGAAGCAACAGCATCTTCATTCCAAACTGGAAATTCTGTGAGCAGACGCACAGATTTCTCCATCTCATCAGCTGCACTGAATAATTCTGTATCAGAATCCGCATCGATACTTTCGTATGGTAGCTTAAATCCACGCGTTTCGGCATTGTTGTCGCTCCGCCAGTTTCTCTGGCTCTCAGCTGACAGCGCCATTATTGACACCTGCGTAGCAACACGATCAGGGCGTGGAGAAATACATCAAATGTGAAATGGTTGAATATTTTCCCACCATCAAAGCGATATTTTATTGTCTCACACAATTAACTCACACAATTAACCAATCCGATTTGTGGAACAAATGTAACTGGATTAGAATAAACAATCAAATGCTAAATATCACACCGATTGGAACTCGATAACGTAACAGTGCTTCTTTTCCATACCGGAAACATCAGACATTACTGACACTGAACTAATTGAAGCAGGTGGGCGCACAGAGAACGAGCATTATGTTCAGTGACAGGCTGAGGCACCCTCAGTGCAAGAAGGAACCATACCGCAGGTCGTTCCTCCCTGCTGCTGTCAGACTGTACAATAACACTGTGAAATAACCACATGCAATAATATGTCCACAAATCACGTGCAATAACAACTCGTTTACAAATCCCTGCACTGTCACCTTATCACATCTAAACTCCACTTCACTTCACATATTGTAAATAAGATGCTCCTATCTCCTTTTCAATCCCAATCATGTTTATGTATACATACGTACATGTGTATAGGTATGCGTGTATGGGTATATATATATATATATATATATATAAAATTTCTACCTCATTTCTTATGTCTCGTACTGTTACAAGTATTAATAGTATTATTACAACATTTTCCTCTACTTGCACCCATCTTGTGTGTTTTTTTAAGAGCTGACGTAACATGAATTTATCCACTGTGAGATCAATAAAGTTTATCTTATGTTATCTTACATATCCAGACTACACAACAGCAACCGTAGCAAGGAGGATATAAACCAAGATACCTTCGGAGGGAGTCCAATCCTGTGGAAGCACTGGCCCACTTTAGGCACCTTCTCCAGAGCCAGCCTTTTTCCTCGAGACTTGACCCTGTCTATGGCACTGTAGTTGAATGTTTCACTGGCCAAATACACTACCTGGAGTCAGGAAGACACATTAAGAGGTGTTACAAGTAACAGATAGCAGAGGCAACGTATCACTGAAAACAATTACCTTTGTCCTGGGAACAATATTTAGCTCCAGCTTCTGATCGACCAGGCTGGCTCCAGCCTCCGATAAGTAACCCTGATTCAACACCAAACAGTCACGACCAAAACAGCATGGACAACAAAGTTTCTGGAGCCACTTTGTCCACTTGGGGTTCAGTTGTCCATAGGGCTCTTCATTCTTCGGTTTGAAGACACCAATGATCTTCTGGAGGGATGAGGAGACAATAACCATCAGAAAGTCAAAGTGAGAGAAGAACCCCTCAATGTCCATGTTTACTGGTTGAAAAAAGGGATGGGTGAAGTTTATGGTTGTTGGGGGGTCTAAAAATCTAACTCGTTTGAACATCTGACTCTCCACTCTGCCCAGGATACTACATATAGCAAAGGACAGAAGAATAAAAATCAACCATGTTCCTTTGTCACTATATATAGGCCTCCTGGCCAATACTATGAATTCTTAGATGAATTTGATGAGTTTATCTCTAATTTGTCAACACACGCAGATTACAATCTGATTGTTGGTGCCTTCAACGTTTATATAAATAAGCCTTCTGAACCCCTCCGCAAATCATTTATGGAAATTATGGATGTATTAGGATTCCAGCAATGCATTCAGGACTCGACGCACATTAGTGGAAATACCCTGGATTTGGTCCTCGTTCGCGGTATCATCGTGCACTGCTATTGTCTGTACCAAGTGTCTGTACAGAAGCTGGTAAGGTGGCATTTCAGTATTCTGCCCCCACAACATGGAACAATTTACAAAAAGACTGGAAATTAAAGGAACTGGTTTCAGTAGGCCAGTTTAAACTTTTGCTCACAGGTTTGGAAAAGAAAGCCATGGTTTGTAAATGTTTTTTAAATAGTCTTATGAAATTGTTGTAATGTTCTGAATTGTGATCTGTGCCGCTGTCTTGGCCAGGACTCCCTTGAAAAAGAGATTGGTAATCTCAATGGGACTTTCCTGGTTAAATAAATAAAAATAAATCCATCCATCCATCCATTTTCTTCCGCTTTATCCGGAGTCGGGTCGCGGGGGCAGCAGCTCAAGCAAAGCCGCCCAGACCTCCCGATCCACACACACCTCCTCCAGCTCCTCCGGGGGAACCCCAAGGCGTTCCCAAGCCAGCTGAGAGATGTACTCCCTCCAGCGTGTCCTGGGTCTTCCCCGGGGCCTCCTCCCAGTGGGACGTGCCTGGAACACCTCTCCAGCGAGGTGTCCAGGGGGCATCTGGAAAAGATGCCCGAGCCACCTCAACTGACTCCTTTCAACGTGGAGGAGCAGCGGCTCGACTCCGAGCTCCTCCCGAGTGACCGAGCTCCTCACCCTATCTCTAAGGGAGCGCCCAGCCACCCTGCGGAGGAAACTCATCTCGGCCGCTTGTACTCGCGATCTCGTTCTTTCGGTCATGAGCCAAATCTCATGACCATAGGTGAGGATCGGAAAGTAGATCGTGGTAAATCGAGAGCTTTGCCCCCCTACTCAGCTCTCTCTTCACCACGACGGTCCGATACAGCGACCGCATCACTGCAGATGCTGCACCGATCCGTCTATCGATCTCACGCTCCATCCGTCCCTCACTCGTGAACAAGACCCCGAGATACTTAAACTCCTCCACTTGAGGCAAGGACAATCCACCGACCTGAAGAGGGCAAAGCACCTTTTTCCGGTCGAGAACCATGGCCTCGGATTTGGAGGTGCTGATTTTCATCCCGGACGCTTCACACTCGGCTGCAAACCGCCCCAGTGCATGCTGAAGGTCCTGATTTGACGAAGCCAACAGAACCACATCGTCCGCAAACAGCAGAGACGAGATTCTGTGGTTCACAAACCAGACCCCCTCTACACCCTGGCTGCGCCTAGAAATTCTGTCCATAAAAATAATGAACAGAACTGGTGACAAAGGGCAGCCCTGGCGGAGGCCAACGTGCACTGGAAACAGGTTTGACTTACTACCGGCAATGCGAACCAAGCTCCTGCTGCAGTCATACAGAGACCGGATAGCCCTTAGCAAAGGACCCCGGACCCCATACTCCCGGAGCACTCCCCACAGGGTGCGCCGAGGGACACGGTCGAATGCCTTCTCCAGATCCACAAAACACATGTGGACTGGTTGGGCAAACTCCCATGAACCCTCGAGCACCTGATGGAGCGTGTAGAGCTGGTCCAGTGTGCCGCGACCAGGACGAAAACCACACTGCTCCTCCTGAATCCAAGGTTCAACCATCGGTCGAATTCTCCTCTCCAGTACTCTGGAATAGACCTTACCGGGGAGGCTGAGGAGTGTGATCCCCCTATAGTTGGAACACACCCTCCGGTCCCCCTTCTTAAACAGAGGGACCACCACCCCGGTCTGCCAATCCAGAGGCACTGTCCCTGATCGCCACGCGATGTTGCAGAGGCGTGTCAGCCAAGACAGCCCCACAACATCCAGAGACTTAAGGTACTCAGGACGGATTTCATCCACCCCAGGAGCCTTGCCACCGATAAAAATAAATCATCACAAATATTGATATCATGCTGCCTGCAGTCTCTTCGCCAAGTTTACTGGAACAAGAACCTTGTTTATCATTGCGACAACACCAACTCTTCAACTATAATTGAACTCTGAGTCAGACTTCGTGGTATGTCATTTTTGGAAAATGACCAATCAGTAGACAGTCTTGTGGACAGTTTAAACCCAGCGCTCACAACCACACTCAACATGATTGCTCCAGCTATATTACCCCCCCCCCCCCCCCAAAAAAAACACAGGCACCTTAATTTAATTCAATTTTTTCATTTATATAGTGCCAAATCACAACAAAGTTGCCTCAAGGTGCTTCACACAAGTAAGGTCTAACCTTACTAACCCCCAGAGCAAGAACACAGGCAACAGTGGGAAGAAAAACTCCCTCTAAGGATTTGAGGATGAAACCTCAAGCAGACAAGAGTCAAAGGGGTGACCCTCTGATTGGGCCATGATACAGACACACTTGACAATACAAATACAGTGAGGAAAATAAGTATTTGAACATCTAAACATCTAAAAAATCTAATCTAAAAAAAAATCCGGAAATAAAGCATGATTTTTTGAAATACTTTATTTGTATGTTACTGCTGCAAATAAGTATTTGACCACCTGTGAAAATCAATGTTAATATTTGGTACAGTAGCCTTTGTTTGCAATTACAGAGGTCAAACGTTTCCTGTAGTTTTTCACCAGGTTTTCACACACTGCAGCAGGGATTTTGGTCCACTCCTCCATACAGATCTTCTCTAGATCTTTCAGATTTGGAGTTTCAGCTCCCTCCAAAGATTTTCTATTGAGTTCAGGTCTGGAGACTGGCCAGGCCACTCCAGGACCTTGAAATGCTTCTTACGGAGCCCCTCCTTAGTTGCCCTGGCTGTGTGTTTGGGGTCATTGTCATGCTGGAAGACCCAGCCATGACCCATCTTCAATGCTCTTACTGAGAGAAGGAGGTTGTTTGCCAAAATCTCGCAATACATGACCCCATCCATCCTCCATTCAATACGGTGCAGTCGTCCTGTCCCCTTTGCAAAAGAGCGCCCCCAGAGTATGATGTTTCCACCCCCATGCTTCACGGTTGGGATGGTTTTCTTGGGGTTGTTCTCATCCTCTAAACATGGTAAGTGGAGTTGATTCCAAAAAGCTCTATTCTGGTCTCATCTGACCACATGACCTTCTCCCATGCCTCCTCTGGATCATCCAGATGGTCACTGGTGAACTTCAAACGGGCCTGGACATGTGCTGGCTTGCTTGAGCAGGGGGACCTTGCTGCCCTGCAGGATTTTAAACCATGACAGCATCATATGTTACTAATGTAATCTTTGTGACTGTGGTCCCAGCTCTCTTCAGGTCATTGACCAGGTCCTCCTGTGTAGTTCTGAGCTTTCTCAGAATCATCCTTACCCCACAAAGTGAGATCTTGCATAGAATCCCAGACCGAGGGAGATTGACAGTCATCTTGTGTTTCTTCCACTTTCTAATAAATAATCATAACAGTTGTTGTCTTCTACCAAGCTGCTTGCCTGTTGTCCTGTAGTCCATCCCAGCCTTGTGCAGGTCTACAGTTTTGTCCCTGGTGTCCTTAGACAACTCTTTGGTCTTATGGTGGACAGGTTGGAGTGTGACTGATTGAGTGTGTGAACAGGTGTCTTTTATACAGGTAACAAGTTCAAACAGATGCAGTTAATACAGGTAAAGAGTGCAGAATAAGAGGGCTTCTTAAAGAAAAATTAACAGGTCTGTGAGAGACAGAATTATTGCTGATTGGTAGGTGATCAAATACTTATTTGCAGCAGTAACATACAAACAAATTATTAAAAAAAAAAAATAAAAAAAATCATACATTGTGATTTACGGATTTTTTTTTATTATTATTATGTCTCTCACAGTGGACATGCACCTAAGATGAAAATTTCAGACCCCTCCATAATTTCTAAGTGGGAGAACCTGCAAAACCACAGGGTGTTCAAATATTCTTATTTTCCTCACTGTATATTGGAAATTTTGGGAGTCCATGCTGGTGTCCAGGATGGGAGGCGTGCAGATGAAAAAACCCACTCCCACTTCTGGATGGATCCACACCTCAAACAGAGAGAAAAGAAAAAAAGCAGAATCAAGCATCAGAAAGACAAATACAGTGTAATTTGTCAGCATTAAGCAACAAGAAAAACAGAAGAAATACTAAGGTGATCGCCGGCCGCTAGCCCTAAGCTTCACTAACAGACTCAGGAGACTAGATAAAGTAATTAACCTTAGACTGTGACGAAGTTCCCCATTTACATGAACAAACTGTAATTTATTAGACAAATATGATTCAAACCACCGCAGCGCAGTGCCTTTAATACCTATAGCATGCTCTAATCTCTGTAATAAAATTTTATGGTCAACAGTATCAAAAGCAGCACTGAGGTCTAACAGGACGAGCACAGAGATGAGTCCACTGTCTGAGGCCATAAGATGATCATTTGTAACCTTCACTAATGCTGTTTCTGTACTATGATGAATTCTGAAACCTGACAAACTCTTCAAAGAGACCATTCCTCTGCAGATGATCAGTTAGCTGTTTTACAACTACCCTTTCAAGAATTTTTGAGAGAAAAGGAAGGTTGGAGATTGGCCTATAATTAGCTAAGATAGCTGGGTCAAGTGATGGCTTTTTAAGTAATGGTTTAATTACTGCCACCTTAAAAGCCTGTGGTACATAGCCAACTAATAAAGATAAATTGATCATATTTAAGATCGAAGCATTAATTAATGGTAGGGCTTCCTTGAGCAGCCTGGTAGGAATGGGGTCTAATAGACATGTTGATGGTGTGGAGGAAGTGACTAATGAAAATAACTCAGACAGAACAATCGGAGAGAAAAAGTCTAACCAAATACCAGCATTACTGAAAGCAGCTGAACATAAAGATATGTCTTTGGGATGGTTATAAACAATTTTTTCCTCTAATAGTTAAAATTTTATTAGCAAAGAAAGTCATGAAGTCATTACTAGTTAAAGTTAAAGGAATACTCAGCTCAATAGAGCTCTGACTCTTTGTCGGCCTGGCTACAGTGCTGAAAAGAAACCTGGGGTTGTTCTTATTTTCTTCAATTAGTGATGAGTAGTAAGATGTCCTAGCTTTACGGAGGGCTTTTTTATAGAACAACAGACTCTTTTTCCAGGCTAAGTGAAGATCTTCTAAATTAGTGAGACGCCATTTCCTCTCCAGCTTACGGGTTATCTGCTTTAAGCTGCGAGTTTGTGAGCTATACCACAGAGTCAGGCACTTCTGATTTAAGGCTGTCTTTTTCAGAGGAGCTACAGCATCCAAAGTTGTGCTCAATGAGGATGTAAAACTATTGACGAGATAATCTATCTCACTCACAGAGTTTAGGTAGCTACTCTGTACTGTGTTGGTATATGGCATTGGAGAAAATAACAAGGAAGGAATCATATCCTTAAAACTAGTTACAGCGCTTTCTGAAAGACCTCTACTGAGAAACAAATGCATGAATAAGGGTCTCAGCATCAGCCATAAACAGGATAAGATGAATCTTTCAAAGGTGGAAGAAACATAGCAAACCCATGGTTCAATGATTACCTGCGTGACCTCAAGCATAAAGCAAGAGGTCTAGAACAGAAATGGCTTAGTTCAAAATTAGAAGTATTTCACCTTGCATGGCGTGATGCTATCTTAGACTATAAGCATGCATTACTGGCTACAAAGTGGACTTACTACTCTGATTTGATCAACAAAAACAAGCATAACTCAAAGTTCTTGTTCGACACGGTGGCAACACTTATTCATGGACAACCACATGTAGTTCGCTCTCCTTTTACAGCACAAGATTTTCTGGATTACTTTGAGAAGAAAATAGAAGTCATTAGATTAAACATATCCCAGCATGCCTTAATCCAGCCACTACACCCTGCTATTGAGGTGGGCGCCACTACTGAGGTACAGAAAATACTCTGTGACCGTCCCACATCCTCCATCAGGACATACAGAGTCCCCAAACGCAAATTGAACAGATACAAGGACTCTTTTGTTCCTACCTCAATTAGACTCCTGAATGCTGCAGGGGTTGTCCGGGAGCAGCGTTAAGGGCTCTGTGCATGGATATTTGTATACACACACATATATATATATATATATATATATATATATATATATATATATATATATATATATATATATATATATATATATATATACACACACACATGAGGTCTGTTAGAAAAGTATCCGACCTTATTATTTTTTTCAAAAACCATATGGATTTTAATCACGTGTGATTACATCAGACATGCTTGAACCCTCGTGGGCATGCAAGAGTTTTTTCACGCCTGTCGGTTACGTCATTCGCCTGTGGGCAGTCTTTGAGTGAGGAGTCGCCCACCCTCTCGTCGATTTTTTCATTGTTTAGGAATGGCTCAGAGACTGCTGCTTTGTTTGATAAAAAATTTTTCAAAACTGTAAGGCACAACTGAGTGGACACCATTCGATAAATTCAGCTGGTTTTCGGTAAAAATTTTAACGGCTGATGAGAGATTTTGGCCTGGTAGTGTCGCCGTAAGGACGGCCCACAGCGCCTGACGGCGATCTGTGCTTCGAGGCGGCAGCGTCTCGCCATTTCAAGTTGAAAACGTCCACATTTCAGGCTCTGTTGACCCAGTAAGTCGTCAGAGAACAGAGAACTTTCAGAAGAAGTCAGCATGAGGAGTTTATTCGGACATTCCATTGTTAACGGACATTTTGTAATGAAAGAACGTGCGGGCAGAGTCGCATGTCGGGCCGGACCCGACCGCGGGGGGTCGCAACAGGAAAAACACCTCTGTTGGAAACCTTAATGGGCAAGTTGGAACATGCCCAAGCTGTTAAACAATTTCTCAGTTACTCACTTGTTGAAAGCCATCAAAAGCCGCCTGAATTTTACAAATGGTTTTCAACACGGAGGTGTTTTTCCTGTCGCGGCGCACATAGATTTGCCGAGTCGTCACGGAAATGACTCGGCAAATTTGCGCGCACGTCTTTCATTAAAAAATGTCCTTAAACAGTGGAATGTCCGCATAAACTCCTCATGTCAGCCTCTTCTGAATCTTCTCTGTTCTCTCACGACGTCTTGGGTGAATTAAGCCTTAAATTAGGATGTTTTCAGGTCGAAACAGGCCGACGACGGGGCCTGGAAGCGCTGCACGACGTCCCGCTGCGTGGGAAGTCCTTACACCGACAGAAACACCCCATAATCTCTCATCAGCCGTTAAACTTTTCACCGAAAACCAGCTTAATTTCTGGAATAGTGTCCACTCGGATATTCCTCACAGGCCCAGAAAAATTTTTGATAAAGCAACACGCGCCGTCTCGAGCAGCGTGTGAAACAAAGGAATTCAGCCGAGAGGGCGGGACCACATCTCACTCAAGGCCTGCCCACAGGGAAATGACGTCACAGACACGCGTGAAAAACTCACGCATGCGCACGAGGGTTCAAGCATGATTGGTATAATCGCACGTCATTCAAATCCATATAGTTAAAAAATAAATAAATAAAAGGGTCGGTTTATTATCTAACAGACCACGTATATATATATATATATATATATATATATATATATATATATATGTGTGTGTGTGTGTGTGTGTGTGTGTGTGTGTGTATTATATGTGTGCCTGTTTGTGTACAAGTAAGGTGTGCACTGTAACTTATCTGTTTTAATCTGGTTTTTATCTGTTTTATTATGCTGTTTTAATTGTAAATTATATTATGGTAAATGTGCAATATGCTGATGAATTTTCCATAGGCATGTAAGCAGTGTACTGTTTTGTTGTTGTATTTATTGATTTTTGAGACAGAAATGTTTGCAGAGCACTTAAAGTCCAAGACAAATTTCCCTTTGGGGACAATAAAGTATATCATATTGTATTACCCAGATTTACAGAATTTGATAGTATCTCACTAGGCATGCTGACGAAACTCATAACGTCTACAAAAAGCACAACCTGTTTATTTGATCCTATACCAACAAAACTGTTTAAGGACCTGTGGCCCACTCTTGGGCCGACTGTGCTGGAAATTATTAATCTTTCTTTAACTTCTGGATCTGTTCCTAAATGTTTCAAATCTGCAGTGATTAAACCATTACTTAAGAAACCTAATCTTGACCCTAGTGTACTGACAAACTATCGGCCGATATCAAATCTATCATTTTTCTCTAAAATTCTGGAAAAAGTGGTGTCACGGCAGCTTGTAGACTATCTTACTGAGAATAATCTCTTTGAGCCACTGCAGTCTGCTTTTAGAAAATATCATTCCACAGAGACGGCTCTCACTAAAGTGGTGAATGATCTTCTGTTTACAATGGATTCGGACACCACTACGGTTCTGTTGCTGTTAGATCTCAGTGCTGCATTTGATACCGTGGATCATCATATTCTACTTGATAGGCTGGAAAATCAGTTTGGAATTACTGGGAGTGCCCTTGTGTGGTTGATGGCATACCTAACCAGATGTTCTCACTGTGTTTCGCACAATAACACTACCTCTAACCTTAGTGGCATGAAATTTGGGGTTCCACAGGGGTCCATCTTAGGCCCCCTGCTTTTCACCCCTTGGGCACATATTGCAGCATTTTGGGATTATCCAAGAGGCACCGGCATCAATTTGAGCAGTTAACGCTAAACCCTCTGGGGTCCGAGGGCATTTTCTGGACAGTCACTCGCCTGGCATAAATTTTTTATTATTGCTGTTAATAGCTCTCCCTGCATCCCACAATCAAGTTTTATGTCTCTTTATTTCAGGACAACCTGTGCTTTCATAATATATATGCTTTTGTTGTGTTTTATAAGTGTAATAAAGGTTTACAATCAAAAATAAGGAAGGAAAAAGTAAAACAGAAAATAATTTTCCACACACATTTATTCAAAACACACAGCAAACTATAATAAACAACTGTTTTGACACTTTATAGGTAATTTGAGATCTTGTGTGAAAGACTGTACAACAAAAAGGTTCAAACAATAAAGACAAATGCACATTTTGAACAATATATACAAAATGGTCTATGTGTTTTGTTGTCCATTGATATGGTAAACAATGCTTTATGCAGAGAAAGCAACAGAGTTATCCAGTAACATTCACATGCAAACTAGTGGAGCAATCCTGATAGTTATACACTCTTTGTTTGAGCAAGTGAGATTGTCATCAGAGGCTCGCCGTCTGCTTTCACTGATCGCTGTGCGTAATGGCGCAGGGCCAACTAGTAACATATTTTCAATTCAATATTCAATTTATTTTCCTTTATATAGCACCAAATCACAACAGAGTTGCCTCAAAGCGCTTCACACAGGTAAGGTGTAACCATACCAACCCCCAGAGCAACAATGGTAAGGAAAAACTCCCTCTGAGGAAGAAACCTCAAGCAGACCAGACTCAAAGGGGTGACCCTCTGCTTGGGCCATGATACAGACATAAATTACAGAAACAATTCACAGAACAATTCACGGACGAATATACAAGAACTGATGTTGGTGCACAGGACAGGAGGATCACCAACACGAACACAACTCCCATCTCTGGATGGAGCTGCACCTTAGAGAGAAAAAAACAGAATCAGGCATCAGAAAGACAAAAAATACTGTATAATTTGCCAGCATTAAACAACAAGAAGAACAGAGAAATACTAAGGTGATTGCCGGCGACTAGCCCTAAATTTCACTAAAAGACCCAGAATTTAGGTAAAGTTGAGGCTGCGGCACGCTCCAATTACTAATAAATGAATTAAAAGAGTAAAAAGCGTAGAACTATACTATGCCAGTATGCTAGCCATATGAACAGGAAAATAAGTGCGTCTTAAGTCTGGACTTGAAAGTCTCCACAGAATCTGACTGTTTTATTGACGCAGGGAGATCATTCCACAGAACAGGGGCACGATAAGAGAAAGCTCTGTGACCCGCAGACTTCTTATTCACCTTAGGGACACAAAGTAGTCCTGCACCCTGAGAACGTAAAGCCCGGGCCGGTACATAAGGCTTAATTAGGTCAGCTAGGTAGGGAGGTGCCAGTCCATGAATAATTTTATAGGTTAGTAGCAGAACCTTAAAATCTGATCTCACTGGGACAGGAAGCCAGTGATGAGACGACAAAATGGGTGTAATGTGGTCAAACTTTCTGCTTCGTGCCAAACGTCTGGCTGCAGCATTTTGAACCAACTGGAGACGCCTAATGCTAGACTGTGGTAAACCAGAAAAGAGAACATTGCAGTAGTCCAATCTAGAAGAGATAAATGCATGGATCAGGGTCTCAGCATCAGCCACAGACAGGATGGGACGAATCTTCACTATATTTCGCAGGTGGAGGAAAGCAGTCCTAGTAATATTTCTAATGTGGAGGCCAAAGGACAACGAAGGATCAAAAATTACCCCAAGGTTCCTCACTTTGTCAGTGTGATGTATGACACACAAGCCTAGGCTGAGTGTTAACTGGTCAAATTGATGCCGATGTCTCACTGGACCAAGAACCATTACTTCAGTCTTATCAGAGTTTAAATGTAGGAAGTTTCTAGACATCCAACTTCTCACTGCTGCAAGGCAATCTTCTAAGGATTTTATGTGAACGAGATTACCAGCAGTTATCGGCATGTATAACTGAGTATCATCTGCATAGCAGTGAAAGGTAATCCCAAAACGCCGCAATATGTGCCCAAGGGGTGCTATATAAAGGGAGAAAAGCAGGGGGCATAACACAGGCCCCTGTGGAATCCCAAATTTCATGTCACTAAGGTTAGAGGTAGTGTTACTGTACAAAACACAGTGAGAACGACTGGTCAAGTATGACGTCAGCCATGCAAGGGCACTCCCAGTAATCCCAAAATGATTTTCCAGCCTATCAAGTAGAATATGATGATCCATTGTATCAAATGCAGCACTGAGATCTAACAGCAACAGAACCGTAGCGGTGTCCGAATCCATTGTAAGCAGAAGATCATTCATCACTTTAGTGAGAGCCGTCTCTGTGGAATGATATTTTCTAAAAGCAGACTACAGTGGCTCAAAGAGATTATTCTCAGTAAGATGGTCTACAAGCTGCCGTGACACCACTTTTTCCAGAATTTTAGAGAAAAATGATAGATTTGATATCGGCTGATAGTTTTTCAATACACTAGGGTCAAGATTAGGTTTCTTAAGTAATGGTTTAATCACTGCAGATTTGAAACATTTAGGAACAGATCCAGAAGTTAAAGAAAGATTAATAATTTCCAGCACAGTCGGCCCAAGAGTGGACCACAGGTCCTTAAACAGTTTTGTTGGTATAGGATCAAATAAACAGGTTGTGCTTTTTGCAGACGTTACGAGTTTCGTCAGCATGCCTAGTGAGATACTATCAAATTCTGTAAATCTAAGTAATACCTCAGTAGTGGTGCCGACCTCAATAGCAGGGTGTAGTGGCTGTGTTAAGGCATGCTAGGATATGTTTAACCTAATGTCTTCTATTTTCTTCTCAAAGTAATCCAGGAAATCTTGTGCTGTAAAAGGAGAGCGAACTACAGGTGGTTGTCCATGAATAAGTTTTGCCACTGTCGAACAAGAACTCTGAGTTATGCTTGTTTTTGTTGATCAAATCAGAGTAGTAGTTCCGCTTTGTAGCCAATAATGCATGCTTATAGTCTAAGATAGCATCACGCCACGCAAGGTGAAATACTTCTAATGTTGAATGACGCCATTTCCGTTCTAGACCTCTTGCTTTATGCTTGAGGTCACGCAGATAATCACTGAACCAAGGAGACTGTGATTTGGGGGAGCGCGGTTTTAACATAGGTGGTGAAATCATGTCGAGTGTAGTTTTGAGCACTGAGTTTAAACTATCCACAAGTCTGTCTACTGAGTGGGACATATCACTCCTGAAAACGATCTCTGGCTTTTCACGTGAGGTAAATCTGCCGTACGATTGGATTTTGGAAAACCATGTGACGGTGAACCAATTCCGATTGGACACTCACATTGCACATGTTATCACACAGCTTCTATACAGAGTACAAAGATGCCCGATGGCTGGCTCAAAAGTCTGCGGAGTTAACTTTTCAGCAAAAAAAAAAAAAAAAAAAAAAAACAGCTGTGAGGGCTTTCCAGACATGTTGTTACCCACAATGGTCCCTGGATAAAGTGCAAAAAGTCTCAAAGAACAAAGAGACCAGACAGACAGGAGACGGAGCCAACAAGAAGAGGAGTGTCTCTCCCTTATTTAGCAGGAGTAGGGGAAAAACTACAGAGGATCTTCAGACAGTACAAAATCCCAGCTTACTTTAAACCGGTTAACACCTTGAGACAGAAATTAGTTCACCCTAAGGACAGAATCCCTAGTTACAAACAGAGCAATGTAGTGTATTTTATCAGACGTCAGGAAAACTGTAACCGACACTACATAGGTGAGACTAAGCAGCCGTTACACAAAAGGCTATACCAGCACCGCAGAGAGGGTGCCGGTGGACCTCAGTCTGTAGTTCATCTCCACCTTAAAGACACTAACCACACGTTTGAGGACAAAGAAGTTAAAATCTTAGCCAGAGAAAGGAAATGGTTTGAGAGAGGAGTGAAGGAGGCCTTTTATGTGAAACAGTTGAAACCCAGCCTTAACGGGGGAGGGGGTCTGAGACACGCTTTATCCCCTGTTTACAATGGGGTACTCAGGTCAAAGCAGTTTCAGTCTTTTGTTCATGGTAATGAGTCATTCACGTCATCAGGAGAGTCGTCAGGGGAGCCGTCAGGAGAGGCGTCCGTCCCATCATTAGGAGGGACAGCTGCCCTGTCATTAGGAGGGTGCTAACTAGAGCACAATAGGTGCTAATTAGAGCTATTGTTTAGTCACTAGCCTATAGCAGTCTGCCTCTTGGTAGGAGGGGTCTGGTTAGGTTTAAAACTCCAGCTTTTGTGGCTTCTGTTTATTCTTCTCTACAAGAGTCAAGACAGAAGTCAGACCACCAGAGCAAGAATTTTAGCTGAGGAAGCTTCTGCGATTTGAAACGAAACGTCCTCGCATCAATCAACCCAGTCCAGTCGAAGATTCAAGCTTCTCTACTATGGAAACCACCTGGACAACTGAGAGCCTACACAGAAACACGGTTAGATGTATGGCTATTAATTTTGAGAGTATTCTGAGTAAAATTGAGTTCAGATTCCCTGTTACTGAGGAGAAGATGGACATTATATTTGGAACTGAGACTTGGTTAAAATGTGATATACCTGATTGTCTTTTAAACATACCTGGTTTTAAACTTTTACGTAAAGATACAACTGAAGTCAGAGGTGGTGTAATACTGATGGTGAGAGACCATATAGATGTTGAATTATGCAATGTGCTGAATGACATGAATTTAAAAGACACCTTGTGGGTTTGGATGAAGAGTGATGGTTGCCATGACAATCTACTTGGTGTTGTTTATAGAAAAGGAGATGCAAGTGATGAGTATAGTATGAGTCTGTTAGAACAATTTGATATTGCAAGTAGAATTTGTAAAGGTAAGCTGTTGATAAATGGCGATTTTAACCTGCCAAGTATAGACTGGCAGAACGGCCTTGTAAATTAAGGTGAAAACTCATTCGCACAGGAATTCTTTGATTAAAATCTGTAATTTGTTTCTATGTGAGAATGTGCTCGAGCCTACTAGACAGAGAGGGATCAATACCCCAAATTGTTTAGACTTAGTCATTTCTTCCTCGCCAGTTGCAGTATATTTATGTTGGATGTCCTATATTGGTAATGCTGATCACAGCGTATTAACCTGTGACTTTCATATTAAGGTCAATCACTCATGTACTAGTGAGTTATTTAGGTATGATTATAATCGAGCCGACTATGAAAAACTCTGCAATTTACTGAAAAATGTCGATTGGGCTTGTGTACTCAGTACAAATGATGTGAATGTTGCATGGGAGTATTTTCACGAGCAAATTAATATTGCTGTTAAGGAATGTGTAGCTTTTGTAAAAATAACTAGTGGTGGCAAGATAAATCCACCATGGCTAAATTTTCTGGTCAAAGGGGCCATCAGAAAGAAATATTTTTCTTTTAAAAGATATCAGGAAACGAAATCTTACGCTAGATACCAAGAGTATGTTAAGGCACGAAATGCTGCCAACAAAAAATCAGGGCAGCAAAAAGAGAGTTTGAAAAAAATCTCTGTAAAAGGGTCAAAAAGAACCCCAAGGCTTTTTACATGTGTGTAAATAATACGGTAGTGCTATGTGACTACAAAGATTAATCCAGGTTTTGAGTATATTTCTTATTGTTACATTGGAAACAAGGTACCAGTAGATTCAGTAGATTCTCACAAATCCAACAAGACCAAGTATTCATGATATGCACACTCTTAAGGCTATGAAATTGGGCTATTAGTAAAAAAAAAAGTAGAAAAGGGGGTGTTCACAATAATAGTAGTGTGGCATTCAGTCAGTGAGTTCGTCAGTTTTGTGGAACAAACAGGTGTGAATCAGGTGTCCCCTATTTAAGGATGAAGCCAGCACCTGTTGAACATGCTTTTCTCTTTGAAAGCCTGAGGAAAATGGCACGTTCAAGACATTGTTCAGAAGAACAAGGCTCACCCATTGATCAGCTCCAGAATGATCAAAGACAGTCTGGAGTTACCTGTAAGTGCTGTGACAGTTAGAAGACGCCTGTGTGAAGCTAATCTATTTGCAAGAATCCCCCACAAAGTCCCTCTGTTAAATAAAAGACATGTGCAGAAGAGGTTACAATTTGCCAAAGAACACATCAACTGGCCTAAAGAGAAATGGAGGAATATTTTGTGTACTGATGAGAGTAAAATTGTTCTTTTTGGTTTGTGAGACAACCCCCCACTCTGAATTCAAGCCACAGTTCACAGTGAAGACAATGAAGCATGGTGGTGCAAGCATCATGATATGGGCATGTTTCTCCTACTATGGTGTTGGGCCTATACGGGGTCTGTTAGAAAACTATCCGACCTTTTTATTTTTTTTTAAACTATATGGATTTGAATCACGTGTGATTGCATCAGCCAAGCTTGAACCTTCGTGTGCATGCGTGAGTTTTTTCACGCCTGTCGGTTGCGTCATTCGCCTGTGGGCAGGCTTTGAGTGAGCACTGGTCCACCCCCTCGTCGGATTTTCATTGTCAGGGAAATGGCTGAGTGATTGGAGCAGCGCTGAATCAAATTTTTCCAGAAACTGTGTGGAAGTCTCGCAGGACAAGTTGTGGCATGATACTCACTCAACTGAAAAGCCACTGAAAGCCGTCTGAATCTTCCGAATGGTTTGCAACACGGACGTGTTTTTTGTTCTGCGCCATTGCGGCTTCGTCCCGACGCACATCTTTCATTACAAAATCTCCTGTAACAGTGGAATCTGCTGCAAAAGTGCTGATGTCCACCTCTTCCACAATTTCTCTGGTAGTCACACAACATCCCGGATCAACACAGCGTTCACTCTGGAAATGATCTGGTCGTTTCAGCCTGTCGATGGCCGCTCGGAGCGCGGCGCTCCCTCCGCCGCTGTGGGCCGTCTTTAATCCGGTTGTAATGCTCCTTAATCTGTGTGATGCCCAGAGTATCCTCACTGAAAGCCGTCTGAATCTTCCGAATGGTTTCCACCTGGCTGTCTCTCACAGTTTCTAGAAAAATTTGATTCAGCGCTGCTCCAATCGCTCAGCCATGTTCCTGACAATGAAAATCCGATGAGGGGGGTGGACCAGTGCTCACTCAAAGCCTGCCCACAGGTGAATGACGCAACCGAAAGGCGTGAAAAAACTCACGCATGCGGACGAAGGTTCAAGCTTGGCTGATGCAAGTGCACATAATTCAAATCCATATAGTTTTTGCAAAAAAAATAAAAAGGTCAGATACTTTTCTAACAGACCTCGTATATCGCATACCAGGTATCATGGATCAGTTTGGATATGTCAAAATACTTGAAGAGGTCATGTTGCCTTATGCTGAAGAGGACATGCCCTTGAAATGGGTGTTTCAACAAGACAATGACCCCAAGCACACTAGCAAACCAGCAAAATCTATGTTCCAAACCAACTAAATTAATGCCTCGCAGACTTGAAGAAATCATGAAAAACTGGTTATACAAATAAATACTAGTTTAGTGATTCACAGGATTGATAAAAAAGCAGTTTGAACATAATCGTTTTGAGTTTGTAGCATCAACAGCAGATGCTACTATTATTGTGAACACCCCTTTTTCTACTTTTTTTTTTACTAATAGCCCAGTTTCATAGCCTTAAGAGTGTGCATATCATGAATGCTTGGTCTTGTTGGATTTGTGAGAATCTACTGGTACCTTGTTTCCCATGTAACAATAAGAAATATACTCAAAACCTGGATTAATCTTTTTAGTCATATGGCACCAGTTGTGGGCACAGATAACCAAAAAATTAACTTCGATAACTGAAAAGTTATCTTTGATAAAGATAAACCGATGAACCACCCAAAAATGTATCGGAAGTTACAGATAACCGATAAATTCCAGTATTGTCTCTGATACATTTGCAACTGCTAACAAGGTGAATTTGAGTTTTAACACCACGATCGCTTTTGGAAGCATAAAAAGCGACATAAAACCCAAATGAGTCAGCACTTCTATGTTTGAACATGCTGCCCCCTGCTGGAAGCTACACGGCTACAGCACCCTGAGAGCAGCCACAAAGCCTAGTTCTCTACCAATCATGATGCTCCGGTCAGGTGAAGGTCCTGAAAAATAAAAGGCATGCTGACTTATGGTTTGGTATGAATACTGATAGAATAACTCCATTAATGTCAATTCTGCCATTTGTATAAAGTTAAAATATAACATATCTTTTAATGTTGAATAATGCACTAATTCTGAGGTTTTGTAACAAAGAGACAGATTGCAAAGGATTCTGGGTAAATGTGCCTCTGCTAAACACTGATTGGTTCAGTCATTGATTATGTAAACCAACACGTTAATGTGATGTGTGTCGTGTGTTGGTGTTTACAGATAAATGTGCTTTTGTAAAATATTCCATTTTTTTTATTTGTAAAAACAGGCATTTTTACGGAGCCCTGGAAGTGTCATCGCAAAATGTTTTGCATGTGGAGAGAATGTGCGCTCTTATTAGTTCCGTGCACATGTTTTATGATGTATTGTCTTGTCAATATTGTCTTGACTCATAAATGTTGGCTTTACACTGTGCGAGTTTTGGCACTTTTTCAGATGATTTTTCATTTGTGTGAGAAATGTTTGGACCAAGTTTCAGGTTAATCGCGTTCTGCATCGTGTAGTGTACATGGAGTAACAAGCTGTGTTCAGCATCTCACGACCACCTCCTGATCGCCGATTGTATGGTCGAATGAAAATCAAACCTGTTTGATATTATTCTGGTCGGCTGTCATGAGGGTATCCTGCTGCTGAAGAGCTACAAACATCCAACCTCTCTCACTGTGCCTGTGCAAACACCGCAGAGCTGTCTTATAATGTTTTTGTTGTTGTTGTTTTGTTTTTAAACTTAATTTGTAAAAAAAAAGCCATTTGCAAAGCCAAAAAGTTGATTTGACAACCATCTGATATAACCGGGGTCAAAATAAATAGAACACTGCCATCTACTGGTGCCCAGACCGTTAGTACTACTGCGAATACTGCCATGAACACTACTGGCCAGTAGATGGCAGTAAAGGCCTTGAAACTTGCCAAAACAAAATTCCAGATAATCCGTGTCTGCTACATTTAAGATGCGTGGAATTTAACAAACGCAAATACAATAACGTCTATAAACCCAGAGAATATATTCATGAGAGTTTTAAGCACTAGAGTTTAATGCTGCTGTCCGTGGAGCCTGAGCAGAGTGTCTGAAATGCATTTGTCCTGTCGTGAACGTACTGAGATTACCCATAATGCACTGCTGGGCACAGCATGTGCTCACAAAACCTTAAAAATTAGCACATTACTTTAAAACTAAAACATATATATGATGTTTTCACTTTATAAAACTTCAGGCATGACAGTAATTTTAAATAACTTGTCCAAAATTAGTTTGGTTAAAATTTGAACCATAAGTTAAAAATGTATGCCTCTGGATGACTTGGGTGATATTGCCAGCATATCAGTATGGTGTTAAAGGAAATTATTTTATTTTTTTGGTCACCAGTTCTCCTTTGTTTGCAGAAGGTAGAGTGGTTTCTCCTGAAACTAGCTCACATCTGTTTGTAGAGGACAGAACAATACATCTCTTAAGAAACTTTCAACAGGTAGGTCTCAACTGATTTTAAATTTTAAAAATGCTTGCTGCTGTTCAGCTTCGTTTGCTACGTTATCGGTCTAAAAGTTATCGGATGACAATTCATAGGAAGATAATTAGTCTGACAATGGTTTTTAAAGTTATCTAAAAAGATAATCCGATAATGAAAACATTATCTTTGATAATTATCTGTTATCGGATTATCGGAAGTGTGCCCACCACTGCATAGCACTACTATTATTCTGAACACTACTGTACAACTAAAAACAGGTTTACTATTGAAAAATAAAAATGGCATGTTTATTGACAATGATGAAGAAATTGCTGTTGAGCTAAATGGTTTTTTCCAGTCGGTCTTTGTGAATGAAGAAGATAAAAGCCTGATCTGGTTTAATGACTTTATGAAATGTATTTATGGCGAATGCCTTTAATTTTTATGGTCAAATTGTTGAACATCATGTTTTAGATGATATATTTTTCTCACCTGAAGACATTAAAAAGTTATTGCTTCAGATGAACCCTAATAAGTCGATGGGTCCAGATGAAATACATCCTCGACTTCTCAAAGAGTCGGCTGAGGCCATCTATTTACTCTTATTCTGCATTCTTAGACAATCTTTTGACCAATGTAGACTCCCTGACACTTTGAAGTGGGCCAATGTGACCCCAATTTTCAAGAAAGGTGAAAAGACCAACACAGGCAATTACAGGCCTGTGAGTCTGACATCCCAGGTTTGCAAATTATGTGAAAAAAAGTCATTTGAGATAAGCTTGAAATCGTTACAGAAAAAGTGCTCTCGAACGATCAGCGTGGTTTTCGAAGGGGCAGATCCTGTCTCACCAATTTACTTGTTACTCTTGAAGAATGGACACAAATGTATGACGAGGTCTTACCCTTTGACGCCCTTATCTCAATTTTCGAAAAGCATTTGACTCTGTTGCCGAGTGCCAGATTAATTTACAAACTGTGTAAGTATGGTATAGAAGGAAGACTTTGTAATTAGAAACAGAGTTTGTATGAATGGTGTGAAGTCCTCTTGGATGAAGGCGGTGTCCCTCAGGGATCTGTCACAAGGCTGATACTGTTCTTGCTCTTGATTAACGATTTGCCGTGTGCAATAAAGTCAAATTGTAAAATCTTCGATGATGACACGAAGGTGTATCACCCCATCCTTTCTTTAGCTGATGGGGAAGACCTCCAGTCAGACATTGATAGTCTCATGGCTTGGTCTGAAGAATGGTTACTTGGGTTTAATGAAGGAAAATGTAAAGTTCTCCATGTTGGTAGAAAAAATCCATGTTATGATTATTTTATGAATGAAAAACAATTAGAAGCGGTTTCAGAAGAAAGAGACCTAGGAGTGTTGATTTCTAAGGACTTATCCTTTTCCCGCCACATTGCTCTTTCGGCAGCTAAGGCCAATAGAATTCTTGGGATGATAAAAGGGGCCTTTTTGTTTACTGACAGAGACTCCTTTCTTCTTTTATACAAAACGTTTGTTCGTCCTCACCTTGAATATTGTGTGCAGGCATGGTCACTATATTTGCAGAAAGACAACAATATTTTAGAGAAAGTACAGAGAAGGGCCACTAAGTTGGTTCCAGAATTTAAAAATTGTCTTATGAGGATAGGCTCTTGCAATTTGGTCTCACAAGTCTTGAAGACAGACGAACTCGAGGTGATTTGATTGAAATATACAAAATTTTGCATGGCTTTGAGAATGTTGACCCCGCTGTATTTTTTGAATTGAGAAGGTACACTGGCCTTAGAAGTCATGAATTGAGCTTGGAAGTTAATAGATCTAGATTAAATGTGAGGAAAGAATTCTTTAGTAACCGAGCAGTAAAGATCTGGAACAGTTTGCCACCTGAAGTGGTCTTATCTTATAGGGTATAGATATTTTTTAAAGCAAATTATGACCTGTATTATAGTATAATGAATGCCACCAGATTTTAATTGTTAAATGTCTTTATATACAATCATGTATACAAATATTTTAGACAATAAGGGGCTTGGTAAGGTTCGCCTTTACTCGAGTGAAGCGTCTTGAGGAAACTTTGTTGTGATTTATGAATGAAAATAAACTGAACTTGAGTCACTTCATATACCACAGAACTAGCGGCCTCTTTCGAGTGACTTGTGAGCCGGTTTCGTTTTTACTCTGACCTGCCGAGTCACTGTGTAGCCTTTCCCGAAGCCCACCTGGGTTCAGGTCTTAAACCCGGTCGGGTCCCCGGTTCGGTTCTTACCCCCTGCGAGTCTTTGACGAAGTAGCTGCCGCTGGATCCCTGGTAGATCCTCTCCGGGTAGATCCCGCCCTCGATGGCTCGCTCGGCTTTACGGATGATTTCTCGGAACTCGGGGTCCTCCGGGAACTCGTTCCTGTGCGGTTCCCGCGACGAGCTGCCGCGTTCCCGCTCCAGCAGCGGCTGCCTCTCCCGGTTACGCTCCGGACTTCCGGCCGGCAGACGGACCACGGAGCCCGGCGTGCTGCCAAAGGTGCCCCGCGGGCTGCCGGGCTCCGTAGAACCGGAGTCTCGAAGCGGAGACACGAGCGGACTCGTTTCGTCCATGAGGCTGAAGGAGACGAGGAGTTCCGTGGAGTCCTGGACGGGCAGAAAGAAGACGAAACGGACCAAAAACCGAATCGGATGTTTGGCGACAAACGTAAAGAAAAATCACATGACTGTCAGTTTCCGGGAACGATGCGGAAACGGGGCCGCATTCAATCTCAAAGTGTTTGGCAACGTTTTAATACTACAGACGGTTGTCCAGTTCCGGATCACCTTTTTTAAAGTCCCGCTATACGGAACCATAATGCAGCTGAATGTCCTTTATTGTGTATTTGGATGTTATTTAGCTGAAAAAGTCTGGGTGGAGTGTGAAGCCACATTATGTGTGGTACAAACATTTTCTGGAATTGGATCACTTTGCCAGTTCAGGATCAGGACACTGATGTTTTGATTCCTCTGCTGATCACAAGGACGGCTGGATCCGGTCGAGCTTGTGGTCGTTTGTAGACAAAACATCAGTCTTTCCATTGGTACCAAGTATTAGCTTAATCGTGCTGATTACAAGAAACAGCGGCACAAAAACTACAGCAGTGATCCAGTATAACCATCCCGCTTTGTGCCGCCACATATTAATCCGTACATTTTCTGCCTGAAACCATCCGTCTTTGCTCCCAGAATGACAGAAATGATCTACAGCTGAAGTTTTTCTTGTGTGCTTCATGAGGACTTTTTGTATTTGCTTTCCTTCTTATGAGTTACATAATGTATCTGCAAAATGCTTCTTATTGTGGATGAACATGCTAATGGTTGAGATGCACTGACTCGCAGTGACACAGTGTTTTCGAATAGCTTGCACAATGTTCAGTTTGTGCAAGTGTCAAGGTGCCTTAAGTCATAAACTTCTCAAAGAAAATTGTCATCTGAACAGCCACTTGTATTCTTGTAAACAGCACAAGTTCTTTCATGAATAGACTCATTAACATGCCGGACAAATACCCCATAATGCTAGATCTACTGAAGATCTGGAAACTAGAGGTGGGCGGATCAATCCTAATAGCAATAATATTGATACCAATGCTGGTACTGATATTGAACGATCCACGTGTAAAAAGATCAATACTCAAGCTCTTTTTTCTCTCTCGCACACACTGACTGCTGCGCACGCAGATTCATCAAAGTCTGCTCTCTGTAAGAGCAGCGCTGTGTCACACAACACGGAGCAGCGCACCCTTGTGTTGTGGTTTGTCAGCCCTCAACCTCAGGAGATTTTGTTTTAAGTTGTGTTTAGTGATATTTTTTAAACAAAAATGTTGATTGTGATAATAAAGTATTTTGTTGTCACGTACAGTGTTTGGCAAAATTCTATCCTAGGTCTTTTGGATCCTTTGGATCTATGAAGCTTAAATATGAAAAAGTATCGTTATCGATATCGGCAATACTGGGCCTGTATTTACTTGATATCAGATCAATACCAAAATTCCCGGTATATATATATATATATATATATATATATATATATATATATATATATATATATATATATATATATATACACGAGGTCTGTCAATAAAGTAACGGTCCTTTTTATTTTTTTCAAAAACTATATGGATTTCATTCATATGTTTTTACGTCAGACATGCTTGAACCCTCGTGCGCATGCGTGAGTTTTTCCACGCCTGTCGGTGACGTCATTCGCCTGTGAGCACTCCTTGTGGGAGGAGTCGTCCAGCCCCTCGTCGGAATTCCTTTGTCTGAGAAGTTGCTGAGAGACTGGCGCGTTGTTTGATCAAAATTTTTTCTAAACCTGTGAAACACATCGAAGTGGACACGGTTCGAAAAATTAAGCTGGTTTTCAGTGAAAATTTTAACGGCTGATGAGAGATTTTGAGGTGATACTGTCGCTTTAAGGACTTTTCATGGTGCGAGACGTCGCTCAGCGCTCTCAGGCGCCGTCGTCGGCCTGTTTCAAGCTGAAAACCTCCACATTTCAGGCTCTATTGATCCAGGACGTCATGAGAGAACAGAGAAGTTTCAGAAGAAGTCGGTTTCAGCATTTTATCCAGATATTCCACTGTTAAAGGAGATTTTTTTAATGAAAGACGTGCAGACGGATTGCAGCGTCGGCTCGCAGCCGCCGCGACGCTCCGCCACAGGAAAAACACCTCCGTTGGAAGCCTTAAGGACAAGTTGGAACATGTCCAGCTGTTAAACAATTTCTCATATACTCACTCCACTGAAAGCCATCAAAAGCCGCCTGGATTTTACAAATGATTATCAACACGGAGGTGTTTTTCCTGTACTGCTGCACCGCGCCGGTTGCGTCCCGACGCGCGGACCCGTCTGCACGTCTTTCATTAAAAAAATCTCCTTTAACAGTGGAATATCCGGATAAAATGCTGAAACCGACTTCTTCTGAAACTTCTCTGTTCTCTCATGACGTCCTGGATCAATAGAGCCTGAAATGTGGAGGTTTTCAGCTTGAAACAGGCTGACGACGGCGCCTGAGAGCGCTGAGCGACGTCTCGCACCGTGAAAAGTCCTTAAAGCGACAGTATCACCTCAAAATCTCTCATCAGCCGTTAAAATTTTCACCGAAAACCAGCTTAATTTTTCGAACCGTGTCCACTTCGATGTGTCTCACAGGTTTAGAAAAAATTTTGATCAAACAAAGCGCCAGTCTCTCAGCAACTTCTCAGACAAAGGAATTCCGACGAGGGGCTGGACGACTCCTCCCACAAGGAGTGCTCACAGGCGAATGACGTCACCGACAGGCGTGGAAAAACTCACGCATGCGCACGAGGGTTCAAGCATGTCTGACGTAAAAACATATGAATGAAATCCATATAGTTTTTGAAAAAAATAAAAAGGACCTATACTTTGACAGCCCTCATAATATATATATATTATACGAGGTATCTTATAAAACTAACCGTCAGTTTTATAAAAAAAAACAAAAAACTATATGGATTTGAATGACGTGCGATTACACCAATCATGCTTGAACCATCGTGCGCATGCGTGAGTTTTTTCACGCGTCGGTGACGTCATTTCCCTGTGGGCAGGCCTTGAGTGAGATGTGGTCCCGCCCTCTAGGCTGAATTCCTTTGTTTCAGACGCTGCTCGAGACGGCGCGCGTTGCTTTATCAAAATTTTTTCTGGACCTGTGAGGAATATCCGAGTGGACACTATTCGAGAAATTCAGCCGGTTTTCGGTGAAAAGTTTAACGGCTGATGAGAGATTATGGGGTGTTTCTGTTGCTTTAAGGACTTCCCACGGAGCGGGACGTTGCGCAGCGCTTCCAGGCGCCGTCATCGGCCTGTTTCGACCTGAAAACATCCTAATTTAAGGCTTAATTCACCCAGGACATCGTGAGAGAACAGAGAAGATTAAGAAGAGGCCGGCATGAGGACTTTATGCGAACATTCCACTGTTTAAGGACATTTTTAATGAAAGAACATGTGCGCAAATTCGCCGAGTCTGTATGCGCCGCGACAGGAAAAACACCTCCGTGTTGAAAACCATTTGTAAAATTCAGGCGGCTTTTAATGGCTTTCAACAAGTGAGTAACTGAGAAATTGTTTAACAGCTTGGGCATGTTCCAACTTGTCCGTTAAGGTTTCCAACGGAGGTGTTTTTCCTGTCGCGACCCCCTGCGGTCGGGTCCGGCCCGACATGCGTCTCTGCCCGCACGTTCTTTCATTACAAAATGTCCGTTAACAATGGAATGTCCGAATAAACTCCTCATGCCGACTTCTTCTGAAAGTTCTCTGACGACTTACTGGGTCAACAGAGCCTGAAATGTGAACGTTTTCAACTTGAAACGGCGAGACGCTGCCGCCTCAAAGCGCAGATCGCCGTAAGGCGCCGTGGCCCGTCCTTACGGCGACACTACCAGACCAAAATCTCTCATCAGCTGTTAAAATTTTTCCGAAAACCAGCTGAATTTATCGAATGGTGTCCACTCAGTTGTGCCTTACAGTTTTGAAAAAAATTTGAACAAAAAGCAGCAGTCTCTGAACCATTCCTACACAATGAAAAAACGACGAGAGGGTGGGCGACTCCTCACTCAAAGACTGCCCACAGGCGAATGACGTAACTGACAGGCGTGAAAAAACTCTCACATGCCCACGAGGGTTCAAGCATGTCTGATGTAATCACACGTGATTCAAATCCATATGGTTTTTGAAAAAAAAAAAAAATAAATAAGGTCGGATACTTTTCTAGTAGACCTCGTATATATGGCCAATAAGGCACCTTTACTGTGCGTCCACTCTGAGCATAGAGTTATAACGCATAACTCTATGTCGTTCAGACTGGAAACTGAAGCTGAAAAAGTTTGAGATTGAATGCAGCCCTGTGAATGCATGAACGTATTAGCCAATCAGCTACTCTGTCCCTGTCAACAAGCCTGTACTTAACGCTGATTGGCTTGAAGAATCTTGCTAAGAAACCTCACGTGACACGTCGCGGCTGGCGTAGGATGGCAGGAAGAAGGCTCCGCCCTTTTGGCCTCTGATTGGCTAGTTATCTTCTGCTGAGCAGGACAGACTGACAGCTGAGCAGAGAGAAATGTTTTAAACTAAGTGGTAAATATATCTGCAAAATAACTACAACCCCTGGCAATAATTATGGAATCACCGGCCTCGGAGGATGTTCATTCAGTTGTTTAATTTTGTAGAAAAAAGCAGATCACAGACATGACACAAAACTCAATTTCAAATGGCAACTTTCTGGCTTTAAGAAACACTATAAGAAATCAGGAAAAAAAAATTGTGGCAGTCAGTAACGGTTACTTTTTTAGACCAAGCAGAGGAAAAAAATATGGAATCACTCAATTCTGAGGAAAAAATTATGGAATCACCCTGTAAATTTTCATCCCCAAAACTAACACCTGCATCAAATCAGATCTGCTCGTTAGTCTGCATCTAAAAAGGAGTGAACACACCTTGGAGAGCTGTTGCACCAAGTGGACTGACATGAATCATGGCTCCAACACGAGAGATGTCAATTGAAACAAAGGAGAGGATTATCAAACTCTTAAAAGAGGGTAAATCATCACGCAATGTTGCAAAAGATGTTGGTTGTTCACAGTCAGCTGTGTCTAAACTCTGGACCAAATACAAACATGGGAAGGTTGTTAAAGGCAAACATACTGGTAGACATCAAAGCGTCAAGACAGAAAACTTAAAGCAGTATGTCTCAAAAATCGAAAATGCACAACAAAACAAATGAACGAACGAATGGGAGGAAACTGGAGTCAACGTCTGTGACCGAACTGTAAGAAACTGCCTAAAGGAAATGGGATTTACATACAGAAAAGCTAAATGAAAGCCATCATTAACACCTCAACAGAAAAAAACAAGGTTACAATGGGCTAAGGAAAAGCAATCGTGGACTGTGGATGACTGGATGAAAGTCATATTCAGTTATGAATCTCGAATCTGCATTGGGCAAGGTGATGATGCTGGAACTTTTGTTTGGTGCCGTTCCAATGAGATTTATAAAGATGACTGCCTGAAGAGAACATGTAAATTT
This sequence comes from Thalassophryne amazonica, assembly GCF_902500255.1. Classification (NCBI taxonomy): domain Eukaryota; kingdom Metazoa; phylum Chordata; class Actinopteri; order Batrachoidiformes; family Batrachoididae; genus Thalassophryne; species Thalassophryne amazonica. Next base: position 96,368,451 of record NC_047117.1, on the reverse strand, counting down.
CCACAGTCATTGATGATATGGGGCTGCATGTCAGGTAAAGGCACTGGGGAGATGACTGTCATTACATCATCAATAAATGCACAAGTTTACGTTGATATTTTGGACACTTTTCTTATCCCATCAATTGAAAGGATGTTTGGGGATGATGAAATCATTTTTCAAGATGATCATGCATCTCGCCCTAGAGCAAAAACTGTGAAAACATTCCTTGCAAAAAGACACATAGGGTCAATGTCATGGCCTGCAAATAGTCCAGATCTTAATCCAATTGAAAATCTTTGGTGGAAGTTGAAGAAAATGGTCCATGACAAGGCTCCAACCAGCAAAGCTGATCTGGCAACAGCAATCAGAGAAAGTTGGAGCCAGATTGATGAAGAGTACTGTTTGTCACTCATCAAGTCCATGCCTCAGAGACTGCAAGCTGTTATAAAAGCCAGAGGTGGTGCAATAAAATACTAGTGATGTGTTGGAGCATTCTTTTGTTTTTCATGATTCCATATTTTTTCCCTCTGCTTGGTCTAAAAAAGTATTAGATCAGATTAGGCCCATCTGATGATTCACCAAAATAATTAACAATTTAGGATTTAATACTTATTTAATTATTACTCGGGGCACCACCTATTTTTTTAAGCATAGGTACTTTAATTGATCAGTCTCTAATTAGTCTCAATTTAATTTACTCTCTGATCTGAAGTCTGAATTCATGATACGGTTGACCAAGAGTTTCCTTCTGAGCACAAAATGAACCACAGCAGAAATATTTACAATTTCTACAAGAAATTAACATTTTACGGACAGTGATTAAATAAGTTCATTTATGGGCACAATTCTTATTAACTCATGAGACGTTGAAAGAGAGCGATAAAGCTTAAAACTTTAAGTAACTAAATCTGATTGGAATTTAGTGATGAATTTTGAAGACAATTAAGAAAAATATTAAAACATGAATGTTTTAAAAGGAGCTAAAGGATTAAAATTAGCCACTTTGTATCCACAGACAACAAACCCTTAGATGAGAAAAGCACTGGTTGGAGGGGGAAACAATTTTGGACAACTGGAAAAATACTGCAGATGTGGTGAAGGAGACAGCTACGATAGTACTGGGTATGGCATCTGGACAGTGGAAGGAAGACAAGGAGACTTGGTGGTGTAATGAAGAGGTCCAGGAAAGCATAAGGAAAAAAAAAAAAAAAAAAGAGGTTAGCGAAAGTTTTGGGATAGTCGGAAAGATGAAGAAAGTAGAGAGGAGTACAAGGAGATGTGGCATGAGGCAGAAAGAGAAGTGGCAAAAGTGAAGGAAAAGGCATATTGCGAGCTGTACAAGAAGCTGAATAGCAAGGAAGGAGAAAAGGAATTGTACCGATTGGCCAGACAAAGGGACAGAGCTGGAAAGGAGGTGCAGCAGGTTAGAGTGGTAAAAGATGCAGATGGTAATGTGCTGACAAGTGAGGAGTGTGTGCTGAGAAGGTGGAAGGAATATTTTGAAGAGCTGATGAATCAAGAAAAGGAGTGAGAGAAAAGGCTGGATGATGTGGTGAGAGTAAGTCAGGAAGTACAAGAGATTAGTAAGGAAGAAGTGAGGGCTGCTATGAGGAGGATGAAGAGTGGAAAGGCAGTTGGTCTAGATGACATTCCAGTGGAGGCATGGAAATGTCTAGGAGAGATGGCAGTAGAGTTTCTATCCAGATTGTTTAATAAAATCTTGGAAAGTGAGGGGATGCTGGAAAGTGTGCTGGTTCCTATTTAAGAACAAGGGTGATGTACAGAGCTGCAGATAACTACAGAAAGTTGAAAAATAAAATGAGTCACAAAGTCACATTGAAAAGCAAAGGTGGACTTAAGGCAACTGCAGAAAACAAGCAAATAACAAAAATCACAGTGAAAACTAAACACCCAGACAGAAGTACATAACCAAAACTAGGACCTCAAACCGGAGAGAGGGTGTAACAGAAGACTAAAAAAGGACATGAGAACAGCACACAAAACCATTTCAAATATACATTCAAAGTGCAATAACAGGGGCAGATCCCAACAGTACCCCCCCAAACACCGGCTCCGACGGCACAAAACAACCCTCCCCCCAAAACTGAATGGGGAAAAAAAACGCAACAAAACTGGAACCGAGAGCAAAAACAAAACCCCAAAGAGAAAAACCAGCACAACACCCGGGTGGGCAGGAATGTGGAAACCGCCACGACCCACCCCAGGCAAACCAACATGACCATTATTTGACTGTACATTGAACAAGTCACGCCCCAACAGCGGGCAGAACCTACAATTAACAGACCATGCCTGATCTCTCGACCAGCCCGCGCAGACGTCCAAAAACCCGGATCATGTCTGGTGGATGACCCTGCAGCTACCAGAAGGTCTGAGTAGGGTCCGGTGGGCACCTGGGTAGCCAGCAGGAGACCAAGTCCATACTCCTCGACCAATTGTGTGCCCAGCCAGGGCTGACGGCAGAATCCAACAGTTGACCGCAGTCTCCCATGCCTTCTGCAGGATGACCATGCCGCCAGTTGGAACGGAAGACTGAGTCAGGTGGGCGAATATGTGAACCATCAGGGTCCATGGTAGAGACAGAGGTGGGGCCATGCAACTCTCCAGGATCCACCGCAGAAGCTGACTCGGGACCATGCGATCCTTCGGGGTCCATGGTGGAGATGGGGTTGGAGCCATGCAGCCCTCAAGGGTCCACAGCGGAAACTGAATCGAGACTGTCCGACCCTCCAGGGTCCACATTGGCATCAGGTGGGCGGCTGGAGTCCCTCGATGAGCAGGCCAACTGACTGCCTTGGAACTTGACCACAGGTGGATTGACGGATGGTGCACTGAAACATAACTGACACCTGTTAGATGTCTCCCCACCCACCCCAGAACCATGAGGAGGCTCACCATCAATGCATGAGAGGGCTTCCTGGACAGGCCCCGGGGGATCCTCATCATCCATGGGTGGACTGCAAGACGTCACCGTGGGCTCCACTTTGGCTGCAGATGGCTAGCCGAATGGCTTTACAAAAGTCCAGAGTTGTTGCAGGCGAGTGATGACCCCAACCGTCCGGGCCCAGAGAAGAGCCAGAAGTGGGAGCACCAGGGCCAAGGAGTCCCACTGCCGGAGCTGAGAGGCGGCTGCACCACTCATGGATGCATCGACATCAGCAGAAGAAGCGGACTGCACACCACTGAAGACGTCATCTGGCACAGCAGATGGTGGGTCATCGGGGTTCCCAGAGTCCCCGAGCCCAGTGGCGGACGGCTCCATAAGAGCACAAACTCCTCTGGACTCGTAACCAGCCGACTCCTTCAGGACAGCGGTGACTGTCTCTTCAGGAGGTGCATCATTCGCCTGCAGTACTTCAGGCCTTCTCACGGTCCTGAGTGGTGGGGGAATCAGGAGCAGGGCACTCTGTGACCCCTCTGGAGCTGGAACACAAAGTCAGTTAGTTTAGGAGTTACCTGAGTTGCCACCTCTGATGGAGGAGGCAGCTGGAGAGCCATGACCACCTCTGAAGACAGACTGTGGTTTCTGATGCCGGACGCAGCTCGGCATTTCTTCTTCCGGGCCGGTCCTTCCTTGCCTTGGAGGGACCCCATAGCAAGTGGTGGTGTCTGGGGTCCCAGAAACAATGGAACTGCAGGAAGCGAGGGAGGAGATGGAAGCTGTGAAGGTGGGTGGGATGCCAGCTGTGGGGGAGGTGTTAACATGGTCGAGCCAGTGACGGACTGTTGAGGACTGGCATGTGGGCTAGGTGACTGACAGCAGTGACTAAACTGGCTACAGTGTTCTGGAGTGATGTGATCAAATTCTGCATAGCAGTCGGGTCGGTTATGGGATATGGCTGTGTGGGTGGTGCACTGATATACAACCCTTGGCAAAAATTATGGAATCACCGGCCTCGGAGGATGTTCATTCAGTTTAATTTTGTAGAAAAAAAAAAAAAGCAGATCACAGACATGACACAAAACTAAAGTCATTTCAAATGGCAACTTTCTGGCTTTAACACTATAAGAAAAAGAAAAAAAAATTGTGGCAGTCAGTAACGGTTACTTTTTTAGACCAAGCAGAGGGGGGGGGGGGGGGGGGGGGGGGGGGAAATATGGAATCACTCAATTCTGAGGAAAAATTATGGAATCACCCTGTAAATTTTCATCCTCAAAACTAACACCTGCACAAATCAGATCTGCATCTAAAAAGGAGTGATCACACCTTGGAGAGCTGTTGCACCAAGTGGACTGACATGAATCATGGCTCCAACACGAGAGATGTCAATTGAAACAAAGGAGAGGATTATCAAACTCTTAAAAGAGGGTAAATCATCACGCAATGTTGCAAAAGATGTTGGATGTTCACAGTCAGCTGTGTCTAAACTCTGGACCAAATACAAACATGGGAAGGTTGTTAAAGGCAAACATACTGGTAGACCAAGGAAGACATCAAAGCGTCAAGACAGAAAACTTAAAGCAATATGTCTCAAAAATCAAAAATGCACAACAAAACAAATGAGGAACGAATGGGAGGAAACTGGAGTCAACATCTGTGACCGAACTGTAAGAAACCGCCTAAAGGAAGTGGGATTTACATACAGAAGAGTTAAACGAAAGCCATCATTAACACCTAAACAGAAAAAAACAAGGTTATAATGGGCTAAGGAAAAGCAATCGTGGACTGTGGATGAAAGTCATTCAGTGATGAATCTTGAATCTGCATTGGGCAAGGTGATGATGCTGGAACTTTTGTTTGGTGCCGTTCCAATGAGATTTATAAAGATGACTGCCTGAAGAGAACATGTAAATTTCCACAGTCATTGATGATATGGGGCTGCATGTCAGGTAAAGGCACTGGGGAGATGGCTGTCATTACATCATCAATAAATGCACAAGTTTACGTTGATATTTTGGACAATTGAAAGGATGTTTGGGGATGATGAAATCATTTTTCAAGATGATAATGCATCTTGCCATAGAGCAAAAACTGTGAAAACATTCCTTTCAAAAAGACACATAGGGTCAATGTCATGGACTGCAAATAGTCCGGATCTTAATCCAATTGAAAATCTTTGGTGGAAGTTGAAGAAAATGGTCCATGACAAGGCTCCAACCTGCAAAGCTGATCTGGCAACAGCAATCAGAGAAAGTTGGAGCCAGATTGATGAAGAGTACTGTTTGTCACTCATTAAGTCCATGCCTCAGAGACTGCAAGCTGTTATAAAAGCCAGAGGTGGTGCAACAAAATACTAGTGATGTGTTGGAGCGTTATTTTGTTTTTCATGATTCCATCATTTTTTCCTCAGAATTGAGTGATTCCATATTTTTTTTCCCTCTGCTTGGTCTAAAAAAGTAACCGTTACTGACTGCCACAATTTTTTTTCTTGATTTCTTTTAGTGTTTCTTAAAGCCAGAAAGTTGCCATTTGAAATGACTAGTTTTGTGTCATGTCTGTGATCTGCTTTTTTTCTACAAAATTAAACAACTGAACGAACATCCTCCGAGGCCGGTGATTCCATCATTTTTGACAGGGGTTGTATGATTGTGTTGCGATGTATGGTGTAGTGCCATGTACAAATGAGGTGGAGATATGTGGAATGAAGGAAGGTGATGTCTCTGTCATACTAGTCTGAGAGGCTATGGAACGTGGGTGTCATGTAACAGAGATGGGAGAAGAAAGTGAGCGTCTCGAGGCCATGTTTGGTTCTGGGGTCATGTGTGTCATGTCTGATGGCTGCATGTGGTGTGTGCTGATATCATCAATATGTGTGTCAGTTGAGGGGGAAGGCAAAAGGTAGGCAGGGAAGGTTAAGGAAAGTGGCGTGGAAGTTGTACCAGTCATGGGAATCCAAGTGGTGGTCCCCAGGGAGGGTTTTGCTACCGAGTCCTGCGAGACCTGGGGTCAGTTGAGTATAAAAAGTCCATAGGATTGTATATGTATGCAGGGACCTGTTGAATGAATGGAGTCCGAATGTGGTGAAGGTCAGGGTAGGCGGTCACGATGTCTGGTTCAGCCTGGGTTATGTTCTCAACAGATTGAAGGATAGCATCTTGCTCTAAAGGATTAGTGCAATGTAAATAATCCAAATAAAGTCCCTGATCTGGAAAAATACCTCATGCAGTGTTACAAAGATCCAGAGCCTCGGAGTCCTCCACTGGATCCAATATGCAGTCCCCCTCAGCATCTGAGAAAGTCAGTCATCCTCAGAATCTGAGCAGGTGAAATCAAATCTAGGCTTTGAGGAAGCTTGTCTGCCTCAAAGAGAGAATCCAAGTCATAAAATGCAGGAAAATACTCAAATACCCAGGGATTACCCTCCACCAAGTCCCAGGCTTTATCCAAAAAGTCATCTTTTCTTGGGGATGTGTGTATGGTGGAAGCAGTCAAACAAAAAAGTCAGTCTGGAGAAAACTGATCTAAGAGCCTTTTGATCTAAAGTTGCAGATAGGGCCCTTTTAGAAAACGGTTGACTGGAACTGGAGGGCTGCCTACGGCTGTCCACAATGGCGCGTTCATTTCCTTGTGACCAAAAATAATTTTCTGGGTCCCCAGCCCATTCGGGAAGCTGCTTTTGGTCGAACAGACCCTCCAAGAAAAAAGTTCTAGGAAGAGGTCGAAAGCCCTCCCATTAGAATCTAATAAATCCCAGGTTTGATTCAGAAAGTCTTGCTTCTTACTGGGAGTCTCACAACAGTGAGAAGTGAAAAGGAGTCTAAATTTCTCCAAAGGCTTTAAATGCCACCAAGTCTGGAAAGCTGCCTGCAGGGTTGCTGATTGGCCGGTTCATACTGTTGAGGCTTGATTGCAGAGTTCAATTGCAACCTAAAAATGCAGACAGCGTGGACACAAAGGATTTTATCAACCACAGTGATTTATTGTGACACAGTTCCAAAAAAGGTGCTTAACAGTCCCAAAATATTCCATACATACAGTGCAGCAAAAACACAATGGAGGCTGCAAAGTGAAAAATCAAAAACAAGAGCCAGAAATGCAAAATGTCAAAAACTGGGAAAAACACAAGAAACAGTACTTACACATATAAGGATATACAGTAACCTGGACGAGGAGCTTCCACTGGAGACAAACCCAATGAACCAGCAATGACTGACAACCAAGGAAGTGCTTAAATAACCAAACTAATGAAAGAACAGGTGTGTTGAATCAGGGGAAGGAGGAGGAGCTGACTGAACAAAATGGAGGATGCTGTGTGATGGGGTCAAAGGTCATGTGATAACTAATAAAAGGTGATCAGAACTAAACAGAATCTGCAGGTGAGTAAACATAAAAAATACAGAAAAGCAAAACCGGGAGCAAATGTGCACATAAGGTAACTGCAGAAAACTGAGAAAATAAGAAAACAAGCAATTTAGCAAAAATCACAATGAAAACTAAACAACACCCAGAAAGAAGTACATAACCAAAACTAGAGAGGAAGTCAAATCAGAGAGGGACGGTAACAGAAAACTAAAACAGGACACAAAAACAGCACACAAAACCACTGCAAATAAACATTCAAAGTGCACTAACAGGAGCAAATCCCAACAGTTACATTGTGTGTTTGTGGACTTAGAAAAAGCTTATGATAGGGTGCCAAGAGAAGAGCTGTGGTATTGTATGAGGAGTGTGCAGTGGCACAGAAGTATGTTAGGGTAGTGCAGGACATGTACAAGAATAGTGTGACAGCGGTGAGATGCGCAGTCGGAATGACAGACTCATTCAAGGTGGAGGTGGGATTACACCAAGGATCAGCTCTGAGTCCTTTCTTGTTTACAGTGGTGATGGACAGGTTGACGGATGAGATCAGACAGGAGTCCCCATGGACTATGATGTTTGCAGAGAACATTATATCTGTAGTGAGAGTAGGGAACAGGTTGAGTCTAGTCTGGAGAGGTGGAGATATGCTTTGGAGAGAAGGGGAATGAAAGTCAGTAGAAGCAAGACTGAGTACATGTGTGTGAATGAGAGGGAGCCCAGTGGAATAGTGCAGTTACAAGGAGTAGAAGTGGCGAAAGTAGATGAGTTTAAATATTTGGGGTCAACTGTTCAAAGTAATGGAGAGTGTGGTAGAGAGGTGAAGAAGAGAGTGCAGGCAGGGTGGAGTGGGTGGAGAAAGGTGGCAGGAGGGATTTGTGACCGAAGAATATCAGCAAGAGTGAAGGGGAAAGTTTACAAGACAGTAGTGAGACCAGCTATGTTGGACGGTTTAGAGACAGTGGCACTAGATTAGGAATGAACATATCAGAGGGACAGCTCAGGTGGGACGGTTTGGAGACAACGTCAGAGAGGCGAGATTGAGATGGTTTGGACATGTGCAGAGGAGGGACCCAGGGTATATAGGGAGAAGGATGCTGAGGATGGAGCCACCAGGCAGGAGGAGAAGAGGGAGACCAAAGAGGAGGTTCATGGATGTGCTGAGGGATCAGCCGAAAGACATAGAAGAATTTGTTGTTGGCTGCTCCTGCACCTTAATTCGAATATGTGCATGATCCCAGATTAGCTAAGATATAAGTTTATCAGTAGAAACAATATAGTCATTTCTATATTGTAGTTATCACATTTCATGTCAACACATAAATGCAAGCGCCTGTTTTTCTTTGTTTCTTTTTGATATTAGAATTCTACAGTCTAGTAATAAACTGTTACAAACTAGTTCCATGATACATGTTCAGGCCTTATTTCCCTTATAGATCGTTAGTTTCTTCCTGAATGATGCCTTGAAAACGTTCCTGGTGACCCGATGGATCTTAGTACCAGTCATCTCCTTATTACTTCACATCATTAACCCATTTAATCCCACATTTTTATCAGACATGGAAATATGTAAATCATGTGCTGTTAGTACCCCTTTGAAATGATCAATTGTTATTTTTTTTAATTTTCATGGAAAAGCAGGTGAAAAGGTGTTTTTTTGTAGTGAGCGGTGGGATCATGTATTATCAGGGTTTTTCACGGGCAACTGACACTTTTCTCTTTGTCGTCCTCAGTATTTTAACATAATTCAGCCAGAGATGTTTTGAATAGTTTGTTCTTCATCAGTTCTACATAATTTATTTCAAAATATTAAACACCATCCCCAAAAAGCTCAGACTAATCTAAATATGCTCTAAAAAGACTATGAAAATGTGAGCTTGGAATATAAATATAATGGCACACATTTATCACACTGTTACGATTGAGATAAGACAACGGTAGTTCCTGAATTTGAGATGACGTTTTATGGCCAAATCAAATAGCCAATCATGGTAGACAACTTCTACCCCACCAGAGGCAAAAAGGGCGGAACCTTCCTCTGTCATCCTATGTTTTGCAAATTCGCTAGCAGCTGCACTCTGCATTGTGTTATTATGACTCCGCCCATTCGCTCCCCTCGGACGCAAACTCACAATCTTGGGAGTCGGACTACATATGCACAGCAACACCTGCTGGCCTCCGTTGCATATGGACCCAAAATTGTGCTCAATCTGAAATCTCTGGATCGTGCATTGAGGCCGCCATTTTACCACTCCTTTGACAAGGATTTAATTATTCATATGTTTCATGAACAGGACTGAAACTGTCCATCAATAACTTTACTTATGTCTGTCAGGACTAAAAGCCTTTTTTGAAAATGTGAGGGCAGGTTCTTTTTGATGAAAAGAAGCTTTTCTGCATTATCAGCTGTGAGATTGTTTCTGTTTTCATCTACAATGTGTGACACTGAGATGAACAGCCTTTCACTCTCCACATTATTTTTTAACTTTTAATTAACAGTAACATACACAAACACATGAGGCAAATGTTTTTTTACCCCAAAGGTGAAACATGTAATATTGATGAGCATGGCATTACACGCACACACAGTGTTGCATGGCATTTCTGCACCACACAGAGGCAAAACGGAGTAATTTTAACATTATTTTATTTATTTATTTTTTCTTTGTGGACCATGGGATAATTTCATTGCATGCAGACAGATTTACCTGTTGCCTGTGGTAGCTGAGACATTAATAAATGAGGTGCAGAGTGACCCTTTCAACTTGTGGCACAAAAGTGCAGCCTGTGGAAAGGAGAGGAATCAAGCTCCGAAGGCAGCACCACAAACACCCGACAAACAGATTACATCTGTAGTGGACCGAGCCGGTCTCCCATCAGCCTGGACAACCACACCAGGGGCTGAGACTCACCAACCTGATTGACAATCTCCTCCGCTGAAACTGTGATCTGACGAAGGGAACTGTGGCACAAAGTCCCGAAGTCATACAGGAACTTTATTCAGCCACGACAAGGAATTAAAGTATTTTCAGATGTTTTCCAAACTCAGGAGGCTTTATGTGGATCATTTTTCTTCAGGATCATGTGATGATGAATTCAATGAACAGGTAAGAATTTGTATTTACTCTGTGTGTGAATTAACTCTGAATGAGGACCGCGGCTTTCAGCCAATCAATGGACAGCATTGATGGACGTATTTCAATTTATGAGTAAATTACATGAAAGCCTGTAAAAATCCATAAATTAGCCACATCATTGTTTAAGCCGCAGTGTTCAAAACATATGAAAAAAGTAGTGGCTTATAGTCCGGAAATTACGGAGTGTGTGCATGAAAATCCCACAATGAGAGGTTGACATCACACTGCTGTAAAGGGGTATCGGGTGTCATAGTTTTCTGATTACAAGTACAAGTAAATGAATACGAGATCAGGCCATTTCCTGATACTGGGATCAGTGCATCAGTCACCATCTCACTGTGTCACCAGCTCACCATCTCACTGTGTCACCATCTCACCATATCTCGATGTCACCAGCTCACCATGTCACCATCTCACTGTGTCACCATCTCACCGTGTCACGATGTCACCAGCTCACCATGTCACCATGTCACCATCTCACTGTGTCACCATCTCACCATCTTACCATGTCGCAATGTCACTGTTGTGTGGGCCGCTGAAGAGGAGGTACTGCTGGCCCACCACCACCAGAGGGCGCCCTGCCTGGAGTGCGGGCTCCAGGCACCAGAGGGCACCGCCGCCTTACGAGAGCAGTCAGGGTGACAGCTGTCACCCATTACTGGACACAGCTGACTCCACTCAACACGGGGGTATATCATCAGGACGGCGTCTCCACCTCAGTGCCGAGATATCGCCTTAAGACTGAGGTAACGTTCTCTGCATTCATATTCTGAATAACCAGCTAAGACTTGTAAACCTTTTCAGGACTGCTGACTACTAATAGCTAAATTGCTTGGATAAGTACTCACCTTCCTGCTATATATTGTCAAGAGGTGGAGGCGGCTTCTCCCCTCTCCGTTACTGGGTGCTGTCGCATCCACATCTGTGTGTTGTTGCTCTCTCCCGCCAGCAGTACCGGATCCGACGAGCGGAGGCAGTGGCCACCTGGGAATTCGGGACTTGGCGGTTCCAGTATTTCCAGGGTTCGGTGGCAGAGGAGATCTGGGTGGTTCCGGTTCGACTGAGACGGACGTCTCCTACCTTCGAGCCTGCCCACACGACACCAGCGGATTCGACCCCAAATTGTTAATTGTTGTATTCGTTGTGCTCGTTTCACAACAGTAAAACTTGTTGTTCACCTTCCTCCATTGTCCGTTCATTACGCCCCCTGTTGTGGGTCCGTGTACCTACACTTTCACAACAGTCACCATCTCACCATGCTCACCATGTCACCAGCTCACCATCTCACTGTGTCACCATCTTACCACGTCACGATGTCACCATCTCACCATCTCACTGTGTCACCATCTCACTGTGTCACCATCTCACCATGTCATGATGTCACTGTGTCACCATCTCACCATGCTCACCATGTCACCAGCTCACCATCTCACTGTGTCACCATCTCACCATGTCACGATGTCACCAGCTCACCATGTCACCATGTCACCATCTCACTGTGTCACCATCTCACCATGTCACCATGTCACCAGCTCACCAAGTCACCATGTCACCATCTCACTGTGTCACCATCTCACTGTGTCACCATCTCACCATGTCACGATGTCACCAGCTCACCATGTCACCATCTCACTGTGTCACCATCTCACTGTATCACCATCTCACCATGTCACGATGTCACCAGCTCACCATGTCACCATGTCACCATCTCACTGTCACCATCTCACCATGTCACGATGTCACCAGCTCACCATGTCACCATGTCACCATCTCACTGTGTCACCATCTCACTGTATCACCATCTCACCATGTCACAATGTCACCAGCTCACCAAGTCACCATGTCACCATCTCACTGTGTCACCATCTCACCATGTCACGATGTCACCATCTCACCATGTCACCATCTCACTGTGTCACCATCTCACTGTATCACCATCTCACCATGTCACAATGTCACCAGCTCACCAAGTCACCATGTCACCATCTCACTGTGTCACCATCTCACCATGTCACGATGTCACCATCTCACCATGTCACCATCTCACTGTGTCACCATCTCACCATGTCATGATGTCACTGTGTCACCATCTCACTATGCTCACCATGTCACCAGCTCACCATCTCACTGTGTCACCATCTCACCATGTCACGATGTCACCATCTCACCATGTCACCATCTCACTGTGTCACCATCTCACTGTGTCACCATCTCACCATGTCATGATGTCACTGTGTCACCATCTCACTATGCTCACCATGTCACCAGCTCACCATCTCACTGTGTCACCATCTCACCATGTCACGATGTCACCATCTCACCATGTCACCATCTCACTGTGTCACCATCTCACTGTATCACGATCTCACCATGTCACAATGTCACCAGCTCACCAAGTCACCATGTCACCATCTCACTGTGTCACCATCTCACCATGTCACGATGTCACCATCTCACCATGTCACCATCTCACTGTGTCACCATCTCACTGTGTCACCATCTCACCATGTCATGATGTCACTGTGTCACCATCTCACTATGTTCACCATGTCACCAGCTCACCATCTCACTGTGTCACCATCTCACCATGTCACGATGTCACCATCTCACCATGTCACCATCTTACTGTGTCACCATCTCACTGTGTCACCATCTCACCATGTCATGATGTCACTGTGTCACCATCTCACTATGCTCACCATGTCACCAGCTCACCATCTCACTGTGTCACCATCTCACCATGTCACGATGTCACCAGCTCACCATGTCACCATGTCATCATCTCACTGTCACCATCTCACCATGTCACGATGTCACCAGCTCACCATGTCACCATCTCACTGTGTCACCATCTCACTGTATCGCCATCTCACCATGTCACGATGTCACCAGCTCACCAAGTCACCATGTCACCATCTCACTGTGTCACCATCTCACTGTGTCACCATCTCACCATGTCACGATGTCACCAGCTCACCATGTCACCATGTCACCATCTCACTGTGTCACCATCTCACTGTATCACCATCTCACCATGTCACAATGTCACCAGCTCACCAAGTCACCATGTCACCATCTCACTGTGTCACCATCTCACCATGTCACGATGTCACCATCTCACCATGTCACCATCTCACTGTGTCACCATCTCACTGTATCACCATCTCACCATGTCACAATGTCACCAGCTCACCAAGTCACCATGTCACCATCTCACTGTGTCACCATCTCACCATGTCACGATGTCACCATCTCACCATGTCACCATCTCACTGTGTCACCATCTCACTGTGTCACCATCTCACCATGTCATGATGTCACTGTGTCACCATCTCACTATGCTCACCATGTCACCAGCTCACCATCTCACTGTGTCACCATCTCACCATGTCACGATGTCACCATCTCACCATGTCACCATCTCACTGTGTCACCATCTCCCTGTGTCACCATCTCACCATGTCATGATGTCACTGTGTCACCATCTCACTATGCTCACCATGTCACCAGCTCACCATCTCACTGTGTCACCATCTCACCATGTCACGATGTCACCAGCTCACCATGTCACCATGTCACCATCTCACTGTGTCACCATCTCACTGTGTCACCATCTCACCATGTCACCATGTCACCAGCTCACCAAGTCACCATGTCACCATCTCACTGTGTCACCATCTCACTGTGTCACCATCTCACCATGTCACCAGCTCACCAAGTCACCATGTCACCATCTCACTGTGTCACCATCTCACCATGTCACCATGTCACCAGCTCACCATGTCACCATCTCACTGTGTCACCATCTCACTGTATCACCATCTCACCATGTCACGATGTCACCAGCTCACCAAGTCACCATGTCACCATCTCAATGTGTCACCATCTCACCATGTCATGATGTCACCGTGTCAACATCTCACCATGTCACCATCTCACAACTCATCATGTCACCATGTCACATCTCACCATGTCACCATGTCACCATCTCACAACTCACCATGTCACCATGTCACATCTCACCTTGTCACTATCTCACCATGTCACCATCTCACCATGTCACCATGTCACCATCTCACTGTGTCACCATCTCGCCATCTTACCATGTCGCAATGTCACCATCTCACCATGCTCACCATGTCACCAGCTCACCATCTCACTGTGTCACCATCTCACCATGTCACGATGTCACCAGCTCACCATGTCACCATCTCACTGTGTCACCAGCTCACCATGTCACCATGTCACCATCTCACTGTGTCACCATCTCACTGTGTCACCATCTCACCATGTCACCATGTCACCAGCTCACCAAGTCACCATCTCACCATGTCACCATCTCACTGTGTCACCATCTCACCATGCTCACCATGCTCACCATGTCACCAGCTCACATCTCACTGTGTCACCATCTCACCATGTCACGATGTCACCAGCTCACCAAGTCACCATGTCACCATCTCACTGTGTCACCATCTCACCATGTCACGATGTCACCAGCTCACCATGTCACCATGTCACCATCTCACTGTGTCACCATCTCACTGTATCACCATCTCACCATGTCACAATGTCACCAGCTCACCAAGTCACCATGTCACCATCTCACTGTGTCACCATCTCACCATGTCACGATGTCACCATGTCATGATGTCACTGTGTCACCATCTCACTATGCTCACCATGTCACCAGCTCACCATCTCACTGTGTCACCATCTCACCATGTCACGATGTCACCAGCTCACCATGTCACCATCTCACTGTGTCACCATCTCACTGTGTCACCATCTCACCATGTCACCATGTCACCATCTCACTGTGTCACCATCTCACTGTATCACCATCTCACCATGTCACGATGTCACCAGCTCACCAAGTCACCATGTCACCATCTCACTGTGTCACCATCTCACCATGTCATGATGTCACCGTGTCAACATCTCACCATGTCACCATCTCACAACTCATCATGTCACCATGTCACATCTCACCATGTCACCATGTCACCATCTCACAACTCACCATGTCACCATGTCACATCTCACCTTGTCACTATCTCACCATGTCACCATGTCACCATGTCACCATCTCACTGTGTCACCATCTCACCATCTTACCATGTCGCAATGTCACCATCTCACCATGCTCACCATGTCACCAGCTCACCATCTCACTGTATCATCATCTCACCATGTCACCATCTCACTGTGTCACCATCTCACCATGTCATGATGTCACTGTCACCATCTCACCATGCTCACCATGTCACCAGCTCACATCTCACGATGTCACCAGCTCACCATGTCACCATGTCACCATCTCACTGTGTCACCATCTCACTGTGTCACCATCTCACCATGTCACCATGTCACCAGCTCACCATGTCACCATCTCACTGTGTCACCATCTCACTGTGTCACCATCTCACCATGTCACCATCTCACCATGTCACCATGTCACCAGCTCACCATCTCACCATGTCACCATGTCACCATCTCACAACTCACCATGTCACCATGTCACATCTCACCTTGTCACTATCTCACCATGTCACCATCTCACCATGTCACCATGTCACCATCTTACTGTGTCACCATCTCACCATCTTACCATGTCACAATGTCACCATCTCACCATGCTCACCATGTCACCAGCTCACCATCTCACTGTGTCACCATCTCACCATGTCACGATGTCACCAGCTCACCATGTCACCATCTCACTGTGTCACCATCTCACCATGTCATGATGTCACTGTGTCACCATCTCACCATGCTCACCATGTCACCAGCTCACATCTCACTGTGTCACCATCTCACCATGTCACGATGTCACCAGCTCACCATGTCACCATCTCACTGTGTCACCATCTCACCATGTCATGATGTCACTGTGTCACCATCTCACCATGCTCACCATGTCACCAGCTCACATCTCACTGTGTCACCATCTCACCATGTCACGATGTCACCAGCTCACCATGTCACCATGTCACCATCTCACTGTGTCACCATCTCACTGTCACCATCTCACCATGTCACCATGTCACCAGCTCACCAAGTCACCATGTCACCATCTCACCATGTCACCATCTCACTGTGTCACCATCTCACCATGCTCACCATGTCACCAGCTCACATCTCACTGTGTCACCAGCTCACCATGTCACGATGTCACCAGCTCACCAAGTCACCATGTCACCATCTCACTGTGTCACCATCTCACCATGTCACGATGTCACCAGCTCCCCATGTCACCATGTCACCATCTCACTGTGTCACCATCTCACTGTATCACCATCTCACCATGTCACAATGTCACCAGCTCACCAAGTCACCATGTCACCATCTCACTGTGTCACCATCTCACCATGTCACGATGTCACCATGTCATGATGTCACTGTGTCACCATCTCACTATGCTCACCATGTCACCAGCTCACCATCTCACTGTGTCACCATCTCACCATGTCACGATGTCACCAGCTCACCATGTCACCATGTCACCATCTCACTGTGTCACCATCTCACTGTGTCACCATCTCACCATGTCACCATGTCACCAGCTCACCAAGTCACCATGTCACCATCTCACTGTGTCACCATCTCACTGTGTCACCATCTCACCATGTCACCAGCTCACCAAGTCACCATGTCACCATCTCACTGTGTCACCATCTCACTGTGTCACCATCTCACCATGTCACCAGCTCACCATGTCACCATGTCACCATCTCACTGTGTCACCATCTCACTGTATCACCATCTCACCATGTCACGATGTCACCAGCTCACTAAGTCACCATGTCACCATCTCACTGTGTCACCATCTCACCATGTCATGATGTCACCGTGTCAACATCTCACCATGTCACCATCTCACAACTCATCATGTCACCATGTCACATCTCACCATGTCACCATGTCACCATCTCACAACTCACCATGTCACCATGTCACATCTCACCTTGTCACTATCTCACCATGTCACCATGTCACCATGTCACCATCTCACTGTGTCACCATCTCACCATCTTACCATGTCACAATGTCACCATCTCACCATGCTCACCATGTCACCAACTCACCATCTCACTGTATCACCATCTCACCATGTCACCATCTCACTGTGTCACCATCTCACCATGTCATGATGTCACTGTCACCATCTCACCATGCTCACCATGTCACCAGCTCACATCTCACTGTGTCACCATCTCACCATGTCACGATGTCACCAGCTCACCATGTCACCATGTCACCATCTCACTGTGTCACCATCTCACTGTGTCACCATCTCACCATGTCACCATGTCACCAAGTCACCATGTCACCATCTCACTGTGTCACCATCTCACTATGTCACCATGTCACCAGCTCACCAAGTCACCATCTCACTGTATCACCATCTCACCATGTCACAATGTCACCAGCTCACCAAGTCACCATGTCACCATCTCACTGTGTCACCATCTCACCATGTCACATCTCACCATGTCACGATGTCACCAGCTCACCAAGTCACCATGTCACCATCTCACTGTGTCACCATCTCACTGTATCACCATCTCACCATGTCACGATGTCACCAGCTCACCAAGTCACCATGTCACCATCTCACTGTGTCTCCTAAAAGACTGTGCACACCAGCTGTCTGAGGTTCTGGCGGATATATTCAACACCTCTCTGTCCCAAGCCAGAGTTCCGCCGTGCCTCAAGACATCAAGGATCATCCCTGTGCCAAAGACCTCTATACCATCCTGCCTCAACGACTACAGGCCAGTTGCGCTCACCCCCATCACCACAAAGTGCTTTGAGAGGCTGGTGATGAGGCGCCTGAAGCAGACCATCAATGTGACTGTAGATGAGCACCAGTACGCGTACAGGCAAAACCGGTCCACAGCTGATGCTATCTCCACTGTGGTGCATCAGGCCCTCTCCCACACAGAGAACAAGAACTCCTATGCAAGGCTGTTGTTCCTGGACTTCACTTCTGTGTTCAACAGCATCGCCCCGCAGAAACTGGTTTCCAAGCTGGCTGAACTAGGAGCCCCCTCAGCACTGTGCATCTGGATCCTGGACTTCCTGACTGGGAGGCCACAGAGTGTCAGGATCAACACCACCTCATCCTCCACCATCATCCTGAACACTGGTTCACCCCAGGGTTGTGTGCTCGGTCCACTGCTGTATACTTTGATGACCTTCGACTGCAGAGTCCAGCACAAGAGTAATCTTGTTGTTAAGTCTGCAGACGATACAGCAGTGATCGGGCTCATTAGCCAAGGGGATGAGACAGTGTACATGCGAGAAGTAGAGAACCTGATACTGTGGTGCGGAGACAACCTCATCCTCAACACCCAGAAGACCAAGGAGATAGTTGTTGACTTCCGCAGGTCAGCCCCCACAATCCCCTCCCCACTCTACATCAAAGGAGCAGCGGTGGAGATCGTCTCCTCCATCAGGTATCTTGGAGTACACCTCTCCAACACTCTCACCTGGCACACCAACACCACGGCTGTCATCAAGAAAGCCCACCAACGTCTCTATTTTTTGAGGAAATTGGGAAGGGCCGGACTGAACACCGAGGTCCTCAGGGCCTTCTACAGCTGTGCAGTGGAGAGTGTCCTGTCCTGCTGCCTCCCTGTGTGGTATGGTGGCTGCACGGTGGCGGAGAAGAAAGCGCTGCAGCGGGTGGTGAAGTTTGCACAGAGGACCATCGGATGCAGCTTACCACCCACTGGGGACATCTACATCTCCAGATGTAGAGACAAAGCCACCTGTATCCTCCGAGACTCCACCCACTCTGCACACAGTCTGTTCACACTCCTTCCCTCTGGAAAGAGGCTGTGCAGCAACCGGGCAAAAATGTCCAGACTGAAAAACAGCTTCTACTTGAATGCTGTCAGACTGTTGAACAGTTCAACATCCACCACCAAACTGTGAACATTGCACTACATGCACATTGTCACCTTCTTAATACTCTAACGCTGCTACTGACCCCGTGCCTTGTATATACATTCTATGGCCACAGGGGTGCACATATTGTACATTGCAAAGTTTAGTTAATTTTAGTTTAGTCAATTTTAGTTATAACAGACCTATTTACTAAGTATGCCTGGGCAGTTCCAACTGTAGACCAAATGGCTACTACCACTGCCCACACCCTATGGAAACATGTGATACAGTCTTTCGGCTGCCCAGAGACCTTCCATTCTGATCAAGGCATGAATTTTGAGTCAAAATTGATCTCAGAATTGTGTAACCTTTATGGCTGTCATAAAAGTCATACTACTCCCTACCATCCTCAGGGGAATGGGGTGTGTGAATGATTCAATCAGACCTTGTTAAATTTGCTTGGCACTTTAGAAGCAGAGAAGCAGAACAGATGTCCTGAATATTTACCTGGATTGGTCCATGCTTACAATAACAGCATTCATAGTTCCACAGGGTATGCACCAACGTATTTAATGTTCAGCCACCACACAAGGCTGTCGATTGAGATGGTGACCGGCACAATAGGGGCACAAGCAGCGATCACTACTGACGAGTGGGTTCAGAGGCATGCAGAACATCTGTCGTATGCTTATAGCAAGACATCTGAAAACCTCAGACAGGCAGCAGAGAAGAACAAGAGGCTGTATGATAAGACTACTCGAGATGCCCCACTGCTTCCAGGTGAATGGGTCCTTGTGCTGGACCACAGAAGGAAAGGCAAGGGAAAGCTGAGTGACCGGTGGGAACATCAAACCTATGTGGTAGTGGGACGTCTTGATGTAAGCCTCCCTGTCTACAAGATTAGACCAGAGGGGAAAGATGGGCCCGAGCGCATCCTCCATCGTAACCATCTTCGCCCCTGCCTATTGTACCCCCTGCCGGAGACATCCCAACTGGCCAGTTACAAGGCCCCTGGGCCCCCTTTGCCAATTTGGGGGATGATGTTTCAGCCGGCCCAGGGTGGGGCACTGGAGGAGGCAGCTGCTGGGCCAGTACCAAGACGCTCCCACAGGTCCAACCTGGGTAACCCTCCTCTTAGATATAGGTAATGGATGGGTGTTCTAGGGACTAGAACCTTTTGGTTTGGAGGGATGTCACAGGGTGGCAGGTAGAGTGTGGGTGTGTGTGTGTGTGTGCCTGATCATAATTAACATACTTCTCTTGATGTGCAGCACGTGTGTAATTGGGACACAGGTGTGGGTAGTTGGGGCACGGCTCTCTCTGCATACTGTTTTAGGTAAGAGCAGACGGGCAGAAGGGAGGCTGGAGGACAGTTATGCT
The DNA here is from genome assembly GCF_902500255.1 of Thalassophryne amazonica. Lineage (NCBI taxonomy): Eukaryota > Metazoa > Chordata > Actinopteri > Batrachoidiformes > Batrachoididae > Thalassophryne > Thalassophryne amazonica. The sequence continues at coordinate 96,347,802 of NC_047117.1, read as the reverse complement.
GATGGCAGCAGATGCACTGAAGGAACGCTGTGGAAGAAGCGCTGGACGGACGGCTGTAACAGCTTGAAGCTCATCCCAGCCGCTGGGGACAGTGTTAGAGAGATTCGGGTGGAAGACGTGTGAAGCTGTTATTCGGACTGAGGGAGCCGCTGTCGTTTCCGGGGAAACGGATTTGTTGTGCTTCTGTTTAAAGTTATTGGCCGCTGTATCGGGACCTACTGAGGAGGATCCACATTGGAAGCTGTGGACAAGCGGTTGGACTATTTTGAACAAATCCTTCGGAGTATCTTTTATCCATTTTAGATTTTTTTTGTGATAAAGAAATATTTTTATATCCAGCTTCCTCTCTTGTTGTTTGTTGTCTGGTGTTCTTGCTCCTCAACAGAAACTGTGGGGTTATACACCCTGCCCCAGTCTCCCTCATTCGGTGACAATAGGTTAGGTTAAAAAAAAATTGTCCCAGTTAACTACACCAAGACCTGGAGAAACTGCATTTCGTTCTGCCTGTAAGGGTCGAGTGACAATAAAAGTGAGTCTGAGTCTGATTATATTATGGACTGTAGATGATGGAATCCCTGAATTCCTTGCAATTGAACATTGAGAAATATTGTTCTTAAACTGTTGGACTATTTTTTTCACGCAGTTGTTCACAAAGTGGTGATCCTCACCCGATATTTGCTTGTGAATGGCTGAGCCTTTTGGGGATGCTCCTTTTATACCCAATCATGGCACTTACAATTAGTGTCCTCAGTTCCCAAATGCTTATTGAGTGTTGTTAGAAGGAAAGGTGATGTAACACAGTGGGAAACATACCACTGTCCCAGCTTTTTTGAAACGTGTTGCAGGCATCCATTTCAAAATGAGCAAATATTTGCACAAAAACAATAAAGTTTACCAGTTTGAACATTAAATATCTTGTCTTTGTGGTGTATTCAATTGAATATAGGTTGAAGAGGATTTGAAAATCATTGTATTCTGTTTTTATTGACATTTTACACAATGTCCCAACTTCTTTGAAATTGGGCTTGTATTAAATAATACGAGGTCTGTGATAAAAGTATCGGACCTTATTATTTTTTTCAAAAACCATATGGATTTGAATCACGTGTGATTAGATCAGACATGCTTGAACCCACGTGGGCATGCGAGAGTTTTTTCACGCCTGTCGGTTACGTCATTCGCCTATGGGCAGTCTTTGAGTGAGGAGTCACCCACCCTCTCGTCGTTTTTTTCATTGTTTAGGAATGGCTCAGAGACTGCTGCTTTGTTTGATCAAAATTTTTTCAAAACTGTAAGGAACAACTGAGTGGACACCATTCGATAAATTCAGCTGGTTTTCGGTAAAAATTTTAACGGCTGATGAGAGATTTTGGTCTGGTAGTGTCGCCGTAAGGACAGCCCACGGCGCCTGACGGCAATCTGCGCTTCGAGGCGGCGTCGTCTCGCCGTTTCAAGTTGAAACTTCCACATTTCAGGCTCTGTTCATCCAGGAAGTCGTCAGAGAACAGAGAACTTTCAGAAGAAGTCGGCATGAGGAGTTTATTCGGACATTCCATTGTTAACGGACATTTTGTAATGAAAGAACATGCGGGCAGAGTCGCATGTCGGGCCGGACCCGACCGCGGGGGGTCGTGACAGGAAAAACACCTCCGTGTTGGAAACCTTAACGGACAAGTTGGAACATGCCCAAGCTGTTAAACAATTTCTCAGTTACTCACTTGTTGAAAGCCATCAAAAGCTGCCTGAATTTTACAAATGGTTTTCAACACGGAGGTGTTTTTCCTGTCGCGGTGCACACAGATTCGCCGAGTCATCACGGAAACGACTTGGCGAATTTGCGCGCACGTCTTTCATTAAAAAATGTCCTTAAACAGTGGAATGTCCGCATAAAGTCCTCATGCCTGCCTCTTCTGAATCTTCTCTGTTCTCTCATGACGTCCTGGGTGAATTAAGCCTTAAATTAGGATGTTTTCAGCTCGAAACAGGCCGATGACGGCGCCTGGAAGCGCTGCAGGACGTCCCGCTCTGTGGGAAGTCCTTACACCGACAGAAACACCCCATAATCTCTCATCAGCCGTTAAACCTTTCACCGAAAACCAACTTAATTTCTCGAATAGTGTCCACTCAGATATTCCTCACAGGTCCAGAACAAATTTTGATAAAGCAACGCGCGCAGTCTCGAGCAGCGTGTGAAACAAAGGAATTCAGCCGAGAGGGCGGGACCACATCTCACTCAAGGCCTGCCCACAGGGAAATGACATCACCGACATGCGTGAAAAAACTCACGCATGCGCACGAGGGTTCAAACATGTCTGACGTAAACACATATGAATCAAATCCATTTATTTTTTGAAAAAAATAAAAAGGACCACTTTTTTCATCACAGACCTCGTATAAAATAATATAATATAACAATAACAAGTGCCGGCGCTTTGCTCATATTGTTATTATTATTGTTATTATGATTATTATTATTATTCAACAGAAATTCTGGAAATTAACAAACATACAAAAAGAAAACAGAAAGAAAGTCAAATAGGACACAAAAATGCAATAAAATACATTTAATGCAAGGAATAAATAATGTGTGCGTCTGTGCATATTTGTCCAGAGAAAAAGATTGAGATCCTCCTCATCTGAGAGTCACAACAGTGGAAAAACAAGAGAAAAAGCTACAAATAAACAAATAACTGTTGGAAATTACAAGGGAAAACTGCAAATAAATAAAATAATAACCGGGAAAACAAGAGGAAATACTACAAACAAATAAACAAATAAATAACAGCAGAAAAACGAGAGGAAAACTACAAATAAACAAACAAATCAAATAACTGTGAAAACAAGAGGAAAAACTACAACTAAATAAACAAATAAATAACAGCAGAAAAAACAAGAGGAATGTTGTGTGGGCCGCTGAAGAGGAGGTACTGCTGGCCCACCACCACCAGTCGGCGCTGTGCTTGGAGTGCGGGCTTCAAGCATGAGAGGGCGCCGGAGCCATTGGAAGTGACAGCTGTCACTTGTCAACCACACCAGCTGTCTCTCATCAACCACCTCATAAGAAGCAGATTACAACTCCACCTCCTCGCCGAGAAATCATCTACCACTAAAGGTAACCTTCTCTGCTGAATTATCGTTGTCTAATATTGTTCTGTGTGCAGCCGCATTCCTGTAGATTGAGTTTGGAGATTGGATTGGCGGATAGTGAGAAGACGATGGTCATCGTCTCTCACTCCATCCAGAAGAGGGACAAACAGGAGCTGCACGAGTGAAAACGTATCTGGAGGTGGAGGTTTTCCCTCCCGGAGGAATTGTGTGTAAAGGTTGCTGGGTGTGAGGACTCATACTCACCGTCATCTGTTTCTTGTCTGCCAGCAGTACCAGGGCCGACAACGGAGGACAGAGACCACCTGGGGACTCGGGACTTGGCGGCTCCGGTGTTCTTCAGGCCGTTGGTGGTGGAAGCGGTGTGGGCCCCGGCTCTTCGATAATCAGAGGTCTCCTATCTTCGAGCCTGCCCACAGTCCTCTTGTGTACAATTGGCATCCATTATTTCTGTCTGTATTCCGTTGTGTGCCTTCACAACATTAAATTGTTACTCCTTTTCTTATCCATTGTCCGTTCTTTTGCGCCCCCTGTTGTGGGTCCGTGTTACGACACCTTCCCAACAGGATTTCTCGGCCATTTGTCATGGATCCCGAGGGGCGTCAACCACAGCTTGAACAGCCAATGGGAGAACAAGGAGCGCAGGCGTCAGCAGGAGGCGTGGTAAGTGATCTGCAGCAAATCCTTACCGCTTTCACTGCTCAGTTAAATGTGGTAACCGAGCAAAATGCAATCCTCAATCGGAGGATGGAGGCTCTCACCGCCAGAGTGGAAGCACGCGAGTCGAGCGTCGCTGCAGTGTCTCCTCCTGCTGGCCCGGGGCCTAATACAGACGTTCCACTGGCCGTTCAACAACCCCCCCCCACCGTCCCCTGAAGCTTACATAAGCCCTCCCGAACCGTACGGAGGCTGTGTTGAAACGTGCGCAGACTTCCTAATGCAGTGTTCGCTCGTTTTTGCACAGCGTCCGGTTTTGTACGCATCAGACGCCACCCCGTTGGCTTATGTAATTAATCTGCTTCGAGGTGAGGCACGCGCTTGGGCTACAGCGCTCTGGGAACAGGATTCATGGCTTCTGACATCATACGCTGGGTTTATACGGGAATTCAAACAAGTGTTTGATCATCCCAATAGAGGCGAGACTGCCTCGACCGTGCTGCTGTCAATGAGACAGGGGCGTCGGAGCGCAGCTGATTACACTGTCGACTTCCGCATCGCGGCTGCGAGGTCTGGCTGGAATGACGTTGCGCTCCGCGCTGCCTTCATAAGCGGACTGTCTCCAGTACTGAAGGAGCATTTACTGGCTAAGGACGAACCGCAGGATTTCGACGGGCTTGTCAATCTGGTTATACGCTTAGACAACCGCTTAAATGAACACCGTCGGGAGCAGGCTGGGGGGCGTGGCCGGGCACAAGCCGTCCCTCTCTCTTCCGGGTCCGAAAGGGTGACGTCGTCCCCACGTTCCATTGCCAGAGGGCTCCGTGTGGCAACAGCTCCCCCTGCTGACGAAGCTATGGACACGAGCAGGGCCAAAGTGAGATCTGATGTCAGACAAAGGAGGCTGGCCCGCGGGGAGTGTTTTTACTGTTGCTCATGTGAGCACATGTTAAAAGACTGCCCCAAACGGTCAAACACCAACGCCCGTCCTTAGAAACTGGGCTAAGGGTGGGCCATAACATGTACACGGGGAGACCCCGCAGATCAGCACGAATCCCAGTGATAATCCTGAGTGGGGATTTAACCCTTCACGCCCCAGCACTGGTGGACACGGGGTCCGAAGGGAATCTGTTGGATAGCAGATGGGCAAAGGAAGTAGGGCTCCCTCTAGTGGCTCTGCCTTCGCCTTTGAAGGTACGGGCACTAGATGGCACCCTACTCCCATTAATCACACACCGGACACAGCCCGTGACTCTGGTTGTGTCTGGGAATCACAGGGAGGAGATCGTGTTTTACGTGACACCTTCTACCTCCCGAGTGATTTTGGGTTTTCCTTGGATGGTGAAGCACAATCCCCGGATCGATTGGCCGTCTGGGGTAGTGGTGCAGTGGAGCGAAGCCTGCCACCGGGAGTGTTTAGGATCCTCGGTTCCACCCGGGATCACGGCTAAGGAGGAGGTTAAAGTCCCTCCCAATCTGACGGCGGTGCCCGTGGAGTACCATGATCTGGCTGATGTTTTCAGCAAAGATCTGGCACTCACTCTTCCCCCGCACCGACCATACGATTGTGCCATTGATTTGATTCCGGACGTTGAGTACCCGTCCAGTAGACTGTACAACCTCTCACGTCCGGAACGCGAATCAATGGAGACCTACATCCGGGACTCCTTAGCCGCCGGATTGATCCGGAACTCCACCTCCCCGATGGGTGCGGGCTTCTTTTTTGTGGGTAAGAAAGACGGCGGACTCCGTCCATGCATCGATTACAGGGGGTTGAACGAGATCACGGTTCGCAATCGATACCCATTGCCCCTCTTGGATTCGGTGTTCACACCCCTGCATGGAGCTCAAATATTCACCAAACTTGATCTTAGGAATGCGTACCACCTGGTTCGGATCCGGAAGGGAGACGAATGGAAGACGGCATTTAACACCCCGTTAGGTCATTTTGAGTACCTGGTCATGCCGTTTGGTCTCACCAATGCGCCCGCGACGTTCCAAGCATTGGTTAACGACGTCTTGCGGGACTTCCTGCATCGGTTTGTCTTCGTATATCTGGATGATATACTCATCTTTTCTCCGGACCCTGAGACTCATGTCCAGCATGTACGTCAGGTCCTACAGCGGTTGTTAGAAAACCGGTTGTTTGTGAAGGGCGGGAAGTGTGAGTTTCACCGCACTTCTTTGTCCTTCCTGGGGTTTATCATCTCCTCCAACTCCGTCGCCCCGGATCCGGCCAAGGTTGCGGCGGTGAGGGATTGGCCCCAACCAAAAAGCCGTAGGAAGCTGCAACAGTTCCTCGGCTTTGCAAACTTCTACAGGAGGTTCATTAAGGGTTACAGTCAGGTTATTAGACCCCTGTCTGCCCTGAACTCCACTAAAGTCCCCTTCACCTGGTCGGACCGGTGCGAGGCCGCGTTTAGGGAGTTGAAACGCCGGTTTTCGTCTGCGCCAGTTCTGGTGCAGCCTGATCCTACTCGCCAGTTTGTAGTGGAGGTGGACGCCTCAGACTCAGGGATAGGAGCCGTGCTGTCCCAGAGCGGGGAGTCCGATAAGGTTCTCCATCCTTGTGCCTACTTTTCCCGCAGGTTGACCCCCGCTGAGCGGAATTATGACGTGGGCAATCGAGAACTCCTCGCGGTGAAGGAGGCTCTGGAAGAGTGGAGACACCTGTTGGAGGGAGCTACGGAGCCTTTCACGGTTTTCACGGACCACCGGAACCTGGAGTACATCCGGACCGCCAAGCGGCTGAACCCCAGGCAAGCCCGCTGGTCCCTGTTCTTCAGACGCTTTGACTTCCGGATCACCTACCGCCCCGGGACTAGGAATCAACGGTCCGATGCACTGTCCCGGGTGCATGAAGAGGAGGCCAAGGCTGAGTTGTCGGACCCCATCGAAACCATCCTTCCCGAGTCCACTGTCGTGGCCACCCTCACCTGGGACGTGGAGGAAACCGTCCGGGAGGCCCTGGCAAGGAACCCGGACCCGGGAGACGGTCCGAAGAACAAACTTTACGTCCCACCAGAGGCTAGGGCTGCCGTCTTGGACTTCTGCCACGGATCCAAGTTCTCCTGTCATCCCGGAGTGCGTAGGACCGTGGCAGTAGTCCAGCAGCGCTTCTGGTGGGCGTCACTGGAAGCCGACGTCCGGGACTACGTCCAGGCCTGTACCACCTGTGCCAGGGGCAAGGCGGACCATCACAAGACCAGGGGTCTCCTCCAACCCCTGCCTGTGCCTCATCGCCCCTGGTCCCACATCGGCCTGGACTTCGTCACGGGCCTCCCGCCGTCCCAGGGCAACACCGCCATACTGACGATAGTGGACCGGTTCTCCAAGGCAGCCCACTTCGTGGCCCTCCCGAAGCTCCCATCGGCCCAGGAGACAGCAGACCTCCTGGTCCACCACGTCGTGCGTCTGCATGGGATACCATCGGACATCGTCTCGGATCGTGGTCCCCAGTTCTCCTCGCAGGTCTGGAGGAGTTTTTGTAAGGAGCTGGGGGCCACCGTACGTCTCTCGTCCGGGTATCACCCACAGACGAACGGCCAGGCAGAGCGGGCGAACCAGGACTTAGAACAGGCCCTTCGTTGTGTAACCTCCGCACATCCGGCGGCCTGGAGTAACCATCTGGCCTGGATCGAGTACGCTCACAACAGCCAAGTGTCATCTGCCACCGGCCTCTCCCCTTTTGAAGCGTGTCTGGGCTACCAGCCCCCATTGTTCCCACTTGTGGAGGGGGAGGTCGGGGTACCCTCGGTCCAGGCCCACCTGCGGAGGTGCCGCCGGGTGTGGCGGACCGCCCGTTCTGCCCTGTTGCGGGCCCGGACGACGGCCAAGACCCATGCAGATCGCCGGCGATCCCCGGCCCCTGCATACCAACCGGGGCAGGAGGTGTGGTTATCCACCAAGGACATCCCGCTCCAAGTGACATCCCAGAAACTGAAGGACCGTTTCATTGGACCATTCCCCATCGCCAAGATCCTCAGTCCGGCCGCAGTGAAGCTGACACTCCCGGCTTCACTGCGGATCCACCCGGTTTTTCATGTCTCTAGACTCAAGCCATACCACGCCTCACCACTCTGCACCCCTGGACCCGAGCCACCTCCTGCCCGAATCATCGACGGGGAGCCGGCGTGGACTGTTCGTCGGCTCCTGGACGTCCGTCGGAAGGGCCGGGGTTTTCAGTACTTGGTGGACTGGGAGGGGTACGGACCCGAAGAACGCTCCTGGGTGAAGAGGAGCTTCATCCTGGACCCGGCCCTCCTGGTTGATTTCTACCGCCGACACCTGGACAAGCCTGGTGGGGGGGGGTCCTGTTGTGTGGGCCGCTGAAGAGGAGGTACTGCTGGCCCACCACCACCAGTCGGCGCCCTGCTTGGAGTGCGGGCTTCAAGCATGAGAGGGCGCCGGAGCCATTGGAAGTGACAGCTGTCACTTGTCAACCACACCAGCTGTCTCTCATCAACCACCTCATAAGAAGCAGATTACAACTCCACCTCCTCGCCGAGAAATCATCTACCACTAAAGGTAACCTTCTCTGCTGAATTATCGTTGTCTAATATTGTTCTGTGTGCAGCCGCATTCCTGTAGATTGAGTTTGGAGATTGGATTGGCGGATAGTGAGAAGACGACGGTCATCGTCTCTCACTCCATCCAGAAGAGGGACAAACAGGAGCTGCACGAGTGAAAACGTATCTGGAGGTGGAGGTTTTCCCTCCCGGAGGAATTGTGTGTAAAGGTTGCTGGGTGTGAGGACTCACACTCACCGTCATCTGTTTCTTGTCTGCCAGCAGTACCAGGGCCGACAACGGAGGACAGAGACCACCTGGGGACTCGGGACTTGGCGGCTCCGGTGTTCTTCAGGCCGTTGGTGGTGGAAGCGGTGTGGGCCCCGGCTCTTCGATCATCAGAGGTCTCCTATCTTCGAGCCTGCCCACAGTCCTCTTGTGTACAATTGGCATCCATTATTTCTGTCTGTATTCCGTTGTGTGCCTTCACAACATTAAATTGTTACTCCTTTTCTTATCCATTGTCCGTTCTTTTGCGCCCCCTGTTGTGGGTCCGTGTTACGACACCTTCCCAACAAGGAAAACTACAAATAAACAAACAAATCAAATAACTGTGAAAACAAGAGGAAAAACTACAACTAAATAAACAAATAAATAACAGCAGAAAAAACAAGAGGAAAACTACAAATAAACAAACAAATCAAATAACTGTGAAAACAAGAGGAAAAACTACAACTAAATAAACAAATAAATAACAGCAGAAAAAACAAGAGGAAAACTACAAATAAACAAACAAATCAAATAACTGTGAAAACAAGAGGAAAAACTACAACTAAATAAACAAATAAATAACAGCAGAAAACGAGGAAAACTACAAATAAATAAATAAATAAATAGAGGTGTATGTAAAAGTTTGTGCCCCCCTGATGATTTTCAAGATTTTCCTTTATAAATCATTGGTTGTCTGGATCAGCAATTTCAGTTAAATATATCATATAGCAAACAAACACAGTGATATTTGAGAAGTGAAATGAAGTTTATAGGATTTACAGAAAGTGTGCAATAATTCTTTAAACAAAATTAGGCAGGTGCATAACTAGGCCACATGGGGTGTGCAGCCAGTACATTCTGAGTGCCAGTCCCAAGCCTGCATAAATGAGGAGGGTTGTGTCAGGAAGGGCAGCCGGCATAAAACAAGCCAACTCAACTATGCAGACTTAGAATCGAATTTCCATACCGGATCGGTCGCAGCCCCAGCACTGGTGCTGTTGCCCACAGGGTGCCGGTGGAAATTGGGCTACTGCTGGGCAAAGACGACAAAGAAGAGGAGGAGAACGTTTCCACAAACAGCGGGAGAAGAAGAAAACTAGAAGGGTGGAAATGAGAGTGGGGACTTTGAATGTTGGTAGTATGACTGGCTAAAGGGAGAGAGCTTGTTATATGGCTGGGGGGGCCTGGCTGCCGGTTTGTTTGTCTTTTTGTTTTCCTCCCAGGTGGCGTGCATTTGGGACTGAGTGGCTGTGTTGCTGAGGCTGTCAGGACCTCACCCTGATCACCTGCGACTCGTCAGGACTCACAGCTGAGGTGCATCTGGCTGGATTGGAGCATGTTGGCATTTAAGACTGGAGTGCACAGTGTGTATTTGCCAGAGACTCGACCTTGTGACCAGACGGGTGAGATCGTCGTCTTGGGAGCCATCTCATCAGCAGCGGACGCTGAGAATGTCCAGGTTTGATGCACGGTCTGTGAAAGAGGAGGGGGTGAGGTCTCACGCTCGTCAGCACACTTCCTGAGGTACGTTGGATTTTGTGACTAACAGTTATACAGTCAGTAAATGTGGTGTCCCTCACACCTTATTGTATTGAGCTGTATGTTAGTCATGTATCAGCTTCCACTGCGGTGGAGTTTTGTGAACGGGATGTTCCATGCCTGCAGGTTGGGAAGCTGATCAGTAATCAAGCCAGGAAGTGTTTGCTGTTTGTACACCTTTAAGTGTTCTGTGTGTAGAGTGTGGACTCACATAATGGTTCCTTCTTTCACAGACTCGGTTGTTGCGGCCACCTGGGGGGTGTCGGCGGGGTCCTTGGGTCCGAAACAGCTTCTGGCTCCGGACCGTTAGCGCTGCTGGGAGCGCACCACGCCAGGCCGCACCTTTCTGTTATTACATTTTCACTGTTATGTATTAAATTCAGTTAGCCTTTGTACCGTGCTCTGCTTATTTCATACTGGGTCCTTCAAACGCTGGTCGGTTCTCCGAGCTGCGTCCGACACATAACAGTAGTCCCTGGCCAAACATCACGGACCCAGCATTAGCAGAGACGGTAACGCGCCGGGAAGGCGGCAGCAGACGTTCAGTGGTTATCCGGATCAGTTGCGGGGCTCTCCGCCCGGAAGGTGCGTGTTTGAGACCCATTACTGGATACTAATTTGTGCTCTCTTGCAGCCGTGTTCCTGTGTTGTGCCTCATCCGTGGATCGTGGTGGAGTGTGACTGGCGACGGCTTCGCGTCACACTCCGACCGGATGGGAGGTGTAAACGGGAGCTGCAAGAGTGCGTTTGTAATGGGTTCACGCGCACGGCGGAGCTCTGTTAGCACGGGTCGCTGGGCTTCCTGTGTTACAGTCGTAGCCCCGTTTCCCCGGATAAAGGTAACTACTGCGTCTGTTGTATCAGCTCCGGCGTTATTTAGTTGAGCACATTTTGGTTGTGTGTTGCACTCAGCTGCGCACACAAAAGCAGCTCGTTTGTTTTTTTCTGTCGCCCAAGGGGTTTTTTCATTTTTAGCACTCTGGTTCCCCCTTGTGGTGACTGAATCACGGTACCGTCAAGCTCTGGAGTAGGAACAGGTGTGTTCCATTTGGTTGAGCTTGACGGTATAACTCACTGATTTGTTTTGTGTTAGTTCATTTTGTGTGGGTGTTTTTTGAGTTGGTTTTTGTGTGGGCTTTTCTTTTTTGTTGTCCACTATTTGTCTGGGGGTGTGACCTTGTAGCCTTTGCTAAACAAGAACAAAAAAAAAAAAAAAAAAAAAAGAAAAACGGGGACCCAAACAACTGTGTGTTGGTCTGTTTTTTTTCTTTTGTTTCTTTTTGTTTCACATCCCCAGGGTTAGATGGAACGGTCCCCTGGGGGGTGATGGGGTGGTATTTGGGTTGTTTTTTCTCTTTGTTTTTTGTTGTGCCCTCTCTTCTCCTCTGACTCCAGCCGGGTGTGCCGTAGTGTCGGCATTGCTGGAGGGGTGCAGTTAGGTTGTGCTGGGCGTTTCCCAGGTGGCCTCTGCACCCGGGAGGGGAGGGGGGGGGTTTGGGGTTTTTGTTTTGTTTTCCCTCCCCCAGTTTCCGCCCTCAGGGTTTGACTGTGGTGTCCTCTGGGGGGGAGGAGGCGTTGGGTCCATCTAGCCGTGGACGGCCGGGGCTGGGTCCATTGGTCGTGAGGGGGGGCGTCTCCTGGGGTTGACGAGTGGTCCTCTGGGGGGCGCTGGTAGTCCCCGTGGGTGACGGTGGATCCCAGAGGGACCTCGGCCGTGGTTATTACTCCTGGAGCTGGCGGGTGGCCCTCTGGGGGGGTGTTGGTCCCTGCGTGTCGTTTGGGGGGGAGGAGGAGGGGGTATTTTGGCATTTTTGTTTGTGAGCTTACATGTGGGTTGTTTTTCTTTTCTCCCCTTCCCTGGGGTTTGATGGAGCGGTCCTCTGGGGGGGGGGGGGGGTGTTTTAGTATTTTTGTTTGTAGGCTTGGGTTTGGGTTGTTTTTCCTTTTTCCCCTTCCCTGGGGTTTGATGGGACGGTCCCCTGGGGCGGGGGGGGGGGGTGTTTTGGTTGTTTTGTGTTATGACTAATCACACATGTTTGGTTAAAGGCTGACCGCACAGGTGTAGGAACTCCTGGCCACACCTGTGCTGAGACTGTCAAACAAGGGCAAAGATGCAGCCAGTTCAACCAGTCTGTTGGAGGACGAACGCAGACGCGGTTTCCAGCCATGGTCCCTGGAGGGGGGTGTTTCTCCTGGGCCAGGTGTGTGTGGTCGCCGGGAGGCTTCCCGTGAGGGTGGGGTACTGTTATATGGCTGGGGGGGCCTGGCTGCCGGTTTGTTTGTCTTTTTGTTTTCCCCCCAGGTGGCGTGCATTTGGGACTGAGTGGCTGTGTTGCTGAGGCTGTCAGGACCTCACCCTGATCACCTGCGACTCGTCAGGACTCACAGCTGAGGTGCATCTGGCTGGATTGGAGCATGTTGGCATTTAAGACTGGAGTGCACAGTGTGTATTTGCCAGAGACTCGACCTTGTGACCAGACTGGTGAGATCGTCGTCTTGGGAGCCATCTCATCAGCAGCGGACGCTGAGAATGTCCAGGTTTGATGCACGGTCTGTGAAAGAGGAGGGGGTGAGGTCTCACGCTCGTCAGCACACTTCCTGAGGTACGTTGGATTTTGTGACTAACAGTTATACAGTCAGTAAATGTGGTGTCCCTCACACCTTATTGTATTGAGCTGTATGTTAGTCATGTATCAGCTTCCACTGCGGTGGAGTTTTGTGAACGGGATGTTCCATGCCTGCAGGTTGGGAAGCTGATCAGTAATCAAGCCAGGAAGTGTTTGCTGTTTGTACACCTTTAAGTGTTCTGTGTGTAGAGTGTGGACTCACATAATGGTTCCTTCTTTCACAGACTCGGTTGTTGCGGCCACCTGGGGGGTGTCGGCGGGGTCCTTGGGTCCGAAACAGCTTCTGGCTCCGGACCGTTAGCGCTGCTGGGAGCGCACCACGCCAGGCCGCACCTTTCTGTTATTACATTTTCACTGTTATGTATTAAATTCAGTTAGCCTTTGTACCGTGCTCTGCTTATTTCATACTGGGTCCTTCAAACGCTGGTCGGTTCTCCGAGCTGCGTCCGACACATAACAGAGCTGGCTGATATGATGGAGAGGAGAAAGGTAGACATATTGTGTGTGCAAGAGACCAAGTGGAAGGGAAGTAAGAGCAGGAGCATCGGCAGTGCGTACAAGTTGTTGTACCATGGTGAGGACAGGAAGAGAAATGGTGTTGGGGTCATTTTAAAGGAAGAGTATGTTAAAAGTGTGTTGGAGGTTAAGCGAGTGTCTGACAGGGTGATGAGTGTGAAGTTGGAAATTGAAGGGGTGAGGATGAATATCATCAGTGCATATGCCCCACAGGTAGGTTGTGAGATGAAGGAGAAAGAAGATTTCTGGAGTGTGTTAGATGAGGTGGTGGAGAGTGTGCCCAAGCATGAAAGAGTGGTGATAGGAGCGGACTTCAATGGGCATGTTGGTGAAGGGAACAGAGGTGATGAGGAAGTAATGGGTAGATATGGTATCGAGGATAGTAATGGGGAAGGACAGATGGTAGTTGATTTTCCAAAAAGGATGGAAATAGCTGTGGTGAATACCTACTTTAAGAAAAGGGAGGAGCACAGGGTAACATATAAGAGTGGAGAAAGGTGCACACAGGTGGACTACATTCTTTATAGGAGATGCAAGCTAAAAGAAATCACAGACTGTAAGGTGGTGGCAGGAGAGAGTGTTGTTAGACAGCATAGGATGGTTGTTTGTAGGATGACTTTAGAGGTAAAGAAGAAGAGAGAAGAGTGAGAGCTCAACAAAGGATCAGATGGTGGAAGCTGAAGGAAGAAGACTGTTGTGTGAAATTTAGTGAGCAGGTGAGAGAAGCACTGGTTGGAGGGGAAGCAATTTTGGACAACTGGAAAAGTACTGCAGATGTGGTGAGGGAGACAGCTAGGACAGTACTGGGTATGACATCTGGACAGCGGAAGGAAGACAAGGAGACTTGGTGGTGCAATGAAGAGGTCCAGGAAAGCATAAGGAGAAAGAGGTTGGCGAAAAAGTTTTGGGATAGTCGGAAAGATGAAGAAAGTAGACAGGAGTACAAGGAGATGCGGTGTAAGGCGAAAAGAGAAGTGGCAAAAGCGAAGGAAAAGGCATATTGCGAGCTGTACAAGAAGTTGAATAGTAAGGAAGGAGAAAAGGTAAAGTGATTAATATCACTTTGAGCAGATGGAATCAGTTAATCAGTGAAATCACCTGGTGGAGTCAGTGGCTGCAAAGAAAACCTGCACCCTCATGGCTCTTTCTGGAACAGGTTGCCTACCCCTGCACTAGACCATCACCTCCCCTGTGTGCCTGGGTGCCAAGAGAAGAGCTGTGGTATTGTATGAGGAAGTCTGGAGTGGCAGAAAAGTATGTGAGGGTAGTGCAGGACATGTACAAGGACAGTGTGACAGCGGTGAGATGCGCAGTCGGAATGACAGACTCATTCAAGGTGGAGGTGGGATTATACCAAGGATCAGCTCTGAGTCCTTTCTTGTTTGCAGTGATGATGGACAGGTTGACGGATGAGATCAGACAGGAGTCCCCATGGACTATGATATTTGCAGATGACATTGTGATCTGTAGTGAGAGTACAGAGCAAGTTGAGTCTAGTCTGGAGAGGTGGAGATATGCTTTGGAGAGAAGGGGAATGAAAGTCAGTTGAAGCAAGACTGAGTACATGTTTGTGAATGGGAGGGAGCCCAGTGGAATAGTGCAGATACAAGGAGTAGAAGTGGTGAAAGTAGATGAGTTTAAATATTTGGGGTCAGCTGTTCAGTAGTAATGGAGAGTGTGGTAGAGAGGTGAAGAAGAGGTGAAGAAGAGAGTGCAGGCAGGGTGGAGTGGGTGGAGAAAGGTGGCAGGAGTGATTTGTGACCGAAGAATTTCAGCAAGAGTGAAGGACAAAGTTTACAAGACAGTAGTGAGACCAGCTATGTTGTACGGCTTAGAGACGGTGGCACTAACAAAAAGACAGGAGGCGGAGCTGGAGGTGGCAGAGCTGAAGATGTTGAGATTATCTTTGGGAGTGACAAGAATGGACAAGATTAGGAATGACCATATCAGAGGGACAGCTCAGGTGGGACGGTTTGGAGACAAAGTCAGAGGGGTGAGATTGAGATGGTTTGGACATGTGCAGAGGAGGGACCCAGGGTATATAGGGAGAAGGATGCTGAGGATGGAGCCACCAGGCAGGAGGAGAAGAGGGAGACCAAAGAGGAGATTTATGGATGTGCTGAGGGAGGACATGCAGGTGGTTGGTGTGACAGAGGAAGATACAGAGGACAGGGTGAGATGGAAACGATTGATCTGTTCCACTGTTAAAGGAGATTTTTTTAATGAAAGACGTGCGGGCGGATTGCAGCGTCGGCTCGCAGCTGCCGTGACGCTCCGCCACAGGAAAAACACCTCTGTTGGAAGCCTTAAGGACAAGTTGGAACATGTCCAGCTGTTAAACAATTTCTCATATACTCACTCCACTGAAAGCCATCAAAAGCTGCATGGATTTTACAAATGGTTATCAACACGGAGGTGTTTTTCCTGTGCCGCCGCACCGCACCGGACCCGTCTTTCATTAAAAAAATCTCCTTTAATAGTGGAATATCTGGATAAAATGCTGAAACCGACTTCTTCTGAAACTTCTCTGTTCTCTCACGACGTCCTGGATCAATAGAGCCTGAAATGTGGAGGTTTTCAGCTTGAAACAGGCTGACGACGGCGCCTGGGAGTGCTGCACGACGTCTCGCACCATGGGAAGTCCTTAAAGCGACAGTATCACCTCAAAATCTCTCATCAGCCGTTAAAATTTTCACCGAAAACCAGCTTAATTTTTCAAACCATGTCCACTTCGATGTGTCTCACAGGTTTAGAAAAAATTTTGATCAAACAAAGCGCCAGTCTCTCAGCAACTTCTCAGACAAAGGAATTCCGACGAGGGGCTGGACGACTCCTCCCACAAGGAGTGCTCACAGGCGAATGACGTCACCGACAGGCGTGGAAAAACTCACGCATGCGCACGAGGGTTCAAGCATGTCTGACGTAAAAACATACCTATACTTTATGGACAGACCTCGTATATTACAGTTAAAAACGCATTAAACAATTAGGGCGATAATAAAAAAACAACACACTCAATAAAATAAATACAGGTATGGGATAAATATGAATCACAAAGCCAGCACGCGATATATTATTTCTTTTTTTTTCGCCCACCTCTGGCTTTGTAACCACCACGATGTCCATACAAAGTCTAAATTATTACCAGACTATTAATAAAATCCAGCTTGGTGATCTAATACCCAGGATCCAGGAGATCAGCAGCAGGAGGAGTTACAGAAGGCGTGGCCAGCATCTAAATTATCAAGCCGATGCAGCTGTCCCCAGCAGCCACCACGGGAGGTGCAACCTGGTCCCGCAGTAAGAAGACACACCGGTCTGCTCAAGACCCCAGTGAAGCCGCACTCCCAGCCTCCAGACAACGTCCGTAAAAGCACACAAAGTGCCACGCCCAAAATCAGATGCTGGTGGCCCAAATACGCCCACGAACAGCAGCAGCTGTAAGCCGCAGTGGTGCTCGGAGTAAAGCAGTACTCCAAGCCACTAATAAAGAGCCACCCAAAGCTCCAAAAAGGAAGTAAAAAGATGAACGCACGCAGTCACCACAGCATGTAAAGCCACTCCAATGCTGCCTGACATGAGAGACCAGGAAGCAAAAGATCGAAGCCACAAAACAACGCTGAATTTATATCCCTGGCTCACATCAAACACAATCAGAACCCAGGTGCGTGCAGAAACATAATCAAACCAGGTGCGCACAACCAAGAACTTCCAAACACAGGTAGGGGAGGGCATGCACACTCCACACTACCACATACAGATCAGTGGTGTGGACCAATGAGCGATCCAGTAATATATACAGATCTGTTGGGAAAGTGTAGTGACACGGACCCACACCCGACGGCATCTGCGAAGGTGGGCCTGGACCGAGGGGGCACTGACCTCTCCCTCCACCACTGGGAACAATGGGGGCTGGTACCCCAAACACACCTCAAATGGGGAGAGGCCGGTGGCAGAGGACACTTGGCTGTTATGAGCGTACTCGATCCAGGCCAGATGCTCACTCCAGGCCGCCGGGTGCGCGGAGGTCACGCAGCGGAGGGCCTGTTCAAGTTCCTGGTTCGCCCACTCTGCCTGTCCATTCGTCTGTGGATGATACCCGGACGAGAGGCTCACGGTGGCCCCCAGTTCCCTGCAGAAACTCCTCCAGACTTGAGAGGAGAACTGAGGACCACGAGACAATGTCAGTTGGTATCCCATGCAGACGTACAACGTGGTGGACCAGGAGGTCTGCGGTCTCCTGGGCAGTTGGGAGCTTCGGGAGGGCCACGAAGTGGGCTGCCTTGGAGAGTCGGTCCACTACCGTGAGGATGGTCGTCATGCCCTGGGACGGCGGGAGGCCGATGTGTGACCAGGGGCGATGAGGCACCGGAAGCGGCTGGAGGAGTCCTTGAGTCTTCTTATGGTCCGCCTTGCCCCTGGCACAGGTGGTACAGGCCTGCACGTATTCCCGGACGTCGGCCTCCATGGACGCCCACCAGACGCGCTGCCGGACCACTGCCACGGTTCTTTGCACCCCTGGGTGACAGGAGAGCTTGGAACCATGACAGAAGTCCAGGACTGCAGCTCTGGCCTCTGGTGGGACGTATAGGCAGTTCTTCTGGCCGGTCCCCGGGTCCGGGCTCCGTGCCAGGGCCTCCCGGACGGACTTCTCCACGTCCCAGGTGAGGGTGGCCACGATAGTGGACTCGGGTATGATTCGTTCCGGAGGATCTGACAGCTCCGCTTTGACTTCCTCTTCATGAACCCGGGACAAGGCGTCGGATCTCTGGTTCTTGGTTCCGGGGCGGTAGGTGATCTGGAAGTCAAAGCGCCCGAAGAACAGTGACCAGCGGGCTTGCCTGGGGTTCAGACGCTTGGCAGTCCGGATGTACTCCAGGTTCCGATCGTCCGTGAAAACCGTGAATGGCACCGCAGCTCCCTCCAGCAGGTGTCTCCAGTCCTCAAGAGCCTCTTTCACCGCAAGGAGTTCCCAATTGCCCACGTCATAGTTCCGCTCTGCCGGGGTCAACCTGCGGGAAAAATAGGCACAAGGGTGAAGGACCTTATCGGACTCCCTGCTCTGGGACAGCACGGCTCCTATCCCTGAGTCAGAGGCATCCAGTTCAACCACAAACTGGCGGCTAGGATTGGGCTGCACCAGAACTGGTGCAGTCGAAAACCGACGTTTCAACTTCCTAAACGCGGCATCGCACCAATCTGACCAGGTGAAGGGGACTTTGGAGGAGGTCAGGGCTGTCAAGGGGCTAACCACCTGACTATAGCCCTTAATGAACCTCCTGTAGAAATTCGCAAAGCCGAGGAACTGTTGCAGCTTCCTACGGCTTGTCGGTTGGGGCCAATCTCCCACCGCTTCAACCTTGGCCGGATCCGGGGCGACGGAGTTGGAGGAGATTATAAACCCTAGGAAGGACAAAGAAACTCACACTTCTCGCCCTTCACAAACAGCCGGTTCTCCAACAACCGCTGCAGGACCTGACGTACATGCTTTACATGAGTCTCAGGATCCGGGGAAAAGATGAGTATATCGTCCAGGTATACAAAGACGAATTGGTGCAGGAAGTCCTGCAAAACATCATTTACCAAAGCTTGAAACGTCGCGGGGGCTTTGGTGAGGCCGAATGGCATGACCAGGTACTCAAAATGACCTAATGGGGTGTTAAATGCTGTCTTCCATTCGTCTCCCTTCTGGATCCGAACCAGGTGGTACGCATTCCTAAGATCTAGTTTGGTAAAAATTTTGGCTCCATGCAGGGGCGTGAACACTGAATCCAACAGGGGCAACGGATATCGGTTGCGTACCATAATCTCGTTCAGCCCTCTGTAATCAATGCATGGACGGAGTCCGCCGTCTTTCTTGCCCACAAAAAAGAAACCAGCACCCATTGGGGAGGTGGAGTTCCGGATCAGCCCGGCAGCTAACGAGTCCCGGATGTAGGTCTCCATTGATTCGCGCTCTGGACGTGAGAAGTTGTACAGCCTGCTGGACGGGTACTCAACGTCCGGGATCTGATTAATGGCGCAATCGTACAGATGGTGCGGGGGGAGAGTGAGTGCCAGATCTTTTTTTTTTTAATTTGTTTTTATTAATTTCAACAATTTGTACATTCTTCAGGCACAATTCAAAGTTATTATTTTTACCAACAATATTTTTTATTGATTTTTCATTTAGGAAAAAAAAAAAAAACATTTACATACATTTAACATATGCGGAACATGGTTTGCATCTAAACATTCACATTTGGGGATCTACATATTGTTTCCTTAGAGTAGAACAGATTTAACATAAAACAATTTCATTTTTGAGGGCTACAGAGTAAAAAGGGAAAAAAAAGAAAAGGAAAAAAAAGGGAGGGGGGAGTTAATAATAATAATAAAGGTCTATTCTGCTTCTTCCATTATGTTTGTTAAATCCTTTGTTGCAATATATTTAATGAATGGGTCCCAAATTTTGTAGAATTGGTTTTGTTTATGTTTGATTGTATAAGAGATCTTTTCTAAAGAGAGTGTTGTAGACAATTCAGAAATCCATCTCCCTATACTTGGATGCTTAATATCTTTCCAACAAATTGCTACCAGTCTTTTTGCTAATAATATACACAAATTTATAAACATTTTCTGACTTTTCTTAAATTTTATTGCCTCTGGATAAGTGCCAAAAAAAAACAAAACTGTGGCCCCAACACACAACAAGAAGAAGTTAGTGTATTCCAATTTAGTCTTTATAATTTCTTACCATCCTGCTCTATGAACTGTCAAAAGTATATTATTCTTCCAATGATGACATGGCATTTACCAAAGTAAGAAAAGAGCCCCAAGTCTTATTGAAATTGTCTGTACAGCCTCTAATACTAAACTTCAGTTTCTCTAAGTGGATAAAGGACATTAAGTCCTTCAACCACGATTTAGAAGGTGGGGGTTTATGATCCTTCCAGTGGAGAAGGATTCGTCTGCAAGCAAAAAGAGAAGAAAAAGCAATAACAGTCTTCTCCCTGGTAGAGAAACAGGCAAAGTTATCAGGCACACCAAAAATAGAAATTAAGGGGATGGGAACCAGGGGCCTATTAAGAGCTCTAGACAATGTATCATAAAAAAGGTCCAAAATTGTCCCAATTTTATACAGGAGAAAAACATGTGCACATGATTAGCAGGTGAGAGGGAGCATCTGTCACATACGTCACCGGTGTTAAATAGTTTGTTGAGTGTAACCTTTGATAAATGTGTTCTGTGCAAAATTTTAAATTGTATCAATGTCAGGCTAACACAAGGAGAGGTTGTGTTGACTCTTTCCAAGGCCATCTGCCACCAGTCATCTGAGAAAGTGACGTTGAGTTCTGATTCCCAGGCATATCTAACTGTTAAAAGACATGGAGATGCAATCATCTTGACCACCGTTGAGATGATTCCACGGGCTGCACAATGAGATAGAATCGAATCTATAAGGGAGTCTGGCAGTTCATGGGGAAAATGGGTAAAATTATGTTGAGCGAAATTGCGGACCTGGAAATATCTAAATAAATGAGACTGTGGAAGATTGAATTTAGTTTTAAGAGTATCAAAGGACATAAAGACTTTATCCTCAAAGAGTTTTTTAAAGAAAACTAAGCCCTTATCCTTCCATAAAGAAAAAACTGGGTCAAGAGTTGAAGGCATAAATAAAGGGTTATCACAGATGGGCATTAGTGTGGAAGCAGAAGTAATTTTAAATTGGCGTCAAAACTGTCTCCAAATCTTTATTGTAGATAAAACTACTGTGTTTGAGGTATAATTATTAGGATATGAGTTTAGAGGGGCACAGACCAAAGATGTTAAAGAGACAGAGCTGCATGAATGCGCCTCCATTTGGCACCAGTCTGTTTTAGGGGAGCTGTACCACATGTTAATTTTTTGAATATTGGCTGCCCAATAGTACGTCATGAAATTTGGTAGTGCGAGGCCCTGTCGGCAGCCGCGTTGCAAAGGGAAATATTCAGACCGGATGGAGTTTGTAGTCACACTCGCAGTAGGAGCATTGTATAAAAGTTGTATCCATGAAATGTATTTCGGACCAAAACCAAATCTGTTGAGAACTGTGAATAAATATCCCCACTCCACCCTGTCAAAAGCCTTTTCTGCATCCATTGATACCACCATTTCAGCCTCCTGTACATGAGATTTTGAAAGGATAATGTTGAGTAACCGATGAATATTTGAAAATAAATGTTGTCTCCCGATGAAGCCAGTTTGATCACTGGAGATTATGCTTGGTAGGCAGGGGTCAAGACGGTTAGCTAAAACCTTAGCTAATAATTTAACATTGGCATTAAGAAGACTGATGGGTCTCCAATTACTGCATTCTTCCAGATTTTTGTTAGGTTTTGGAATAAGTGAAATTGAGGCTTGGGTTAAAGTTAGAGGGAGTATTCCATGTTCCAGTGAGTCATTAAACATGGGCAAGTTGGTCAGAGAATTTCTTTAGAAAATCAGCTGGAAAACCGTCTGGGCCCGGTGCTTTGCCACTTTGCATTAGTTTAAGACTGGTTATTACTTCATTTAAACAAAGAGGAGAATCAAGGTTTTCCTTAGTTATATTTTTAATCTTTGGGAAATTTAGGTTATCCAAAAAAGTATTCATTTGAGTTTTATCAGATGGGGCCTCAGACTTGTAAAGATTAGTGTAATATTGGCTGAAAGCCTTATTTATCTCTAATGGATCTTTAGTTATAGTACTTGGGTCTTTATGAATTTGTGTAATAAAACGAGATGAATCTTGTCATTTCAGTGTCAGTGCCAACAGCCGACTGGCCCTGTCACCATGTTCATAATATGTGTATTTTGTGCATCTTAAAAGTGACTCTGCTTTATTTGTGGTGATGATGTCAAATTCAGTTTGGAGCTTTAATCTCTCTGTTTGATGCAAAGAATTAGGAGAATGCTGGTTATCAATTAGCCTGATTGCTTCCAGTAGTTCTTGTTGTCTTTGTTTTCCCTCCTTGTTTAATCTAACACAATAGGAGATAATCTCACCGCGTATGACTGCTTTGAGGGTTTCCCACAAAAGGGAAGGAGAGGTAGAATCAGATCTATTCGTTTGAATAAATAGGGAAATCTTCTCAGATACAAAGTTGCAAATGTATCAGAGGATAATAACCCTGTATTGAGACACCACGTTGGACGATTCTCATTTTTGGGAATGAGCTGCATATCTAACAAAAGAGGGGCGTGATCTGAAATGATTATTGTAGAATAGTCATATGATTTCACAGTAGATAGTAGCTTTTTATAAAAAAAAAAAAAAATAGTCAATCCGAGAGTGAGTCTGATGTACATGCGAATAAAATGAAAACTCTTTTATTGTTGGGTGATTATGACGCCACACATCCACACAACCAGTTTGTTTCATAAGTGTAGTGAGAGTTTTTGCCATCTTCAAAGGAGTCATATTTTTCGGATTAGATTTATCAAGGGCAGGGTCAATTACTAAATTGAGATCTCCCCCAAAAATTAAGTAATGTGTGTTCAGACAAGGAATTAGTGAGAATAAAGTTGTAATAAAACTAGGACAGTCCCAATTCGGGGCATAAACACAGGTCAAAATGACTAGGGTTCGGAGTAACTTGCCAACAGCAATGATATAACGCTCATTTGTGTCAGGTAAAATTTGTTCGGGTGAGAACTGCAATCTTTTGTGTATTAATATTGCTGTGACTCTTGAGCGGCTGTTGGGAAAGTGTAGTGACACGGACCCACAACAGGGGGCGTAAATGAACGGACAATAGAGGAAGTTAAATGTGAACACTTTACTGTTGTGAATGTCACAACCACACACAGCAGATTATAGAATAAATACAAGTCAATGAATAAAGGTGTCGTGTGGGCAGGCTCGACGATAGGAGACGTCCGTCTGGAGATGAACCGGAACCACACGATTTCCACCGCCACCGAACCCGAAGGATACTGGAGCCGCCAGGTCCCGAAGTCCCCAGGTGGCCACCGTCTCAGCGTGTCGGATCTGGTACTGCTGGCGGAGAGCAAAGACAGTCAAGTGTGGGTGTGTGTACACCCCGTAACAATAACGGTGGGAATTCCACCTCCACCTCTAACACACACTCGTGCAGCGTCTGAGTACCACTTATCTGGTGGGAAGTAGAACGAAACAGTCGCGACCCACGCCGGTTCTCTGGGTAGACAGCTGCAACAAAGTAGCTCTTGAAATCAATCAATATAGTACGCAGGCAGAGAAAGTTACCTCTCAAAGAAGTACGATATCTCGGCGACGTGGTGGAGGTGTCATCCTGCTTTATCTGGGGTGAAGTGCAGATGATCTGTGACAGCTGTCATAGTTGATGAGTGACAGCTGTCACCTCGGCTGTTCCTGTAAGGCGGCAGCGCCCCCTCGTGCCTGAAGCCCGCACTTCAGGCAGGGCGCCCTCTGGTGGTGGGCCAGCAGTACCTCCTCTTCTGGTGGCCCACACAACAGGACCCCCCCCTCAACGGGCGCCTCCTGGCGCCCGACCAGGCTTGTCCGGGTGGCGACGGTAAAAATCGACCAGGAGGGCCGGGTCCAGGATGAAGCTCCTCTTCACCCAGGAGCGTTCTTCGGGTCCATACCCCTCCCAGTCCACCAAATATTGGAAGCCCCGGCCCATTCGACGGACATCCAAGAGCCGGCGTACTGTCCAAGCTGGCTCCCCGTCGATGATACGGGCAGGAGGCGGCGCCGGACTGGGTGTACAGAGGGGTGAGGTGTGATGCGGTTTTCAACCGAGACACGTGAAAGACTGGATGGATGGAGCCTCACTGCGGTGGGACTGAGGACCTTGAGGATCCGGAAGGGCCCTATGTATCGGTCCTTTAGTTTGGGGGAAGCCACCTGGAGGGGTATGTCCCGTGTGGATAGCCATACCTCCTGCCCAGGCTGATATGCGGGAGCCGGGGACCGTCGACGGTCTGCATGGGACTCTGCCCTCGTCCGGGCCCTCAACAAGGCCGAACGGGCGGTGCGCCACACCCGACGGCATCTCCGCAGGTGGGCCTGGACCGAGGGTACACCGACCTCTCCCTCCACCACAGGAAACAAAGGGAGCTGGTACCCCAGACACACCTCGAACGGGGAGAGGCCGGTGGCAGAGGACACTTGGCTGTTATGCGCGTACTCGATCCAGGCCAGGTGTTCACTCCAAGCCGTCGGGTGTGCGGATGTAGTACATCGCAGGGCCTGCTCCAGCTCTTGATTAGCTCGTTCAGCCTGTCCGTTGGTCTGAGGGTGATACCCAGACGAGAGGCTCATGGTGGCCCCCAGCTCCCGGCAGAAACTTCTCCAAACCTGCAAGGAAAACTGGGGACCACGATCCGAGACGATGTCTGTTGGTATCCCATGCAGACGTACGACATGGTGGACCAGGAGATCCGCTGTCTCCTGGGCCGACGGGAGCTTCAGGAGGGCCACGAAGTGGGCCGCCTTGGAGAACCGGTCCACTATCGTGAGGATGGTGGTGTGCCCCCGGGACGGCGGGAGGCCCGTGACAAAATCCAGACCAATGTGAGACCAGGGGCGATGAGGCACAGGAAGCGGCTGAAGGAGTCCCTGTGCCTTTTGGTGGTCCGCCTTGCCCCTGGCGCAGGTGGTGCAGGCCTGGATGTAAGCCCAGATGTCAGCCTCCAGGGACGCCCACCAGAAGCGCTGCTGGACCACTGCCATGGTCCTACGCACCCCTGGGTGGCAGGAGAGCTTGGACCCATGACAGAAGTCCAGGACGGCAGCCCTGGCTTCTGGTGGGACGTATAGTCTATTCTTCGGCCCTGTTCCGGGATCCGGGCTCCGTGCCAGGGCCTCCTGGACAGTCTTCTCCACGTCCCAGGTAAGGATAGCCACGATAGTGGACTCCGGTACGATGGGTTCCGGTGGATCCGACAGCTCGGTCTTGACTTCATGTTCATGCACCCGGGACAAGGCATCCGACCTCTGGTTTTTGGTCCCGGGGCGGTAGGTGATCCGGAAGTCAAAACGGCCGAAGAACAGTGACCAGCGGGCTTGCCTGGGGTTCAGTCGCTTGGCGGTCCTGATATACTCCAGGTTCCGGTGGTCAGTAAAAACCGTGAAAGGCACTGACGCCCCCTCCAGCAGGTTGTCTCCACTCCTCAAGAGCCTCATTTCACACCGCAAGGAGCTCTCGATTGCCCACGTCATAGTTCCGCTCTGCTGGGGTCAACCTGCGGGAGAAATAGGCACACGGGTGAAGAACCTTATCGGCCTCTCCGCTCTGGGATAGCACGGCTCCTATCCCTGAGTCAGAGGCATCCACTTTAACCAAAAACTGGCGACTGGGATCGGGCTGCACCAAGACGGGTGCAGTTGAGAAGCGCTGTTTCAACTCCCTGAACGCGGCATCGCACCGATCCGACCAGGTGAAGAGAACTTTTGGTGAGGTCAGGGCTGTCAGGGGGCTAACTACCTGACTATACCCCTTAATGAACCTCCTGTAAAAATTTGCGAAGCCGAGGAACTGTTGCAGCTTCCTACAGCTCGTAGGTTGGGGCCAGTCTCTCACCGCTGCGACCTTGGCCGGATCCGGGGCGACGGAGTTGGAGGAGATGATAAACCCCAGGAAGGACAAAGAGGTGCAGTGAAACTCACACTTCTCGCCCTTCACAAACAGCCGGTTCTCTAACAACCGCTGCAGGACCTGACGTACATGCCGTACATGGGTCTCAGGGTCCGGAGAAAAAATGAGTATATCATCCAGATACACGAAGACGAATCGGTGCAGGGAGTCCCGCAAGACGTCATTTACCAAAGCTTGGAACGTCGCGGGGGCGTTAGTGAGGCCGAACGGCATGACCAGGTACTCAAAATGACCTAACGGGGTGTTGAATGCCGTCTTCCACTCGTCTCCCTTCCGGACCCGAACTAGGTGATATGCGTTCCTAAGATCCAGCTTTGTGAATATTTTGGCTCCATGCAGGGGGTGAACACCGAATCCAACAAAGGCAACGGGTATCGGTTGCGAACCGTGATCTCGTTCAGCCCCGGTAATCAATGCATGGACAAAGACCGCCATCTTTCTTGCCCACAAAAAGAAACCTGCTCCCATCGGGGAGGTGGAGTTACGGATCAGCCCGGCAGCTAAGGAGTCCCGGATGTAGGTCTCCATCGATTCGCGCTCAGGTCAGGAGAGGTTGTACAGCCTGCTGGACGGGAACTCCACGCCTGGCATCAAATCGATGGCACAATCGTACGGACGGTGCGGGGGAAGGGTGAGTGCCCGATCCTTGCTGAAACGTCAGCGAGATTGTGGTACTCAACCGGCACCGCCGACAGATTGGGGGGAACTTTGACCTGCTCCTTAGCCTGGGAACCGGGAGTGACCGAGGATCCCAAACACACCCGATGGCAGGTCTCGCTCCACTGTACCACCACCCCGGACGGCCAATCAATCCGGGATTGTGTTTTAGCATCCAGGGGAACCCCAGAATCACACAGGAGGTAGAGGGGGTCACAAAAACTCTATCTCCTCCCGATGATTCCCTGACACCACCAGAGTTACTGGTAGTGTCCTCTGTGTGATTAAAGGGAATAGGGTGCCATCTAGTGCTCGCACCTGCAATGGCGAAGGAAGCGCCACCAGAGGGAGCCCTACCTCCCTGGCCCATCTGCTGTCTAGCAGATTCCCTTCTGACCCTGTGTCTACCAGTGCTGGGGCCTGAAGGGTTAAATCCCCGCTAAGGATTGTAACTGGGAGCCGTGTGGAAATATGTGTGTGTCCCACGTGAATTTCTTGGCCCATCCTAAGTCCAGTTTCTAGGGGCGGGCGTTGGTGTTTAACCGTTCGGGCAGTCTCTCAATTGGTGCTCAATTGAGCCGCAAACAAAACACGCCCCGCGGGGAAGCCTCTCTGTCTATTCGGTGGTCTGAATGTGGCCCTGCTCGTGTCCATAGCTTCGTCAGCAGGGGGAGCTGTAGCCACACGGGGCGTAGAGGCCATGGAGCGTGGGAAGGGCGGACCTTTTTCAGACCCGGAAGGAAGAGGGACGGGCGCTGCCTGGCCACGCCCCTCGTCTCGTTCCCGACGGCGTTCTTCCACCGATTGTCTAACCGTATAACAAGGTCGATAAGCCCATCTAATTCCCGCGGTTCGTCCTTGGCCACCAGGTGCTCCTTCAGGACCGACGACAGTCCGTTACGAAGGCCGGCGTCCCTGTCTCATTGACAGCAGCACAGTTGAAGCGGTCTCTCCCCCTGTTAGGGTGATCAAACACGGTTTTGAACTCCCTCACAACCCAGTGTACGTATGAAGGAGCCCTGAATTTTGCTCCCAAAGCGCTGTAGCCCCAAGCGCGTGCCTCTCCTCGAAGCAGATTAATTACATAAGCTACTTTACTAGCATCAGACGCGTACATAACGGGACGTTGTGCAAAGACGAGCGAACACTGCATGAGAAAGTCCGCGCACGTCTCCACACAACCTCCGTACGGCTCTGGGGGGCTTATGTATGCTTCAGGGATGGTGGGAGGGGTTGTTGAACAACCACTGGAACATTCATATCCTGCACAGGGTTGGCAGAAGGAGGAGCTGCCGCAGCGCCCTGAGCGCATCAGCCGCCACCTGTGCAGAGACAGCCTCCACCCTGCGGTTCAGGAGGATGTTTTGCTCGGGTCATCTGATCCAACCGAGCCGTAAAGGCGGTGAGGATGTGCTGTAGCTCACCAATCACGCCTCCTGCAGACGCCTGCGCTCCCTGCTCTCCCATTGGTCATTCAACAGCTGGGTGACGCCCCTCGGAGTCCATGACGCTGGCCGAGATATCCTGTTGGGAAAGTGTAGTGACACGGACCCACAACAGGGGGCGTAAATGACGGACAATAGAGGAAGTTAAATGTGAACACTTTACTGTTGTGAATGTCACAACCACACACAGCAGATTATAGAATAAATACAAGTCAATGAATAAAGGTGTCGTGTGGGCAGGCTCGACGATAGGAGACGTCCGTCTGGAGATGAACCGGAACCACACGATTTCCACCGCCACCGAACCCGAAGGATACTGGAGCCGTCAGGTCCCGAAGTCCCCAGGTGGCCACCGTCTCAGCGTGTCGGATCTGGTACTGCTGGCGGAGAGCAAAGACAGTCAAGTGTGGGTGTGTGTACACCCCGTAACAATAACGGTGGGAATTCCACCTCCACCTCTAACACACACTCGTGCAGCGTCTGAGTACCACTTATCTGGTGGGAAGTAGAACGAAACAGTCGCGACCCACGCCGGTCCTCTGGGTAGACAGCTGCAACAAAGTAGCTCTTGAAATCAATCAATATAGTACGCAGGCAGAGAAAGTTACCTCTCAAAGAAGTACGATATCTCGGCGACGTGGTGGAGGTGTCATCCTGCTTTTATCTGGGGTGAAGTGCAGATGATCTGTGACAGCTGTCATAGTTGATGAGTGACAGCTGTCACCTCGGCTGTTCCTGTAAGGCGGCAGCGCCCCCTCGTGCCTGAAGCCCGCACTTCAGGCAGGGCGCCCTCTGGTGGTGGGCCAGCAGCACCTCCTCTTCTGGTGGCCCACACAACAGCGGCTATTGAAACTTGAATGAAACACTTGTCCAATCCAAGGCTTTCATAGTCTGGTATGATCACACACACGCATGTGGGTTTCCTGGATTAAAATTATTTCTGATTTCAGCTGTTTAAGGTGTGAGAAAACTCTTGCTCTTTTTATAGGTCCACCAAGTCCTTTCATGTTCCAGCTTGTAAACCTAATGGAACCAAGCCCATCCATTAGATTAGAAACAGTTATTTGGGTATAACCTTGACAGTATAGAATAAATACTCATCCAAAAGACTTATTATATAAAGCAGAGATGTAACCGCATGAACATTGCAGCAGAGTATATCAGATGTAAAAACACCAAAAAAAAGGACAATAAAAAGACAACAGAAAAACAGTAAAAACAGAAACCCCCCTCGTATATGAACTACAATTGATGCGCGAATTGGCATAAAAGAAAAACGGCTTATACTTTAAACTTGTCCTAAACTCACCTAAAACTCAAACCAAAAAAAGGAAAGGAGAAAAAGATGAGTAAGCAGGAAAAAATTTACAGAACTCCGATTACTCGCTACGTAATTTGCTTCCCTTAATTTCTAAACAATGTAACACATTTATAAATAGAGCCAACCACGCTCTTTGTAGGCCTCCTCAGAGACACCAGAACTGTAAATTCTGTCCATTCAGTTATTCCTAGAATTTTAAACTTCCACATTATTCAGTTACTTCTGTTGCCCCAAATAGAATCGCTCGGCCTCCTCGGCCAAGTCAAATATGCGCGTCTGTCCGTTTATGGTGATCTTTAGGCGGGCTGGATAAATAACACTGAAGCGTATTCCATCCTTGTAGATCTGGCTCTTCACTTTGTTGAAACTGGCCCTCTTCTTGGCAATTGTGTGGCTGAAATCTTCAAAAATCCAGATGAAATGTCCCATATATGAGATGTTGCGGTTTTTCTTCGCCCACTGCAACACTTTAACCTCCACGTTAGCAGTCAAACTGGGGGGAACCGAGGATCCCAAACACTCCCGGTGGCAGGTTTCACTCCACTGATCCACAACCCCAGACGGCCAATCAATCCAGGGATTGTGTTTTATCATCCACAGGAAGCCCAAAATTACGCGGGAGGCAGAAGGAGTTACATAAAACTCAATCTCCTCCCGATGATTCCCAGACACTACCAGAATTACTGGTTGTGTGTCTTGTGTGTAATTAAGGGAAGAAGGGTGCCATCTAGTGCTCATACCTTCTACTTCCCTTGCCCATCTGCTGTCCAGCAGAATCCTTCTGACCCCGTGGTCCACCAGTGCTGGGGCTTGAAGGGTTAGATCCCCACTCAGGATCGTAACTGGGAGACTTGCGGAGATGCGTGTGTGTCCCACGTGAATTTCTTGGCCCACCCTTAGCCCAGTTTCTAAGGGCGGGCGTTGGTGTTTAACCACTTGGGGCAGTTTTTCTGCAGATGCTCACATCGAGCCACAGATGAAACACTCCCCGCGGGCCTGTCTCCTCTGTCTATTGGAAACTCTCAATTTAGCCCTGCTTGTGTCCATAGCATCGTCAGCAGGGGGGAGCTGTAACCGCGCGGAGGCTGTGGAGCATGGGGAGGGCTGAACCTTTTCGGACCCGGAAGGGAGAGGTGACGGCGCGTGCCGTCCACGTCCTTCGTCTCGCTCACCGACGACGTTCTTCTAACTGATGGTCTAATCGTATAACCAGGTTGATAAGCCCGTCTAAATCCTGCGGCTCATCCTTAGCCACCAGGTGCTCCTTTAGGACCGACGACAGTCCATTTACAAAGGCGGCGCGGAGTGCAGTAGTATTCCAGCCGGACCTCGCAGCCGCGATGCAGAAGTCGACTGCATACTCAGCTGCACTCCGACGCCCCTGTCTCATAGACAGTAGCACCGTTGAAGCGGTCTCGCCTCTATTTGGATGATCAAATACCTGTTTGAACTCCCTCACAAAACGAGTATATGTCGTTACGAGCCGTGAGTTCTGCTCCCAGAGCACCTTAGCCCAGGCACGTGTCTCACCTCGAAGGAAATTAATCACATAAGCCACCCGGCTGGAGTCTGACGCATACATGATGGGACGCTGTGCAAAGACGAAAGAACACTGCATCAAGAAGTCTGCGCACATCTCCACACAGTCTCCGTACGGCTCCGTGGGACTTATGTATGCTTCAGGGGACGGTGGGGGGGTTCGTTGAACAACCACTGGAATGTCTATATTCGGCACCAGGACAGCAGGAGGAGGAGCTGCAGCCACGCCCTGTGTGCGAGCTTCCACCTGAGCGGTGAGAGCCTCCATCCTACGACTGAGTATTGTGCTCTGCTCAGTCATTAAATCCAACTGAGCAGTGAAGGCGGTGAGGATTTGGTGCAACTCACCTACCACATCTCCTTCTGGCGCCCGTGCACCCTGCTCTTCCATTGCTTGTTCAGCCGATGGTTGACGCCCCTCGGAATCCATGACGTTGGCCGAGATATCTTGTTGGGAAAGTGTAATGACACGGACCCACAACAGGGGGCGTAAATGAACGGACAATGGATGAGCCAAAAAGATAACAATTTAATGTTGTGAATGTGTACAACAAAATACAGACAATCACAGGTTTTGACTTCAGTCAATATACAAAGGTGACGTGTGGGCAGGCTCAAGGATAGAAGACGTCTGTCCAGAGAAGAGCCGGGCCCCACATGATTTCCACTGCCAACGGATCTGAAGCACACCGGAGCCGCCAAGTCCTGAGTCCCCAGGTGGCCACTGTCTCCAGCTGTCAGACCTGGTACTGCTGGCAGGAGGCAGAAACAGTTAATGGTGGGTGTGTGTGCACACACCCAGTAGAACAATCAGCAGCAGTCTCTCTGTTAATGGGTGGGAAAAACACCTCCACCTCCGAAACAGGAACAATATACGTGCAGAGCCTGAATGAACTACTTATCAGGTTTGGTGTGAGGAGTGAAGAGCGTCGATTCCTCCACAATCCACAAACCCAGCTCCAAGCTGCGAGTAGTCAAACAGGTACGCCTGCAAAAATATTCAGGAGAACAAAACGTGTGGTCAGCAACAAAAACGGCTGAGAGTTTTACGTGAGGTAAGATGATATCTCAGCAGCGAGGTGGAGTTGCTGCCCGGCTTTTATGGAGATGGTGGTGATGAGTGACAGCTGGTGTAGATGATGAGTGACAGCTGTCACTCCCGGTTGCTCCTTCGAGGCGGTTGCGCCCCCTCGTGCCTGAAGCCCGCACTTAAGGTAGGGCGCCCTCTGGTGGTGGGCCAGCAGTACCTCCTCTTCAGCGGCCCACACAACAAGATCAGTGGTGTGGACCAATGAGAGATCCAGTAATATATACAGATCAGTGGTGTGGACCAGTGAGAGATCCAGTAATATATACAGATCAGTGGTGTGGACCAATGAGCGATCCAGTAATATATACAGATCAGTGTGTGGACCAATGATAGATCCAGTAATACATACAGATCAGTGGTGTGGACCAATGAGCGATCCAGTAATACATACAGATCAGTGGTGTGGGACCAATGAGCGATCCAGTAATACATACAGATCAGTGGTGTGGACCAATGAGAGATCAGTAATATATACAGATCAGTGGTGTGGACCAATGAGAGATCCAGTAATATATACAGATCAGTGGTGTGGACCAATGAGAGATTCAGTAATATATACAGATCAGTGGTGTGGACCAATGAGAGATCCAGTAATATATACAGATCAGTGGTGTGGACCAATGAGAGATCCAGTAATATATACAGATCAGTGGTGTGGACCAATGAGTGATATAGTAATATATACAGATCAGTGGTGTGGACCAATGAGAGATCCAGTAATATATACAGATCAGTGGTGTGGACCAATGAGTGATCCAGTAATACATACAGATCAGTGGTGTGGACCAATGAGCGATCCAGTAATACATACAGATCAGTGGTGTGGACCAATGAGCTGTCTAGTAATATATACAGATCAGTGGTGTGGACCAATGAGCTGTCCTAGTAATATATACAGATCAGTGGTGTGGACCAATGAAGTGATCCAGTAATATATACAGATCAGTGGTGTGGACCAATGAGTGATCCAGTAATATATACAGATCAGTGGTGTGGGACCAATGAGAGATCCAGTAATATATACAGATCAGTGGTGTGGGACCAATGAGAGATCCAGTAATATATACAGATCAGTGGTGTGGACCAATGAGAGATCCAGTAATATATACAGATCAGTGGTGTGGACCAATGAGTGATCCAGTAATATATACAGATCAGTGGTGTGGACCAATGAGAGATCCAGTAATATATACAGATCAGTGGTGTGGACCAATGAGTGATCTAGTAATATATACAGATCAGTGGTGTGGACCAATGAGAGATCCAGTAATATATACAGATCAGTGGTGTGGACCAATGAGTGATCCAGTAATATATACAGATCAGTGGTGTGGACCAATGAGAGATCCAGTAATATATACAGATCAGTGGTGTGGACCAATGAGTGATCTAGTATTATATACAGATCAGTGGTGTGGACCAGTGAGTGATCCAGTAATATATACAGATCAGTGGTGTGGACCAATGAGCGATCCAGTAATATATACAGATCAGTGTGTGGACCAATGAGCTGTCCAGTAATATATACAGATCAGTGGTGTGGACCAGTGAGTGATCCAGTAATATATACAGATCAGTGGTGTGGACCAATGAGCTGTCAAGTAATATACAGATCAGTGGTGTGGACCAATGATGATCCAGTAATATATACAGATCAGTGGTGTGGACCAATGAGTGATCCAGTAATATATACAGATCAGTGGTTGGACCAATGAGCTGTCAAGTAATATATACAGATCAGTGGTGTGGACCAATGAGAGATCCAGTAATATATACAGATCAGTGGGTGTGGACCAATGAGCTGTCAAGTAATATATACAGATCAGTGGTGTGGACCAATGAGAGATCCAGTAATATATACAGATCAGTGGTGTGGACCAATGAGCTGTCAAGTAATATATACAGATCAGTGGTGTGGACCAATGAGAGATCCAGTAATATATACAGATCAGTGGTGTGGACCAATGAGCTGTCAAGTAATATATACAGATCAGTGGTGTGGACCAATGAGAGATCCAGTAATATATACAGATCAGTGGTGTGGACCAATGAGAGATCCAGTAATATATACAGATCAGTGGTTGGACCAATGAGCTGTCAAGTAATATATACAGATCAGTGGTGTGGACCAATGAGAGATCCAGTAATATATACAGATCAGTGGTGTGGACCAGTGAGAGATCCAGTAATATATACAGATCAGTGGTGTGGACCAATGAGCTGTCCAGTAATATATACAGATCAGTGGTGTGGACCAATGAGTGATCCAGTAATATATACAGATCAGTGGTGTGGACCAGTGAGTGATCCAGTAATATATACAGATCAGTGGTGTGGACCAATGAGTGTTCCAGTAATATATACAGATCAGTGGTGTGGACCAATGAGTGATCTAGTAATATATACAGATCAGTGGTGTGGACCAGTGAGTGATCCAGTAATATATACAGATCAGTGGTGTGGACCAATGAGTGTTCCAGTAATATATACAGATCAGTGGTGTGGACCAATGAGTGATCTAGTAATATATACAGATCAGTGGTGTGGACCAGTGAGTGATCCAGTAATATATACAGATCAGTGGTGTGGACCAATGAGAGATGCAGTAATATATACAGATCAGTGGTGTGGACCAATGAGTGATCCAGTAATATATACAGATCAGTGGTGTGGACCAGTGAGTGATCCAGTAATATATACAGATCAGTGGTGTGGACCAATGAGTGATCCAGTAATATATACAGATCAGTGGTGTGGACCAATGAGTGATCTAGTACTATATACAGATCAGTGGTGTGGACCAGTGAGTGATCCAGTAATATATACAGATCAGTGGTGTGGACCAGTGAGTGATCCAGTAATATATACAGATCAGTGGTGTGGACCAATGAGAGATCCAGTAATATATACAGATCAGTGGTGTGGACCAATGAGTGATCCAGTAATATATACAGATCAGTGGTGTGGACCAGTGAGTGATCCAGTAATATATACAGATCAGTGGTGTGGACCAATGAGCTGTCAAGTAATATATACAGATCAGTGGTGTGGACCAGTGAGTGATCCAGTAATATATACAGATCAGTGGTGTGGACCAATGAGTGTTCCAGTAATATATACAGATCAGTGGTGTGGACCAATGAGTGATCTAGTAATATATACAGATCAGTGGTGTGGACCAGTGAGTGATCCAGTAATATATACAGATCAGTGGTGTGGACCAATGAGAGATGCAGTAATATATACAGATCAGTGGTGTGGACCAATGAGTGATCCAGTAATATATACAGATCAGTGGTGTGGACCAATGAGTGATCCAGTAATATATACAGATCAGTTGGTGTGGACCAATGAGTGATCCAGTAATATATACAGATCAGTGGTGTGGACCAATGAGTGATCTAGTAATATATACAGATCAGTGGTGTGGACCAATGAGTGATCCAGTAATATATACAGATCAGTGGTGTGGACCAGTGAGTGATCCAGTAATATATACAGATCAGTGGTGTGGACCAGTGAGTGATCCAGTAATATATACAGATCAGTGGTGTGGACCAATGAGTGATCCAGTAATATATACAGATCAGTGGTGTGGACCAATGAGTGATCCAGTAATATATACAGATCAGTGGGTGGACCAATGAGTGATCCAGTAATATATACAGATCAGTGGTGTGGACCAGTGAGTGATCCAGTAATATATACAGATCAGTGGTGTGGACCAGTGAGTGATCCAGTAATAATACAGATCAGTGGTGTGGACCAATGAGAGATCCAGTAATATATACAGATCAGTGGTGTGGACCAGTGAGTGATCCAGTAATATATACAGATCAGTGGTGTGGACCAATGAGCTGTCAAGTAATATATACAGATCAGTGGTGTGGACCAATGAGAGATCCAGTATATATACAGATCAGTGGTGTGGACCAATGAGCTGTCCAGTATATATACAGATCAGTGGTGTGGACCAGTGAGTGATCCAGTAATATATACAGATCAGTGGTGTGGACCAGTGAGTGATCCAGTAATAT
Source organism: Thalassophryne amazonica (assembly GCF_902500255.1). NCBI lineage: Eukaryota > Metazoa > Chordata > Actinopteri > Batrachoidiformes > Batrachoididae > Thalassophryne > Thalassophryne amazonica. Next base: position 96,311,886 of record NC_047117.1, on the reverse strand, counting down.
ATACAGATCAGTGGTGTGGACCAATGAGAGATCCAGTAATATATACAGATCAGTGGTGTGGACCAGTGAGAGATCCAGTAATATATACAGATCAGTGGTGTGGACCAGTGAGTGATCCAGTAATATATACAGATCAGTGGTGTGGACCAGTGAGAGATCCAGTAATATATATAGATCAGTGGTGTGGACCAATGAGAGATCCAGTAATATATATAGATCAGTGGTGTGGACCAGTGAGTGATCCAGTAATATATACAGATCAGTGGTGTGGACCAATGAGCTGTCAAGTAATATATACAGATCAGTGGTGTGGACCAATGAGAGATCCAGTAATATATACAGATCAGTGGTGTGGACCAATGAGCTGTCCAGTAATATATACAGATCAGTGGTGTAGACCAGTGAGAGATCCAGTATATATATAGATCAGTTGGTGTGGACCAGTGAGAGATCAAGTAATATATACAGATCAGTGGTGTGGACCAATGAGTGATCCAGTAATATATACAGATCAGTGGTGTGGACCCAATGAGAGATCCAGTAATATATACAGATCAGTGGTGTAGACCAGTGAGAGATCCAGTAATATATACAGATCAGTGGTGTGGACCAGTGAGAGATCCAGTAATATATACAGATTAGTGGTTGGACCAGTGAGAGATCCAGTAATATATACCGATCAGTGGTGTGGACCAATGAGTGATCCAGTAATATATACAGATCAGTGGTGGGACCAGTGAGATATCCAGTAATATATACAGAATAGTGGTTGGACCAGTGAGAGATCCAGTATATATACAGATCAGTGGTTGGACCAATGAGCGATCCAGTAATATATACAGATCAGTGGTGTGGGACCAGTGAGAGATCCAGTAATAGATATAGATCAGTGGTGTGGACCAATGAGAGATCCAGTAATATATAGTATCAGTGGTTGGACCAATGAGAGATCCAGTAATATATATAGATCAGTGGTTGGACCAATGAGTTGATCCAGTAATAATACAGATCAGTGGTGTGGACCCGTGAGAGATCCAGTAATATATATAGATCAGTGGTGTGGACCAATGAGAGATCCAGTAATATATACAGATTAGTGGTTGGACCAGTGAGGATCCAGTAATATATACAGATCAGTGGTTGGACCAATGAGTTGATCCAGTAATATATAAGATCAGTGGGTGTTGGACCAGTGAGAGATCCAGTAATATATATAGATCAGTGGTGTGGACCAATGAGAGATCCAGTAATATATATAGATCAGTGGTGTGGACCAGTGAGTGATCCAGTAATATATACAGATCAGTGTGTGGACCAATGAGCTGTCAAGTAATATATACAGATCAGTGGTGTGGACCAATGAGAGATCCAGTAATATATACAGATCAGTGGTGTGGACCAATGAGCTGTCCAGTAATATATACAGATCAGTGGTGTGGACCAATGAGAGATCCAGTAATATATACAGATCAGTGGTGTGGACCAATGAGCTGTCCAGTAATATATACAGATCAGTGGTGTGGACCAATGAGAGCTCCAGTAATATATACAGATCAGTGGTGTGGACCAATGAGCTGTCCAGTAATATAACAGATCAGTGGTGTGGACCAATGAGCTGTACCAGTAATATATACAGATCAGTGGTGTGGACCAATGAGCTGTCCAGTAATATATACAGATCAGTGGTGTGGACCAATGAGCTGTCCAGTAATCTATACAGATCATGGTGTGGACCAATGAGCTGTCCAGTAATATATACAGATCAGTGGTGTGGACCAATGAGCTGTCCAGTAATATATACAGATCAGTGGTGTGGACCAGTGAGAGATCCAGTAATATATACAGATCAGTGGTGTGGACCAATGAGTGATCCAGTAATATATACAGATCAGTGGTGTGGACCAATGAGAGATCCAGTAATATATACAGATCAGTGGTGTGGACCAATGAAGATCCAGTAATATATACAGATCAGTGGGTGTGGGACCAATAAGCTGTCCAGTAATATATACAGATCAGTGGTGTGGACCAATGAGAGGATCCAGTAATATATACAGATCAGTGGTGTGGACCAATGAGCTGTCCAGTAATATATACAGATCAGTGGTGTGGACCAATGAGAGATCCAGTAATATATACAGATCAGTGGTGTGGACCAATGAGCTGTCCAGTAATATATACAGATCAGTGGTGTGGACCAATGAGCTGTCCAGTAATATATACAGATCAGTGGTGTGGACCAATGAGCTGTCCATAATATATACATATCAGTGGTGGGACCAATGAGCTGTCCAGTAATATATACAGATCAGGGTGTGGACCAATGAGCTGTCCAGTAATATATACGATCAGTGGTGTGGACCAATGAGCTGTCCAGTAATATATACAGATCAGTGGTGGTGGACCAATGAGCTGTCCAGTAATATATACAGATCAGTGGTGTGGACCAATGAGAGATCCAGTAATATATACAGATCATGGTGTGGACCAATGAGCTGTCCGTAATATATACAGATCAGTGGTGTGGACCAGTGAGAGATCCAGTAATATATACAGATCAGTGGTGTGGACCAATGAGTGATCCAGTAATATATACAGATCAGTGGTGTGGACCAATGAGAGATCCAGTAATATATACAGATCATGGTGTAGACCAGTGAGAGATCCAGTAATATATATAGATCAGTGGTGTGGACCAGTGAGAAGATCCAGTAATATATACAGATCAGTGGTGTGGACCAATGAGAGATCCAGTAATATATACAGATCAGTGGTGTGGACCAATGAGAGATCCAGTAATTATACAGATCAGTGGTTGGACCAGTGAGAGATCCAGTAATATATACAGATCAGTGGTTGGACCAATTGAGAGATCCAGTAATATATACAGATCAGTGGTGTGGACCATGAAGATGATCCAGTAATATATACAGATGCAGTGGTTTGGACAATGAGTGATCCAGTAAATATATACAGATGCAGTGGTTGGACCCATGAGTGGATCAAGTAATCTATACAGATCAGTGGTGTGGACAGTGGAGAGATTCCAGTAATATATACAGATCAGTGGTTGGGACCAGTGAGGAGATCCAGTAATATATACAGATCAGTGGTTGGACCATGATTGACCGTATATATACGATCATTGGTTGGACCATGAGTGATCCAGTAATATATACAGATCAGTGGTTGGACCAATGAGTGATCCAGTAATATATACAGATCAGTGGGTGTGGACCAGTGAGAGATCCAGTAATATATACAGATCAGTGGTGTGGACCAATGAGCTATCCAGTAATATATACAGATCAGTGGTGTGGACTAATGAGAGATCCAGTAATATATACAGATCAGTGGTGTGGACCAATGAGTGATCCAGTAATATATCAGATCAGTGGTGTGGACCAATGAGTGATCCAGTAATATATACAGTATCAGTGGTTGGACCAATGAGCGATCCAGTAATATATACAGATCAGTGGGGTGGACCAGTGAGAGATCCAGTAATATATACAGATCAGTGGTTGGACCAATGAGCGATCCAGTAATATATACAGATCAGTGTTTGGACCAATGAGGCGATCCAGTAATATATACAGATCAGTGTGTGGACCAATGAGTGATCCAGTAATATATACAGATCAGTGGTGTGGACCAATGAAGTGATCCAGTAATATATACAGATCAGTGGTGTGGACCAATGAAGTGATCCAGTAATATATACAGATCAGTGGTTGGACCAATGAGCGATCCAGTAATATATACAGATCAGTGGTTGGACCAATGAGCGATCCAGTAATATATACAGATCAGTGGTGTGGACCAATGAGTGATCCAGTAATATATACAGATCAGTGGTGTGGACCAATGAGTGATCCAGTAATATATACAGATCAGTGGTGTGGACCAATGAGTGATCCAGTAATATATACAGATCAGTGGTTGGACCATGAGCGATCCAGTAATATATACAGATCAGTGGTTGGACCAATGAGCGATCCAGTAATATATACAGATCAGTGGTGTGGACCAATGAGTGATCCAGTAATATATACAGATCAGGGTTGGACCAATGAGCGATCCAGTAATATATACAGATCAGTGGTTGGACCATGAGGGATCCAGTAATATATACAGATCAGTGGTGTGGACCAATGAGTGATCCAGTAATATATACAGATCAGTGGTTGGACCAATGAGCGATCCAGTAATATATACAGATCAGTGGTTGGACCAGATGTGATTCCAGTAATAATACAGATCAGTGGTGTGGACCAATGAGTGATCCAGTAATATATACAGATCAGTGGTTGGACCAATGAGCGATCCAGTAATATATACAGATCAGTGGTTGGACCAATGAGTGATCCAGTAATATATACAGATCAGTGGTTGGACCAATGAGTGATCCAGTAATATATACAGTTCAGTGGTTGGACCAATGAGCGATCCAGTAATATATACAGATCAGTGGTTGGACCAATGAGTGATCCAGTATATATACAGATCAGTGGTGTGGACCAATGAGTGATCCAGTAATATATACAGATCAGTGGTTGGACCAATGAGCGATCCAGTAATATATACAGATCAGTGTTGGACCAATGAGTGATCCAGTAATATATACAGATCAGTGGTGTGGACCAATGAGTGATCCAGTAATATATACAGATCAGTGGTTGGACAATGAGCGATCCAGTAATATATACAGATCAGTGGTTGGACCAATGAGTGATCCAGTAATATATACAGATCAGTGGTTGGACCAATGAGTGATCCAGTAATATATACAGTCTGACGGGAGCGAGGAGTTCGCTTTGTCCAGGATTTCATCAAGGAAGATCTGCTGTCTTGAGAGAAACTTTGGCCAATAATAAAACAGAATAATGTGGCTTTTTACAAAGGCCACACTGCCGTCATCGACGGCCACATAGTTACAGCCTAAAAACAAAAATATAAGCACCTTAAGCTTGAAAATCTTCAAATCATTCAAATCATTTCAGTCCAGTTTGTTCTAATGGAATTACTAACACATTCAATGTATATTTGCAGTGTTACTTTTAGATGGGAAAACTTCCACCGTTAGTTAGGGACCTTCCTAAAGTTTCTCCTTACTTAGAGTAAGAAAGTTTACCTACCTTCTACAACTTTTTGTTTTTTTATATATATGTGTATGAATGTGTGTGTGAGCAACAATGCTTCTAAAATGCCACTTAAAATGATTGATGATTAATGCTTGAGGTGTAAGTGTCAAATGAAAGGCTCTGTTTTTATACTGCAAAAGTAGACAAGCACAATGCATTCTATTGCAGGAAACTCATTCAGATGAAATGGATGAACAATTGTGGACGTCTCAATTGGGGACAAAATGATCTTTTCACATGGTACTTTAAGATCATCTGGTGTAGCACTTTTATTCAACAGCTGCCAAGGAAAATAGTTAGTACAAAATTTGATGATAATGGCCACTGGATTATAACTGTAATTCAACTTGATGAATCTATTTTAATACTAGGGAATATTTGTGGTCACTGGTCATGGACGGGCTGTTTGGCTGGCTGTGTTTTCTGTGTTTCCCACCAGGTGGCGCGTGAGCGGAGCTGAGCATCTGGAGACCTCACCTGCAGCTCGTTTTCTCCTGATCAGGAGCTGCTGCATTTAAAGCCTGATTATGCAGTTGTTCATTGCTAGAGACTTGACATCTGGATATTTTTGAGATCTGATGATGTTATATGGATGCTGAAGCCGACTCGTGGTTGACGATTATGTCTGTGGTGAAGAGGAGAAATTGCTGAGGAATCCTTGAGGTCTGTTGTCAGACAGCACACTTCCTGAGGTAATTCACGTTCTCTAACTCTCATTATTAGAGCCTGCAAATTTGGCATTCCCTTGTGCCTCCCTATTTGAGCTGCTATGAAATTTGTTTGATCAGCTTCTACCCGCAGCTTGCAGTTGGAACTTTCTGTTCTGCACCTGCCGGTGAGATGCCTGATCCTAAATTTAGCCTGGAAGTTTTTGCTGTGTAAATCTGTTGGTGTTATAGAGTGTTTGGACTCACCTCAGTCTCTCCTCCTCAGAGAATCAGCTCCGTCGCAGTCACCTGGTGCCGGCTCTTCTCCTGGTCCAGTTGACGCTGTGGCTTCCTGCTGTTCTGCTCCCTGGAGCAGGCCGTGTCCTCCACTCCACAGACCGTTTGACATTATAATTTATTCTGCTCACTGTGTGTTATTAAATCTGTTATTCACTCCCTCTTTCTCTGCTTCTGTTGCGTTTGGGTCCGGTCAAACTCTGGGTCGGGCTTCAAACCCGCATCCAATCCCTAACAGTCACTGCAGCATTATGCTAAATAGAAAGCTGCTCTCTGAAATACAGGAAGTGCTATTATACTCAGAATTAAATATGCATCAGAAACATTGTTTTAGGAGGAGATTGTAATATGGTTAAAGATGACTGGCTTGACAGACATCCCAGTAAATATAATACTCCTCACCCTAATCTCATGTTAATGGATTACTGCATTTCCTTAAATCTTACAGACCCATGGAGACAAAGACAATACTCTTGGTTCAAACCAAACAGTTCAGCAAAATCCAGGCTTGATTACTCAAAAGTGGGAATTCTTAATATAAAATCTGTCAATACTCAATCTCTTATAGTATGCAACTCAAAAGAATAACATGGAAGAAGATCACACTATAAAAGACATACTTACCATTACCCTGGATTCCATAATATCAGAGAATAAGACTTCTGCAACTACAAGAAAAATTAGATAAAATATACAAAAGGAAAGCTCAAGGAGACTACATAAGATCGAGTCAAGTGGATGGAGGAAGGTGAAAAGAACACTGCCTATTTTTGCAGATTAGAAAAAGAGACAAGAACGTAAAACAATAAAATCTTTAGTGATTAATGGTGAGGAATGCTTTAATGAAACATCTATTGCAAATGAAATTACTAAGTTCTATCAAAATCTGTACACCTCCTCCTATTCGGCTCGAAAGGCTGAAAGCTTTCTGAAACAAATTAAACATATCCCACAAATTGAGTTTAAAGAAAACTGAGACATAAACCTTACTAAGCTTGACAAGGCCATTATGTGCTTAAACTTGATCATTCTCCGGGTCCTGATGGGCTGACTGGTAACTTCTATAGACATTTTTGGAAATCACTCAGAAACCTACTCTTTCAAATGTTTAATGAGGCCAGAGATAATTTAGCTCTACCAACAAGCATGAAACAAGGTATCATCACTTTACTTCCCAAACCAGATAAAGATATAAAATACTAGAAACTATTGCCAATCTCACTACTTGATTATAAACTACTTACATATATATATATATATATACTAACAGACTTAAAAAAGAAAATAGACACTATTTATTAAATGCAAACACAATCAGGCTTTGTGAATAAAAGATCTATACATAACATTAGATTGGTAAAAGACCTATTTAATTATAGTGACTTAATTGAAGACAGGATTCATTCTATTCCTTGACTTTTATAAGGCCTTTGATCAACTAGAGCATCAATTTCTTTTTCAAATACTGCGGGCATATGGCTTTGGACCTAAATTTTGTAATGTAATTGAAACATTCTATAGAGATACTACTAGTACAGTGACACTTCCAACTGGTACCACACCATGCTTCTCTTTAAATCAGGGGTAGGCAACCTGTTCCAGAAAGAGCCATGAGGGTGCAGGTTTTTCTTTGCAGCCACTGACTCCACCAGGTGATTTTACTGATTAATACCACTTGAGCAGATGGAATCAGTTAATCAGTGAAATCACCTGGTGGAGTCAGTGGCTGCAAAGAAAACCTGCACCCTCATGGCTCTTTCTGGAACAGGTTGCCTACCCCTGCTTTAAATGGAGTAAAACAAGGATGCAATATTTCACCATTCCTATTCATTATGGCAGTTGAAATGTTGGCCATTATGCTTAAAAATTAAAGTATAGAAAAATTTAACATTTTTAGTAAACAGCTTGTGATTAGTCAACTTGCTGACGACGCAACTGTCTTCCTCAAAAATTAGAACAAATTCCTGTAGTATTAAACTTAATTGACCTCTTCTCTGAAGCATCTGGTTTGACACTTAATCGTAATAAATGTGAACTTATGGCCATACACGATTGTAACTTATAGAAGCATATAATATTCCAATAAAATCTGTGTAAAATATCTGGGCATTAGTCTAACTAAAGATACTGATGCAAGTGACTCATTAAATATACACCCAAAAATTAATCAGTGTAAATCTAAGTTGATTCTTGGCTACAACGAGACCTAACAGTTTTTGGACGAACATATTTAACTAAAATGGAATCTCTAGCAAGATGTATTTATCCAGCCTACTCCATGGCGATCCCAGACAAATCAATAAAAGCCATAAACAAGCTCAACTTAACTTTGTCTGGAAAAACAAAGTTCACTATATTAAAAAAAATCTGAAACCATAAAAGAATACGAGGAAGGTGGACTTCAAGTAATTGACCTTGAGTGTTTAAATACTGTACTAAAAATAAAATGGTTAAAATCTTTCCTAACATCTGGTTCTGCCTCTCCAACGGCCTATTTGATAAAATGGAGGTAGGTATGAATTCATCCTTAGATGTGATTTTAATGTTGATAAATTACCAGTTAAACTATCATCCTTTCATAACAAGTCCTGTTAAGCTGGAAATTTATGTACAACCACAATTTACCTCCACATCAAACCCCAATATGGAACAACAGAAATGTACTTTTCAATAGAAAATCTATTTTCTTGCAGAACTGGATGGATAAAGGAGTGTAGTCGATACGCCATCTAATAGATGACCAAGGGAACTGGTATCATTTGAAAACGTTTGCACCCTACACAGTATTACATGTCGAAGGGCAGAATTTAATTAAAATCTCCAAAGCAATCCCTCAAGCTCTCAAACGCCTAATAGAGAGCATGGAACTGGACAATCTTCCTGCTCCTAACCTCCCAAACCTTCTATGAACAAAATTTCTTAGAAAAAAATATACCCAACAAAACTCTCAGAAAATGTCTAAATGTCTAAATAATCAATTATTCCCCATAAAACCAAATAGAAACTCAATCATCCAAAAATTTTCTGAAGGGAAATTAAAAAAGTAGAAGTGAATATCTAAAATTTTCCATTAGTCCCAAAACAAAAGAAACACACTTTAAAATTTTAAATGAAATTTATCCATCCAGGGAACTGCTTAGAAAAAGATTTAATATTGAACAAAACAACTGTATATCTGTGATAACGACATTGAAACAACCGAACAATTTATTTTACCAGTGCATATATTCCAGGACATTTTGGGAGGACTTATGGAACTGGCTATCTTCAAGAATCCAGCTACAAGTGATCTGAAATGGGATGATATGTTTTTGGTATTTTTTCAAGAGACACTGAAACAAGAAATGTGCTGAAACAATATCTATTGTTAGCAAACTATTTTATAGATACATGTAAATGTAAGAAAGTAAAGCTCATTTTCACAGTTTTTTAAAAAACAAATGCAAGATAACTATGTAAAAAAAAAATCCCTTAAACAGATGACATGTAAAATGCACTATTTCTGATGGAAGCCATAAAGATCTACAACTTTTTGCTGAATGTTTGTATATGGATGTGTATCTTTGTGTGTGTGTCTTCTTTTCTTCTTTTGTAAGTTAACCGTGCCTTGTAAACCGCACTAGAATGTTTCAAATTGTTAAATGCCAAGATGGTTTGTACATTTAATCCTTTTGGAAAAGGAAAAAAAGAAAGCGCCCGGCTTCAGTTACAGCCAATCAGAATGCCGCTCTCGAGAACGATCCAATCAGAGTAAGGCTTACTAAGGGGGCTTTAGATCCGGCCAATAGTAAATGTAAAAATGCGTGTGTGTTTTTTTAAATCTCTGTTTCTCATGATAATACTGAGAACGTTATTGTGGCCTTGCTTTTTGTTCGTTTACTGTTTGTTATTGCATTTGTTGAAATAAAGTTTTGAGAAAAAAAAGATACTAGCCTCCATTTTGGAGCGAGATTTCCGTCTCCTAAACGACCAATAGGAGAGCAGCGCTCGCGCCACATCAACGTGAGGCTGACGTCAGCGTCCCGGCCACCAACCAATCACAGGCTAGGAGAGGAGAGAGAGCCAGTATCTGGGCCGGCTGGCAGCCTGATTGAAACACCCTCCCATGTCGACACAAGCATCCAACCAATCAGCTGCTGGTCCACGCCTTCTCTTCCAGTTTGTTCTTCTTCTTTAGGGAAACATGGCGCCCGTGAGCTGGTGTGTTCCCGGTGAGTGTCTCCTCCAGCCGTTATAGAGGGTTTTCAATTACGTGACCGATTTGCTGCAGGACAGGTACCGTCTCCATTCTGGATTACAAGGATGGTGGCGCGTGATAGAAAAATGGAGGAGATTGTACGGTTATTACGATGCTTTAAATCCTCAAGGGTAAAGCTATTATTGTGATAGATGTGTAGCAGTTGGTTCAGTGGATCTGTATCTTATACCAGATAGTGAATTTAGTGGTGATGTAACGAACTGGCCGACAGTGTCACACTGCGATATTGTGAACTAGGAAGCTGCCGACCAGGTCACAGCCTCGCCGGCCTCCTGCAGAGCATCACAGCGGAGCTCTGAAAGCGGAGGTCGTCTTGAAGTTCTGAGTGATTTCTCTCACCAGGTGCTGGAAGGGCAGCTTGTGGATCAGCAGCTCGGTGCTCGAGGACCAGAGTGTAAATAAGCATCCGTATTGGAAGCGTTCTTGTGTATAGGTATTAAAGGCACTGCGCTGCGGTGGTTTGAATCATATTATTTAATAGATTACAATTTGTTCATGTAAATGGGGAATCTTCTTCACAGACTAAGGTTAATTATGGAGTTCCACAAGGTTCTGTGCTAGGACCAATTTTATTCACTTTATACATGCTTCCCTTAGGCAGTATTATTAGACTGCATTGCTTAAATTTTCATTGTTACGCAGATGATACCCAGCTTTATCTATCCATGAAGCCAGAGGACACACACAATTAGTTAAACTGCAGGATTGTCTTACAGACATAAAGACATGGATGACCTCTAATTTCCTGCTTTTAAACTCAGATAAAACTGAAGTTATTGTACTTGGCCCCACAAATCTTAGAAACATGGTGTCTAACCAGATCCTTACTCTGGATGGCATTACCCTGACTCTAGTAATACTGTGAGAAATCTTGGAGTCATTTTTGATCAGGATATGTCATTCAATGCACATATTAATCAATCAATCAACTTTTTTCTTATATAGCGCCAAAATCACAACAAACAGTTGCCCCAAGGCGCTCCACATTGCAAGGCAAGGCCATACAATAATTATGAAAACCCCAACGGTCAAAACGACCCCCTATGAGAAGCACTTGGCCACAGTGGGAAGGAAAAACTCCCTTTAACAGGAAGAAACCTCAGCAGAACAGGCTCAGGGAGGGGCAGTCTTCTGCTGAGACTGGTTGGGGCTGAGGGAAAGAACCAGGAAAAAGAGATCGATCACTAATGATTAAATGCAGAGTGATGCATACGGAGCAAAAAGAGAAAGAAACAGTGCATCATGGGAACCCCCCACAGTCTACGTCTAAAGCAACATAACCAAGGGATGGTCCCAGGGTCACCCGATCCAGCCCTAACTATAAGCCTTAGCGAAAAGGAAAGTTTTTAAGCCTAATCTTAAAAGTAGAGAGGGATCTGTCTCCTGATCTGAATTGGGAGCTGGTTCCACAGGAGAGGAGCCTGAAAGCTGAAGGCTCTGCCTCCCATTCTACTCTTACAAACCCTAGGAACTACAAGTAAGCCCGCAGTCTGAGAGCAAAGCGCTCTAATGGGGTAATATGGTACTACCGAGGTCCCTAAGATAAGATGGGACCTGATTATTCAAAACCTTATAAGTAAGAAGAAGAATTTTAAATTCTATTCTAGCATTAACAGGAAGCCAATGAAGGAGAGGCCAACACGGGTGAAGATAGGCTCTCTCCTGCTAGTCCCCGTCAGTACTCTAGCTGCAGCATTCTGAACCAACTGAAGGCTTTTTTAGGGAACTTTTAGGAACAACCTGATAATAATGAATTACAATAGTCCAACCTAGAGGAAATAAATGCATGAATTAGTTTTTCAGCATCACTCTGAGACAAGACCTTTCTGATTTTAGAGATACTGCGTAAATGCAAAAAGGCAGTCCTACATATTTGTTTAATATGCGCTTTGAATGACATATCCTGATCAAAATAACTCCAAGATTTCTCACAGTATTACTAGAGATCAGGGAAATGCCATCCAGAGTAACGATCTGGTTAGACACCATGCTTCTAAGATTTGTGGGGCCAAGTACAATAACTTCAGTTTATCTGAGTTTAAAAGCAGGAAATTAGAGGTCATCCATGTCTTTATGTCTGTAGACAATCCTGCAGTTTAGCTAATTGGTGTGTATCCTCTGGCTTCATGGATAGATAAAGCTGGGTATCATCTGCGTAACAATGAAAATCTAAGCAATACCGTCTAATAATACTGCCCAAGGAAGCATGTATAAAGTGAATAAAATTGGTCCTAGTACAGAACCTTGTGGAACTCCATAATTAACTTTAGTCTGTGAAGAAGATTCCCCATTTACATGAACAAACTGTAATCTATTAGACAATATGATTCAAACCACCGCAGCGCAATGCCTTTAATACCTATGACATGCTCTAATCTCTGTAATAAAATTTTATGGTCAACAGTATCAAAAGCAGCACTGAGGTCCAACAGAACAAGCACAGAGATAAGTCCACTGTCCGAAGCCATAAGAAGATCATTTGTAACCTTCACTAATGCTGTTTCTGTACTATGATGAATTCTAAAACCTGACTGAAACTCTTCAAATAGACCATTCCTCTGCAGGTGATCAGTTAGCTGTTTTACAACTACCCTCTCAAGAATCTTTGAGAGAAAAGGAAGGTTGGAGATTGGCCTATAATTAGCTAAGATAGCTGGGTCAAGTGATGGCTTTTTAAGACATATTAAACAAATATGTAGGACTGCTTTTTTGCATTTGTGCAATATCTCTAAAATTAGAAAGGTCTTGTCTCAGAGTGATGCTGAAAAACTAATTCATGCATTTATTTCCTCTAGGCTGGACTATTGTAATTCATTATTATCAGGTTGTCCTAAAAGTTCCCTGAAAAGCCTTCAGTTAATTCAAAATGCTGCAGCTAGAGTGCTGACAGGGACTAGAAGGAGAGAGCATATTTCACCCATATTGGCCTCTCTTCATTGGCTTCCTGTTAATTCTAGAATAGAATTTAAAATTCTTCTTCTTACTTATAAGGTTTTGAATAATCAGGTCCCATCTTATCTTAGGGACCTCATAGTACCATATCACCCAATAGAGCGCTTCGCTGTCAGACTGCAGGCTTACTTGTAGTTCCTAGGGTTTGTAAGAGTAGAATGGGAGGCAGAGCCTTCAGCTTTCAGGCTCCTCTCCTGTGGAACCAGCTCCCAATTCAGATCAGGGAGACAGACACCCTCTCTACTTTTAAGATTAGGCTTAAAACTTTCCTTTTTGCTAAAGCTTATAGTTAGGGTTGGATCAGGTGACCCTGACCATCCCTTAGTTATGCTGCTATAGACTTAGACTGCTGGGGGGTTCCCATGATGCACTGAGTGTTTCTTTCTCTTTTTGCTCTGTATGCACCACTCTGCATTTAATCATTAGTGATCGATCTCTGCTCTCTTCCACAGCATGTCTTTTTCCTGGTTCTCTCCCTCAGCCCCAACCAGTCCCAGCAGAAGACTGCCCCTCCCTGAGCCTGGTTCTGCTGGAGGTTTCTTCCTGTTAAAAGGGAGTTTTTCCTTCCCACTGTAGCCAAGTGCTTGCTCACAGGGGGTCGTTTTGACTGTTGGGGTTTTCCGTAATTATTGTAAGGCTTTGCCTTACAATATAAAGCGCCTTGGGGCAACTGTTTGTTGTGATTTGGCGCTATATAAATAAAATTGATTTGATTTATCCTCAATGGTATTTTTATGTATTCTTATATAATTTTATTGCCGAATCAAATAAGATAAAATTCTGGGAGCAGTGGATTTCTGGTAGCGGTGGATCTCTCTCAGCACCACGGTGCTGTGAGGCTTCTTCACACCGACGTTGAAGCTTCTGCAATTGTTCGCCAAATGCACGTAGCGTAACACAGCGGCCATCGTGTCGTAATCCAGAATGGCCACGGGACACAAAATGACGTGACAGACACGTCACATGAAAACCCTCTATAGTGGCTCCTTTAGCCGTTATAGTATCTCTTCTAGCCATTATAGGTTAGCACGGACTTTACACCGAGCGCCTTCTGGTGGCCATTTGTGGCCGATGAAAACACCTCCGAGCTCAATACAAGTACATGTAATTTGGTCACTTTTCAAAGGCTTCAGACTCGTCAATAAAGTCAATTTAATGTACAGTGGTTCTTTTCAGATCAGCTTGGTGTAAATAAATCTCATCGTTTCAGGCAGTGAGACCGTCAGCTGGCTGTGAGAAGCAAGTTAGAGACAAAACAAAACCATCTGATTTCAACAGACAATCAATGCAGGTCGAGGTGGTTTTCATCGGGCGGCCAGTTGCGGAGGTACGAATTCCCACTTTTGGATTGGCCACTTCGCCGGAAGTGACGTGGCTCCGCGGCAACCCATAGTGTCTCCTTTATCCGTTATTTATTTAACTTTTAGGTTAACTTTTCAGGTCTTAAAAACGATGGCAATTTCAAAGTGTTTAAACAGGACAAATCAGATATGCTGAGCGACTTTTTGCAGACCTACTGAACTCAGTAAGATTGACATTAGTGAGTTTTGAAAAGAGTTTGGATGATTCAACACCCAGACCCCTTAAAGTCATAGAAGAAAGTCATGACCAGACTGAAGAATGCAAATCAAGTGGTTAAAACATCAGTGTATGTGATGACCTGAGGAAGGACGAAAGAGCTTAAAAAAACCAGGACTAGGAGGGCCTCTGGAGGTTCAGGCTGAAAGGTCCCCCCTGGAACGAACACAAATGGACCATCCAATGTAGAAAAGACTGTCTGTGTACATTTGAGACACACACAGAACTGAAAACTGTGTCCATGTGTATGGCCCCAAACAGGTTGCGAACGGTGATAACAATGACGGCAATAGAAAGAAAAACTGGAAAGGAAGTAAGAAGCATATTGAATGGATAAAACAAAAGGAACTTAAGGTCATCTGCACCAACGCTGACTGTGTTAAGGTCCCCTAACACTTGCACGACTTTGATCCACGCACTTGCACGCACTCTGCCGTGCACAAGAGTAAACTCATTGTAAACTGTGCACGTACGCAAAGGAAATTTGAAATGTTCAAAACCTCCATCACAAATTAATTACATGAACTTCATGTGAACATTGCGCAAACAATTCAAAAACACTGCGTGTAAGTGCGAATGATTGTCAGTGCACCGCATCAGAGCGCAGCATGTCTGAACGATTATAACAAGACTTTTACAGCTACTTATAAGAAGGAATGAACATGCAGCTATTTTACCAAGCTATTACAATATAAACATTACAATACTTACCGTTTAAATGGTTCCAAATACGTTCTCCACCTCATGAAGTGCAGAGAATGGTGAAAAAAGCGGGCAGCTGGAATCAGAATCAGCATCAGAAAAGTTTTATTGCCATATGAGTGAATAAGTTCACAACATTAGGAAATTGCTGCGGTACTTGGTACTAACATTAAAAAAAGAGCAGTAAAACGAGTAATATATAATAAAACTTTACACTATAACGTTACAAAATGTACAGAATGTATGAGCTAAGATAAATAAATGGTGATAAATGGTGGTGATAGCAACATTGTAGAGTTCTAAAGGTTTTTGTTGAGGAGGCTAACAGCAGAGGGGAAAAAACTGTTCTTATGGCGGGAGGTTCTGGTCGGAAGGACCGTAGCCTCCTGCCTGAGGGGAGCAGGTCAAAAGGCTATATCCAGGTTGAGAAGGATCGGCTCCGACCTGAATGCCCCAGTGTCCTGGAGGTGTACAGGTCCTGAAGAGATGGAAGGTTGCAGCCAAACACTTTCTCGGCAGAGCGTACAATGCGCTGTAGTCTCTGTATATCATCTGGTCTCTGTATGGAACAGTCCCCTGTTATTCTGGAAGTGATTAGAGGCATTTTCAATAGCCACCTTGGACAGAAAATGATCAGTCTGCTATTAATAATTATTTTATATATGCAGCGTCCAGCGCACAACCTGTGGCATCAGTGAAACAAAGCACCGTGTCCAGCTGGGAACATAGCGGGTGGGATCGTCACGAAGTACGTGCAAGTGCGCGGATCAAAGTCCTGCAAGTGTCGGGGGGCCTTTACAAATATTATGGCTGAGTACCTTGCTGTTATACAGGAAGAAGAAACTGGACATTATAGTGCAACAACCTGACAGGTTATTGATCGTACGGGTCTGCAGAAGCCCACACTCTGCTTTGAAAAATAATGACAATTTGAACAATATGATGATGAGAGCTGTAGCACATGGATGAAAACGTGGACAAATTTGTAAAGCTTTTTTTTGGGGGGGAAGTATTACAGACTACATTGTCAGAATTATTTTGGACTATCTAACTGTTTTTCCAAGTTGGCTGAGAACAATTTTGGACTCCTATTTAAAGTTTGTGTTGGACTGTTGATGTCAAAGCAACAGTGATGAACACAAAAATGTAAGTCTCTTTTCTGTTGTTTATACAACCCCTGGCAAAAATGATGGAATCACCGGCCTCGGAGGATGTTCATTCAGTTGTTTAATTTTGTAGAAAAAAATCATATCACAGACATGACACAAAACTAAAGTCATTTCAAATGGCAACTTTCTGGCTTTAAGAAACACTATAAGAAATCAGGAAAAAAAAACTGTGGCAGTCAGTAACGGTTACTTTTTTAGACCAAGCAGAGGAAAAAAATATGGACTCACTCAATTCTGAGGAATAAATATGGAATCACCCTGTAAATTTTCATCCCAAAACTAACACCTGCATCACATCAGATCTGCTCATTAGTCTGCATCTAAAAAGGAGTGATCACACCTTGGAGAGCTGTTGCACCAAGTGGACTGACATGAATCATGGCTCCAACACAAGAGATGTCAATTGAAACAAGGAGAGGATTATCAAACTCTTAAAAGAGGGTAAATCATCACGCAATGTTGAAAAAGATGTTGGTTGTTCACAGTCAGCTGTGTCTAAAGTCTAGACCAAATACAAACATGGGAAGGTTGTTAAAGGCAAACATACTGGTAGACCAAGGAAGACATCAAAGCATCAAGACAGAAAACTTAAAGCAATATGTCTCAAAAATCGAAATGCACAACAAAACAAATGAGAATGAATGGGAGGAAACTGGAGTCAACGTCTGTGACCGAACTGTAAGAAACCGCCTAAAGGAAATGGGATTTACATACAGAAAAGCTAAACGAAAGCCATCATTAACACCTAAACAGAAAAAACAAGGTTACAATGGGCTAAGGAAAAGCAATCGTGGACTGTGGATGACTGGATGAAAGTCATATTCAGTGATGAATCTCGAATCTGCATTGGGCAAGGTGATGATGCTGGAACTTTAGTTTGGTGCCTTTCCAATGAGATTTATAAAGATGACTGCCTGAAGAGAACATGTAAATTTCCACAGTCATTGATGATATGGGGCTGCATGTCAGGTAAAGGCACTGCGGAGATGGCTGTCATTACATCATCAATAAATGCACAAGTTTACATTGATATTTTGGACAATTGAAAGGATGTTTGGGGATGATGAAATCATTTTTTCAAGATGATAATGCATCTTGCCATAGAGCAAAAACTGTGAAACATTCCTTGCAAAAAGGACACATAGGGTCAATGTCATGGCCTGCAAATAGTCCGGATCTTAATCCAATTGAAAATCTTTGGTGGAAGTTGAAGAAAATGGTCCATGACAAGGCTCCAACCTGCAAAGCTGATCTGGCAACAGCAATCAGAGAAAGTTGGAGCCAGATTGATGAAGAGTACTGTTTGTCACTCATTAAGTCCATGCCTCAGAGACTGCAAGCTGTTATAAAAGCCAGAGGTGGTGCAACAAAATACTAGTGATGTGTTGGAGCGTTCTTTTGTTTTTCATGATTCCATCATTTTTCCTCAGAATTGAGTGATTCCATATTTTTTTCCCTCTGCTTGGTCTAAAAAAGTAACCGTTACTGACTGCCACAATTTTTTTTTCTTGATTTCTTAGTGTTTCTTAAGCCAGAAGTTGCCATTTGAAATGACTTTAGTTTTGTGTCATGTCTGTGATCTGCTTTTTTTCTACAAAATTAAACAACTGAATGAACATCCTCCGAGGCCGGTGATTCCATCATTTTTGCCAGGGGTTGTATATTAATATTACAGTGGTCCCTCGCTATAACGCGGTTCACCTTTTGCGGCCTCGCAGTTTCGTGGACTTTTTTAGTCCAATTTTGCATGCTTTTTTCTTTTTTTTTTTTTTCTTTTTTTTTTTTTTTACAGCGCATTGTGTTCTGCATCTTCGTGAAGCAGGCCGGTCGCGGCACCGTGAAGGGAGAGTACGCGCATTGTGTTCTGTGTGTCTGTTTATGAGAATCTTCTCCCCCAGAAGAAAAAAGAGCGGCAACAACTACCCATAACTGTGTTCTTCACTCGGAAAAAAGACCCTGCACCGAGGTGTGACTCAGTGGAAAAAGATGTGACAGCGGTGCGGTGCCACAACGAAGAGGCGCGATCAGAGGAACTGTGAAATACTGGTCAGTCACTATTAATAATTTCATATGTGTCCAACCTCGTAGGTTGATCGTTAAATTAAATTCGTTAGTTCTAAAAGCCATCATAATTATTTATAGGAAAACGTTCTATTTTTATTTCTCAAACAAATGTTTGGGCCTGAAAACAGGTTGGTCTTATTTTTCTACTAAGGTTTGAACTTTGAGAGTGTTTACACACGAGAGAAAAGTGAGAAAATGTTAATGCCTGTTTGAGAAAAGTGTATAAAGTGTGTAGTGAGGGGTTTTACAGCCTTAAAACGTCTATAATAATTGTAAAAAAAATAGCACTGACTACTTTGCGGATTTCGCCTATCGCGGGTTATTTTTAGAATGTAACTCCCGCGATAAACGAGCGAACGCTGTGTATGAAATGACGAGTGTCTCTTTTAACCGTTATTTAAAACAAATAATGAATGTTTTTTCATTCTTTCAATGGAACAAATATTTCATGAGGTGAATGCTAGAACGTATCATTCAGAGGTATGTTCATGAAATATGAAATATTTGTACCATTCAACTCATAAACGTGACATACAAGCCACCAATCAAATGACAAGGATCCACTCAGCTGTTACATTATATATATATATGTGTGTGTGTGTGTGTGTGTGTGTGTGTGTGTGTGTACGTGTGCAATAGTGACATAAATATTTGTCTTTGACAGTGTCAGATGATCTTTGTATGATGAATTGATTCAAACTGGAAACAGGATCTAAGTTTGTCTGAGAAACATTCATGCATCGAGTTCTGATCTTTAAGGTGACAAACTGTGCAGTGAGAACGAGTGTGCCGCTGGTGCAGGAGTTTACTGCCGTCTTGGACACATCTACTCCTCAAGAGCAGGATACGTGCTGAAGAAAGACCAGGGCGAGGAGGTGAGAGGTGAGGGGGTGTGGTTGGGGGGAAGGGGCGTGTCCAGGTGACTAACATGTGTCTCTGTAGCTGCCGGTGATCTCGGTGGTGAGGAACACAGAAACACAGCTCCTCCCAGATGTTGGCGCCGTGGTCACCTGTAAGGTATGGTGTGCAGACGAAAGGTTTGGTTCCGCATCCGCTTTGTTTGTCTCCAGCCTTACTGCTCTTTGACTGGACAGGTGACCAGCATCAACTCCAGGTTTGCGAAGGTCCGCATCCTGTACGTGGGCTCTACACCACTGAAGGAGCACTTCAGAGGGATGATCAGGTAGAACGCTGCTCCACACTCGACCGCTTCCTGTGCTTTTGTGTGTTCTCTTCCTCGTTATGGCTCTTTCTCCACAGAAAAGAAGACGTGCAGGCGACAGAGAAAGACAAGGTTTGGACGGAGCCGTTGTTGACTCCTGTCGTCTGCCAGAAGCTCCGCTGTTTCACACCTTTTGTTCTTTCAGGTGGACACCTACAAAAGCTTCAGACCTGGTGACATCGTCATCGCAAAAGTGGTACAGAACTGGTCCTCAGCATTCTAAACTCTGTAATGTCCTGATGAGTTCCTGCTGACCTTTGACTTGTGATGTCAGATTTCTCTGGGTGACGTGCAGTCGACCTACCTGCTGTCCACAGCGGAAAACGAGCTGGGTGTGGTGGTGGCTCACAGCCAAGCAGGTGTGTTTCTCCACCTCAGCACCCTGTTTCAACACAAGGTGCCGCTGTAACTGCTTGTTTGTCAGACTTCCGCTGCTGTTTATTCTGTTACAAAAATACAGATTATCTTATGAGAGAAACAAACAAGCTCATTTCAAGCTTCATCCAGCCTTGACTGCACCTGCTCATCATTTCTATGATGCATCATATCATTCCTTGCAGCAGGCCCAGATATGACCAGCAGGTGGCGTATTATTTTACATAAAACAAATTTCAGTTTATTGAATTCAGTTCAATTAATTTCATTTATATAGCGCAAAATCACAGCAAAGTTGCCTCAAGGCGCTTCACACAGGTAAGGTCTAACACAGGGCTGTGAAAACTGCGGATCCGAGGAATTCCACAGATTTCATCATAGTGGGTTTTGTTAGTGTTGTGATCATCACTGAGTTTTTAAAATGCCTATCGCAAAGTGTTCTTTTTTTACGACATCGTGCAAGTTTTATAAGTCTGCAGACACTGATCTGTGTGTTACAGATAGAAATTTGTGTCCTCAGATCCACAGAACTCAGCGACTCTGATCTCTCAAAGCCTGGCTGTTGCGATAGTTGTAGTAAAGCGGGACTGGTTGATTGCTACAGCGATGCTTTGTGGCCGCTCCAAGCTAAATGCATGCGGACATCGCTTACTTTAAGAGCCATCAAGTTTTTAAAATAAGTATTTTGCAGCATGTCTGTGTCACGGAGCGACTTTGGAGAGAGGGAAGATGGCGAGAAACATGGTTTGAAAAAGTTTAGTAAGGACAAGAATCCGTGGAATTGGCGCTGGGTTGAATTTAAAGTTTGTCATCATGAACACAGATAAAAGAAACAAGAAAAGCTCACTGCATCTTGTGCCCTCAAGAAACATGATAAAAATTTTTTTTTTTTTTTGTCTCTGGAAAATAAACGTGCTGTTCAAACAGGATTTCAGACAAGATTAGGTGCCTTTTTTAAACGAATGTAGACTTTCATTGGAATAAAAGACATTGTGGCTTTGAATGAATTTATGGGAATTTACACAAGAATATAAATGACTTTTTTACTATAAGGTATGTTATTGATATTCTACCATGATTTTTCAAAATATGCTCCAAGCTTTAGCTCTGGTTTTTGAAATGCTTTAGGGCCCCTACACACACAGTGCAAATTTGGTCGATTTGCGCGTAAAGTGCGCATGAATCAGAAATCGTGTGCAAAATGTGTAAAATCGTAGCTGCCTCATACACCTGTTGCTACAACTATATACACACACCAGCTGTTGAGATCTGTGGATCTGGACGTCCCAGCTGGACAGCATGTACTGCATTTGGACAGACATGGACTAACAACTGCCCACTGTGATGCATGTGTGTCTGCTTGCTGTCATCGCATGGACATAAATAAAAACATATCACTGTGGCGACAGGCTGCAGCGTGTGCGCTTGCTGCAGCCCATTAACAGACTGCCCCCAGGATGAAACAGACCGTCAGATCATAACACGCAGCGGGTGATCTGACTGTGACATCACCCACATGAGCTCTGTTCCATATAACGTGGTGTCAGTCCTGCGGTGTGCCATCCACAAAACACGTGTTGGGCAGGACACACGCATGGGTCGGCTGGACACGCGCCAGCAGATGTGGACATAATGAGATGAGCGAGCTGCTTCTCATTCATGTCATGTCCTGACTGCACGTCTGTGACCATGGGGCATCTACAGAGGAACAGATGGATCATATTTGTATTGCCCACTTGATAAGAGGGATTCAATATAATGCAATGTTTTTATGTGGTGTGTGGTATTATTTTTTAAAAATGGTGGTAAAGTTTCTGACTGACAGCCAGAGCTTTTGAAAAGTGCGGGTTCGAATCCCGTAGGTGGCATGTATTTTACATGTTTTTTATTTTCACAGCAGCTGCACTGTGGTTACACATTGCACTACTACTCGCACTATGTCCTTGCGTGCATGAAACCATTGCAACATTTATTTTTTCTTCACAGCTGCTGCGTGATGTGTAACCGCATTGTGTTCCTGCGTCCACGAACCATCGCACTGGCATTGTGCATGCCTGTCCGTCGGCGTGATGTTTCGTGGTGAGCTCATACGAGCTCTGCCATCATGAGTCACCCTGAGTTGTATGTATTTGCACTGTGTGAAGGGGCCCTTAACAGTCTTTTCAGTCTTCATGAATTTCATGTAGTTTAATTGTTCTGAGTTAATGCATAATTTGGTTTACAATTAAAAGGAAAGTTATTCCAGGTCCTACTTCCATGTCATATTCTGTTATTTCAACATTATCATTGACACTTCAGATGAAAGGTTGAATACAGGGTCATTTAAATAGGCACTAATTTTGAGATTTTTTTCTTCCAGGAGATGCTGAAAATGTATCATTAGATACAAAATGAATTTGGTTTCTGGGGCCCCATGGGCCCTAAGCCATGGCTCCAGGGAAGCTGTGCCCCCCAGACCCCCTGCAAATTTTCCTTGGATTTTGCAATTTTTATTTCACAGCCCTGCTAACATTACCAACCCCCAGAGCAAGCACACAAGCGACAGTGGTAAGGAAAAACTCCCTCACCAACAGGGGGAGCTCTCCTTGTGTCTGAAACTTAGACACTTGATGAAGTAAAACTTAACTTATATTTCTCAGAACTTCCAACCAAATTTCAATTTCAATTTATTTTCATTTAGATAGCGGCAAATCACAACAGAGTGGCCTCAAGGCGCTTCACACAAGTAAGGTCTAACCTTACAAACCCCCAGAGCAGTAGTGGTCGGGAAAAAACTCCCTCTGAGGAAGAAACCTCAAGCAGACCAGACTCAAAAGGGCTTGGGCCATGATATAAATTTGAGGGTTTTTGTCAGGAAAATTATCATTTCTCTTCGTTGATTACAGAACCTGCAGCGGCTCTGTAATGAACCACTTCTGCAGCGGCTGTTCTTGACGCAATGAAGCAGTGCTCCGACCTGCTGCTTCCCTGGTTCTCTGCTTTGCTGCTTTTCAGAAGCAGCAAGTCTGCTTCTTAACACCTCTCAAAGCCATTTAAAAATGTCAATCGTGAGTCACTTTTGTGTGGATTAGTCACTAACTGGGACTCTGGAAAAAGGTAAAAATGTATAATCCTCTTTTCTAAAGTGAGAGAGACAGTCGATGCTCTTAGTTAAATTACAATCAGCAGTGTACGAGCTTAATTAGTTAAAAGTGATTGAAATTGTTAAAACAATGTAATAGTGAAGTTGATCAACTTATTTTCAGCAGTAAACTGACCAAAGTGTTTAAAAGGTTAGTCTTTTGGAGACAGATAGGATGCAATGCAGTCCGCCACATGTAGATGGCAGCGCTGCCCACAAGGCTTGGATATTCAGAAAGGTGGGGGTTTCACTTCCTGTTTTTGTTCTGTCTTTTTTTTTTTTTTTTTTTTTTTTTTTTTTTTTTTTTTGAAGCGAGCTGTTAGCTCTCTGCTTAAAAACGTGAAATAAACTTGGAAAACTATCTTTTGGCCGTTGTAGGTCGTGTGGACCATAGACATTATGTTGCTGAAATCACGACAGCTCCCACAATGCACCTCAACCCTAACCAACTCTTAGATTTGTGACGTCCTGCGGTTTCAAATGGGTATTAATGGAGGCTAGGCGAAGTTGTGTGATGTTGGGAAGTTTTAATGTTTAGTGTGTTGTAAGTTTAAAAATTGGCACACAAACTCATTTGATTGGCGTTGATTCGTGCGAGTGAATTAATTCTCTTCGTATGTTTTTAATGTCAGTTAGCATGTCAGCAGATAACACTAATTTAGTGTGGCCCTGCCGATCTGTGTGTTTTATTCGCCATAAATCCCTGATTTCCACATTCAATTCTGGAAAGATAGAAGGTTGCAACAAAAATTCACTTTGAATTAAACGAGCAGCAGAGATTTAGAAAGCTGCTAAGCTAATTCTTAGTACAGTGTGTTTTTCACAATAAATGCCTGGACTCAGTTATTCAGGTTTTTTTTTTTTTTTTTTTTTTGTTCCCCCAAACATACCCATTAAACATAGAAACCATTTACAAGTACAAACTCGGTGGTTTCATACAACAAACATTTAACATATAACATTTACAGAACTGAGTTCCTGCTCAGGACAACAAGAATACTTTCACACATAAAACACATTTAAATATGGATTAAGAATAAGAGTGAGTGTTTTACAGACGTGATGTCACAGCCTGTAGAGTCCCAGGCAAATAGTTGGATTTGGAGAGAGGATGCTGGCGCTGACTGTTCGCCACTTCTCTGCAAAGTCCGTCCAAACTTACTGGTTTTGTTCACTGTAGCTCTCAGCCCAGCTATAGTGAAGTTTAAGAACACTCTTTCACTATATAGTGAGTGTTATTGATGCTGTTTTCAGACTCCCATTACTTACCTGGACTGATCCGGCGCAGCTCGAACGGTCTCTCTCCATGAACCGGGGACTCAACTGGATCCTTTGACCCATCGTCAGGTGTTCTGCAGTGAGACTGTGTTTTGGAGATTCTCCAGTTTTATGATCTCCCGAAGCTGTCTCCGCAAGGGGGCTAGAAAGCCTGAGGGCCCTTGGTCTGGGCATGTGGAGCTAACGCTGCAGCTGTCCGCTGCTCCGGTGGCTCTGCAATGTCCTCTTCTCATCATCAAACACAAACATCATGTCACCTCGACTTCTTACTGGATGTTCACACATTGTCTGTTATCTGTGCTGATGCTGTGGTTTATCGCCCTGGCCTGTTTAGCCCTCACCGGTCACTGCCCTCCGGGTACAGTGCTAACAACAACTAGCACCAGTGCTAACGTTGCCGTGCACAGCATGTCGGCTGACAGCTCAACGCTGTGCCTACACGAAGGCAAATCATCGTCACCATCGCCTCCGGATTTGCCACGCAGACCTCGGTATAACCACCGGGGATTGGGCCGCCGGTTTATTTCTCTGAAACATGGCGGCGACAGCTCCATCACGTCCCTCTGGTCTGCTGCGCGTCCGGTCGCGCAACATCTGCGTCATCAGTCGCGACGTCATCAGAGCGCTGTCAGACTGCCTACTGATAGTGCAGGGGAACGCGGGAGAGCCAGAAAACCCGGAGTGGATTACAGTGTCCTTCGCCCAATAAATAAACTGGACTCACAAAAATTCATCACACTTGAACAGTTAAATGTTCAGTCACTTTCAAATAAAGCAGGACTCATCCATGACCATATTGTGGAAAAGGGGTTGGACATTTTGTGCCTCAGTGAGACCTGGCACCAACCTGAGGTTTTCTCTTCACTCAATGAGGCCTGCCCCCCCCGGGTATTTATACCTAGAAAAGGCCCATACAACTGGCTGTGGTGGGGGCCTTGCTGTTTTATACCGCAGCAACATTGAGCTATCCCCTCTACTAGTCCCATCCTTCTGCTCTTTCGAAAGCCTTGTCTTCAACTGCAAACACCCATTCTCTGCCACAATTGCCCTCATTTATCGGCCCCCTAAACCACATCCATCCTTCATTTCTGACATTCATGAGTTTCTCATTTCACTCTGCACATCTTATTCAAATATTCTCATGATTGGTGATGCCAACATACACATGGACTCAGATACATGCTCACAGGCCTCTAATTTCAAACAAGTTCTGGACTGTCTCAACCTACAACAACTCGTTAAAGGCCCTACACACAGCAAAGGTCACACAATGGACTTGGTAATTACAGACTCCATTCATATCACAGATCTGCAGGTTTTTGACATTGGTGCCTCTGACCACCAGGCAATCGGTATCAGAATCCCTACATTTTCCCAATTCACTAAATCAAAAAGACAAATAACATTTAGGAATATCAAAAACATTGAATCCTCCTCCTTCAAACACAACCTTCAACTACTCTCTGCCCCCCAGCATTCATCAGTTGCCGACTACTACAGCAATAGCCTCAGCTCCATCCTGGACTTTCATGCTCCACTTAAAACTCAAACTGTCACTTTCACCTGTTCAGCTCCCTGGTTTACTGACCAGCTTAGGGCAATGAAAAGGTCTGGCTGCGTCCTGGAGCAGGCCTACAAAACATCTGGCCTGACGGTGCATAAGTTGGCCTACCGGGAATATCAAAAATCATATGCAAAAGCTCTCTCTTCAGCTAGGTCTGGTTACTACTCCACGATAATAACACAGGTAATTCCCAAAAACTATTCTCCACCATTAAACACCTCCTTAAGCCTCAGATTCCCTCATACCACACTCCAACAGTAGCCAATTGCAATAACTTCCTTGAATTTTTCATCTCCAAAGTTGCTATTATTCGTTCTACTTTTTCATCTACATACAGCTCCACCTTTGACACTCCAACTACTCCTGGCCCACAACATCTTCCCCATTTCTCCTTCACAACGCAGCAGGAGGTCGAGAAGGTTATCCGTATCTCCAAACCATCTGCTTGCTCCCTAGATCCCCTTCCCTCACCTCTGCTCAAAAACGTCCACATCCATCAGTCCAATCATTACTGAAATAATCAATCTTTCCTTTGAAACTGGAACAGTACCAACTTCCCTAAAAACAGCTCTTATCAAACCCCTTCTTAAAAAACCCACCCTTGACCCTGTACCCCTTTCAAATTACCGTCCAAGCAGTAATCTTCCATTCATCTCCAAAATCCTTGAAAGAGTAGTTTTCATTCAACTTCACAATCATCTCAAATTTAATAATCTATATAAGAAATTTCAATCCGGTTTTCGCCCCTCCCACAGCACAGAGACAGCTCTCATCAGAGTGACCAACGACCTCCTGATGGCTTCTGATTCTGGTTCCACTTCCCTGCTCATCCTTCTCTACCTCACTGCCGCGTTTGACACCATAGACCATCACATCCTCCTGCACCGTCTCCAGCACCACATTGGTCTCTCCCACATTGCCCTTCACTGGTTTCACTCCTACCTCACTGACCGGACCAAGCATGTGGTCCTGGGGGACGCTAAATCTCGCCCCCCACACTGTCACCTGTGGGGTCCCCCAGGGCTCCGTGCTCGGCCCCTCCCTCTTCACCATTTACATGCTTCTCCTCGGGTGTGTCGTTGGCAGGCATGGAATCCACTTCCATTGCTATGCTGACGACACACAGCTCTACATCAAGGTCACTCCCTCCGCTCCTCCCTCTGCCACCATTTCCCGCCTCAACTCCTGCCTGGAGGAGATGGGGGCATGGATGAGACAGAACTTCCGGCAGCTGAATGGCTCAAAAACAGAAGCCATTCAAACCAGTACTCCTCACCAACTCCACTCCTCTCTCATTACTTCAATTTCTCTCTTTGGCCACAGCATTCCCCTCTCTCCCTCTGTTACCAATCTCGGGGTCAGGTTTGACCCCCACCTTTCTTTTGACAGTCACGTCAATAGCATCTGCGAAACCTCCTTTTTCCACCTCCGTAATATTTCCAAACTCCGTTCTTCACTTTTCCTTTCGGCTGCGGAGAAGCTCGTCCATGCCTTTGACTCCTCCAGTTTGGACTACTGTAACGCACTCCTCATCGGGATCCCCGGCAGGAGCATTCAAAAGCTCCAGTATGTCCAGAACAGTGCTGCCAGGGTCCTGGTGAGGGTGCGGAAACACGAGCACATCACCCCATCCTTCACACCCTCCACTGGCTCCCCATTCACTTCCGTATAGAGTACAAGATCCTTCTGCACACCCACCACTGTCTCCATGGTGATGCCCCCACCTACCTCACTGACCTCTTCACTCCACATAACTCTGGCAGAACCCGGTCAGGCCAACAGCACCGTCTGCTCCCGCCCAGGACATGGCTCAAGACCATGAGGGACTGGGCCTTCAAGGCTGCTGCTCCCCGCTTATGGAACGCCCTCCCGGACCACCTCAGGGCCCCACATCGGTGGATGCTTTTAAGAAAGGATTAAAAACCTTCCTTTTTAGAAAAGCTTACATCTAGTTTTTAACTAATGTATGTATGATGTATTGTAATTTTATCTTATCTCTTTTATTGCTGTTTTATGTGCACTTTGAGATTGGCATTCAAATATAAAGTGCGGTACAAATAAAATGTATTATTATTATTAAGAATAAGCTTTAATTGGAAAAGATGCAGGTAATCGATGGTACTTTCTACTTTTCCATGTTGTAAAAAAGTGGTTAGTTCACAGAAATATACTTGAATCCAGATGAACAGTAATTATGTGAAAAATCACACAATAACAGGCATGAAAAATCTCTGCTTTTTGGCGGATTTCCACATTTTTTCTGTTGCCTGTGTTATTTCTACACGGTTCTTTTATGTAAAATTCTGCCCTTTACCAAAAGCCAAACCACTGTATTCCTCATTTTGAGTTTGTTCAAGGTCACATTAGAAACCAGGCCTGGGACCCTCACAGACAGTGTCCATCTTGTGAAAGGGCCCCAAAATGAGTTGGACAACACTTTATATACCTTGTGGGTGTTTACAAGGGTGTGGTTCAGTCTCACATTTCTAATGTTACTGGCTCTCACCAACACGGGGATTTCTGGCTTGGCAGCGGACTGGGACAGTGTGTAAAACAGATATATATCGTGCCCATCATGTCCACATTACAAACTAAAATATGTTGTAGCGACTGCATACAGATTGGCCACAAATAAAGCGTTGTTATTACATCTGCTTTGCAGCTGATTTGCAGACAATCTGTGAATGCATAAAACACGTCACATAAACCCAAAGTACTATATGTGGCAGAAAGCGACATACCTGCTAGTCAGTGCCAGTCCAGCTGTGTAAATCCACAAAGACATAGCTGCTGCAATCCAGCACTTTTATTTAACACCAACAAAAGGAAGAGTTGCTGTTTAGCCACAACTCACTCAAAAAAAAAAAAAAAAAAACACTCACCCCGAGCGGCTTCCCCCCTCCTGCTCCCCAAACTCATGAACAGTTAACACTCGCATGACAACACTCTGTGATTACCTTGTCCAAGTCCAGCAAATGCTCCAGAGGTTGTATTGTTGGTGTGAATAGTGATGCCGACGGCCCGAGTGCGCTTCTTTTATGATGGCAATGCAGATGCCGTGCACGTGCAACACGTGCGCTATGCATTCATAATACACCCGTAATACTGCCGTGATAATCGCAATGTGTCGGATCAGTTTCCTCACTACATGCGTTATACAACCCCTGGCAATAATGGAATCACCAGCCTCGGAGGATGTTCATTCAGTTGTTTAATTTTGTAGAAATAAAGCAGATCACAGACATGATACAAAACTAAAGTCATTTCAAATGGCAACTTTCTGGCTTTAAGAAACACTAAAAGAAATCAGGAAAAATAATTGTGGCAGTCAGTAACGGTTACTTTTTTAGACCAAGCAGAGGGGAAAAAATATGGAATCACTCAATTCTGAGGAATAAATTATGGAATCACCCTGTCAATTTTCATCCCCAAAACTAACACCTGCATCAGATCAGATCTGCTTGTTAGTCTGCATCTAAAAAGGAGTGATCACACCTTGGAGAGCTGTTGCACCAAGTGGACTGACATGAATCATGGCTCCAACACAAGAGATGTCAATTGAAACAAAGGAGAGGATTATCAAACTCTTAAAAGAGGGTAAATCATCACGCAATGTTGCAAAAGATGTTGGTTGTTCACAGTCAGCTGTGTCTAAACTCTGGACCAAATACAAACAACATGGGAAGGTTGTTAAAGGCAAACATACTGGTAGACCAAGGAAGACATCAAAGCGTCAAGACAGAAAACTTAAAGCAATATGTCTCAAAAATCGAAAATGCACAACAAAACAAATGAGGAACGAATGGGAGGAAACTAGAGTCAACGTCTGTAACCAAACTGTAAGAAATCGCCTAAAGGAAATGGGATTTACATACAGAAAAGCTAAACGAAAGCCATCATTAACACCTAAACAGAAAAAAACAAGGTTACAATGGGCTAAGGAAAAGCAGTCGTGGACTGTGGATGACTGGATGAAAGTCATATTCAGTGATGAATCTTGAATCTGCATTGGGCAAGGTGATGATGCTGGAACTTTTGTTTGGTGCCGTTCCAATGAGATTTATAAAGATGACTGCCTGAAGGGAACATGTAAATTTCCACAGTCATTGATGATATGGGGCTGCATGTCAGGTAAAGGCACTGGGGAGATGGCTGTCATTACATCATCAATAAATGCACAAGTTTACGTTGATATTTTGGACATTTTTCTTATCCCATCAATTGAAAGGATGTTTGGGGATGATGAAATCATTTTTCAAGATGATAATGCATCTTGCCTGCAAAGCTGATCTGACAACAGCAATCAGAGAAAGTTGGAGCCAGATTGATGAAGAGTACTGTTTGTCACTCATTAAGTCCATGCCTCAGAGACTGCAAGCTGTTGTAAAAGCCAGAGGTGGTGCAACAAGATACTAGTGATGTGTTGGAGCGTTGTTTTGTTTTTCATGATTCCATATTTTTTTCCTCAGAATTGAGTGATTCCATATTTTTTTTTCCCCTCTGCTTGGTCTAAAAAAGTAACCGTTACTGACAGCCACAATTTTTTTTCCTGATTTCTTATAGTGTTTCTTAAAGCCAGAAAGTTGCCATTTGAAATGACTTTAGTTTTGTGTCATGTCTGTGATCTCATTTTTTTTCTACAAAATTAAACAACTGAATGAACATCCTCCGAGGCCGGTGATTCCATCATTTTTGCCAGGGGTTGTATAACCATGATTGTTCATCATATATTCGCTATATATTATTAATATATCCGTAATTTATACTGGGACATTTGTCATTTTTGGCCATTTTTGTTGCGGACGACAATGAACGCCCGCAATTTGTGTACTAAATTCATGCGCAATTAATCCTCTCCCCAGTTTGACAGGACCCTAACTTATATTTCTCAGAACTTACAACCAAATTTCAATTTTTATTTATTTTCATTTAGTTAGCGGCAAATCACAACAGAGTTGCCTCAAGGCACTTCACACAAGTAAGGTCCTTACCAACTCCAAGAGCAGCAGTGGTAGGGAAAAACTCCCTCTGAGGAAGAAACCTCAAGCAGACCAGACTCAAAGTGGCTTGGGCCATGATACAGACACAGATTACAGAACAATTCACAAAACAAATATACAGGAGGGTCTCCAGCACAAATACCACACCCATCTCTGGATGGAGCTGCACCTTAAACAGAGAGAAAAAACAGAATCAGGCATCAGAGGGACAAGAAATACAGTATAATTTGTTAGCATTAAACAACAAGAAAAACAGGAAATACTAAGGTGATCGCCGGCCAGTAGCCCTAAGCTTCACTAAAAGACCGAGAATTTAGGTAAAGCTGAGGCTGCGGCATGCTCCGTTTACGAATAAAATTAATTTAAAAGGGTAGAAAGCATAGTAACATACTATACCTGTATGCTAGCCATACGAAAGGGAAAATAAGTGCGTCTTAAGTCTGGACTTGAAAGTCTCCACAGAATTTGACTGTTTTATTGATGCAGGGAGATCATTCCACAGAACAGGGGCACATAAGAGAAAGATCTGTGACCTGCAGACTTCTTATTCACCCTAGGGACACAAAGTAGTCCTGCACCCTGAGAACGCAAAGCCCGGGCCAGTACATAGGGTTTAATTAGGTCAGCTAGGTAGGGAGGTGCCAGTCCATGAACAATTATATAGACTAGTAGCAGAACCTTAAAATCTGTTCTCACTGGGACAGGAAGCCAGTGAAGAGACGCCAAAATGGGTGTAATGTGGTTGTACTTTCTGCTTCGTGTCAAAAGACTGGCTGCAGCATTTTGAACCAATTGGAGAGCCCTAATGCTGGACTGTGGTAAACCAGAAAATAAAACATTGCAGTAGTCCAATCGAGAAGAGATGAACACATGGATCAGGGTCTCAGCATCAGCCATAGACAGGATGGGACGAATCTTCACTATATTTCCCAGGTTGAAGAAAGCAGTCCTCATAATATTTCTAATGTGGAGGCCAAAGGACAACCAAGGAACAAAAATTACCCCAAGGTTCCTCACTTTGTCCATGTGATGTATGACACTCGAGCCTAGGCTGAGCGTTCACTGGTCAAATTGATGCCGATGTCTCACTGGACCAAGAACCATCATTTCAGTCTTATCAGAGTTTAAAAGTTGGAAGTTTCTCGACATCCAGCTTCTCACTGATGCAAGGCAATCTTCTAAGGATTTTATGTGGATGAGATTACCAGCAGTTATCGGCATATATAACTGAGTATCATCAGCATAGCAGTGAAAGATAATCCCAAAACGCCGCAATATGTGCCCAAGGGGTGCTATATAAAAGGAGAAAAGCAGGGGGCCTAAGACGGACCCCTGTGGAACCCCAAATTTCATGTCACTAAGGTTAGAGGTAGTGTTACTGTACAAAACATAGTGAGAACGACTGGTCAAGTATGATGTCAACCATTCAAGGGCACTCCCAGCAATTGCAAAATGATTTTCCAGCCTATCAAGTATAATTTGATGATCCACGGTATCAAATGTAGCACTGAGATCTAACAGCACCAGAACCGTAGTGGTGTCTGAATCCATTGCAGGCAGAACACTGTTCACCACTTTAGTGAGAGCTGTCTCTGTGGAATTATATTTTCTAAAAGCAGACTGCAGTGGCTCAGAGATTATTGTCAGTAAGACAGTCCACGAGCTGCTGTGAAACCACTTTTTCCAGAATTAGAGCAAAATTATAGATTTGATATCGGCCGATAGTTTTTCAATACGCTAGGGTCAAGATTAGGTTGCGTAAGTAATAGTTTAATCACTGCAGATTTGAAACATTTTGGAACAGATCCAGAAGTTAATGAGAGATTAATCATTTCCAGCACAGTCGGCCCAAGAGTGGACCACAGGTCCTTAAACAGTTTTGTTGGTATAGGATCAAATAAGCAGGTTGTACTTTTTTGTTGATGTTACGAGTTTCGTCAGCATGCCTAGTGAGATACTATCAAATTCTGTAAATCTAGGTAATACCTCAGTAATGGTGCCCACCTCAATAGCAGGGTGTAGTGGCAGGGTTAGGGCATGCTGGGATATGTTTAACCTAATGTCTTCTATTTTCTTCTCAGAGTAATCCAGGAAATCCTGTGCTGTAAAATGAGAGCAAACTACAGGTGGTTGTCCATGGCAGGTTGTCCACGGCATTTCCGTTCTAGACCTCCAGCCTTATGCTTGAGGTCATGCAGGTAATCATTGAACCAAGATGACTGTGTTTTGGGGGGAGCGTGATTTTAACAAAGGTGGCGCAATCATGTCGAGTGTAGTTTTGAGCGCTGAGTTTAAACTATCCACAAGACTGTCTACTGATTGGGTATTTCCCAAACGTGACGCTAAGACATCAGGCACTCTAGCTTTGAGTTCAGTGTTAGTTGAGGAGTTGATGCATCGCCGTAGTGATCTATAAGGTTGTTGTTCCACAAAACACGGTGGTGAATCCGTAAACTTAATAAGTGAGTGATCAGAGACCACTGATGTAAGAGGTATGATGTCAATATTCGTGACAGCAATACCATGTGCGAGAACCAAATCCACGGTATTTCCACTAATGTGCGTCGAGTCCTGAATGCATTGCCGAAATCCTAATGCACCCACAATTTCCTAAATGATTTGCAAAGGGGATCAGAAGGCTTATTTGTATGAACGTTAAATTGACCAATGATCAGAATGTTATCTGCAATAGTTGACAAGTTTGAGATGAACGCACCAAATTCATTTAAGAATTCAGAATATGGGCCAGGAGGCCTATATACAGTGACAAAGTAATACGACTGATTTTTATTCTTCTGACCTTGGCAGTGCGTAATATCCTGAGCAGAGCAAAAAAATTAGATGCTCAAACGAGTTATATTTGCGACCCCCAACAGCTAATAAGCTAAACCTAGATTTATAAATAAGAGCGATACCCCCGCCTTGCTTCGCATCACGAGGGACGTGACTAAATGTATTATCTGGTAGGCAGGCCTCATTTAAGGGGAGGACAGCTGTAGGTTTAAGCCAGGTTTCACATAACCCAATCATATCAAAGTGATAATCAATGATTAATGATTTTGAGGATATTGATCTTATGTTAATGAGATGCAGACTAAGGACCTCAGTGGGGTTGACAATTGAACTGTTTGGGTTTAGTGTTGGTTCCAGAGTAGAATATATAAGATGCCTTGAAGTAGGTTTAGGTTTGAGACATTCCATGCGAG
This sequence comes from Thalassophryne amazonica, assembly GCF_902500255.1. Taxonomy (NCBI): domain Eukaryota; kingdom Metazoa; phylum Chordata; class Actinopteri; order Batrachoidiformes; family Batrachoididae; genus Thalassophryne; species Thalassophryne amazonica. The sequence continues at coordinate 96,277,309 of NC_047117.1, read as the reverse complement.
TTGTAGGTAGCAGACACGAAATCTTTGCTATTGCTGGGACAACCACTGGGCCATCCTCAATTTCAACATCCTCCAATGTAGTACAGTGGTCCCTCACTATAACGCGGTTCACCTTTTGCAGCCTCGCAGTTTCGCGGATTTTTTTAGTCCAATTTTGCATGCTTTTTTTTTTTTATAATAGCGTATTGTGTTCTGCGTCCTCATCAAGCAGGCCGGTCGCGGCACCGCGAAGGGAGAGTGTGCGCATTGTGTTCTGCGTGTCTGTTTATAAGAATCTTCTCGCCCAGAAGAAAAAAGAACACCAACAACTACCCATAACTGTGTTCTTCACTCGGAAAAAGACACCTGCACCGAGGTGTGACTCAGTGGAAAAAGACGCGACAGCGGTGCGGTGCCACAACGAAGAGGCGCGATCAGAGGAACTGTGAAATACTGGTCAGTCACTATTAACAATTTCATATGTGTCCAACCTCGTAGGTTGATCGTTAAAATTAAATTTGTTAGTTCTAAAAGCCATCATAATTATTTATAGGAAAACGTTCTATTTTTATTTCTCAAACAAATGTTTAGGCCTGAAAACAGGTTGGTCTTATTTTTCTACTAAGGTTTGAACTTTGAGAGTGTTTACACACGAGAGAAAAGTGAGAAAATGTTAATGCCTGTTTGAGAAAAGTGTATAAAGTGTGTAGTGAGGGGTTTTACAGCCTTAAAACATCTATAATAATTGTAAAAAATAACACTGACTACTTCGCGGATTTCGTTTATCGAGGGTTATTTTTAGAACGTAACTCCCGTGATAAACGAGGGACCAGTGTAATGGGTATTAAGTTTGCAAAACATATTCCTCTATGATTTTTATGGACACGTCTACAGGAGCAGGTCACAGTCTCAACTTATTGAATTTCCCTCCCTGGCAGATAAACTACACTATCACCATAGTGGATTTTCTGCACTAATTTCCCCGCTAAGTTAATGGATTCCACACCCACATTTGTCATAAGCTTTGCAGGGTCTCTAATCACCTGCTCCATGGCCTGCTGTAAATTCCTAATGTTACCTTCCCTGTAGAGCTCTATCTATGTTCACAGACAAGATGGCGGCGCCTTCCCCAGTAGGGTGGAGGCTGTCTGGCATCAGTAAGCCACAGCGGCCTCAGAAAGAAGGCCAGTTATCAATAAAGCTAAAGCCTTGCTGTCTACAAAATTGCACCAGCCACCTATTTAACAATGTCAGCTTGCTAAACGCCTCATCATTACCCCGGGGGGGGGGGGGCAGAGACTATTAATCGATGCCAGCACATCTTTCTGGCAAGGTCACAAGTCCTCTCCATGTCCATTTTTGTGACCTCTGAGTGTTTCATCCTGACATCATTGATGCCGACGTGAATAACTATGTGACTATATCTCGTGTCATGTTCCTTAGTCTGTCTTCCCTTCTGCAGCGCCAGCACCCTAAGATAGGAGGCAATGTCAGGAAGTCTGGCTCCAGGAATACATTTAATGTCAGCCGGCGTCTGTAACCTGACTTTGCCGGTGATAGAATCCCTTATCACTAAAGTCCAGCGTTTCAGCCTGGAGACAGGAGTGGAAGTCACTCGTGGACTCAGAGAATTCACATCAGGCAAATCTAAAGGGGAGAACCGATTCACAGTTCGCAGTGGCGAGTGTGATCGGGGTACCACAACCAGGCACTAAGCCCTATGGGGCTTCCTCAACCTAGCCACAGTCTGAAAGTCATCTTCCACAGCCGGCATTTCTAGGCTGATGCTAATGGGTAACCCTAATCCAAACCCTCATCTGGAGTGCCCGTAACATCTAACTCCACTGAGCTAAGAAACTGTTTTAACTTACAGACACGGCTCTCTAAAAGAGCCACCCTATCTTCCAACATCACGCAGGATTTACAGAGGGTGTAAAGTAGTGTACTTTGTGCACTAGGGAATTGAAGAGTACAGCCAAGCAGGCACGAGCTAACCAGTAATGAATAAGCTAACCACTCCTAAGGCTCACACAGGATTCACACAGATGTAAATAAATGAATTAAAATTCACAGCAGAAAAAAAACTCCTAAGAGTAAACCACTCCTAAGATTAACACAAGAGTAAAGTACTCAGTTAAAATTCACAACAGTTACACTAAAAAACTAACAGAAGTATTAAAGAAATGGGGGGAGGTCGAACTAGCTAACACAAGCTAACCATGAGCGAAAATGCTAACCACTTCTAAGATTTACACAGGAGTAAAATAATGTCCTAAAATTCACAGCAGTTACACTGAAAAACTAATAGAAGTATTAAACACATTTTAAAAAAAGCCGTTATAAAAGTAACGGCGGGGGGGTTCGACCTAGCTAACGAAAGCTAACCGCTAGCGAATGCTAACCGCTAGCGATTTACAACAGGACTGTAGTTAAATAAGATTCACAGTCGATGCACTTAACCAGAAAAGTGCTAAACAGAAAAGTATAGAACTGTGTGAAGCTTGGACAAATCGCGAAGATTCATCCCATCCTGTCTATGGCTGATGCTGAGACCCTGATCCATGTGTTCATCTCTTCTAGATTGGACTACTGCAATGTTCTATTTTCTGGTTTACCGCAGTCTAGCATTAGGGGTCTCCAATTGGTTCAGAATGCTGCAGCCAGACGTTTGACACGAAGCAGAAAGGTTGACCACATTACACCCATTTTGGTGTCTCTTCACTGGCTTCCTGTCCCAGTGAGATCAGATTTTAAGGTTCTGCTACTAACCTATAAAATTATTCATGGACTGGCACCTCCCTACCTAGCTGACCTAATTGAACCTTACGTACCGGCCCGGGCTTTATGTTCTCAGGGTGCAGGAGTACTTTGTGTCCCTAAGGTGAATAAGAAGTCTGCAGGTGACAGAGCTTTCTCTTATCGTGCCCCTGTTCTGTGGAATGATCTCCCTGCATCAATAAAACAGTCAGATTCTGTGGAGACTTTCAAGTCCAGACTTAAGACGCACTTATTTTCCCTTTCATATGGCTAGCATACTGGTGCAGTTTTGTTTTACGCTTTTTACTCTTTTAATTCATTTATTAGTAATTGAAGTGGGCCGCGGCCTCAACTTCACCTAAATTCTGGGTCTTTTAGTGAAGTTTAGGGCTAGTGGCCGGCGATCACCTTAATATTGCTTCTGTTTTACTTGTTGTTTAATTATGGCAAATTATACAGTATTTTTTTGTCTTTCTGATGCCTGATTCTGTTTTTTCTCTGTTTAAGGTGCAGCTCCATCCAGAGATGGGAGTTGTGTTTATGTTGGCGATCCTCCTGTCCTGTGCACCAACAGCAGTTCTTGTATATTCGTCCGTGAATTGTTCTGTGAATTATTTCTGTAATTTATGTTTGTATCATGGCCCAAGCAGAGGGTCACCCCTTTGAGTCTGGTCTGCTTGAGGTTTCTTCCTCAGAGGGAGTTTTTCCTTACCACTGTTGCTCTGGGGGTTGGTAAGGTTAGCCTTACCTGTGTGAAGCGCCTTGAGGCAACTCTGTTGTGATTTGGCGCTATATAAAGGAAAATAAATTGAAATTGAAATTGGAAGAGTGTCACAACAGTAAAACAATCCACTGGAAGCCACTGGTATGGTGACTGGGAAGTGCCAACAGTGATACAATGACAAATGACACAAATACTTGATAGCTAACATAAAGCAAAGAATTAGCACAGATATTATCTAACACCTGTGTCATTTTTGAGGCCAGTGATCAGTCGCGTTCATTGCTGAATTTGTTGTTTTTCACATCAGGCAGCTTGGGCAGCTATTTCTTTGGGGTTTTTGAGCTGTGAGTGCTATTTTTTCCATGCTAAACCTTAATGTGTATATGTCTGTGAGTAATACTTACCTTTTTATATGAAACTGACTTTCTATGGTCTTCTGAAACAGTTGATAGAAGTATTTTATAACTTAAAAACTGGAGCGATGTTAACGTGTTAGCACGTTATGGCATTTTCAATGTTAAAGTTAGCATTAGAGTCAACTCATCACTCATCTTCAACCTCTTTTCCGGGTTCGGGTTGCGGGGGCAACAGCTCCAACACGTGACCCCAGACTTCCCTTTCCCTGGCCACATTTACCACCTCTGACTGGGGGATCCTGAGGCATTCCCAGGCCAGTGTGGAGATATAATCTCTCCACCTAGTCCTGGGTCTTCCCCAGGGTCTCCTCCCAGGTGGACGTGCCTGGAACACCTCCCTTGGGAGGCGCCCAGGAGGCATCCTTACCAGATGCCCGAACCACCTCAGCTGGCTCCTTTCAACGCGAAGGAGCAGCGACTCCACTCCGAGCTCCCCACGGATGACCGAATGCCTCACCCTGTCTCTAAGGGAGACACCAGCTACCCACCTGAGGAAGCCCATTTCGGCTGCTTGTACCCGCGATCTTGTTCTTTCGGTCATGATCCAACACTAATGACCATCGGTGAGAGTATTAACGAAGATTGACCAGTAGATCGAGAACATCACCTTTTGGGTCAGCTCCCTTTTCGTCTCAACAGTACGGTAGAGCGAATGCAACACCGCCCCTTCTGCACCAATTCTCCGGCCAATCTCACGCTCCATTGTCCCCTCACTCGTGAACAAGACCCCAAGGTACTTGAACTCCTTCACTTGGGGCAAGGATGTATTCCCTACCCAGAGTAGGCAATCCATTGGTTTCCTGCTCAGAACCATGGCCTCAGATTTAGAGGTGCTGATCCTCATCCCATCCACTTCACACTTGGCTGCCAAACGATCCAGTGAGTGTTGGAGGTCACCGACCGATGAAGCCAACAGGACAGGACCACATTATCTGCAAAAAGCAGTGATGAGACCCTGAGCCACCAAACCGGAACCCCCCCCCCCCCCCGACTACGCCTCGATATCCTGTCCATGAATATCACAAACAGGGCCAACCTCCACCGGAAATGAGTCCGACCAGTTGGTCACTGTCTTTGGGCATCTCTCTGACTTGTGCTACTAGGACATAGTGCGGCTGCATTGTTTTTGTTTCAATTTATGTTCATTAGTTTGTGTTTTTGTCATCATTCCCTTGACCACGTCTCCTTATCTCCTTTTGGAGAAATTTATCCATTCATTTATTGTTAAAATATAAAATGAAACAGCTTTTTTAAAAATAATAAAATAATTGCTGTTCAAAGAGCCTTTTATTTAGAAGCAGGTGTTCTGCTGGATTCTCTGGACCAGATGAAGGTCTCTTCTGCAGCTTTGAACTCTGGTGGTGTTGCTGAAAAGCAGAGATGTTTTCTTTCGACTGGACTTCGTGGTGTTCGGCTCATCAATGGAAGTTTGGTTGTCTGCACAGCAAATGTTCCTGATTAGGACAAATAAAAATATTTCTTTAAATATATAGAAACACTAAACAGTTTATATATAAAAAAGAAAAAAAAAAGGGAAAACGATGGAAAAAAAAAAAACGCCCGAAAAAATAAGTTATTTAAAGTTAAGCTTTTGTGGTGTCTGAAAAAAGCTGTAGCTTTATTTGGTAAAAATAAAAGACTGAACCATTTGCAAATTAAAGCGTTCACTCAGATCAACTGTGCTAAACGGCTAAGCTAACGTTAACAGATCATTAAACCTTCACAGCAGTTCAGTAAACGTCACGTTTTATTTTTACATTATTCTCACCTCAATAAAGCTGCAGAACTAAACTCCGTTGGTCAAACTGGGACTTCGCATATATCCAAAAAGTGGGAGATTTCGGACTGAGTGGGTTTGCTCCATCACCCCGGTGGCCTGGATTGCTCTGCCCAGTGATGATGCCTGAAGGCTGGCTTCTCCGTGCGGGTCGGCCCGCTGTCGAGATCGATATCCCACCAAGTCGTCAGTCCTCCCTCGGTCGTCGTCACTCCGAAAAGTAGCTGAAAAAAGCTTCTCCCAGCAGGGTGATGGGAGAATCGTTCTGCTGTTTTTTAAAGGTTTTTTGTGGTTCAGGCGACGCAAATTCAAGAAGGCAATCGCTGAACTTTTTTCAGGTTGTGGAAATGGCCAGAGTGTGACATAGCAATCCCGCCCCCTTGCCGCTTCCAAAGCGATGCGTCTGACGTCATGCGTCTTGGGACACGTTGACGGATTGGCCTGATGAAAGGCCCTTAAATTGTTTCACTCTGTTATACGAGTTTGGAGATTGCTTGATACAAATATCGATATCGCGATCGAAATTCGGTTAATTGCACATCCCTACCTCCCACAGTATCTCCCGGGGTACCCGATCATACTCTTTCTCCAAGTCCACAAAACACATGTAGACTGGATGGGCATACTCCCAGGCACCCTCCAGGATCCTTGTGAGAGTAAAGAGCTGGTCGGTTGTTCCACAACCAGGATGGAACCCGCATTGTTCCTCTTCAATCAGAGGTTCGAGTATTGGCCGAACCCTCCTTTCCAGCACCGTGGAGTAGACTTTACCAGGGAGGCTGAGTAATGTGATGCCCCTGTAGTTGGCACACACTGTCTGGTCTTTTTAAATATTGGGGACTACCACCCCAGTTTGCCACACCTTAGGCACTGTCTCAGACCTCAATGCAGTGTTGAAGAATCGTATCATCCAAGACAGTCCCTCCACACCCACAGCCTTCAGCATTTCTGGATGGATTTCATCAACTCCCGGGGCCTTGCCACTGCGGAGTTGTTTGACTACCTCAGTGACTTCCACCAGGGAAATTGATGAACATCCTCCATCAGCTTCCAGCTCTGCCCCTACTATAGAGGGCACTCCGGTCTGATGCAGGAGTTCCTCAAAGTGTTCCTTTGAGTGCCAGATTAGATCCTCAGTTGAGGTCAACAGAGTCCCATCCTTACTGTAGTCAGCTTGGATAGTTCCCCCTTTTCCCCTCCTGAGGTGCCTCATGGTCCGCCAGAAGCACCTTGGTGCCGACCGAAAGTTTTTCTCCATGGTTGCGTTGAACTCCTCCCACAACCGCTGCTTTGCCTCACCCGCAGCAGAGGCTCCTGCACTTCGGGCCTGTCGGTACCTTGCAAACACCTCTGGAGTCATCCGAGATAACATATCCCGGAAGGACCCCTTCTTCAGTCGGATGGCTTCCCTGACCACTGGTGTCCACCATGGTGTTTGAGGGTTGCCGCCCCTTGAGGCACCTAAGACCTTCAAACCACAGCTCCCCGCTGTAGCTTCAGCAATGGAAGCTTTGAACATTGCCCATTCCGGTTCAATGCCCCCAACCTCCACAGGGATGCTAGAGAAGCTCTGCCGGAGGTGTGAGTTGAAGATCTGTCGGACAGTGGGCTCCTCCAGATGTTCCCAGTTCACCCGCACTATTTATTCGGGCTTACCGGGTCTGTCCAAAGTCCTGCCCCACCCTCTGATCCAACTCACCACCAGATGGTGTTCAGTTGACAGCTCTGCCCCTCTCTTCACCCGAGTGTCCAGAACACACGGGCTCCATTAGAGTCAAATCCATTACAAATTGTAATTTCATTTATTTCTGTTTTTATGTATTGTAATCATAGCATAATAAAAATAAAACGACAATATAAAGGTCACTCAAAAAGGCATGGGAAGAAGTCTAAACTTAATGAATGCTAATATAAACTTATTGAATAATAATATTTCAGTATTATTTCAATATTTTTTCTTAACTATTATTTTATTTGTTTGGATGTGTGTTTTGTGTACTAATTGTTTAATTAGTATTACTACTGTTTTAATTATTGTGGATTTTAACGTTTGACGTATGCTTTTATGTACTATTTGTTCGAACTTTTTATCACAAAATAAATGTTGTTATATTATGAATCCCACCCCTTCCCTGCTTCCTTAAAAGTATGACTGTTAACAATCGTTATAATAATAATAATAATAATAATAGCAGCAACAGCAAAAATAATAATCATGCTACAATATAATTTTAGAAAAAGACGAAGATAAATAAATGTTTCCTGAGAACACCTAGTGACTCTCACAGCCCCATTTCCTCCCTGTATCCCAGGGGTAGGCAACCTGTTCCAGAAAGAGCCATGAGGGTGCAGGTTTTCTTTGCAGCCACTGACTCCACCAGGTGATTTTACTGATTAATATCACTTTGAGCAGATGGAATCAGTTAATCAGTGAAATCACCTGGTGGAGTCAGTGGCTGCAAAGAAAACCTGCACCCTCATGGCTCTTTCTGGAACAGGTTGCCTACCCCTGCTGTATCCTGTGACAACACATTCTTTATATTTTGAATGTTTGGACGCTGCTTTTAACTCCTCACACACACCATTCCACAGTCTCACACCACAAAATGAAATGCAGGCTCTGTTATTGTTTGTACGGGTTTTATTAATTTTAAAGATCTTTTTCCCTCTTAATTGATATCTCTCCTTTTGTTCCCTGAACAATTTCTGTATGTTTTTGGTAAAAGGGAATTTTACTATGTCTGTTAATTTTAATATTTTTGACTTTAAGAAGAGTGAGTGAGTCTGGTCTTGATAGCTGACATTCTGAATGACCCGTATTGCTCTTTTTTGAAGAATAGTTAGTGATTTTATTGAACTCATGTAGTTATTGTCCCAGATCTCCACACAGTCATTGAAATCCAGTCAGATGGTGGAACAGTGTAGGATGCCGAGCGATTTATGATCCAGAACATGTTGCTTTGCTTAACACTGAAATGCTTCTTGATAGTTTGGTTTGTATATATTTCATGTGTGGTGTCCAACTGATTTTCTAGTCCTAGTGAGGACAAAATACTACTAGAGTGATTTTGAATAAGGAAAGTTGGGTGCTTTTCTCACCAAAATGGGTTCTGCACTCACTGCAGTTTGTCTGGAATAGTCCCAGATTGCATTTTAGGCTTCTAGAATTCAAAAATTCATACCCCCCCGGTTTCAGCTTTGTTTGTTTTTCACCACTTTCATCCCTGCAATAAACACTGTTGTCTAAGGCATTAATAAATGTGATAATTAGATGATAATTTATAAGAGCTTCATCATTCATTCATTCAGTACACATTAAAACAGTCTGTGGTTTTGTTTCCTTCCCAGTGAGGGGGTTTTACTAACACCTCATGGGGGTTCATCTTGTTAATTACGTTTGTTCTGCAAATCTGATTAATCGTGTGAGATTTAAGACCATAAAATATCGAGTAGACAGTATCAAAATATTTGACCATTTCACATTTGATGTGTTACTCTGTGCCCTGACCATGTTGCTGCCCACGTGTTAATAATGGCGCTGTCAGCTGAGAGCGAGAGAAACTGGTGCAGTGACGATGATGCTGAAATGCGTGGATTTAATGGATTTAACTGGATCGATTGATGCATTTAACTCAATGCAGCTGACGAGATGGAGAAATCTGTGGGTTTGCTCACAGAATTTCCAGTTTGGCATGAAGACACTGTTGCTATGCTAAGCTTTGACAAGCTGACAACACCCTTTCACAGCGAATCGCCGAGCGAATTACTTACAGAAAAATAAACCTTGCAAACGATGAAATTGGATTAGAATGAGAATAACTGTTGTGTGATGATTTGTGGGGTCGTTCATGCTAGACTTTACAGGAGCAAGTTGAGTTTTACCTTTCCATTGTGACCACTGAACCCACCGGAGTCGAGGGCCCAAAAACATTCTCATACCTTTGTCAGCTCTCTGCCCTTCGCTCTGCTCAGAGTGTTTTAATCACACTGTTCCTTAAACAAACTGATAACACACTGCTGCAGTTTTTCTCAAGCAGTGGTAGTGGGGTGGGGTGAGGAGGAGGGGGAGGTGAAAATTTGAAGCTTCCCTCAGCATTTGTGCATGTGCACGTGTACGACACCTTCAAGATCTGTCCTCTGCTCACGGTCTGAGAAAAGCTTTTCACAAATTCAGCAAAGACTCAAAAACTAAACAAGACTCAAAAATCCTCAGCAACTCTGACAAACTATTTCACAACTCAAAAAAGCACTCAGAGGTCACAATAGACAAATCTTTGTTTAAGAATTAGATGAGATATACTTTATTGATCTCAGTGGAGAAATTATGTTTACACTCCAGTTACCTCACACAGCAATTAGTCCACAATTATTACTTGTTTATGGTAATAATGGCACACATCAGAATTAAAGACAACACATAAGGCACTTTTCTACTTCACAAAAGTAGCACTACTCGGCTCGACTCTACTCTGTTTTTTTGCTTTTCCACTAGGGTTAGTACCTGGTACCGGGTGCTTTTTTTAGTACCTGCTCAGAAGCAGTTCCAAGCGAGCCGAGCCGATACTAAAATGTGACGTCAACAGGCTGCCGGCCAATGATTGGTCAGAGAACGTCGTCACTGGACATGTCATGAGTGCGCTGTCCGAGACGAAAATCAAAACCCGCCATTTTTAAATAGTCACAGCGGCGTTACAGCGACCGCCGTTTTCTTTTCTTTCACAGCGAGTTGTTTTTTTTTTTACTCGCACAAAACCACACCATGGTCTGTGGATGATTTACGGACGTTTGTGTTTGGTGGAGGAGGAGAGAGGTGGATGAAGCGATCCGAAATGAGAAAATCTCCCAGTCTTTGGCTGTGCTCGGCTCACCGGACATTACAGCAACTCAGAGAACAGCTGAAAAAGCTTAAAAGTGATTAAAGGACCACAATGACCGGAGTAGGTCGGACCGTAAGGGCTGGAAATGGTTTGACCGCAGGAACGCTGTTTACGGACACCGAACGGTGAACACCCAGAGGCAGGATGACCGCGACTCAGCTTTGTTAGAAGCGACGGATGGTAAGTGTTTTTGTGACTTTAGTCTGCTTGAAAGCACCATTTAACGTTACGTATCCCATTGGTGGGAAGCACACTTTAACAAACGAAGATTATGAGTCTAAACTTGTGTTAAAGTAACATCGTTGTCTCATGTACGCGGACACAGTGAGCTAGCTGACTGCTAACTAGCGAGCTAGCTAACTCTGTGCTCCACTTTAAAGTATTAACTTCTGACAGAAAAACACCTCACGTCAGCAAGACAACAAACGTGTACATTTGACTCATTTAGTGCCATTACGGTGATGTTTTTTTTTTTTTTTTTTGACATGTCGCCATTTTGTGTTTTTGTTGAATCCAGTTCCATAAGTGTCCTCACTTATCGAACACCAGCTTCAACATCTGTATCAACGTCCAGCACCACACAGCAACGTGTCATCACAGGTAAGAATAACGTGTCGAACATCACCTTAACTTTCCCAAATACGATATATATATATATATATATATATATATATATACAGGGTGCCCCCCCCTTCACCAAAAAACAAAAATCCAGAACCTATAAATATTGTCATAATTCCCACAAAGGTCCAGCAGATTTTGCTGGACCTTCGCAAAGTTTCAGTTATCTTGATCGCTTTGCATAAAAGTCATGTTCTTTCAAAATGATGCTCCAAATGATCTGATTTGTTGGAGGATAAGTTTGAAAGAACATAATTTTTATGCAAAGTGACCAAGATAACCGAAACTCTGGGGAATGATCATACAGACACTGTTTTTTTTTTGGTTTTTTTTTTACTTTCTTTCCCATTTCTACCTTCATTTTTGTCCAGGCAAGAGATAAAGGAGCCTGTTCCAGCAGGAGAATCTGTCCATCTTGAGTGATGTTGAGGCTGAAGCTGAACTGGGTTCAGTGTGATCGACACATCCAACTGATCCTTGAGGAAGCAACGGTGGTGGAAGCTGCATTTAATCAGGCATATCTTGGCGTGGTGGGTGACCTTGTGCACGTGATGCATGACCGGGGCATGTGACCTGCGCCCCCAACCCAGACTACAGACACATGAAACTTTTGTATAGTTTGTGTTGCGCTTTTTTTTTTTTTTCTTTTCATTTTTGTATTTGCTCTTTAACAATTTGACTTATGTGACTGTATCATAATTTGTCATTTCAGGCTGAGTCAACAGTAAAAAACATTTTGTCATTGATGTTTTGGTGCAATGAAGGTTCATTTCTAAGAATTTTTAATTTGGGTTTTGCCGCTCCATAAGACACTGCACACTACACCTGGCTGAATCTTTACACAGATGCTGGAATAATCATGTCTAAACTGAGATTTTACCAAATGGGATTTAACTTAAAAAGGATTCAAAATTCATAGTGAAACATAACATGTATAACATAACATGATGATGATGACAAAGGTGTCCCATTCTGTGGCATGAACCTCTGCAGCGGTGACTGAGAAAACCATCTGAAACACACACATATACATATTTTAATTAGTGCTGTCAGGTAATTAAAAAAATAATGTAAGTGATTACAGGGTTTGTGATTAGTTCATCTAAATGAATCATTTAATTGCAGGTATATTAAAAAAAAAAAACATCTGTGTGTGTTTGGGGCATTTAATAATCAGGTAAAAAAGGATCAGGGTTATTTCTGTTACATATCAAGGAGGTATTAAGCTGTAAATTGGTCTTAAATTGGGAGAACTGTCTTAAGTGTAATTTTGATGGGTTAAATGCAGACAAATTTCATTGTATTTATGTGTACAATGACAATAAAAAGATATATTATAAAGAATGTCTATAAAACAGAATTGTGGGAGTTTGGAGGCTGATTCTTTCTGCACAATATGACTCCTTTAACAATTATTAAATTTCATATTTAAATTTGTCCATTGAACATTAAAATCTGGATGAAAAACAAACGTTTTTAATGTGTTTTAAGTCTGTTCGAGTTCAGTGACGACGTTAACGGTCATTAAAACTGAATCAACATTTTGTGCGTGAACGTCAGTAAACGCACAAACTCCCACATTTGAGATTTAACAATGTTATCAAAGTAAGGTACTTTAGTATAAAAAAAAAAGTACTGACATTAACACGTTTATTGCTCTCAGAAACGCGTCTTTATTTACAGACCAAGTCACTGACGTCAAAACAAAATGGAGCAAAGTGTGACTGAAGGCCTGATAGGTATTGTAATTAATCTAAACTAACGCTTTATTTTGACAGCCACAATTTTAATAGTTAATAGCGACAGCCTGCAGTTATTACTTATTTACGAGCTACTTAGGAAGCTAACAATTAGTTTACCGTCATGCTTTGCCTCTTCATCTCTAGCAGCTTGTATCTTCTCGTCTTCATCTTCATATTGTTGTATGAATTCCCAAAGTCTTCTGCACTTCTCAAGCGTCTCGCTGCCAACAACTTTCTCTTAAAAACTTACAGAGCAGTAAACACACGGAATCCGCCATTGTTTATGTTTATGTCGCGTATAAAACGACGTCACCGCAGTTTGCTCTGCTGACCCCGCCCACGTTGAAGAGGTACTATTTGCAGTAGAAAAGGACACGCTTGGAAACGAACCGAGTAGAGCCAGGTAGTGCTGGAGCTTTGTAGTAGAAAAGCGCCTATACACATTTGACATTGTATATGTGCACTAAGTTTGAAGAAGTCTGTTATCCGAATTGAGGCAAGTGGGTGAAGGTCACGCAGCAACCCTGAGATGCACCACCAACAGCTTGGGGGGAGACGTGGGCTGCAGCGAAAACTGCACCGCCACCGCAGAAGGTGGAAGGAATGACGGCGGCCGCCGGAGAGGGGAGGTGTTGATGGGGAGGGAGGGGGTGGGGGAAGGGAATGGAATGGAACATGCTTCAGTCCTGTGAAAAGCAGTTTATTGTCTTTGTGAGATGAGATAAGAAACAGCCAATGTTCCCCAGGCGAAATCACTTTTTAACAGTTCCACTTGCACAACCAAATCCCAATTATGAATTAAGAATATTCACCGGCCTCTGAAATCTTCAGCTTCAACTGCAAGGCACGCATTTGCTCCAAGGTGTCATCCAATTTGCGTCTGAGTTCAAGAGTCGATGCAGTCTGAGAATGCACTGCCTTGCCAACCTTGTTAATCATGACGGACAAGCGAGGGGCCGCGGTTCTTGATGCTGTCGTCTTGCCAATTTTCTGGTAGATCAGGGCAGCATGTAAGCCAAAAAGTACCAGCCCTGCTACCATAAGACCAAAAATGAATAAATCCTCAACGGAGAAAGGCGCCAAGCATGCAACACGCCAGGAACTCCAGGAGTTGAGGACATAGCCCACAGGATACGTTCCATCTGGGCAGGTAGGATCCCCGGTCCTGACCTTCTTGTAGAAAAAATGGTGTCAATAGCGTTCAGAGACCAGCTGATCAATTCCATGGTTAATCCAATAGTAGTCCAATAGATCCAGAATCCAATATAATTTGAGGAATTCACAGTCTGGTGAAGTAGGGACTTGAAGGTTAAAGCAGAGAGCAGAGATAAGGGAGAGTGGAGGAGATGCGACCACCCTCGTCGGAGTCCCAAGCTGTTAAGAACACAACACACTCTCATTCCCAATACCATGGCTACTTGTAGTATATTAAATAAGCAAAACAAACCTGGCTTTTCCACTAATCCGGTGTGTAAAAGTTGACCCTATTTTAATCACTTTATCCACATTATATGATCATTTGATATAGGGAGTAAGAAGATGATGGTATTTATTGTTTTTGAGTTATCATCTTAACAAACTGAATAAGATGAATTCATTAATATGTTTAATTCAGAATTTCCCTTAGAGTTTTTTTTTTCTTTTTCTTTCAAGCTTACTTTTCACCCTGGACACACACTCGTACACATACACACAACAACAGACATCCATGGTACATTCATCAAAGTCATCAGTGATGACACTGATCCTTAATGAACCTGTGTTCTTTCCTTATAAATACAGTAGTGTTCAGAATAATAGTAGTGCTATGTGACTACTTAATCCAGGTTTTGAGTATATTTCTTATTGTTACATGAGAAACAAGGTACCAGTAGATTCAGTAGATTCTCACAAATCCAACAAGACCAAGCATTCATGATATACACACTCTTAAGGCTATGAAATTGGGCTATTAGTAAAAAAAAAAAAAGCAGAAAAGGGTGTGTTCACAATAATAGTAGTGTGGCATTCAGTCAGTGAGTTTGTCAGTTTTGTGGAACAAACAGGTCTGAATCAGGTGTCCCCTATTTAAGGATGAAGCCAGCACCTGTTGAACATGCTTTTCTCTTTGAAAGCCTGAGGAAAATGGGACGTTCAAGAAGAACAGCGTAGTTTGATTAAAAAGTTGATTGGAGAGGGGAAAACTTATACGCAGGTGCAAAAAATTATAGGCTGTTCATCTACAATGATCTCCAATGCTTTAAAATGGACAAAAAAAAACAGACGCGTGGAAGAAAACGGAAAACAACCATCAAAATGGATAGAAGAATAACCAGAATGGCAAAGGCTCACCCATTGATCAGCTCCAGGATGATCAAAGACAGTCTGGAGTTACCTGTAAGTGCTGTGACAGTTAGAAGACACCTGTGTGAAGCTAATTTATTTGCAAGAATCCCCCGCAAAGTCCCTCTGTTAAATAAAAGACATGTGCAGAAGAGGTTACAATTTGCCAAAGAACACATCAACTGGCCTAAAGAGAAATGGAGGAATATTTTGTGGACTGATGAGAGTAAAATTGTTCTTTTTGGGTCGAAGGGCCACAGACAGTTTGTGAGACGACCCCCAAACTCTGAATTCAAGCCACAGTTCACAGTGAAGACAGTGAAGCATGGTGGTGCAAGCATCATGATATGGGCATGTTTCTCCTACTATGGTGTTGGGCCTATATATCACATACCAGGTATCATGGATCAGTTTGGATATGTCAAAATACTTGAAGAGGTCATGTTGCCTTATGCTGAAGAGGACATGCCCTTGAAATGGGTGTTTCAATCAATCAATCAATCAATCAATTTTTTTATATAGCGCCAAATCACAACAAACAGTTGCCCCAAGGCGCTTTATATTGTAAGGCAAGGCCATACAATAATTATGTAAAACCCCAACGGTCAAAACAACCCCCTGTGAGCAAGCACTTGGCTACAGTGGGAAGGAAAAACTCCCTTTTAACAGGAAGAAACCTCCAGCAGAACCAGGCTCAGGGAGGGGCAGTCTTCTGCTGGGACTGGTTGGGGCTGAGGGAGAGAACCAGGAAAAAGACATGCTGTGGAGGGGAGCAGAGATCGATCACTAATGATTAAATGCAGAGTGGTGCATACAGAGCAAAAAGAGAAACAGTGCATCATGGGAACCCCCCAGCAGTCTACGTCTATAGCAGCATAACTAAGGGATGGTTCAGGGTCACCTGATCCAACCCTAACTATAAGCTTTAGCAAAAAGGAAAGTTTTAAGCCTAATCTTAAAAGTAGAGAGGGTGTCTGTCTCCCTGATCTGAATTGGGAGCTGGTTCCACAGGAGAGGAGCCTGAAAGCTGAAGGCTCTGCCTCCCATTCTACTCATACAAACCCTAGGAACTACAAGTAAGCCTGCAGTCTGAGAGCGAAGCGCTCTATTGGGGTGATATGGTAGGGTTAGGGTTAGGGTTAGATAGATAAAGCTGGGTATCATCTGCGTAACAATGAAAATTTAAGCAATACCATCTAATAATACTGCCTAAGGGAAGCATGTATAAAGTGAATAAAATTGGTCCTAGCACAGAACCTTGTGGAACTCCATAATTAACTGTGAAGAAGATTCCCCATTTACATGAACAAATTGTAATCTATTAGACAAATATGATTCAAACCACCGCAGCGCAGTGCCTTTAATACCTATGGCATGCTCTAATCTCTGTAATAAAATTTTATGGTCAACAGTATCAAAAGCAGCACTGAGGTCTAACAGAACAAGCACAGAGATGAGTCCACTGTCCGAGGCCATAAGAAGATCATTTGTAACCTTCACTAATGCTGTTTCTGTACTATGATGAATTCTAAAACCTGACTGAAACTCTTCAAATAGACCATTCCTCTGCAGATGATCAGTTAGCTGTTTTACAACTACCCTTTCAAGAATTTTTGAGAGAAAAGGAAGGTTGGAGATTGGCCTATAATTAGCTAAGATAGCTGGGTCAAGTGATGGCTTTTTAAGTAATGGTTTAATTACTGCCACCTTAAAAGCCTGTGGTATATAACCAACTAGCAAAGATAGATTGATCATATTTAAGATCGAAGCATTAAATAATGGTAGGGCTTCCTTGAGCAGCCTGGTAGGAATGGGGTCTAATAAACATGTTGATGGTTTGGATGAAGTAACTAATGAAAATAACTCAGACAGAACAATCGGAGAGAAAGAGTCTAACCAAATACCGGCATCACTGAAAGCAGCCAAAGATAACGATATGTCTTTGGGATGGTTATGAGTAATTTTTTCTCTAATAGTTAAAATTTTGTTAGCAAAGAAAGTCATGAAGTCATTACTAGTTAACGTTAATGGAATACTCAGCTCAATAGAGCTCTGACTCTTTGTCAGCCTGGCTACAGTGCTGAAAAGAAACCTGGGGTTGTTCTTATTTTCTTCAATTAGTGATGAGTAGAAAGATGTCCTAGCTTTACGGAGGGCTTTTTTTATAGAGCAGCAGACTCTTTTTCCAGGCTAAGTGAAGATCTTCTAAATTAGTGAGACGCCATTTCCTCTCCAACTTACGGGTTATCTGCTTTAAGCTACGAGTTTGTGAGTTATACCACGGAGTCAGACACTTCTGATTTAAAGCTCTCTTTTTCAGAGGAGCTACAGCATCCAAAGTTGTCTTCAATGAGGATGTAAAACTATTGACGAGATACTCTATCTCCCTTACAGAGTTTAGGTAGCTACTCTGCACTGTGTTGGTATATGGCATTAGAGAACATAAAGAAGGAATCATATCCTTAAACCTAGTTACAGCGCGTTCTGAAAGACTTCTAGTGTAATGAAACTTATTCCCCACTGCTGGGTAGTCCATCAAAGTAAATGTAAATGTTATTAAGAAATGATCAGACAGAAGGGAGTTTTCAGGGAATACTGTTAAGTCTTCTATTTCCATACCATAAGTCAGAACAAGATCTAAGATATGATTAAAGTGGTGGGTGGACTCATTTACTTTTTGAGCAAAGCCAATAGAGTCTAATAATAGATTAAATGCAGTGTTGAGGCTGTCATTCTCAGCATCTGTGTGGATGTTAAAATCGCCCACTATAATTATCTTATCTGAGCTAAGCACTAAGTCAGACAAAAGGTCTGAAAATTCACAGAGAAACTCACAGTAATGACCAGGTGGACGATAGATAATAACAAATAAAACTGGTTTTTGGGACTTCCAATTTGGATGGACAAGACTAAGAGACAAGCTTTCAAATGAATTAAAGCTCTGTCTGGGTTTTTGATTAATTAATAAGCTGGAATGGAAGATTGCTGCTAATCCTCCGCCTCGGCCCGTGCTACGAGCATTCTGACAGTTAGTGTGACTCGGGGGTGTTGACTCATTTAAACTAACATATTCATCCTGCTGTAACCAGGTTTCTGTTAGGCAGAATAAATCAATATGTTGATCAATTATTATATCATTTACCAACAGGGACTTAGAAGAGAGAGACCTAATGTTTAATAGACCACATTTAACTGTTTTAGTCTGTGGTGCAGTTGAAGGTGCTATATTATTTTTTCTTTTTGAATTTTTATGCTTAAATAGATTTTTGCTGGTTATTGGTGGTCTGGGAGCAGGCACCGTCTCTACGGGGATGGGGTAATGAGGGGATGGCAGGGGGAGAGAAGCTGCAGAGAGGTGTGTAAGACTACAACTCTGCTTCCTGGTCCCAACCCTGGATAGTCACGGTTTGGAGGATTTAAGAAAATTGGCCAGATTTCTAGAAATGAGAGCTGCTCCATCCAAAGTGGGATGGATGCCGTCTCTCCTAACAAGACCAGGTTTTCCCCAGAAGCTTTGCCAATTATCTATGAAGCCCACCTCATTTTTTGGACACCACTCAGACAGCCAGCAATTCAAGGAGAACATGCGGCTAAACATGTCACTCCCGGTCCGATTGGGGAGGGGCCCAGAGAAAACTACAGAGTCCGACATTGTTTTTGCAAAGTTACACACCGATTTAATGTTAATTTTAGTGACCTCCGATTGGCGTAACCGGGTGTCATTACTGCCGACGTGAATTACAATCTTACCAAATTTACGCTTAGCCTTAGCCAGCAGTTTCAAATTTCCTTCAATGTCGCCTGCTCTGGCCCCCGGAAGACAATTGACTATGGTTGCTGGTGTCGCTAACTTCACATTTCTCAAAACAGAGTCGCCAATAACCAGAGTTTGATCCTCGGCGGGTGTGTCGTCGAGTGGGGAAAAACGGTTAGAGATGTGAACGGGTTGGCGGTGTACACGGGGCTTCTGTTTAGGGCTACGCTTCCTCCTCACAGTCACCCAGTCAGCCTGCTTTCCCGGCTGCTCGGGATCTGCCAGGGGGGAACTAACGGCAGCTAAGCTACCTTGGTCCGCACCGACTACAGGGGCCTGGCTAGCTGTAGAATTTTCCACGGTGCGGAGCCGAGTCTCCAATTCGCCCAGCCTGGCCTCCAAAGCTATGAATAAGCTACACTTATTACAAGTACCGTTACTGCTAAAGGAGGCCGAGGAATAACTAAACATTTCACACCCAGAGCAGAAAAGTGCGGGAGAGACAGGAGAAGCCGCCATGGCTAAGAGCTAGTAGCTACGCTAACCTAGCGGATTCCTAAAAACACGCAAAGTGAATAATGTGTAAATAATTTAGAGGTGATTCAGCAGAAGGAGTGCTTTAGTTAGGGCACGTAAAGATTACACTGGGAAACAAATCGTAATCTAGATAACTAGATCAATCTAACTGCGCAGATTAAACAGCTAACAGATACAGAAAAACACCGCTGTGCTCCGGAACAGGAAGTGATACAATACCTCAGTCCGCAGTTGTTTCAACGTAATGTAATGTCCTGTATCTTTTGGACCAGTAAAGAAGCTTGAATCTTCGACTGGACTGGGTTGCTTGACGCGAGGACGTTTCGCTTCAAATCGCAGACGCTTCCTTCCTCAGCTAAAATTCTTGCTCTAGAAGTCTGACTTCTGTCTGACTCTTGTAGAGACGAATGAATAGAAGCCAACAAAAGCTGGAGTTTTAAACCTAACCAGACCCCTCCTACTGAGAGGCAGACTGCTATAGGCTAGTGACTAAACAATAGCTCTAATTAGCAACTATTGTGCTCTAGTTAGCACTCTCCTAATGACAGGGCAGCTGTCCCTCCTAATGATGGGATGGATGCCTTTCTTGATGGCTCCCTTGATGACTCTCCTGATGACATGAATGACTCATTACCATGAACAAAAGACTGAAACTGCTTTGACCTGAGTACCCCATTGTAAACAGGGGATAAAGCGTGTCTCAGACCCCCTCCCCGGTTAAGGCTGGGTTTCAAACGTTTCACAAAGAATGCCTCCTTGACCCCTCTCTCAAACCATTTCTTCTCTCTGGCTAATATTTTAACTTCCTTGTCCTCAAACGTGTGGTTAGTGTCTTTAAGGTGGAGATGAACTGCAGACTGAGGTCCACTGGCGCCCTCTCTGCGGTGCTGGTATAGCCTTTTGTGTAAAGGTTGCTTAGTCTCACCTATGTAGTGTTCATTACAGTTTTCCTGACATCTGATAGAATACACTACATTGCTCTGTTTGTATCTAGGGATCCTGTCCTTAGGGTGAACTAATTTCTGTCTCAAGGTGTTAATCGGTTTAAAGTAAACTGGGATTTTGTGCTGTCTGAAGATCCTCTGTAGTTTTTCCCCTAGTAAGTCCCTTCGGCTGCTCCCTTGTTTGCACTTGGGGTCGCCACAGCAAATCCAAGGTGGATCTGCATGTTGAATTGGCACAAGTTTTACGCTGGATGCCCTTCCTGACGCAACTCCACATTACATGGAGAAATGTGGCAGGGGTGGGATTTGAACCCGGAACCTTCTGAACTGAAACCAAGCGCATTAACCACTTGGTCACCACTCCTGCATGTAGTTTTTCCCCTACTCCTGCTAAATAAGGGAGAGACACTCCTTCTTGTCTCCATCTCCTGTCTATCTGGTCTCTTTGTTCTCTGGGACTTCTGCATTTTGTCCAGGGACCATGGTGGGTACCCACATACTGTGAGGGCTTTCCGGACACGTTGTTGTTCTTTAGCCCTTCCCTCTGCAGTTGTGGGCACCTGTAGGGCTCTGTGTTGAAGCGTCCTGATCACCCCGAGCTTGTGTTCAAGGGGGTGGTTTGAGCCAAAGAACAGATATTGGTCAGTGTGAGTTGGGTTTCTGTAAACCCCTGTCTGGAGCTGCCTGTTCTCTCCAATCGTAACATCACAGTCCAAGAAGGCTAAATGGTTGTTTCTGGCATCCTCACATGTGAACTTGATGTTGGCGTCCACCGAGTTGATGTGTTCTGTAAAGTCTTCAACTTCCTGTTGCTTGATTTTAACCCATGTGTCATCAACATATCTGAACCAGTGACTGGGAGAGATGCTCGTGAATCTTCTCCCCTCGCTCCATGTACAGATTGGCCACAATGGGGGATACCGGAGAACCTATAGCACTTGTGCTACAGGTGCCCACAACTGCAGAAGGAAGGGCTAAAGAACAACAACGTGTCCGGAAAGCCCTCACAGTATGTGGGTACCCACGATGGTCCCTGGACAAAGTGCAGAAGTCCCAGAGAACAAAGAGACCAGATAGACAGGAGACGGAGACAAGAAGAAGAGGAGTGTCTCTCCCTTATTTCTCCCGGACACGTTGTTGTTCTTTAGCCCTTCCCTCTGCAGTTGTGGGCACCTGTAGCACAAGTGCTATGGGGTCTCTGGTATCCCCCATTGTGGCCAATCTGTACATGGAGCGAGTGGAGAAGACAGCCTTGACGTCTTTCACGGGCATCTCTCCCAGTCACTGGTTCAGATATGTTGATGACACATGGGTTAAAATCAAGCAACAGGAAGTTGAAGACTTTACAGAACACATCAACTTGGTGGACGCCAACATCAAGTTCACACGTGAGGATGCCAGAAACAACCATTTAGCCTTCTTGGACTGTGATGTTACAATTGGAGAGAACAAGCAGCTCCAGACAGGGGTTTACAGAAAACCAACTCACACTGACCAATATCTGCTCTTTGGCTCAAACCACCCCCTTGAACACAAGCTCGGGGTGATCAGGACGCTTCAACACAGAGCCCTACAGGTGCCCACAACTGCAGAGGGAAGGGCTAAAGAACAACAATGTGTCCGGAAAGCCCTCACAGTATGTGGATACCCACGATGGTCCCTGGACAAAATGCAGAAGTCCCAGAGAACAAAGAGACCAGATAGACAGGAGATGGAGACAAGAAGGAGTGTCTCTCCCTTATTTAGCAGGAGTAGGGGAAAAACTACAGAGGATCTTCAGACAGCACAAAATCCCAGTTTACTTTAAACCGATTAACACCTTGAGACAAAAATTAGTTCACCCTAAGGACAAGATCCCTAGATACAAACAGAGCAATGTAGTGTATTCTATCAATGTAGTGTATTCTATCAAATGTCAGGAAAACTGTAACAAACACTACATAGGTGAGACTAAGCAACCTTTACACAAAAGACTATACCAGCACCGCAGAGAGGGCGCCAGTGGACCTCAGTCTGCAGTTCATCTCCACCTTAAAGACACTAACCACACGTTTGAGGACAAGGAAGTTAAAATATTAGCCAGAGAGAAGAAATGGTTTGAGAGAGGGGTCAAGGAGGCATTCTTTGTGAAACGTTTGAAACCCAGCCTTAACTGGGGAGGGGGTCTGAGACACGCTTTATCCCCTGTTTACAATGGGGTACTCAAGTCAAAGCAGTTTCAGTCTTTTGTTCATGGTAATGAGTCATTCACATCATCAGGAGAGTCATCAAGGGAGCCATCAAGAAAGGCATCCATCCCATCATTAGGAGGGACAGCTGCCCTGTCATTAGGAGAGTGCTAACTAGAGCACAATAGTTGCTAATTAGAACTATTGTTTAGTCACTAGCCTATAGCAGTCTGCCTCTCAGTAGGAGGGGTCTGGTTAGGTTTAAAACTCCAGCTTTCTGTTCATTCTTCTCTACAAGAGTCAGACAGAAGTCAGACTACCAGAGCAAGAATTTTAGCTGAGGAAGGTTCTGCGATTTGAAGCGAAACGTCCTCGCGTCAAGCAACCCAGTCCAGTCGAAGATTCAAGCTTCTCTACTATGGAAACCACCTGGACAACTGAGAGCCTACACAGAAACATTTAGGACCAATGTTTAACTCTGGGCCCTGTGCATCACAACGTTATCGGTGCTTGAACGTGCATTTGATTGCAGCAGTTCTAAATGAGTTTTAAATGAACCAAGATTATATTCTGTCCACCTAGAAAACATATTAGATACATGCATCACATATTTAAATAACAGCACCTTATCATTTAACAAATAATGAAACTGTAGTGCCCGTACACCACACGTTGGCACAAAAAACATGCATTTTGAAATCAGTTCTTGCTTTTCAGGAAGTGAAGTTAATAAAAAGATATTTTGGCATTTATTAGACAACACCTTTAATCATTTTTTGTGAGTGTAAATAATTTAATATAGGAACATCAAATTTCTACCCTTAGTGTACTCCACTGGTACCCCTTCATTGTGTCCAAGTGTGTACTTGGATGATGACCTGACACTTTGTATGACTGGTTTGTGGGGACCGGAGGGACATGTCCTCTCCTGATGACTCTTGTTAAATACATTCTGCTTTCTTTCTGACTTGGTGTTTGATGCCCGACGACTGTGCTGATGGAATGTTAATACATTAATGGTTTTGGACTTCCTGTACCAATAAAATGTCCTTTTACTTTGTTTTCTGGATGCGTTTGAATCTCAGGTGCTCAGATGGTCCCCATCAGTTGGTGTGAGATGCAGTGCCCTCAAACGCACACCAAAGAATTCCGCAAAGTGGCTCGAGTGCAGCCGGAGTACTTGGAGGCGTGAAGACCCAAAAGCTCGGCCAGTATGAGACGCGTTGGTGTGGAAGGGTTTGTCCGCCTCCTGCTTTTATGACTGGGGTTTGTTTGTTGTTTTTTGTTTTGTTTTTTTTTTTGTTTTTTGTTTTTTTGGTTTTTTTGAGAAGAAGCATCTTCGCACATGATGTCATCATTCCAATTTCATGTCATCATTCCAGTTTCAACAATGAAACACCAAAGCATCACCAGGATCTTTTTTTTTTTTTTTTTTTTTTTTTGGACTGCAGCTAATCAAAGCGCTGCATTAAGGAACCGGTCTGAAGATGTCTCAGACATGAGCTGTTCAGGATCTGTCGGTTTTATGAGCTTCACTTCAGATTTTTAAACTTTGATGTTCTTGTGCACAAAACATTCAGCATGTGTGATTTTGTTTTCCAGTACATTGTCAATAAAGTTTACATGGCAGTAAAGTCAAGTCTTGGAGTTTAAACTGTTGACATGCAACACCACGTCCACCACACCATGGAACTACCCTGGTCCTGGAAGACAACCACCCAGACAGACATCTGCTCTGTACTCACCTCTCCAAATTCATCATCTCTAAGCTTAAAGTGTGCGTGACCTTCTCCAGTCTCTGAGGTCCTCCACACTGAGACACCTGTGTCCTGGATCATGTCCAGAGAATCTCACCACATGGACTTGGACTAAATGTGGTGTCTGATGTTCCCTCACAGTGTCAGTGAGTCTCACCAAGTAATTAATAAGAAAAAAAGTATACATTCACGTTTATTAAACTCAGGTACATGAAGGAAAAAAGTATACGTTCACGTTTATTAAACTCAGGTACATGAAGGAAAAAAGTATACGTTCACGTTTATTAAACTCCGATACATGAAGGAAAAAAGTATACGTTCACGTTTATTAAACTCAGGTACATGAAGAAAAAAGTATACGTTCACGTTTATTAAACTCAGGTACATGAAGGAAAAAGTATACGTTCACGTTTATTAAACTCAGGTACATTAAGGAAAAAAGTATACGTTCACGTTTATTAAACTCAGATACATGAAGGAAAAAAGTATACGTTCACGTTTATTAAACTCAGATACATGAAGGAAAAAAGTATACGTTCACGTTTATTAAACTCAGGTACATGAAGGAAAAAAGTATACGTTCACGTTTATTAAACTCAGATACATGAAGGAAAAAAGTATACGTTCACGTTTATTAAACTCAGATACATGAAGGAAAAAAGTATACGTTCACGTTTATTAACTCAGGTACATGAAGAAAAAAGTATACGTTCACGTTTATTAAACTCAGATACATGAAGGAAAAAAGTATACGTTCACGTTTATTAACTCAGGTACATGAAGGAAAAAAGTATACGTTCACGTTTATTCAACTCAGATACATGAAGGAAAAAAGTATACGTTCACGTTTATTCAACTCAGATACATGAAGGAAAAAAGTATACGTTCACGTTTATTAACTCAGGTACATGAAGGAAAAAAGTATACGTTCACGTTTATTAAACTCAGGTACATGAAGGAAAAAAGTATACGTTCACGTTTATTAAACTCAGGTACATGAAGAAAAAAGTATACGTTCACGTTTATTAAACTCAGGTACATGAAGAAAAAAGTATACGTTCACGTTTATTAAACTCAGGTACATGAAGAAAAAAGTATACGTTCACGTTTATTAAACTCAGCTTACATGAAGAAAAAAGTATACGTTCACGTTTATTAACTCAGGTACATGAAGAAAAAAGTATACGTTCACGTTTATTAAACTCAGGTACATGAAGAAAAAAGTATACGTTCACGTTTATTAAACTCAGGTACATGAAGAAAAAAAAGTATACGTTCACGTTTATTAAACTCAGGTACATGAAGAAAAAAGTATACGTTCACGTTTATTAAACTCAGATACATGAAGGAAAAAAGTATACGTTCACGTTTATTAAACTCAGGTACATGAAGGAAAAAAGTATACGTTCACGTTTATTAAACTCAGGTACATGAAGGAAAAAAGTATACGTTCACGTTTATTAACTCAGGTACATGAAGAAAAAAGTATACGTTCACGTTTATTAAATCAGGTACATGAAGGAAAAAAGTATACGTTCACGTTTATTAAACTCAGGTACATGAAGGAAAAAAGTATACGTTCACATTTATTAAACTCAGATACATGAAGAAAAAAGTATACGTTCACGTTTATTAAACTCAGATACATGAAGAAAAAAGTATACGTTCACATTTATTAAACTCAGATACATGAAGAAAAAAGTATACGTTCACATTTATTAAACTCAGATACATGAAGAAAAAAGTATACGTTCACGTTTATTAAACTCAGATACATGAAGGAAAAAAGTATACGTTCACATTTATTAAACTCAGATACATGAAGGAAAAAAGTATACGTTCACGTTTATTAACTCAGGTACATGAAGGAAAAAAGTATACATTCATGTTTATTAAACTCAGATACATGAAGAAAAAAGTATACATTCATGTTTATTAAATCAGGTACATGAAGGAAAAAAGTATACGTTCACGTTTATTAAACTCAGATACATGAAGGAAAAAAGTATACGTTCACGTTTATTAAACTCAGATACATGAAGGAAAAAAGTATACGTTCACGTTTATTAAACTCAAGGAACATGAAGGAAAAAGGTATACGTTCACGTTTATTAAACTCAGATACATGAAGGAAAAAAGTATACGTTCACGTTTATTAAACTCAGATACATGAAGGAAAAAAGTATACGTTCACGTTTATTAACTCAGGTACATGAAGAAAAAAGTATACGTTCACGTTTATTAAACTCAGATACATGAAGGAAAAAAGTATACGTTCACATTTATTAACTCAGGTACATGAAGGAAAAAAGTATACGTTCACGTTTATTAAACTCAGATACATGAAGGAAAAAAGTATACGTTCACGTTTATTCAACTCAGATACATGAAGGAAAAAAGTATACGTTCACGTTTATTAACTCAGGTACATGAAGGAAAAAAGTATACGTTCACGTTTATTAAACTCAGGTACATGAAGGAAAAAAGTATACGTTCACGTTTATTAAACTCAGGTACATGAAGAAAAAAGTATACGTTCACGTTTATTAAACTCAGGTACATGAAGAAAAAAGTATACGTTCACGTTTATTAAACTCAGCTTACATGAAGAAAAAAGTATACGTTCACGTTTATTAACTCAGGTACATGAAGAAAAAAGTATACGTTCACGTTTATTAAACTCAGGTACATGAAGAAAAAAGTATACGTTCACGTTTATTAAACTCAGGTACATGAAGAAAAAAAAGTATACGTTCACGTTTATTAAACTCAGGTACATGAAGAAAAAAGTATACGTTCACGTTTATTAAACTCAGGTACATGAAGAAAAAAGTATACGTTCACGTTTATTAAACTCAGATACATGAAGGAAAAAAGTATACGTTCACGTTTATTAAACTCAGGTACATGAAGGAAAAAAGTATACGTTCACGTTTATTAAACTCAGATACATGAAGGAAAAAAGTATACGTTCACGTTTATTAACTCAGGTACATGAAGGAAAAAAGTATACGTTCACGTTTATTAAACTCAGGTACATGAAGAAAAAAGTATACGTTCACGTTTATTAAATCAGGTACATGAAGGAAAAAAGTATACGTTCACGTTTATTAAACTCAGGTACATGAAGGAAAAAAGTATACGTTCACATTTATTAAACTCAGATACATGAAGAAAAAAGTATACGTTCACGTTTATTAAACTCGGATACATGAAGAAAAAAGTATACGTTCACATTTATTAAACTCAGATACATGAAGAAAAAAGTATACGTTCACATTTATTAAACTCAGATACATGAAGAAAAAAGTATACGTTCACGTTTATTAAACTCAGATACATGAAGGAAAAAAGTATACGTTCACATTTATTAAACTCAGATACATGAAGGAAAAAAGTATACGTTCACGTTTATTAACTCAGGTACATGAAGGAAAAAAGTATACATTCATGTTTATTAAACTCAGATACATGAAGAAAAAAGTATACGTTCACGTTTATTAAACTCAGATACATGAAGAAAAAAGTATACGTTCATGTTTATTAAACTCAGGTACATGAAGGAAAAAAGTATACGTTCACGTTTATTAAACTCAGGTACATGAAGGAAAAAAGTATACGTTCACATTTATTAAACTCAGATACATGAAGGAAAAAAGTATACGTTCACGTTTATTAACTCAGGTACATGAAGGAAAAAAGTATACGTTCACGTTTATTAAACTCAGGTACATGAAGGAAAAAAGTAAACGTTCACGTTTATTAAACTCAGGTACATGAAGAAAAAAGTATACGTTCACGTTTATTAACTCAGGTACATGAAGAAAAAAGTATACGTTCACGTTTATTAACTCAGGTACATGAAGAAAAAAGTATACGTTCACGTTTATTAAACTCAGGTACATGAAGGAAAAAAGTATACGTTCACATTTATTAAACTCAGATACATGAAGGAAAAAAGTATACGTTCACGTTTATTAACTCAGGTACATGAAGGAAAAAAGTATACGTTCACGTTTATTAAACTCAGGTACATGAAGGAAAAAAGTATACGTTCACGTTTATTAACTCAGGTACATGAAGAAAAAAGTATACGTTCACGTTTATTAAACTCAGGTACATGAAGGAAAAAAGTATACGTTCACGTTTATTAAACTCAGGTACATGAAGGAAAAAAGTATACGTTCACGTTTATTAAACTCAGGTACATGAAGAAAAAAGTATACGTTCACGTTTATTAAACTCAGCTTACATGAAGAAAAAAGTATACGTTCACGTTTATTAACTCAGGTACATGAAGAAAAAAGTATACGTTCACGTTTATTAAACTCAGGTACATGAAGAAAAAAGTATACGTTCACGTTTATTAAACTCAGGTACATGAAGAAAAAAAGTATACGTTCACGTTTATTAAACTCAGGTACATGAAGAAAAAAGTATACGTTCACGTTTATTTAACTCAGGTACATGAAGGAAAAAAGTATACGTTCACGTTTATTAAACTCAGCTTACATGAAGAAAAAAGTATACGTTCACGTTTATTAAACTCAGGTACATGAAGAAAAAAGTATACGTTCACGTTTATTAAACTCAGCTTACATGAAGAAAAAAGTATACGTTCACGTTTATTAAACTCAGGTACATGAAGAAAAAAGTATACGTTCACGTTTATTAAACTCAGGTACATGAAGAAAAAAGTATACGTTCACGTTTATTAAACTCAGGTACATGAAGAAAAAAGTATACGTTCACGTTTATTAACTCAGGTACATGAAGAAAAAAGTATACGTTCACGTTTATTAAACTCAGGTACATGAAGAAAAAAGTATACGTTCACGTTTATTAAACTCAGGTACATGAAGAAAAAAGTATACGTTCACGTTTATTAAACTCAGGTACATGAAGAAAAAAGTATACGTTCACGTTTATTAAACTCAGATACATGAAGGAAAAAAGTATACGTTCACGTTTATTAAACTCAGGTACATGAAGGAAAAAAGTATACGTTCACGTTTATTAAACTCAGGTACATGAAGGAAAAAAGTATACGTTCACGTTTATTAAACTCGGATACATGAAGAAAAAAGTATACGTTCACATTTATTAAACTCAGATACATGAAGAAAAAAGTATACGTTCACGTTTATTAAACTCAGATACATGAAGGAAAAAAGTATACGTTCACATTTATTAAACTCAGATACATGAAGGAAAAAAGTATACGTTCACGTTTATTAACTCAGGTACATGAAGGAAAAAAGTATACATTCATGTTTATTAAACTCAGATACATGAAGAAAAAAGTATACGTTCACGTTTATTAAACTCAGATACATGAAGAAAAAAGTATACGTTCATGTTTATTAAACTCAGGTACATGAAGGAAAAAAGTATACGTTCACGTTTATTAAACTCAGGTACATGAAGGAAAAAAGTATACGTTCACATTTATTAAACTCAGATACATGAAGGAAAAAAGTATACGTTCACGTTTATTAACTCAGGTACATGAAGGAAAAAAGTATACGTTCACGTTTATTAAACTCAGGTACATGAAGGAAAAAAGTAAACGTTCACGTTTATTAAATCAGGTACATGAAGGAAAAAAGTATACGTTCACGTTTATTAAACTCAGGTACATGAAGGAAAAAAGTATACGTTCACATTTATTAAACTCAGATACATGAAGAAAAAAGTATACGTTCACGTTTATTAAACTCAGATACATGAAGAAAAAAGTATACGTTCACATTTATTAAACTCAGATACATGAAGAAAAAAGTATACGTTCACATTTATTAAACTCAGATACATGAAGAAAAAAGTATACGTTCACGTTTATTAAACTCAGATACATGAAGAAAAAAGTATACGTTCACGTTTATTAAACTCAGGTACATGAAGGAAAAAAGTATACGTTCACATTTATTAAACTCAGATACATGAAGGAAAAAAGTATACGTTCACGTTTATTAACTCAGGTACATGAAGGAAAAAAGTATACATTCATGTTTATTAAACTCAGATACATGAAGAAAAAAGTATACATTCATGTTTATTAAACTCAGGTACATGAAGGAAAAAAGTATACGTTCACGTTTATTAAACTCAGATACATGAAGAAAAAAGTATACGTTCACGTTTATTAAACTCAGGTACATGAAGGAAAAAAGTATACGTTCACGTTTATTAAACTCAGGTACATGAAGGAAAAAAGTATACGTTCACATTTATTAAACTCAGATACATGAAGGAAAAAAGTATACGTTCACGTTTATTAACTCAGGTACATGAAGGAAAAAAGTATACGTTCACGTTTATTAAACTCAGGTACATGAAGGAAAAAAGTATACGTTCACGTTTATTAAACTCAGGTACATGAAGGAAAAAAGTAAACGTTCACGTTTATTAAACTCAGGTACATGAAGAAAAAAGTATACGTTCACGTTTATTAACTCAGGTACATGAAGAAAAAAGTATACGTTCACGTTTATTAACTCAGGTACATGAAGAAAAAAGTATACGTTCACGTTTATTAAACTCAGGTACATGAAGGAAAAAAGTATACGTTCACATTTATTAAACTCAGATACATGAAGGAAAAAAGTATACGTTCACGTTTATTAACTCAGGTACATGAAGGAAAAAAGTATACGTTCACGTTTATTAAACTCAGGTACATGAAGGAAAAAAGTATACGTTCACGTTTATTAACTCAGGTACATGAAGAAAAAAGTATACGTTCACGTTTATTAAACTCAGGTACATGAAGGAAAAAAGTATACGTTCACGTTTATTAAACTCAGGTACATGAAGGAAAAAAGTATACGTTCACGTTTATTAAACTCAGGTACATGAAGAAAAAAGTATACGTTCACGTTTATTAAACTCAGGTACATGAAGAAAAAAGTATACGTTCACGTTTATTAAACTCAGCTTACATGAAGAAAAAAGTATACGTTCACGTTTATTAACTCAGGTACATGAAGAAAAAAGTATACGTTCACGTTTATTAAACTCAGGTACATGAAGAAAAAAGTATACGTTCACGTTTATTAACTCAGGTACATGAAGAAAAAAAGTATACGTTCACGTTTATTAAACTCAGGTACATGAAGAAAAAAGTATACGTTCACGTTTATTAAACTCAGGTACATGAAGAAAAAAAGTATACGTTCACGTTTATTAAACTCAGGTACATGAAGAAAAAAGTATACGTTCACGTTTATTAAACTCAGGTACATGAAGAAAAAAGTATACGTTCACGTTTATTAAACTCAGGTACATGAAGAAAAAAGTATACGTTCACGTTTATTAAACTCAGGTACATGAAGAAAAAAGTATACGTTCACGTTTATTAACTCAGGTACATGAAGAAAAAAGTATACGTTCACGTTTATTAAACTCAGGTACATGAAGAAAAAAGTATACGTTCACGTTTATTAAACTCAGGTACATGAAGAAAAAAAAGTATACGTTCACGTTTATTAAACTCAGGTACATGAAGAAAAAAGTATACGTTCACGTTTATTAAACTCAGGTACATGAAGAAAAAAGTATACGTTCACGTTTATTAAACTCAGATACATGAAGGAAAAAAGTATACGTTCACGTTTATTAAACTCAGGTACATGAAGGAAAAAAGTATACGTTCACGTTTATTAAACTCAGGTACATGAAGAAAAAAGTATACGTTCACGTTTATTAAACTCAGGTACATGAAGAAAAAAGTATACGTTCACGTTTATTAAACTCAGATACATGAAGGAAAAAAGTATACGTTCACGTTTATTAAACTCAGGTACATGAAGGAAAAAAGTATACGTTCACGTTTATTAAACTCAGGTACATGAAGAAAAAAGTATACGTTCACGTTTATTAAACTCAGATACATGAAGGAAAAAAGTATACGTTCACGTTTATTAAACTCAGGTACATGAAGGAAAAAAGTATACGTTTACGTTTATTAAACTCAGGTACATGAAGAAAAAAGTATACGTTCACGTTTATTAAACTCAGGTACATGAAGAAAAAAGTATACGTTCACGTTTATTAAACTCAGGTACATGAAGAAAAAAGTATACGTTCACGTTTATTAAACTCAGGTACATGAAGAAAAAAGTATACGTTCACGTTTATTAAACTCAGATACATGAAGGAAAAAAGTATACGTTCACGTTTATTAAACTCAGGTACATGAAGAAAAAAGTATACGTTCACGTTTATTAAATCAGGTACATGAAGGAAAAAAGTATACGTTCACGTTTATTAAACTCAGGTACATGAAGGAAAAAAGTATACGTTCACGTTTATTAAACTCAGGTACATGAAGAAAAAAGTATACGTTCACGTTTATTAAACTCAGATACATGAAGGAAAAAAGTATACGTTCACGTTTATTAAACTCAGGTACATGAAGGAAAAAAGTATACGTTCACGTTTATTAAACTCAGGTACATGAAGAAAAAAGTATACGTTCACGTTTATTAAACTCAGATACATGAAGGAAAAAAGTATACGTTCACGTTTATTAACTCAGGTACATGAAGGAAAAAAGTATACGTTCACGTTTATTAAACTCAGGTACATGAAGAAAAAAGTATACGTTCACGTTTATTAAATCAGGTACATGAAGGAAAAAAGTATACGTTCACGTTTATTAAACTCAGGTACATGAAGGAAAAAAGTATACGTTCACATTTATTAAACTCAGATACATGAAGAAAAAAGTATACGTTCACATTTATTAAACTCAGATACATGAAGAAAAAAGTATACGTTCACATTTATTAAACTCAGATACATGAAGAAAAAAGTATACGTTCACGTTTATTAAACTCAGATACATGAAGAAAAAAGTATACGTTCACGTTTATTAAACTCAGGTACATGAAGGAAAAAAGTATACGTTCACATTTATTAAACTCAGATACATGAAGGAAAAAAGTATACGTTCACGTTTATTAACTCAGGTACATGAAGGAAAAAAGTATACATTCATGTTTATTAAACTCAGATACATGAAGAAAAAAGTATACATTCATGTTTATTAAACTCAGGTACATGAAGGAAAAAAGTATACGTTCACGTTTATTAAACTCAGATACATGAAGAAAAAAGTATACGTTCATGTTTATTAAACTCAGGTACATGAAGGAAAAAAGTATACGTTCACGTTTATTAAACTCAGGTACATGAAGGAAAAAAGTATACGTTCACATTTATTAAACTCAGATACATGAAGGAAAAAAGTATACGTTCACGTTTATTAACTCAGGTACATGAAGGAAAAAAGTATACGTTCACGTTTATTAAACTCAGGTACATGAAGGAAAAAAGTATACGTTCACGTTTATTAAACTCAGGTACATGAAGGAAAAAAGTAAACGTTCACGTTTATTAAACTCAGGTACATGAAGAAAAAAGTATACGTTCACGTTTATTAACTCAGGTACATGAAGAAAAAAGTATACGTTCACGTTTATTAAACTCAGGTACATGAAGGAAAAAAGTATACGTTCACGTTTATTAAACTCAGATACATGAAGAAAAAAGTATACATTCACGTTTATTAAACTCAGATACATGAAGAAAAAAGTATACGTTCACGTTTATTAAACTCAGGTACATGAAGGAAAAAAGTATACGTTCACGTTTATTAAACTCAGGTACATGAAGGAAAAAAGTATACGTTCACATTTATTAAACTCAGATACATGAAGGAAAAAAGTATACGTTCACGTTTATTAACTCAGGTACATGAAGGAAAAAAGTATACGTTCACGTTTATTAAACTCAGGTACATGAAGGAAAAAAGTATACGTTCACGTTTATTAACTCAGGTACATGAAGAAAAAAGTATACGTTCACGTTTATTAAACTCAGGTACATGAAGGAAAAAAGTATACGTTCACGTTTATTAAACTCAGGTACATGAAGAAAAAAGTATACGTTCACGTTTATTAAACTCAGGTACATGAAGAAAAAAGTATACGTTCACGTTTATTAAACTCAGGTACATGAAGGAAAAAAGTATACGTTCACGTTTATTAAACTCAGGTACATGAAGGAAAAAAGTATACGTTCACGTTTATTAAACTCAGATACATGAAGAAAAAAGTATACGTTCACGTTTATTAAACTCAGGTACATGAAGAAAAAAGTATACGTTCACGTTTATTAAACTCAGGTACATGAAGGAAAAAAGTATACGTTCACGTTTATTAAACTCAGGTACATGAAGGAAAAAAGTATACGTTCACGTTTATTAAACTCAGGTACATGAAGGAAAAAAGTATACATTCACGTTTATTAAACTCAGGTACATGAAGGAAAAAAGTATACGTTCACGTTTATTAAACTCAGATACATGAAGGAAAAAAGTATACGTTCACGTTTATTAAACTCAGGTACATGAAGGAAAAAAGTATACGTTCACGTTTATTAAACTCAGGTACATTAAGGAAAAAAGTATACGTTCACGTTTATTAAACTCAGGTACATGAAGGAAAAAAGTATACGTTCACGTTTATTAAACTCAGGTACATTAAGGAAAAAAGTATACGTTCACGTTTATTAAACTCAGATACATGAAGGAAAAAAGTATACGTTCACGTTTATTAAACTCAGGTACATGAAGGAAAAAAGTATACGTTCACGTTTATTAAACTCAGGTACATGAAGGAAAAAAGTATACGTTCACGTTTATTAAACTCAGGTACATGAAGGAAAAAGTATACGTTCACGTTTATTAAACTCAGATACATGAAGGAAAAAAGTATACGTTCACGTTTATTAACTCAGGTACATGAAGGAAAAAAGTATACGTTCACGTTTATTAACTCAGGTACATGAAGGAAATTAAACTCAGGTACATGAAGGAAAAAAGTAAACGTTCACGTTTATTAAACTCAGGTACATGAAGAAAAAAGTATACGTTCACGTTTACGAGGGCTGTCAATAAAGTAACGGTCCTTTTTATTTTTTTCAAAAACTATATGGATTTCATTCATATGTTTTTACGTCAGACATGCTTGAACCCTCGTGCGCATGCGTGAGTTTTTCCACGCCTGTCGGTGACGTCATTCGCCTGTGAGCACTCCTTGTGGGAGGAGTCGTCCAGCCCCTCGTCGGAATTCCTTTGTCTGAGAAGTTGCTGAGAGACTGGCGCGTTGTTTGATCAAAATTTTTTCTAAACCTGTGAGACACATCGAAGTGGACACGGTTCGAAAAATTAAGCTGGTTTTCAGTGAAAATTTTAACGGCTGATGAGAGATTTTGAGGTGATTCTGTCGCTTTAAGGACTTTTCACGGTGCGAGACGTCGCTCAGCGCTCTCAGGCGGCGTCATCAGCCTGTTCAAGCTGAAAACCTCCACATTTCAGGCTCTATTGATCCAGGACGTCGTGAGAGAACAGAGAAGTTTCAGAAGAAGTCGGTTTCAGCATTTTATCCGGATATTCCACTGTTAAAGGAGATTTTTTTAATGAAAGACGTGCGGACGGATCCGCGCGTCGGGACGCAGCCGACGCGGTGCGGCGGCACAGGAAAAACACCTCCGTGTTGATAACCATTTGTAAAATCCAGGCGGCTTTTGATGGCTTTCAGTGGAGTGAGTATATGAGAAATTGTTTAACAGGCAGGACATGTTCCAACTTGTCCTTAAGGCTTTCAACAGAGGTGTTTTTCCTGTGGCGGAGCGTCGCAGCGGCTGCGTCCCGACGCGCGGACCCGTCCGCACGTCTTTCATTAAAAAAATCTCCTTTAACAGTGGAATATCTGGATAAAATGCTGAAACCGACTTCTTCTGAAACTTCTCTGTTCTCTCACGACGTCCTGGATCAATAGAGCCTGAAATGTGGAGGTTTTCAGCTTGAAACAGGCTGACGATGGCGGCTGAGAGCGCTACGTGATGTCTCGCACCGTGAAAAGTCCTTAAAGCGACAGTATCACCTCAAAATCTCTCATCAGCTGTTAAAATTTTCACTGAAAACCATCTTAATTTTTCGAACCGTGTCCACTTCGATGTGTCTCACAGGTTTAGAAAAAATTTTGATCAAACAACGCGCCAGTCTCTCAGCAACTTCTCAGACAAAGGAATTCCGAC
Source organism: Thalassophryne amazonica (assembly GCF_902500255.1). Classification (NCBI taxonomy): domain Eukaryota; kingdom Metazoa; phylum Chordata; class Actinopteri; order Batrachoidiformes; family Batrachoididae; genus Thalassophryne; species Thalassophryne amazonica. Next base: position 96,240,829 of record NC_047117.1, on the reverse strand, counting down.
GAGGGGCTGGAGGACTCCTCCCACAAGGAGTGCTCACAGGCGAATGACGTCACCGACAGGCATGGAAAAACTCACGCATGCGCACGAGGGTTCAAGCATGTCTGACGTAAAAACATATGAATGAAATCCATATAGTTTTTGAAAAAAATAAAAAGGACCGTTACTTTATTGACAGCCCTCGTATTAAACTCAGGTACATGAAGGAAAAAAGTATACGTTCACGTTTCTTAAACTCAGGTACATGAAGAAAAAAGTATACGTTCACGTTTATTAAACTCAGGTACATGAAGAAAAAAAGTATACGTTCACGTTTATTAAACTCAGGTACATGAAGAAAAAAGTATACGTTCACGTTTATTAAACTCAGGTACATGAAGGAAAAAAGTATACGTTCACGTTTATTAACTCAGGTACATGAAGAAAAAAGTATACGTTCACGTTTATTAAACTCAGGTACATGAAGAAAAAAAAGTATACGTTCACGTTTATTAAACTCAGGTACATGAAGAAAAAAGTATACGTTCACGTTTATTAAACTCAGGTACATGAAGGAAAAAAGTATACGTTCACGTTTATTAAACTCAGGTACATGAAGAAAAAAAGTATACGTTCACGTTTATTAAACTCAGGTACATGAAGAAAAAAGTATACGTTCACGTTTATTAAACTCAGGTACATGAAGGAAAAAAGTATACGTTCACATTTATTAAACTCAGGTACATGAAGGAAAAAAGTATACGTTCACGTTTATTAAACTCAGGTACATGAAGAAAAAAGTATACGTTCACATTTATTAAACTCAGCTTACATGAAGAAAAAAGTATACGTTCACGTTTATTAAACTCAGATACATGAAGAAAAAAGTATACGTTCGGGTTTATTAAACTCAGATACATGAAGAAAAAAGTATACGTTCACGTTTATTAAACTCAGATACATGAAGAAAAAAGTATACGTTCGGGTTTATTAAACTCAGATACATGAAGAAAAAAGTATACGTTCGGGTTTATTAAACTCAGCTTACATGAAGAAAAAAGTATACGTTCACGTTTATTAAACTCAGGTACATGAAGAAAAAAGTATACGTTCATGTTTATTAAACTCAGCTTACATGAAGAAAAAAGTATACGTTCGGGTTTATTAAACTCAGGTACATGAAGGAAAAAGTATACGTTCATGTTTATTAAACTCAGGTACATGAAGGAAAAAGTATACGTTCACGTTTATTAAACTCAGGTACATGAAGGAAAAAGTATACGTTCACGTTTATTAAACTCAGATACATGAAGGAAAAAGTATACGTTCACGTTTATTAAACTCAGGTACATGAAGAAAAAAGTATACGTTCACGTTTATTAAACTCAGGTACATGAAGGAAAAAGTATACGTTCACGCTTATTAAACTCAGATACATGAAGGAAAAAGTATACGTTCACGTTTATTAAACTCAGGTACATGAAGAAAAAAGTATACGTTCACGTTTATTAAACTCAGGTACATGAAGGAAAAAGTATACGTTCACGCTTATTAAACTCAGATACATGAAGGAAAAAGTATACGTTCACGTTTATTAAACTCAGATACATGAAGGAAAAAGTATACGTTCACGTTTATTAAACTCAGGTACATGAAGAAAAAAGTATACGTTCACGTTTATTAAACTCAGGTACATGAAGGAAAAAGTATACGTTCACGCTTATTAAACTCAGATACATGAAGGAAAAAGTATACGTTCACGTTTATTAAACTCAGGTACATGAAGAAAAAGTATACGTTCACGTTTATTAAACTCAGGTACATGAAGGAAAAAGTATACGTTCACGTTTATTAAACTCAGATACATGAAGGAAAAAGTATACGTTCACGTTTATTAAACTCAGGTACATGAAGGAAAAAGTATACGTTCACGTTTATTAAACTCAGATACATGAAGGAAAAAGTATACGTTCACGCTTATTAAACTCAGATACATGAAGGAAAAAGTATACGTTCACGTTTATTAAACTCAGATACATGAAGGAAAAAGTATACGTTCACGTTTATTAAACTCAGGTACATGAAGGAAAAAGTATACGTTCACGTTTATTAAACTCAGATACATGAAGGAAAAAGTATACGTTCACGCTTATTAAACTCAGATACATGAAGGAAAAAGTATACGTTCACGTTTATTAAACTCAGGTACATGAAGAAAAAAGTATACGTTCACGTTTATTAAACTCAGGTACATGAAGGAAAAAGTATACGTTCACGCTTATTAAACTCAGATACATGAAGGAAAAAGTATACGTTCACGTTTATTAAACTCAGATACATGAAGGAAAAAGTATACGTTCACGTTTATTAAACTCAGGTACATGAAGAAAAAAGTATACGTTCACGTTTATTAAACTCAGGTACATGAAGGAAAAAGTATACGTTCACGCTTATTAAACTCAGATACATGAAGGAAAAAGTATACGTTCACGTTTATTAAACTCAGGTACATGAAGAAAAAAGTATACGTTCACGTTTATTAAACTCAGGTACATGAAGGAAAAAGTATACGTTCACGTTTATTAAACTCAGATACATGAAGGAAAAAGTATACGTTCACGTTTATTAAACTCAGGTACATGAAGGAAAAAAGTATACGTTCACGTTTATTAAACTCAGATACATGAAGGAAAAAGTATACGTTCACGTTTATTAAACTCAGGTACATGAAGAAAAAAGTATACGTTCACGTTTATTAAACTCAGGTACATGAAGGAAAAAGTATACGTTCGGGTTTATTAAACTCAGGTACATGAAGGAAAAAGTATACGTTCGGGTTTATTAAACTCAGGTACATGAAGGAAAAAGTATACGTTCATGTACAAAGTTGGAAAACTCTGAGTAATACATCTCCCCCGCATTTAAGGTTTATCACAGTATTCAGCTGTAAAAGTGTAAGAAAAATCTTGCCTCTCGACAGTTCCAGCTGTTTCACCCGACACTCCATCACATCCACAAACAGAGCGTATAATGTAAAGACGTGCAGCGGATTACACCGTGTAAAATCGTCAGTGGTTAAAACAGAGATTTTCAGTAATACATTGTACAGAGATTTTTGAGATGAATGGTGAGCTGTACTGTAGATATGTTCTGTCCAGACCCCGGGTCTGAGACGACATCTGATAACGTCGAAGACCCGTTCCATCTTTCACGAAGGCAGGCTGTCAGGCTTCTCCAGCCTGCGAATGACGGCCTGTTCCAGCATATACGAGAGTCTGCATATAATATAAACTTAAGAAACTCATCAGACAATTATGACTGTAAACAATATAATCACAGAAACATACACACACACACACACACATACACAGGGTCATGTTTCAGTGAGAGGCTATTTCTTTAATTATTCTGAGAAAAAAGCTTTTTTATTTTAACATCTATTAGGTATTAACGTTAGTGGGGCTCATGGGATGTGATGACAAAGAATCATGTGACGTCTGGGGCTCTCAGTGCAAAGACTTAACCCTCCCACCATTACATTAAAGAGGCGGTTATTTTTTAATCGCTCTTTTAATTTTTAAGAATTAAAAATTATTAAAGGGGTATTAAAATATTCACGTTTAATTATATCATAATTCGATATTTCTGTAATTAGTAAATTAAAGAAATCCTTAAGAATTAAAAAATATTGAAGGGGTATTAAAATATTCACATTTAATTATATCATAATTTGATATTTCTGTAATTAGTAAATTAAAGAAATCCTTAAGAATTAAAAAATATTGAAAGGGTATTAAAATATTCACATTTAATTATATCATAATTCGATATTTCTGTAATTAGTAAATTAAAGAAATTGTTGAGAATTAAAAAATATTGAAGGGGTATTAAAATATTCACGTTTAATTATATCATAATTCGATATTTCTGTAATTAGTAAATTAAAGAAATCCTTAAGAATTAAAAAATATTAAAGGGGTATTAAAATATTCATGTTTAATCAGTAAATTAAAGAAAACCTCCCATAATTGTGTAAAAGATATGGGTATTTTTTATTCATTCTTTAATTCAGGAATTTAAAAAAACATAAAAGGACATGCTTTAATTTAAGAATTAAAAAATATTAAAAGGGTTATTAAAATATTAGACACTGTTTTAGATATTCAGGTTTAATTATTTAATAATTAGTTAATTCTTTAATTAATACATTAAAGAAATCCTTAAGAATTAAAAAATACGAGCTCTGTTGTGAAAGTGTAGGAACACGGACCCACAACAGGGGGCGCAAATGAACGGACAATGGAGGAAGTCAAATAACAACACTTTACTGTTGTGAAGAAGCACAACCAACACGGCGAATTACAATTGTAGACAAGTAGTCAATTCACAAAAAATGTGTCACGTGGGCAGGCTCGAAGATAAGAGACGTCCGTCCAAAGCAGAACCGGAACCACACGATTTCCTCCGCCACCGAACCCCGGGAATACTGGAGCCGCCAAGTCCCGAATACCCAGGTGGCCACTGCCTTCGCTTGTCGGATCTGGTACTGCTGGCGAGGAACAAAAACAGTTAGATGTGGGTGCGTGTGCACCCAGCAACACGTATGGTGGGGAAAACCACCTCCACCTCTCGTCGAAAAAAGAAACAGAATATCTGCTGTCCAACACACACAAGCAACAGATATTCACAGTCAGCTGAGAACGTTACCTCCTTGGTAGAGCGATATCTCGGCAAAGAGGTGGAGATGTCGTCTTGCTGATATACCACTGAAGATCAGATGATTGGTGACAGCTGTCGTAGGTGATAAGTGACAGCTGTCACACTGGCTGCTCCTGTGAGGCGGCAGCGCCCTCTGGTGCCTGGAGCCCACACTCCAGGCAGGGTGCCCTCTGGTGGTGGTGGGCCAGCAGTTCCTCCTCTTCAGCGGCCCACACAACAGGACCCCCCCTCAACGGGCGCCTCCTGGCGCCCGACCAGGCTTGTCCGGGTGGCGGCGGTAGAAATCGGCCAGGAGGGCCGGGTCCAGGATGAAGCTCCTCTTCACCCAGGAGCGTTCTTCGGGGCCGTACCCCTCCCAGTCCACCAAATACTGGAAGCCCCGGCCCATCCTTCGGACATCCAAGAGCCGGCGCACAGTCCAAGCCGGCTCGCCATCGATGATCCGGGCAGGAGGTGGTGCCGGACCCGGAGTACAGAGGGGTGAGGTGTGATGTGGCTTAATCCGGGACACATGGAAAACGGGATGGATCTGCAGTGAGGCCGGAAGCTGAAGCCTCACCGCGGCTGGACTGATGACCTTGAGGATTTTAAATGGACCGATGTACCGATCCTGCAGTTTAGGTGAGATCACTTGGAGGGGAATGTCCTTTGTTGACAACCACACTTCCTGCCCTGGCCGATACGTAGGGGCCGGGGTCCGCCGACAGTCTGCATGGGCTTTCGTCCTCATCCGGGCCCTCAGCAAAGCAGAACGGGCGGCACGCCACACCCGACGGCACTTCCGCAGGTGAGCCTGGACCGAGGGCACACCGACCTCTCCCTCAACCACCGGAAACAAAGGAGGCTGGTACCCCAGACACACCTCAAAAGGGGAGAGGCCGGTGGCTGACGACACCTGGCTGTTATGGGCATACTCGATCCAGGCCAAATGGGTACTCCAGGCCACCGGGTGCGCGGCCGTCACGCAACGAAGGGCCTGTTCCACCTCCTGATTGGCCCGTTCTGCTTGCCCGTTGGTCTGGGGATGATACCCGGATGAGAGACTCACCGTGGCCCCCAGTTCCCAGCAGAAGCTCCTCCAGACTTGCGAGGAGAACTGGGGACCGCGATCGGAGACGATGTCTGTTGTAATCCCATGCAGCCGGACGACGTGGTGGACCAGGAGGTCCGCTGTCTCCTGGGCAGTCGGGAGCTTCGGGAGGGCCACGAAGTGGGCCGCCTTGGAGAACCGGTCCACTATCGTGAGGATGGTGGTGTTGCCCTGGGACGGTGGGAGGCCCGTGACAAAATCCAGGCCGATGTGGAACCAGGGGCGATGAGGCACGGGTAGCGGCTGGAGCAGTCCTGAAGCCCTGCGATGATCAGCCTTGCCCCTGGCGCAGGTGGTGCAGGCCTGGATATAATCCCGGACGTCGGCCTCTAGGGACGCCCACCAGAAGCGCTGCCGGACAACTGCCACGGTTCTTCGCACCCCTGGATGACAGGAGAGCTTGGAGCCGTGACAGAAGTCCAGGACTGCAGCCCTAGCCTCTGGTGGGACGTAGAGTCTGTTCTTCGGCCCAGTTCCGGGGTCCGGGCTTCGTGCCAGGGCCTCCCGGACGGTTCTCTCTACGTCCCAGGTGAGGGTGGCCACGATAGTGGACTCTGGGATGATGGGTTCCGGTGGATCCGACAACTCCGCTTTGACTTCATCTTCATGTACCCGGGACAAGGCATCCGATCTCTGGTTTTTGGTCCCGGGACGGTAGGTGATCCGGAAGTCAAAACGGCTGAAGAACAGTGACCAGCGGGCTTGCCTGGGGTTCAGCCGCTTGGCGGTCCTGATATACTCCAGGTTCCGGTGGTCAGTGAAAACCGTGAATGGCACGGACGTTCCCTCCAACAGATGTCTCCACTCTTCAAGAGCCTCTTTCACCGCAAGGAGTTCTCGATTGCCGACGTCATAGTTCCGTTCGGCCGGGGTCAACCTGCGGGAAAAATAGGCACACGGGTGAAGGACCTTATCGGTCTTCCCGCTCTGGGAAAGCACAGCTCCTATCCCTGAGTCCGAGGCGTCCACTTCAACCACTAACTGGCGACTAGGATCGGGCTGCACCAGAACGGGTGCAGACGAGAAGCGCCGTTTCAACTCCTTGAACGCGGCATCGCAACGATCCGACCAGGTGAAGGGGACTTTTGGTGAGGTCAGGGCTGTCAGGGGGCTAACTACCTGACTGTAGCCCTTAATGAACCTCCTGTAGAAATTAGCAAAGCCGAGGAACTGTTGCAGCTTCCTACGGCTGGTGGGTTGGGGCCAGTCTCTCACCGCCGCGACCTTGGCCGGATCAGGAGCAACGGAGTTAGGGGAGATGATAAACCCCAGGAAGGACAAAGAAGTGCGGTGGAACTCGCACTTCTCGCCCTTCACAAACAGCCGGTTCTCTAACAACCGCTGCAGGACCTGACGTACATGCCGGACATGGGTCTCAGGATCCGGAGAAAAGATGAGTATATCGTCCAGATATACGAAGACGAATCGGTGCAGGAAATCCCGCAAGACATCATTAACCAATGCTTGGAACGTCGCGGGGGCGTTTGTAAGACCGAACGGCATGACCAGGTACTCAAAGTGACCTAAGGGGGTGTTAAATGCCGTCTTCCACTCGTCTCCCTTCCGGATCCGAACCAGGTGATACGCATTTCTAAGATCCAGCTTAGTGAACATTTGGGCTCCATGCAGGGGCGTGAACACTGAATCCAACAAGGGCAATGGGTATCGGTTACGAACCGTGATTTCGTTCAGCCCCCTGTAATCAATGCATGGACGTAGTCCGCCATCCTTTTTCCCCACAAAAAAGAAACCTGCACCCATCGGGGAGGTGGAATTCCGGATCAACCCGGCAGCTAAAGAGTCCCGGATGTAGGTCTCCATTGATTCGCGCTCAGGTCGTGAGAGGTTGTACAGCCTGCTGGACGGAAACTCAACGCCTGGAACCAAATCAATGGCACAATCGTACGGGCGGTGCGGGGGAAGGGTGAGCGCCAGATCCTTGCTGAACACGTCCACAAGGTCATGGTACTCCACCGGCACTGTCCCGAGATTGGGCGGGGCTCTGACCTCCTCCTTAGCCTGGGAACCGGGAGGAACCGAGGAACCTAAACATACCCGATGGCAGGTCTCGCTCCACTGAACCACTACCCCGGACGGCCAATCGATCCGGGGATTGTGTTTTAACATCCAGAGGAACCCTAGAATCACGCGGGAGGTGGCAGGAGTCACAAAAAACTTGATTTCCTCCCGGTGGTTCCCTGACACCACCAGAGTTACTGGAGGTGTCTTATGTGTGATTAAAGGGAGTAGGGAGCCATCTAGTGCCCGTACTTGCACAGGTGAAGTAAGTGCCACCAGAGGGAGCCCTGCCTCCCTGGCCCATTTGCTGTCTAGCAAATTCCCTTCAGAGCCCGTGTCCACCAGTGCTGGGGCCTGAAGGGTTAAATCCTCATAAAGGATTGTAACCGGGAGTCGTGTGGCAATATGGGTGTGTCCCACGTGAATGTCTTGGCCCGCCCCTAGCCCAGTTTCTAGGGGCGGGCGTTGGTGTTTAACCGCTCGGAGCAGTCCCTCACTTGATGCTCTATCGAGCCACAAACAAAGCACACTCCGCGGACCAGCCTCCTCTGTCTATCCGGTGGTCTGAATGTGGCCCTGCTCGTGTCCATAGCTTCATCAGCAGGAGGAGCTGTAACCACACAGAGCGAAGAGGCCGTGGAGCGTGGGGAGGGCGGAGCTCGGTTGGAAGCGGAAGGGAGAGGGACGGCGCGTGCCCGGCCACGCCCTTCGTCTCGTTCCCGACGGCGTTCTTCTAACCGATTGTCTAATCGTATAACCAGATCAATAAGCCCGTCTAAATCCCACGGTTCGTCCTTAGCCACCAGGTGCTCCTTCAGGACCAACGACAGTCCGTTTACGAAGGCGGCACGGAGGGCAGTGCTATTCCAGCCGGACCTCGCCGCCGCGATGCGGAAGTCGACTGCATAAGCAGCTGCGCTCCGGCGCCCCTGTCTCATTGACAGCAGCACGGCTGAAGCGGTCTCTCCTCTATTTGGGTGATCGAACACTGTTCTGAACTCCCTCACAAACCCATCATATGTCTGAAGGAGCCGTGAATTTTGCTCCCAGAGCGCTGTAGCCCAAGCGCGTGCCTCACCGCGAAGCAGTGTTATAACATAAGCTATCTTGCTAGCATCAGTCGCGTACATGACGGGACGTTGTGCAAAGACGAGCGAACACTGCATAAGAAAGTCCGCGCACGTCTCCACACAACCCCCGTACGGCTCTGGAGGGCTTATGTATGCTTCAGGGGAAGGTGGGAGGGGTCGTTGAACGACCTGTGGAATGTCAACGTTGCGCACAGGATCGACAGGAGGGAGAGCCGCAGCAGCGCCCTGAGGGCGCGCTTCCACCTGAGCGGCGAGAGCCTCCACCCTGCGGTTAAGGAGGACGTTCTGCTCGGTCATTAGATCCAACCAAGCCGTAAAGGCAGTGAGGATTCGCTGCAACTCACCGATCATTCCTCCTGCAGACGCCTGTGCGCCCTGTTCTTCCATTGGCCGTTCAACAGCCTGTTGACGCCCCTCGGGGTCCATGACGTTGGCCGAGATATCCTGTTGTGAAAGTGTAGGAACACGGACCCACAACAGGGGGCGCAAATGGAGGAAGTCAAATAACAACACTTTACTGTTGTGAAGAAGCACAACCAACACGGCGAATTACAATTGTAGACAAGTAGTCAATTCACAAAAAATGTGTCACGTGGGCAGGCTCGAAGATAAGAGACGTCCGTCCAAAGCAGAACCGGAACCACACGATTTCCTCCGCCACCGAACCCCGGGAATACTGGAGCCGCCA